>NC_063048.1:1306364-2004654 GCF_018812025.1 Megalobrama amblycephala | reverse complement strand
GTGTACTTTGTTTTCACAAGGGTTTATTTTGTGATGATGGCTGACTGTTACATAGTGACATATTTCAAGCTATCACATGGCATAAGAATACTGTTAATTGTTTTTGTCTTTTTTTCCTTTTTTTAAATTGACATTTGTGGTCACTAAGAACTGTCATTGTATGGAAAAATGGAAGATTTTTCAAAATGTCTCCTTTTGTGCTCCATGGAAGAAAGGTTTAGAATTAAATTTTAATTTTTGGGGTGAACTATTCCTTTAAAAAGGAATCTAAAATCTACTATCAGTGTGTGTGTGTGATTATTTATGTGTGCTTGTTAGAATCCCTAAGGTCCCTGTGTGTGCTGACCAGTGTTTAAATTTAGCTGCTCCAGCACGCTGTAAGTGAGCGACTGCTCCCACGTGAAGCTCAGTACAGTGTACATTAATCACAGAGCCGTTTACCCATCAGCAAACCTGTCATACTCTCAGTATATCTCTGCAAGTACCTGCACTGGAACCAAATGAATCTACATTTACTTTTCTTACATACATATCCATGATCACATATTATTGGAGCTCTTTTCCAAAAACAAGCTGCCTTGCATGACAGCGACCTTCTAAGACTGTGTCCTAACCAGGTGTGATGTCAAGATAAGCAATTTGTCTGCCTGTACCGAACACAAAACTGCATGACGCAGAACAATTACAGCCAATCAGAAGATATTTAATGTGTAATGCACAGTTATGAAGAGGAAGAGTGAAATTAAATATAATTATCAACATTTCCCTAGCTTGCTGTAATACATTCTGGGATTGTTTATCAGTGAAGAACAATTGTGATGCTACCTTCGATTTTGGCCACAAAATGTTGACAATGTTATTGATAACAGTGCATAATCAGATTGATTGAAGTAAACAATCGGTTAAATGTTAGTATTTCACATAAAAGGTCACATAGATATGTTTAATAAAGTAATTATTAAAAAATTGCCCTTATAATGATAAAAATAGCCTGGGGAAAAATATTGTTGTCTTGGAAGGCAGCATATTTTTGCTGCTTGCTGTTTGGTACAGCCTTGTATCTTGAGAATGCGTGATTTTTAAAAAATGCTGACTAGGTATGCAGCTCAATAGGCTTTGTCACAGGGCTTTAGGTTACATATATCTCTGTCTCTCCTGTTTCATGCAGTTATCGTTTGCATTTCACCTCTCTGTTTCTACCAAGTTACATCTGCAGTAACATTTCAGCTGCAACACTGACTCATATTTCAGGCTTGCAGCACTGTGATGTTGCAGGTATCGACTGTCAGAGCCTTCAGCAGAGACAATCAGCTGGTCTTTTCTGAGAGCAGCCGAATGCTTGGGCCAATCAGATTAAGGATCCAGTGGACGTCAGAGACACCTCTGCTTGAGTCCCTTGCTGAGCAGATATCTGAAAGGAAAATGTCTTATATTGAACTCTTGAAAAAACCCATTCATTTAAATTGGTATTTCATTTCAATTAGCCAATGTCTGTAACTTTGAGGTTATCAGTTTGTTAGTGTACTGTTAAAAGCTGACAAAATAAATCATTTTAGTGAGTATGTTTGGAATAGCATGCTAACACACATACTATCTCTGCCGTGCATACACTTTCCAATGTATACTGTGCATAGTAATTTTCAGCATGCATGGGATACCCATGGCATAGTACAGCTGCTAAAATGTGCAGTAGGAGGTGGAGTTGAATTTGATGTATCAACCAATGATGAATATTATTATCAGTTTCAGGTCAAGCTGAATGTATATATTATACATATAAAGCTGAATTTTCAGCATCATTACTCTAGTCTTCAGTGTCACGTGATCCTTCAGAAAGCATTCTGATATGATGATTAGGTGCTCAGTTATTATCAATTATTAGTGCTCAATTATTAATAATGATTATTATTTGTTGCAAACAGGTTTTGCTGCTTAATGTTTTTTATTATTTGATTAATAGAAAGTTCAAAAGAACAGCATTTGCTTGAAATACAAGAATTTTGTAACATTATAAATGTCTTGACTGTCACTTTTGATCAATTTAATGCTTCCTTGATGAATAAAATAAATATAAATTCCTTCTCTTTATTTTTCTTTTTTCCCCCCCAAACTTTTGGATGGTAGTGTATCACATTTTCCACAACTGTTTTCAACATTAATAATATTAAAGCTGAATATATTAAATAATTAAAGCTGCAGGCAGCATTTATCGGGGTTCAAGCGTATTAAGACCTTTATGCCATCTATGGTATTAGGGTTTAGGCTGACACGAAAGCATTTAAGATTTAGAGGGTACATTTGGAGATGGCAATTTTCATAATGATCCTGTTATGGCTATCCAAATAGTAAAGTTCAACAGTATAATTATTAACCTAAAAAATCTAGAGAATTGTACTGCAGTGGTTTTGAGGTTGAGTGAAATACCTAGGACCTTAAGGCAAAGTTATAGAGAATGAGGAGATTCTACATATGCTCGAATATGGTTTATGTGTGATGCATAGTGCCACAGAGACCCTTAGAGTCAAGAGTCAAACAAGTTTCCTTTTGATCGGCCTCCGTTAATCTGGTCTAACAGGTTCTCAAATTTCATTGGCTAATGGTAGCCATGTTTTTTTAGAGATGCGAAGGTCCTTATAGACAATCATGGCACCTTCAGCCAAGACACTGCATGCCAATTTTTAAGTCAGTCGGACTAACGATTGCGTAGTTATAGCCATTTTCATGTTTTTTCTTGTTATAGTGCCACCAAGTGGACAATCGCTTTACCATCATGGCAACTTGGACAAGGACAGTGCATGCCAATTTTCAAGTCTATCAGACTAACTGTTGTGTAGATGTAGTGGTTTTCAAGTTTTTTTTTTCCTATTTCAGTGCTACCAAGTAGCCAAACGCTACAATTTTTTTACTGTGACCTTGGACTGAGCTTGTACACACGTATACCATGTTTGGTGAAAATATCTCATTGCAATCAAGAGATAAAACCATTTTAGTAAAAGGCAACTGCTAATTTAAATGTGTTGGCGTTCTGTTGCGAACCTGAATCACCAATCAAAATTCTTTTGATAACTTTTTTCCATAAGTGTTTCTAGATGATGCATGTCAAATTTTGAACAAATTGCACAAATGGCCTATGAGGAGCTCGAAAAAGTAGATTTTTCAAATAATCGCAAATGTTTAACGAACAATTTGATTGACAGCAGTGGTTCTTGAGGCAAAGTTGTTCAGAATGAGATTCAACATGATGAATGTGTGATACGTTGCATGATATATAGGTTCTAAAACACGATTGCGCCACCCAGTGGTCGTTTTCTTTCAAACTTCGCACAGACCTCTAGGGCCACGAGTCAAACAGGCACACTGAGTTTCATCCCCATTGGCCTCCGTTAACCTGGTCTAAGAGGTGCTCAAATTTTATAGGCCGATGGCAGCCATTTTTTTTCGAGATACACGAGCGTCATCATAAATCAAGGCAACTAGGACAAAGACAGTGCATGCCAATTTTAGTCATTTGGTCTAACAGTTGCGTAGTTAGCTGTTTTTATATTTTTTTCATATTATAGTGCCACCAAGTGGCAAATCTCTGCATTTTTTTGTATGACCACAAAATGAACTTGTGAGTATGACAAGTTTGAAAATGAAAATATCTCATTTCATTCAAGAGTTATGACCATTTAAGTGAAAGTTTTGGCATTCCGTCACAAAAGTGAATCACCGATCGAAGTTCTTTTGATAACTTTTGCCAGGAAGGTCTCTAGATGATGTATGTGATGTAGTTTCGAGTGAATCGGACAAATGGCCTATGAGGAGTTCGAAAAAGTAGATTTTTCGGAAAAGTCAAAGTGGAAATAAAATCGGAGATATATTTTGTTCGTCTTGAGCCAAGGAATCCAATCATGTAAGAGACCTGAGTCTACGTCACACGCGTCAAACGCGTCAAACGGTCTAGGAGTTAAGGTGGGTGCACACTGTTCGATTTTGGCCACGATTTGGTCGTCTGAGACAAATTTTGCAAGTCCTAAAAGATTCCTATAATCCTAGGCAAAAATCTGTAGTCTTTGATCGCTAGCTTGACATGTTCACCGACAGCCGATTATTGACCGTTGCGATCAAATTTTACCTCTGGCGAAATTCTGGCAGTGTCAGAAGATTTGGCACACAGTCCTGCAGTGTGACTTCTCCTACCACGAATATCAAATTGTCTTCGTTTTTCAAGATAAGCCGTGATCAAAATTTACGCTAGAGCTGTCTTTGTTAGTCTCCATTTCAGTCCCGCGTGTAATGCAGCTCACCAAACGTGTGTGGGTTGATGATGTAAAACTCCGGACAAGTTTTAATGCATGTGTCCATTTTTAACGTGTGTTGACTGTCATACAGTCTGACATATAGGACAGCTGAGAACCCACAGTGTGACATGAGGATCATGTTCGTACAGTCTGACAAGCAACAATCATAAAGGTCTATTACAAATCGCACAGTGTGCACCCGGCTTTATGAGCAGTTTCGCATTGTTGATCGCTGTAGCGCCCCCTATTGGCCAATCAGAGTCATACCTTGTCAGGCTCTCCCCAAATTGAGACCTACCATCTGGCCAGGTTTCAAGTTTCTAGGCCTTATGTTGCGGTCTGCACGATCATAATAATAATAGGGTTTTAGCGCTACACACTTGAACCCCTAAATATGTTCAAATAGAAAACAGTTGTTTTTATTGTAATAATATTTCACAGCATAACTGTTTTTACTGTATTTTGATCAAATAAATGCAGCCTTGGTGAGCATTGTAGACTTGTAAATAAATAAGGTGTCTATTTTATTTGCAGAGGTTCCCATCTTGCTTAAACAGCAGTGTGATTAACCTGTATTTTGGCGATATCAACATTATTGCTGTTAGAATTACAGGCTTGTATTGTGCGTGAAGTCCAGAGAAGGCTGAGGTTAGGAGGAACAAGATTCATTGTGACTTATAGCTAAAGACGCACACGTTTGAAAATTTATGCCTCGCAGCTTGGCCTTTCAATCCTGAGGCCTGATGAAACTCTAGGATCAATGTACAGATGTCAAGTAAAGCGCAGGCGGAGGTGGATTCATCACACTCTGTTAGTCGGACTGTGCTGGGTTCAGATGCCATGGACACCATTAATTGTGCTCACAGACAGAGGCTCTTTCAATCATGTCTTAACGCCAGCCAGTGGTAACACTTTCAGTTCATGGCAGGCATAACATCACGCTCAAAGTAACACGCCTCATAAACACTCTGTACATGCTACTTATTCCACGTGGATCATTTCTTTGTCTGTTCACTCACGCTTGTGGGCACTTCATTTAATATGCCACGCAAACAGACTTGGCTGCTTGTGCAAAACCCGCTGCCACAATGCAGTTTTGCCAGAGCATTGCTATGTTGCTAAATCCTTCTTGGTGTTTGCTTACTGGCCCAAGTCGAAAGATCCAACCCCGAAAGCTGATCAGAAAAAAACATGGAATATATTAGCAACTCAAACAGTCAGACAGTCATTTCATCAAACATTAGTGCAATTATGCTTGCGATACCAAGGTCATGGGTTTGATTCCCAGGGAATGAATGAACTGATTAAATATAAACCTTCAATGCAATGTGATTCACTCTGGATAATTGCATCTGGAAAATGCATAAATGTAAATAATAAATTTCTCTGCATTAGGAAAACTGATTTCCTTGGGCATTATTCTTAAGGTGGTGTAGTGAAAACTTGTAATCTTGTGCAAACCACCCAAGGCTGATTACACAAATAATACATGCAAATGAAACTAGTCAAGACTGAATAAATTTGGTATTGCAAGTACAAGAGTTCTGTCTAAGCAGTGGAAATGAAGATGTTGCACGCATCACCCCAAGTGTCACTTATTTCAATAGCTCTATATTTTTATGAGAACTATAAATGTACTCTTCATGTTAAGTAGATATATCCCAGATATTCCTCAGTATCTACAGTGGAGCCTCATCTTTTTCATAAAGTCATGATAACAACAGATCTTGAAGTGTAATGGATTATCGAAAAAGAAACAAATGTAGGGAGGCTCTCGGTTCTATGCATCGGTTGTTGATTGGATTTTGAGATGGATTTTGAATTAATGTGAGATTGTGGAGGGGTGGGGTTTAAGCAGATTAATGATTGAAGAAGTCCAATGTAAGTGCAATGTAGTGTTGTCAACAATACTGAAATATCTGAAACACTTCAAATACTCATTTTCCACAGAATAGATACACGATACCAGCTGCTCTTTCTCTCTCTCGCTCTCTCATCTCTCCGACAGTGAGTCGACACACAAACCCACCATTTCATTTGCTAGAGATGAATATTGTTGGTGTTACAAGGCTTTAATTTCAGCGTGGGATTGCAAGTTTTGGTATACTCATTCCTGCATATTTTGTGCTCACATCCAAAGTGCGCCACATAAAGCCGCCTCTCGGTACTAAATTGAGTTCTTTTTTGCTGCTTATTGAGCTTAAACAGTCAAATACACACAACATAATGTCAAAATGCCAGTCTTGGCGAGTATTCTCATAATAGAAAAATTATTTTTCTATTATTGTCAGTTACTTGGCGAGTAACTGACACAGTCAGTTATGTTTTAAGTGAATGTAAATGGTTGAGAAAGAAAACACATGTGTAACAGTATAATGGATCCATGCGTCAGGTCTTAAAGTGACAGCAGCCTAACCTGCTGCCAAATTATGAGATAATATTATAAATATCTATATGGCAGTTTTTCCCCATGGTATTGATGTCAAAATTGTGGCCAGTGAAAATGCTGAGAGGCTAGTAACTTTGGAAAACCACGCAAAATAATAAAGCAAAATAAAAATAAAATAAAGCAAAATAATCTTATTTCAAACCAAGAATAAGCTATATAATCTTGTTTTCAGTTTGGACTAAGATTAGGCGGGGAGGTGGTTTGAGCTGATATGACTGGTTGCTGAAACCACGCCCGCCTAGCTCAACGTGACCATGTTAGCAGAAAAGGAGCTATCTATCTATTTAGATACGATCTAAAATATTAATGAAGATAAGTTTTATCATCAGAACGTTCTAAAGGTTTACTGTCAATCTACGGTGTTTCTTTAAGATATAGATGCTCCAACACCAGTAGTGTTGGGTGTGCAAATAACAACATGGAAAATCAAATGGGACTTCATACCTTTATAATGAAATAGAGATCGTGAGATGAATCCAATCTGTGGCACTTGGGTAAAATATGAGTGTCCATTGCAAAACAAAAAAACATTTCACATTTCTTCTGAATGATCTGCTCTCTGTCATTCGTTCTTCAAGAAAGGATGCAATCTGAGCAGCCTTTATGTTGTAAAACTGTATACGATCGTATCTAACAAACAAATGAGCCTGTGTCCAAAGTATATTTTTTTCAAAATAGTGCAGCAGTTTTAGTTATAATATCCAAGCAGTGCTGTCGGATTTTGATATCCTCCCGCCATTGTCATTGTAGTAAATCTCACAATCAAAACTTTCAACCAATGCCACGATCCAACAACGTGTGTTCTGTTTCTTCCCCATGCATGCACATCTACACAGACACACATCAGTCTCGAATATTATGCCAGCAAGCCATATTTTATAATTGTATAAAATAATCGAGCACAAATACGGCTGAGATGCCAAATTCAGCGGCAGCTGAGGTAACATGACGGCTCACAGACAGCAGCGCAATCTACCTGTCACTCAAGTGACCACGCCCTTAATTATGCAGAACTTTAAGGCTTAATAATAATTTAAACGAATAAGTTATAAAAAAATTCACCCCCCTCAGAGTTGTCATGAAGGGCAAAAATAGCAGTATAGACCAAAACCACAATTTGAACCAACTTGTAAACATGTTTTTTTCTGCTATAAACTTGGCCAATTTAACATGGGACTCTATGAGATTCTGCTCTCTTTTGGAGCCTGTCCCTAGCGGCCAGTCGATGAATCGCAGTTTAAGTTACTTCCGTATTGGCTTCACGAGAGAAAGGGGGAGGTTGCCGCTTGGTATATATTGAAAAAGACAACACAACAAATTGAAACATTAAGATCTTTCAAAGTTGTCTATTTATAGTAAGTAAATAAAGGTAAACATTGGCTAACAAAATGTTTTATTTTTATCTTAAATGTAAAATTTGACAAATTCGCTAATTTAGATTTTGTTGGTGGAATTAAGTTGTAAAAAGCAAATAAATAAATATATTGAGCTACAGTACATTAAGAAACATTTGGCTTATGTCTAAAGGAATTATATTGATTAAGTATGGACTTTATAATAAATATTCTTTTTACTTTGTTTGAATGTTTTTTTGTTGTTGTTGTTGTTGTTGTTTTTTCTCAGTATCGTGCACAGCAGTCAGGAAGCACAGGTTTTTATTAGTGCAACAAAGAAGTTGTGTTTATAAGTTACTGGGCAGAACTAATCAGGTTTATATATATATATATATATATATATATATATATGTGTGTGTGTGTGTGTGTGTGTGTGTGTGTGTGTGTGTGTAGGATTATTTTGTCAAAATTCAAGCTTGTGATTGCTGCTTATTACCTAATTTCCTAATTTCTTGCAAATTTTTTTGCAAATATAAAACTTCTGAATGAATTCATTTGGTGCCTTGCCTCTGTCTGAAGATGCATGAAGATTTTTAAGTTTCTTTCATATTAAGTGAATACAAATCATTCAGTAGATTTACTGTGATACTAAGATGGATCAGAGAAGCATCTGGAGATGAAATCATGTAGCATACAATTATAATTAGATATTATATCCATTAAATTACATATTATGTAGGCATATCTATTTAAGAATGGAGGTGGAAGTTTGATTAGTAATAGATTTATAAGAGCATGAGTTCTTCACTTCAAAGAAGTAAATGAGTCTGTCTAATGCACTTCCATTAGTCTATTATTATATCTGCCCACTGCAATACTCATCCGGGTTAAGACGCCATGAATCTAGACCTGCATGTATTGAGACCCATGCAAGTTTGTATCTGTATCTATGCATGCGTGTACAGATGAGATCCCAGTATGTTTGGATTTAATTACTGGCCATCATTTGATAAGCAAAAACCTCAAAGCTAATGAGTGTTCCCACCTTCTCATCAATGACAGCCTGGAGAAAGATCAAAGACTGTGTGTGCAGTGCAAGGATTCTTGAAGAACATGAAACCCAATTAGAGCAGTGAACCCAACACAAACACCTGGCCTGAAATCTCATTACACAGTGATACACACATTCACATGCACACCGCCGAGAATCCCCAAATATCACGTCAATATCAAGAAAACCACCTCAAAGAAAACTGCATGCCTACCAGAAACAGAACATAGTTTAAAGCTTTGTTCCAAAACCTAATGAGCTGCTGACTACCTAGTAATGATCATGGACACCATACATCGGTAGAGAATCTTGAGTAAGCCATAGAAACTGACAAATGTAGACAGGCATTTGTGTTGTAGATCCTACCTATCAGGTCACAAACACAGTCAACAGAAACTGTCAACTTTATCATTAAAGGGGACCAATTATGACCCATTTTACAAGACGTAAAATAAGTCTCTGATGTTCCCAGAGTGTGTATGTGAAGTTTCAGCTCAAAATACCCCACAGATAATTTTTTATAGCATGTTAAAAAAAGCCACTTTTTAGGGGTGAGCCGTTTTAGTGTATGAAAATGAGCTGCTGAGCTCGGCCTAAGAGGGCGGAGCTTCAAGAGCTGATTCTCCGGCGTCAGGATTCAGTCAGGATGCAATATAATGTCAGAAACTGTGAATATATGCTGCATAGAGATAGAACCAGGTATAGTTTTGTTCAATTACGGTGAAATTGTCAGTTGAAATTGTCTTCTTGTTTTTATCCACTATATTAGTACAAGCCTGTTTACCGATGAGTTTTATAACGTTTATTGTACTTAACACAAAAGATGTTTTCACTCTAGAAAATCAGTGTAAGAGCTTAATAAAACACAGTGCAAGTGTGCATTAAAATATTATTCATAAACTCTCTCTCTCCCTTGCATTATCATCAACATACACAGCGAATTACACAGAAACACTCGTTACAACTAACAGTAAACAAATATATGCAGTTAAGTGCTCACAGAAGAGATTAATTTTCAGTTGTTTCTTGAAAATTGTCAAGGATTTGGCTGTCCAGATAGGGTTGGGAAGATCATTCCACCGGCAAGGAACAGTGAACAAGAATGTTCTTGAGAGTGATCTGTGCCTCTCTGTGATGGCCACCAAGTGAACTGAGTTTCCTTGAAAGGGATTTTGACTCTATGGGCAAAAAAAAAAAAAAATCACAAGATCTATAATAATGAAGTGTTCTATCAAAATCTCTTTGTAAGCAGCTTCTGCTCCAGACTTCACATCATCAGAGTTTTAGAGGGAGCCAGATTTGATGACTAATAGATCAAAGCTCTGGCATCAGTAAGAACTGGTCTTTGTCACGCATGGGCTTCTGGAAGTGTATCCTCTCTTACTAATATGCATCGCACTCAGTTGTTTAAACACTAAACAGTACAAAGTAAATCCTGGCAATTATGTATTTTATTTATTTGTTTATTTATTTTTTTACAGTGGAGATGACAGCTCAAGAGGTTAAAGAAGAAACCAACCAGCCAGACTAAAGGCAACAGGAGTCACTGCACCACCAGCCTGCAGAAAACAGCATGCATATATACTCAGGGATTCAGGGACATAAACTGGCACTTTGGCCTTATTAGTCACCATCAGCACTGCTCCACTTACAGAAGACCACCTGGAGCGATTAAGCCATGGCGAACATCCCACCAAAGGAGGCTGAGTCAGAAAAGATAGACTAAACAACTGAAAGATAAAAAAGCCAGCTTTGAATTGTGCATTCCAGACTGCATTGTCACATTTGAAATTTTAAATATTTATGTTGCCATTTTTGCTGTGCTATGCACTAAAATCTACAATGAAAAATGTATTCAGAAATATTCCAGGTGTTTCTTAATTTTTTATTTATTTATTTATTTATCTCACCAAAATATTTCAAACAAAACCCATTTCTTGGGAATATTGGTATAATTGGTAAATTATTTTAAAGATTACTTTTCATCCTGTCAGTCTTTTGTTAAAAAATAAATAAATAAATAATCCCTTTAACAAACGTTAACGTCTCCTTAATGACTTGTCATGTTCTTCCTGTCCTTGCCTGCATCCATAATTGTATTCTTCCCTACTATATTGTAGGAGAAAAAAACAGTATAAGGGACAAACAGTGTTGGGGAAAGTTACTTCATAAGTAATGCATTACAATATTGCGTTACTCCCTAAAAAAGTAAATAATTGTGTTGCATTAGTTTTCATAAAAAAGTAACTAAGTGTTACATTACTTTTGCCTTATTACTTTTCCCTCACCTGGGCTTGCTTGTTTGTTTTTAACAACAAAAAAGTTATATTTTTGGTAAATGTTAAGGTCCTTTCACACCAAAAGTGAAATGAATAAGCCTCAGGCTGAAGGAAATGCATATTTACTCCTGTACAGTAGAGGGCGCAGCTCAAACAAACCTTTCCAGCAGTGCTGCCATTCTGGATTAAAGAAGAATAGATACAGGAGAAAGAAGTTCAACACTCTTATTTTTAAATCTTTTTTTTTTTTTTTTTTTTTTTTTTTTTTTTAAATCTAATGGTTGAATTAGATCATTGAAGGTCAGCAACAAAAACATTGGTTAACAGTGAGATTTAATACATAAAGTATATTTGTGTTATTTAACATAGTTATTGGAAGTTTGCGTGATATTCTGAGTTTGCATTTCACTGTTTTTGTTCATTTTGAGGAATAATAAATATGTTTTTGTGCAAGTGAGATCAGTAAATGCATGTTCACATTTAGTCTAAAACTACAATCTGAATTCTGGAAATGTTGGGACGTTTTTTTTTTTTTTTAAATTTGAATAAAATGAAAACTAAAAGACTTTCAAATCACATGAGCCTATATTTTATTCACAATAGAACATAGATAACATAGATAACAAATGTTTAAACTGAGAAATTTTACACTTTTATCCACCAAATGAGCTCATTTCAAATTTGATGCCTGCTACAGTTCTCAAAAAAGTTGGCATGGGGGCAACAAATGGCTGAAAAAGCAAGAAATTTTGAAAAGATTCAGCTGGGAGAACATCTAGAAACTAATTAAGTTAATTGATATCAGGTCTGTAACATGATTAGCTATAAAAGGGATGTCTTAGAGAGGCAGTCTCTCTCAGAAGTAAAGATGGGCAGAGGCTCTCCAATCTGTGAAAGAGTGTGTAAAAAGATAACATAACATAAAAACATAACATTCCTCAACATAAAATTACAAAGGCTTTGCAAATCTCATCATCTACAATGCATAACATCATCAAAAGATTCAGAGAAACTGGAGAAATCACTTTGCATAAGGGACAAGGCCGAAGACCTTTATTGGATGCCCGTGGTCTTCGGGCCCTCAGACGACACTGCATCACTCATTGGCATGATTGTGTCAATGATATTACTAAATGGGCCCAGGAATACTTCCAGAAACCACTGTCGGTAAACACAATCCGCCGTGCCATCTGCAGATGCCAACTAAAGCTCTATCATGCAAAAAGGAAGCCATTTGTGAACATGGTCCAGAAGCGCCGTCATGTCCTGTGGGCCAAAATTTGGGAAAAAAGGCTCATTTAAAATTGACTGTTTCAAAGTGGAAAAGTGTTCTATGATCAGATGAGTCCAAATTTGACATTCTTGTTGGAAATCACGGACCTTCTAGCGTGTTATCAGCGATCAGTTCAAAAGCCAGCATCTCTGATGGTATGGGGTTGCATAAGTGCATACAGTACGGCAGCTTGCAGGCACTATGAATGCTGAAAGGTATATAAAGGTTTCAGAGCAACATATGCTCCCCTTCAGACGACGTCTATTTCAGGGAAGGCCTTGTGTAATTCAGCAGGACAATGCAAAACCACATACTGCAGCTATTACAACAGCATTGCTTCATCGTAGAAGAGTCCAAGTGCTGAATTGACCTGTCTGCAGTCCAGATCTTTCACCTATAGAGAAAAATACATCGACCACGAACTTTTCAGCAGCTGGAAACATATCAGGCAAGAATGGGACCAAATTCCAACACCAAAACTCCAGAAACTCATAACCTCAATGTCCAGACGTTTTGTAAAACTGAGCATCGAGCTCATCTCAAAATAGTTGGGATCAAATTTGAAATGAGCTCATTTTGTGCATAAAATTCTAAAATTTCTCAGTTTAAACATTTGTTATGTTATCTATGTTCTATTGTGAATAAAATATTGCCTCATGTGATTTGCAAGTCTTTTAGTTTTCATTTTATTCAAATAAAAAAAAACAGCCCAACATTTCCGGAATTCGGGTTGTACAATAACCATCATGTTCACACACAATGCCTTGGTACTTATGATTTCTCTCAACATTCGGACAGGAGAGCTGTCAGTCAATAAATGTGAAAAAGTAACTTGTGTTACTTATTTGAAAACGTAACATATATTTTGTTGTAAATTGAAAAAGCTTTAAAAAAGTGCTTTACTAGTAACTTGAAAATGTAGTCTGATTGCGTAACTCAAGTTACTTGTAATGCGTTATCCCCAACACTGGTGACAAGAGTAGTATGTCCGAATTCTTTTGGCATGCTCCATTCTTATGCTTTGGGACACACTTATTCTAATCTCACATAACTATTTAGAATGGATAGTATGCACATGGGGATGCAGGGTTTGTCTCCAGCAAAAATTTACAGGCATCATCTCCCAGAAAGAGACATCATTTTGGAGGAAAAAAGGCAGCACAAATGTCAGTAAGTATTAGAGATGGATTTGATGAATTTTGTTATAAGTTTTGTGTCGCTCTAAACATTTTTATCATAAAAAATATTAAGTCTGAAAATGAAGTTGAAATTAAATCGAGGTCCTCATGTAAGCTCATCAAACATTCGTGGTAATTTCAGCTTCGACTTCAGTGATTTGTTTCAGGTCAGGCATAATGGAAACATTTTATTGCCAGAAAAAAAAAAAAAAATGTTTGCAAAGTTTGGCTGCACAGTCTTTTTAATTTTAATAGGGTTCATTCACCCATTTTGATCATACCATGTCAAAATATGTGGGATTATGGGATTTGAATTGTTTTCAAAAGTGTAATACTATAATAGCAGATTTCCGAGGCATGTCAATGACTGTTTGCTGTACTGTGGTTTGAGCAGGGCCAGAGTTGGAAGAGCAAGCGTGTAAAGATTATTCTTTTACTGTGTTCTGTGACTCCAATGGGATGATAACACCACTACTCGGCTTTGTCATTTTCAGCTCTTTCACTGTGCAATAGTTGATTAATGTGTCCGCTCTGTATGCCCACCACCCCCTCCGGCCTCCACAGCCTACTACAGCCTGCCTTTGATTAATGGCTGACTCAGGGATACGAGGGATGGGCTTGCAAATTACCTCACACTACTTTAAGAAAGAAAAGCAGGTTACACCCTGAGAGGCTGAGGTGAAACATGCACAATTTCTCTATTTTTTGTTATGCAAGAGAGCTCAGCACCTCAATGTGAAAGCACACCAACCCTTTCCACATCTGCAGATGCAGATACAGAAACATGAGACCTGTGAGATGGGTATATTGTGCTCTAGCCCATCATTGTCCCCTTGCACAGAATACTCTCAGATTTGTTTGTGTGTGTCAGCGCTGTCTGAGCTATTTCAGGTGTGGCAGCTTTAGCAGAATCAATACTCCAAAAGCGAGAAAGACACTAGCATTCACCTTTCTCTGCAGTGCGGAGGAAAGAGCTACTGTTCTTGACGACAATGATTATAGCATAGCATAGATAATGCATAGCAGTGGTACCCTTGGGAAAAGAAGTGTGCTTAATTGCATTGAATGTGCACTTGTTGTGTACTTGTAAAGTATATATTAAAAAAACTACTTGTATAATATTATACATAATATTATACATAAAAATAGTATAATATTAATTAAATAAAAGGCCATTAAGTGCAGTGAAAGAGAGTACACTTTCATGACTATGTTTCTTAACACACTTAAGTACACTTTTAAAAAGTGCCATAAATGTTTGTCAGAACATTCAGCAGTACTCTTTAACCACATTTCAAAGGCAATTTAAGTAATTATGAAATTTCATATAAAAATGTACTTAAGTCCCACAGAAGTGTCAAAAAAGCACTCTTAATTTCAACTAATTGCATTTAATATAAATTTAAATGAAAATACTTGTAAAGTACATGCAATTAAGTGCTCAAACACATTACAATCACTTCGAAATTAAGTATATTTTAAAGTTTCAAGTATATTTTTCCATAACAAGTACTCTTTTTAAAAGCGATGATGGACCCAAGAGAGACGAAAAATAATGAGAACAAAATATGTACAGAGTTTGGCGACTGTAGGTAAGACTAAGCCCCCAACTTTTGTCAAAAGGTGGCCGTATAGATCTCCTCCTTCCATTTCTAAGGCTTTGCCCGTGTCTACTTGCCAACAGCTTTGATGTGTATAGAGTTTCAGGCACTTTTGAGGCATGCTAAGAACCTCAAAAACACCCAAGAATATTATAAAAGTTTGACGTGTTGCCATGGCAACAGTATTTAAGTTATCAAGAATCCTTTCACAGCTCTACATCTGCCATGTCTTGACATTATTCTGACGAAGTTTAAAGCGAATTGCGTAAAAATAAGAGGGGCGATTTCAAAGCAACTTCTTGTTGCCAGCGGGTGGCGCTATGACTTTGACTCACAATAGTCACATCCATGTCAGAATCATAATCCACTTTTATTGCCAAGTACAACATGTACAAGGAATTTGCTTTGGTATGCAGGTAAATAATAAAATAAGAATAAGAATAAGACAACTATCTATCTATGTGATCGGCCTCATACAATGAACACAGAGCTGAAGTTTCATCAAAATTAGTCAATGTTTGCAGAAGTTATAACACACTTCCTGTTTCCCTTTTTTCACCATAAATACGTTACCTCACAATAGCCAAACAGTTTGAGATATCCAACATCCGTCCGCAATTTAGCATTCTTAATGTCTTGACTTCATGTTGAAAAAGTTTGGTGTGAATTGTATGACGGCCTTTGGAGCAGTATTCAAAACTGAGAGCTTGGTTCAAAAAATCCACATTCAAACAAAAATAGCTGACTTCCCTTTGTTCGGAGCTAAAGACTAAATTAGAAAGTTAATTAAAAAAGAAAGTTAAAGAGAACAATATATATACCGAGTTTGGTGACTGTAGGTAAAACTAAACCCTAAATTTAGTCAAAAGGTGGTGCTATAGAGCACCTCCTCCACACCCATTTCTAAGGCTTTGCTGGCAACTCTGATGTGTGTGTGTGTGTGTGTGTGTGTGTGTGTGTGTGTGTGTCGAGTTTCATGCAATTTGAAGCATGCTAAGTGCCTCAGAAAGCCCCATAAATAATTCAAGGGTTTTTTTCGTTGCCATGACAACATTATTCAAGATATTAAGAATATTTTCATGCATCTGAAATTATTCTGACATAGTCTGAAGCAAATCGGGTAAAAATAAGAGGTATTTCAAAGCATTTTGAAAGTCACACACTTCCTGCTGCCAGTTGGTGGCGTCATGATTGACAATAGTCATGTCCATGTAATCAGCCTCCTACAACGAACACACAGCTGAAGTTTCATCAAAATAAGCTTACAGAGCTCCTCCAATTCAACCATATAAAAGGGTGTGCCACAATGCGAGATTTAACAGGCATAGAAACCATGACAAACAAGGAAACAGGAACTAAATAGAAATGGGAAACCAGGAAAAACGGAACAAAATAATCTTCAAACTAAGAGTCTCTGAACACAAACAAGCAAAACCATGACAGTACTAAAGCAGTGACTTCAGTGAATTCAGTATGCATCTTATTGGATGATGCACACTATATAAAGTTAAGCAGATGTGCCCAGAATATGAACGCACCACACTTGCAAGTTAAGTATTTTCCCAATGAAAACTATTATAAAGAAAATGCTTAATGTGCAATTTAGCGCACTGTGTTCATATTCTGGGCCCATCTGATTGCCTATATAGTATGCATCATCCAATAAGTTGTATTTGATCTTTTAATACCACTGTTTTAGTACAGTACATTAAGCCACATTAAGCAATTATCATGTTAAGTGTTTTGAATGTCCCACTGGTTTTAGTGATTGAAATACTGCAGCAGGTGCTGTATATGGATCACATGTGCCCAAAACTTGCAGTTTTTTTCTCATATTGTTTTTCTTATTTTGAGAGGTGATCTAAATATTTGAAACAGATGGAAAATTGACAAGCCCTTTGCTGCGCCAGTCACGTGACTGAAACTATGAATTGAAAATTATGAATTGAATTTGAACAATGTTACTAGAGCTTGGTTAATAGTGAATATGTGTACCTTAATATAAAGTGTTACCAAATATAAAAAGTATAAAAGTCATTTTTATATATCTGGGAGGCCAGATTTATTTAGTTTTTTTGTTGGTTAATTTTAATTCGTTCTCTCTGTTTGTTCTTAAATAGCATGTTTTATTTATAGTCGAGTCATTGTTTTCTTTGGAAAATACAACAGGAGAACACCATGTACAATTTTTTTACTGTCTTATATGGTGCATTCAACCAACATTACCAACACATTACCATTTTTAATGTGGAAAATGTGTTCCATTGCAGTATTCTGAAAGGATTTTAGCATTGTGGATGATTCTAGACAATCTCTGCACTGCGCAATGCATATTTAAAGTCATTTTCATTATTGCAAGGAGAACATGCTAATGAACATTGATTGGAAGATGGGAATGGGTGGGAAGTGTATGGGAAACCTGTCTGGATCATAATTTTTGCAATTCCATTCGGAGGTACTAGTGGTGCAAAAATTCACACACTGCAGCTTTAAGATACAAAAAAACTGCTGAATGAAAAGATCCATAGCAGTATACAGTGTCTCGATTTCCTGCTGTACACCATAAAACCACAGGGTTTCCACAAAGCCTGCAGATTTCCTGTCACCACAATCTATTATCATGCTGCTTGTTCCTATTTTAGGAAAGACTGTCTCATGTTCATATATGTTACGTTTATCTGACTGTGTCTGTTCCCCTGTGAACCTCATGTTCATTACATTGTGTCTGTTCCCAAAGAAAATTGGCTAAGAGCAAATGAAACGTGACCTTCCTGAATAAAGATAAGACCACAGAGAGAACAGTGAAAGAAAAACTATGAACTGTGCCTACCAAGTAAGGTTTTTAAAACTGTTAATGCCAAGAGCCCCCAAATGTGATGATTCAGTTGACTGTGAGTCTGTGCATATTTGCTGGGTTTTTTTTCTGTTAAAAAAAGCAATAAACATTTAATTAAATATCTCTGTTTTTTCAAGAACTCCTGGAGGTCCCTGAAAACCCCTGACATAAGTAACAATATGACCCCTCAAAAAAACATTAAAATATATATTAATATTCACAATTATAATCAATTGTTTAAGCCCTGCTAAAGTGTTCCTGGGAAGCAGTGAAAATGCATGATGAAGTAAGAGAAGAAGGGATGGAGGAGGGGGTTCTAGGGCAAGGTCTTATTGAGGGGTCAGTTGGCAGTGCTGGCGGTTGTAATTAATCTTCAGGTGGCCAAGGAGGTAAAGGCTTAGTGTCTTCATTGAGGCTTGTGCTTCCACTCTTGACGGTACACCCTCAGGGCCCCTTGGGCTATCCTTCATTCTTATTTATGAGTTTCTGCCCTGCTGCGGCACACCGACACATCAATTCCTCAAGGTCGAAGAGGAGACACAGCTCACTCTAACATGCTACTGTACTCTATATACAAAGAGAAGGCCATAGTGTGCCTGCTGCTTCATTTCTAATGCAATAACTGTGGGAAGTCACTGGAATTAAGGGGCAACTGAGGTCTTTTAATTCCAGACCCCCTGGGTCCTAGAAATTCAACTACATTACATTAAGTTTATAAAAAAGGACCTTAAGGCACCATAGTGACTGTACAAGGACACAGTTATTTACAGGGCACTAAACTGAATTATGACTAATCTTTTACATATTGACGTTGACATTACAACAAGGCTAAAGAAGGAATCAAATGTAGGAAGCCAATTTCATACTCATGAATGACTGTTAAAAGTGTAACATTCAGTTGCTTATGTAACCCCTCCAGTTCTACTCGCACCACTCCAAGGTGTCCTCCGTTACACGCATCCCCCCTAAACCTCACTCCCATCTGGCTCATGGCACCTATCTAAGCCCTCCGGTTCTATTTGCACCACTCTTAGTGGGATTCGACCGGTGTTTCCAGCATGGGAGGCGGACACGCTAACAAGGACGCTGAAGACCACAGCCTCCAGTGATGCTTGCTAACACACCTGTTGAGGCCAGGGGAGTGAGGTTTACATGCACAGCTCTCACTAGCTGGCACTAACTTACCCCCCTAAACCTCACTCCCATCTGGGTCACGGCACCAATCTAACCCCTCCAGTTCTACTCGCACCACTCCAAGGTGTCCTCCGTTACACTCATCCCCCTAAACCTCACTCCCATCTGGGTCACGGCACCAATCTAACCCCTCCGGTTCTATTTGCACCACTCTGAGCAGGATTCGAACCGGTGTTTCCAGCATGGGAGCCAGACACTATAACAAGTACACTAAAGACCACAGTCTCTAGTGTTGCTCACTAATGCACCCCTTGAAGCCAGGGGAGTGAGGTTTACCTGCACAGCTCTAAACTGGCCTCTGTTAAACTTATTTTATGCATTACTCTCATGAGAACCTCTATGAAATAATTCATTCTTTGATAATACATGACTGAGGTGTACTTGAGCAAGGCACCTAATCCTCAATTGCTCCCCTTGGTGGCGCAGCAAATGGTTGCCTACTGCTCCGGGTGTGTGTGTCCACAGTTTGCAGTGTGTGTGTGTGTGTGTTCACTACTTAAATTCTGATATGGGTTACCATTCTTTGCAGAAAAGATGAAAAGGGAGAGTCCTTAAGTCCATTCCACACAGTCTAAAAGCTTGTAACTTGATGGAACTACTCATCTCCAGGAACTAAAACCACCAGAAGGTGGTGGCAAATCATTGTCTTAATGAGTGTGTCATTGAATCATGCAGTCAAACGATTAGTTCAAAACAGCAGATTCATTCAAGGACAAAGCAAGAGACTTTCTTTATTAGTGAGTCGTGGATTCTCTCAGTAAAGGAATGTGTTGCTCAGAGACCCGCAATGAATCTACAGTGGATTTGTTTGGAACTATTTTCTGGAAAAGACTGGTAGAGTTTGATTTGTGTTGTTCATGTTGAGAAGACACTGTTTTTTGCTGCCAAAGCAAAATCCATTTTGATACACTTCCAAAGGATGAGATTGATATGGTAAAATCAACACCATCTGTACTGTTTGTATCACTGTGAATCAGATGCTGACAAAGCCTCCGGTCAACCAATCACAACAGACTGGTCCATCAGAGCAGGCTCTCGGAAAAGAGGGGTTTAGAGACACCACATCCTTTATCGAACCGTTACAGACACTGTGAGAAATGTAATGTATATCATGAGAAAATTAAAGTGGGTGTTTTTTGTTTTTTTTTTACCTTGGGATGCATGTAAACCTATTGCAGGAGACACCAAAATTAGGAACATTTAAAATAGTATAATATGGGCACTTTAAAATACAATGTCACACCAGTGGTGATAACATACTGAATCATAGTTATACTCAGTTCAAAGAGTGTTAGAAAACTTTGCCCCGTCCCTAATTTGGCATATCAGACCATTCTGCCATTTCCTGAATATAAACAAAAGCGCATCCCATTTAGTATACTTCTGCTCTATTCTACAGCATTTCATAGTATAGGCAGTGTTAGTAGTATTTTCACACTGAAAAAAATGCAGTGACTTGCATTTTTGGAACCAAAAAAAAATCTTTTCCTATGTGGCAGAGGGGGAGGAGCTAAACAAGCTAAAACTAGCAGTACAAATCAAGCGCATTTGAAATGTAATTTCTTTCCAATTGAAGGTGGAAAATGCTTCTGTGTAGTAAAAACATTAAGAATCCTTCTAAAATTCATACACCACATGGCAGAACACATTTAAGAGTACAGTTTGAAGTGCAAAAAAAAAAGATACTTCAAATGCTAAGGTCAAATACTATTTATTTATTTATGCATAAGTAATGTTACAGGTATGAAGGAAATGATGTTCAGAGCGTGTGACTGGGATGAGTTCTCAGACAGCAATGACAGCAGCGTCCTTGTTCATGATAGATATGGCCTAGGGGAAGAAACTGAGCAGATTGACTCTGGTCAAACTCTGGATTTTAATGCTCTCAATTTTTGTTTCCACTCAGAGGGAAGAAGCTGAAACAAAAGTGCCTACGATGCAAAGACATGATTTTCTATAGATATGTATAGTATAGTATCTGTAAGAACAAGTAGCAGTAAGCCTATATTGAAACAGGAAATAACTGCTTCGGTTATGCAGAATGGAGAACGCCTAATTATCAAAATTTTTATATGCCTCTTCTTTGCCAGAACATAACTTCCCCAACTCTTCTGTGCACAAGTGATTTATCAGAAATCATGAATTTTCCTGAAAAGAAACCATGAAGACCAAAAACAAACAAAACAAAAAAACATTCAGAGGTACTACTTCCTACAACATGAGGCATGTGTCAGCGGACATGAATGGTTACAAGCAGACCTAGTACGACCTGCGCAGAACAGTGAAGGGTACAAAAAGTTCACAGTTTGAGTCAGAACTGTCTGGTATATCTATGCTGTGCAGTGGATAGGTGTGCTACCTCCATGAGATTTCATGTCAAATTGTTGTGATACTTCTGATTAATTATGGGAAGCAGGTGTTACAGACTCCCCTCGGTCACATGAATGCGTCACTTGTGTTGCCCAGGGCTTCACTGACGTCCACACAGAGGACTCACAATGACACCACATATTGTGATGCTTATTCTCTGAGCACTCGCAGATTTAAAAAAAGTGTTTACTAAATAGCCTGTAATCCATCATCATAATTATGAAAGGAAAATAAATTAAGTTTTTTATTACTGGCTAAAGTATTATTAAGTTGATGCACATATATGCAAAACGACATATCTGAGAGTCTTAGAGATTATGTTAAAAGGTCTATGCATAAGCTTGATGCATGTGCCCACTTTCTATTTTTGAGGCAGTAGGTGTTTTTTAAAAAATTTAAAAAAGATTCTACAATTAAGCAGGTAACCTGTCGTGCATGTTTGTAGTAACGACTTAAATGATGGGTAACACTTTATTTCGATAGTTGACTTTAGACATTCTACTAACTATAAGTACCTTTGCAAGTACATGGCAACTTATGTTGCCTTCACATGGAAATTTCCTACTTCCGATTTTTGAAGTTGTGGTTATGAACTCGGTGCATTCAAATGCTTTGTTGTTGGTAAGAACATGAATCATGCAGGACACCAGGTTTATTCTTGCCTATTTACTAGGTAAATCTTATTAAAGCCAAAATGATGTTTAGCGTCCCATTTATTGACAACCATATAAACATTCCATGGACCAACAGGTGAAATGCTCATGTCGCCATGACAAGAAAGAATGGATACTTGGCAAAGACGTGAGGCACAGTCAAACTGTGGCGACTCCCGCATGGTTTACCACATTGTCAATGATCTTTCAGGATGGGGGAGGTTCCTGAGTTATCTGGTCAAGAACCGAGCTGGAAAGAACCGAGCTGGAAAGCTCCTTCTAGGCCGAACAAGATCAATGTTGGGTTCAGCACTTCTGAGAGGTTCTAAATCAGCCTGACCCTCTGATCCTATACGTTTTCGACGGGGAGATATTTCAAGAAGATCTCGTTGTAGACACTGGCGAAATCATGCCAGAAGAAACAAGATCAGCTATCCGCAGGCTGCGCTCGGGGAAAGCACCGGGTCTGAATGAGATCGCCCCGTAGAGATGCTCAAGGCGGGAGGCGATGTGATGGTCGAACATGGTTTCTTTACGGCTCTCTTCAGTGTGTGCTGGAGGTCGAGGCAAGTCCCAGATGAGTGGCGAAATGGCGTCATTGTTCGGTTCCCCAAGAAGGGCAGTCTACAAGACTGCTCAAATTGGTGTGGTATTACACTGCTGTCTGCCCCTGGAAATTTGTTCTGTTCCATCCTACTCCATCGACTCTGAGTGGCCCTCGACAAACAACTCTGAGAAGAACAAGTGGGTTTTCGTGCTGGACTGTCATGCTGCAACCAGATCTTCACCCTCCGAAACATCATCGAACAATGTGTCGAATATCGGAACCATTAATTTTGTTGACTTCACCAAAGCATTCTATAGTATCCAGTGTGATTCCCTTTGGTGCGTCCTGAGGCTGTATGGTGTACCGGAGCCATTTGTCGACATATGTAAAGATCTTTATTTTCGGTCGTCATGCTGCATTAAGAACGAATCGGGCTGAACAGATTTTTTCAACATCAAGACGGGTGTCCCACAAGGATGTATTCTGTCCCCCATGCTATTTCTCGTAGTGATGGACTTCGTTATTAAAAAGTCAACTGATCATGTTGGGTTTGGCTTCCCTTGGACTGACCATGACCGCTTGGCCAACCTGGACTTCACGAACGATGTAGCGCTACTTGCAGAAGACTATCTGCAAAAAATTGAAGTCCATGCCGGTAGGCCTAGTCGGCCCAATGGGGTGTGTGACTGTCAGCAACACACCCCTTGAGAGCGTAAATAGCTTCACATACCTTGGAAGCATTGTCTGCAGGAACGGAGACACCGAAGCGGACACTTGTAGCAGGATTGGAAAAGCCTCTGTGGTCTTTTGCCGGCTGCAGCTGATATAGTCATCATCGACCAATTCCATCGACGTCAAATTTCGGCTATACGACTCTATCATTTTCTGACTCTATCACTCTATGCCAGCGAAACCTGGACCATGTCGGCTTGTGTCCGGAATATGGTAAACACCTTTCATCATTGATGCCTCCGCTACACTGACCAAATTCAAAATGAAGTGGTGTGGCGACAGAGTTGATTCGACAGGCTGGACGTCATAGTTGTGGAACGTTGGCTCCGTTTGAAGGGGCCCTATCTTCTGCATGCCACGGCAGCACCTCCCTCTAGTGGCTATGAACTGGATCCAACCAGGCAGTAAACACGGACATGGTGCACTTTCATAGCCAACCTTAAACTCATTGATATATCATGGGATGAAGCCACAGCCATTGCGATGGATACACGTCAATAGAGAAAACTTGTCGCCCAATGTGCTCGTGGGCACGGGAGGAACTGAGTCTGAGTCTAAGTAATATAAACATTTACCGTGCTATCTATCTCAGCTTACTGACGATTGTAGATTTTTGGTCAAATACAGGTTATTTTCGCTGTGTATAAAACATACAATACTCTTCAAATGATTATCCATATATGTAAATATGCACTGCTTTAATTACAAGACAAGGGGCCTCATTTATAAAGCATGCATATGCACAGATTTGATCTTAGAGTGTGCATACGCATAAATCCATGCCAATTCTTTGACATGTTTGACAAGGTCTTAGCAGACGTACACATTTTTCTTTGTCAGAGTACTGCAGGTTTTTGGAAATCTAAGCTATTCTTGCAGCTTGCCATTATAAATTAAAGGATCTGGGGTGCGTTTCCCAAAGCGAACTATGGTCGTAAGTTCCGTCGTTACCAATAGAGTTCAATGGGACTTACGACCATAGTTCACCAACGGTGCTTTCGGGAAATGCACCCCAGGATGATAACTACTGATTTTTTAAATGTAAATGACATTAATTAGGTGTCGTTTACAATGCAAAGAACTGAAACCATTCAGCTGCACGCAAGTTCAAGATCATTTGCGATTTATAGATTTCACATCTGAAAGAGAGGCGTATGCATGTTTTCTATTCATACATTCATGTACATTCATCGTACATTCACGTATGCACAGTTGAGAAATGATCGTAAGATCAAATTTCTATGCAATACCAGTCACAGCAGCATTTGTTCTCCCCTCCACCTTGTTTAAAGTTTTTGGCACGCCCAACTTGTGCACTTGGGTATCAAAATTATCCCCAAGCTTCCCAGTGGTAAATACGACTTGAGAAGACGCTCATGTCCAATTTTTATCTAGAAAACTCGTATTTACAGTAATTTCGATAGCATGTGAAGGCAGCATTATTCTACTAAACCTAAGTTTACATTCTTAAAAATAAAGGTTTTAAGGAGGGGGTTTCCATTGCAATGCCATTGGAAGAACCATTTTGCCTTCCAAAAAGAACCTTTCATTGAACAGTTCTTAAAATAAAAATTTTTTAGTGTGAAGAACATTTTAATAATCTCCTTTTCCCACTATAAAGAACCTTTTGTGAAATGGAAAGGTTCCATCGATGTTAAAGGTTCTTCATTCCAACATTTATTTTTAAGAGTGTAACCCTCACTGTAACAGTTTACTAATACTCTAATGAGAGTTAGATGACATAAATGTACTTAGTAGTAAGTAGAATGTCTAAAGTGGACCATTCGAAATAAAGTGTAAACTTTCTGTAGTCTTCCTGGTGCTAACAACGCCAAGGTCATGGGTTCAATTCCCAGGGAAAGCAAGAGCTGATAAAATGTATAGTACCTTAAATTCAATGTAAGTTGCTTTGGATAAAAGCATCTGACAAATGCATATATGTAAATTATATAAACAATACCTCTCATGTGTCTTGTCCACTCACAGCATCAAAGGAATCATGCAAAAAATACATATTGTACAACAAATATGATATGTTTATTTGTTTATTAAACATATTTTTGAATCATTTTTTGGAGTGGTTGACAAAACTGATGATGCAGCGATCAAAGGTGACTGGTCATGGCATCCTGGAGACAATCAGCAGAAGAGAAACATTGAGGCAAGCGGATGCAAGGCAGACACACCGTGCTGTGTTGGTGAATAAATGATGAACTGTGGGCGGTACTATTGGCCCGGCCTGCTGAGCTTGACAACTCTGAACACTCCGCATGCCACTGTACGTGACTTGTTTGCATTCTAACAAATAACTAGACTTTCTGTCCTTTCCACAAGACAGACACTTACAGCTCTTATGAAGCCTTTTTTTCTCTGAAAACCTATTTTCTTTTCTAATTAATTAGTGTGCTTCAGGGGGTTTTCTCTCTTGTTAATTAATTTATGCTTGCTGTGCACACAGAAAATTTTAATGTCTACTTGAGGCAATAAACCGGTAAAGGGAGCTACAAGCATTGGTGAGTACTGTGATGTCATGACCCAGAACAGGAATTTAAATGCGCTTGCTTTACAAAAAGTAAGTTTCTCTCATCCTCCTGTCAGGTTAAAGACAAAACAAATGTCTGTACTGTCTTGTGCAGTAAACAATGTCCCATGTGAATTTCAGTGTGAATTGATCTTTTGAGGAAATGCGCATGCATGATAGTGTTGACGCAGAGGCAGTGGCCTTTCCTCCTTCAGAAGGTGCTGTCAGCACTGCGATCTGTGCTGTCTGCTGACATTTTCACAGGATGCTCTCATGCCCTGCATTCAGGCCTCATCAGCATCTACATCTGACACCCAGACCTGCACTGCTTCCCTTTCACCCTCCAGCCCCACTATCATCCTCCCTTATCCTCTACTTCTCTTCTCATAAACAGTGACAGGCATCCACTGCTGAATTCAACTGAATTCACCCACACAGACTGACTGAAAACAGTCTCCTGATGTGCAAGCATAAACAATACAACAAATACTGCTTAGGCATAAACATAATGCCAAATATATTTCTCACTACAGAGGAGCTGTTGCGAGAAATATATTTGGAAATTTTCGGTATGCATATGCAATACCAGCACTTCATTATTTTAATCTGGTCACACTTTAGATTAGGATCCAATTCTCACTATTAACTACAACTTTTGCCTCAATAAACTCCTAATTACTGCTTATTAATAGTTAGGAAGGTAGTTGTTAAGTTTAGGTATTGGGTAGGATTATGAGATGTAGAATAAGGTCATGCAGAATAAGGCATTATATAAGTACTAATAAACAGCCAATATCATAGTAATTTGCATGATAATAAGTAACTAACTAATAGTGAGAATTAGACCCTAAACTAAAGTGTTACCTTTAATCTGTAGCGTACCCTTACTTTTTCTTGCATACCAGCACTTCTCAACTATTTTTGTCAACAACATGCTTTCACTGACGAAAATGAGATGATAACTAAATAAAGTCCAGGTTTCCATGACAAAAATCTACTGACATTTCCATCAACGAATAAGATCTGCTGATTTACCCAGCAGGTTAATAGCATACACTTGCTGCACATTTAAAAATGTCAACATCTGCAACAAAGAGAAGAACAGATATATAGAGGAATATCACATTTTATGCCAATAAAAACAAAGTGCACAAAGAAAGCCACCTCTCAAACAGTATGAGTGCTGAATTGAGTTCTCTTTCATGTCTTATTGCATTTAATTTAATAATATTCATTTAAACACCTGGGAGAAAATCAGATGTGTATGACTGGATCATTGAATTAGTTTGTCACAGTAGCCTAATAATAAACCTGTCTAAAGTATGCAGTTTCTACAATACTAGTGGCACCTAGCAGAATTACATAAATATTTTTAAACAACCATGCAAATGCCCCTTTCATGCATCACACCTAAAACATCACAAACACATGGAGATTAAAAGTGTATTATTTAATATTATTTTTCAGCATTATTATTCTTTATTAGAATTCATAATCAGTTGTATTGTGTATTTTGTGAAGTTTGAAATGCATGAAAATATGTGTGAGGATTACATGTCAGAGAGTTATTTTAGCCACATAGCCAAATTTCATAGCATGTTCTCCAATGATGGAAAATGTTGACTGAAATATTCTCTACAAGGAAGGAGGACTGATGTATACATCTACTTTAAACATGTCCAACATGCTTTTCTACCTTGTAAGGATAACGTAAGTTCCTTTGTCAGCATATAAACACCTAACCTTTGTGTACGGACTCAGAGAAAGCTGGGCATGAAGACAGCATCTCTCTAGTTAATTTTTTTCTCTCCAATGTCTTGACAATTAATAATAAATAAGATATCTCTTGGCAAAATAACTGGTGTTGGGTCCTGTGATTCAACAACGGGGATAAGAGCTTAATTCTACACACAGCTCATTAGGTAAAAGTAGCCTGCTTTCAATAAAAGGTCCAACATTTTAAGAATATTTTTAGCTGTGTTGCTATGGGTCATGAGTAAACAACTGAGAACACTAACACTCTGTCTAGAGTGAACGTGAGCGACTCTCTTATAATAAACCCATTCAATGTTTTTGCACTGTACAAATAGTTCTTCAGTTACTGTACATTGGATGTACGCTTAAAACCAGAATGCATTGTGAGTTTAAACAAGTGAATGGACACCCAATATAGTGCACTGTCATGATCACAAGTTGGAGTGCCCTAGTTAGCCACTAGAGGGCACTCCAACCCGGACGATTGCTTCACAACTTTTGGACTTCATTTCCCATAAACCACTTCCCGGACTCATTATCCTGTCATTGCATTCAGCTGTTTTGTGTTTGATCATTTGTGCCTGTCTATTTATACCCTGTTTGTTTCTGCTTTTGTTATTGAGGTTTCATTTATGGTCACCGGCTTCTCTGTTTGTTTTTCCCTTGTTTTTGTATGGACTGTTTTGTGGATTTTGACCCTTACATTACGTTTCTGGATTACCCCATTAAAACCGCACATGGATCTTACCTTCTTGTCTCTGTGCCATACATGACAGTGCACCATATATTGTATAAGGAGCAGTTTCGGACACAGCTCTAGTTTCCTATAGTGTGTGCCTGTTTGTTCCCTTAGTCACTGATTATGTTCACCTGTTGTTCATTTAGTTACCTCATTACTCCCTGTGTTTAAGCCATTAGTTCTCCCCATTGTTTTGTCCTGCGAGAACATTGCATGTTTGGTTAGTATTTACTTTTCCTGTTCCTATATTCTCCTGAGTGTCAGTTAATTAATGAATATATGAGACCCGTGCTGGAAAAATGAGCAATGTTCCAAAAATGAGTTATTTTCACAATCTCTATTAAAAAACCTTCAAAATGATGAATGGTTTGTTGGAATCCGAGCTACACCTGTTTGAAGTTGATAGAGTCAGCAAAGTCAATTTTGAGAAAAATTGAGCTAAAGTTTTCTGAAGGTTCCAAAACACAGTCACCTAGAAACCAAAACTTAAAAATCTCTGTTAATGACACCTCATTTTGCACACACCTTGTCAAAACCCATATCAAAATATATATATTCAACTTTTTTTTCAATATTTTAGTTCATATTTTGAAGTACTGTAATTCTGTGTATATGTGTATATCGGCGTCTTTGTGCACGCGCTTCAGATCTGTCAGTCAGCGCAAGTAAGATTTGTTTACATCAGCATGAGTTGCCAATCACATTTCATTGGTTTAGACTCATGCCATCAAAAATTCACTATGAATATTCACAAAGTTGGAATGCTGCGCTTTAAAACGATACCAAACTTGTGAAGAAGTTGCTGAGGGAAGTGTGAGTGCAGAAGTGAGCAGAGAAAAACAGCATTTTTCATGGTCAAAGGAAAGGTACTCCTCTCAGAAAACATACAAATAAAGATACTTTTAGATGTTTAATTGCTATTTGATGCATTGGGATCACTAGACGAGGGCTTAATGAACTAATATTTGTGAAACCCCCAAATTTGACCGTAATTAGTGCGCATTCTGACTCATTTTGCCAGCACCAGTCACATATATTGAATTCTCCATTGTAGTGTTTACTGACCAGCAAATCGTAACAAATGGGGGTAGATCAAGAATTATAGTCATACTGAACATTGTGCTTCTCCATTTATGTTTGTTGCAATAACTTGCAATAACCAAGTCATCTTGAATTTGACTGACTTCTTCATGAGGCACTGACACAGAGTAGGTGTAAATCTACTCAAGAGGGGTAATTGGTGGTGCAGGTGCCAGCGAGTGTTTAGTCTGATGAGGGGTTTCAAGTGAGAAGTGATGTGATAGCATGCAATGCAGGATGCCGTCAGCATGGCTTCTGATTCCATGTGGAAGCAACGGGGTGTCTGTGGAACATTCCGTAGCTGAGAAGATGGGCGTTTTTCATAGACCGTGATGATAAATTTCTGCTTTCATTTAGCATGGTAAATGTAGAAACTATTTTTTCTCTTTTAATATACATTATTTTATTATTCTTTTTAAATGTATAAAAGTGTGTCTGTGTCCTTAGCATAGTATGCCCATTACTATCCGTGTGTTGTTGAGGCACCATCAGCACTAGTCGGACCCCATTGTTGGCCATGTTGAATTGGTGTTATGCAGTTGGTGAGAGAGATCACTCTTAAATTAAAGTGACGAAAGCAAGCAAACAACAAAGTGCACACAGATAGCTCTTCTAATTGTACCTATTCATCTTACCTGAGCATTCCAATACTCAAATATTTTCATAAGGACATAGCTGTCTGGAATGAAGTAAGTGAAGACGAGACTTTGAATGGTTTGAATGGTTAGCAAGCACGGCTTTATTTGCAGTTTGTATATCCACAGTCCTAGTTCCAGTTTCCCTTTTGGAATGACGAATATGACTACTGCCACCTGCTGTTATAGACAGATATTTCCTCTCACACAGGTGCAGAGTATGCATGCTAGTTTGCCAATGACGGTAGGTTTTGCAGTGTGTTCAATCGCAACCTGTAGGCGACATGAGGCGGCAACACGTGGCTTTTGTCGCCGCTAGTTATTTGATCTTGGTTTGGTGTGGCATGGGCTTTAGGACCCACACAATCTACAGGATGAGCACCCCCTGCTGATCTCACCAACACCCCTCCCATCAGCAACCTTAGTTTTCCCCAGGAGGACTCCCATCCAGGTACTAACACCAGACAAGAACTGGAGGATGACAGCTATGTTCAATTTTTCAATGTCGTATTTACAAGGTTGACCATATTACTTTGAGACACTATTTTTGCCCTTTGTTTGGCATGCATTGCACAGGAAACGTATTGATTGGCATAGGAAGAGAGAGAGAAAAAATCAATAGCTTTTACATGAATGCACGACAAGCAGTATCTGCCCTGTTCTATAGTCAGACCTGAAGAATCTTCTCATGAGTTCTTGGATGTCATCCACAGACAGGTGAGGTCAAGCCTGTGATCATAACCCAAACATGTAGAGAAAAGTGAGATGTTAGCCACCACTATTCAGGTTTCAATGCAGACCGTTTCTTGTTAGAATCGGGGGTGTCTTACCACAATCAAACGTGAGGTTGTGCTATTGTCTTATTCCAATGCAGACAGCTATATGAATAAAAATAAAACATCTAAAGCAGATTTCTATATGCATATTCTGCATGTACAGTACAGTAATCTGTGAGCAGGAAGCCATTGATTTAAAAGACAGACCCAAGGTTGACAGAGGCAAGTTAGTTAGGAAGGATGATAAATGAGAGGTTAATGACTCAAGGACGCCAGGGGAGGGTGTCTGGTTTTTGTCCTCTAGGTCATATGGACAGTTCAACCGAATAATGACATATAATCTTATGGCACGTAAACGATTTTTTTGAGTAAAAAGTAACACTTATTTTGGTAACACTTTATTTTACAGTGTCATTGTTACATATGTTACATGTAGTTACTATTGTAATAACTATAAATTATGCATAATTACATGCAACTAACCCTAAACCAAACCGAATCCTATTCCTAAACCTATAGTACATGTAGTTATTTAATATTACTCAGTACTTAAATGTATAATTACAGTGTAACAAAGATACCTTAAAATAAAGTGTAACCCTTATTTTTAAGGTGTCCTCGTTACAGTATAATTACTGAAATTGGTACTGAGTAATAATGAGGGTTTGGTTTAGGGTCAGTTTCCTATAATTCTGCATAATTTACTGTTATTAATAGAGTAAATACATCTAACATGTAACACAATGACTTGTAAAATAAAGTATTACCAAAAATGTCTTGAAATATTAACCTCTGGGAGAGACTCTTGTCCTGCAGTTAGAGATTACTGTATGTTCTCTCTTCTGATGATATACTCTGCAAATTCAGGGAATGTTCTAGACTTTCTAGACTTTTTGGAGCTTGACATACCAAAATTCAATGTATGAATCCATTTTGACATCTAGTGAAATTTGTTGTCACTCTGCCTGTTATTCTTCCAGACTGCCAAAAATGACACATTCATGAAATGTTAAATGTTGAAGAGGAGACTGCTGAGTAAACTGAACTCAACCTGTAATTTATGTCCTGAATAACCAGCCAGTGTATATTTTGTGATAATGACTGCACATTAATCCTGCATATTAAGCAGCAACTTACCAGTTAAACAAATGCATGTGGAATGTGAACAGAATGGAAGTATGACACTGTAGATCGTAAATGTACTTTCAAGGACAGCTTATATAAAGGCAATTTAGTTTTTTGCCAGTAAAGGTTTGTAGCATTATGGATTTTTTTCTAATGTGAGTGTAGGTAAATAATAATTAAAAAAAATGTTTTTAAATAAAAATATGTTTGAGAACTATCGGAAAGTCATGGAAATAGAAATAGTTATTATTTAAATCAATCTTTACTCACTCTGATTGTTGAGATATCTGTATTTCAGTCTCAAATATATAAAATGAAGCATATCAGATCAGATACTCCAATAGACATGTCCTGACGTAAAACAGTGGAACATGTATGACAGTATTGTTCCATCAGATATTCATTCAGATCAGCACAGAGAATGTAAATGAGATGTTCGTTCTCAGACACAGCTCATATTAAGCCATTGCAGACTGAAAAGACATGCTGTTGAATACAACTTCATTATTGCAGGAGCACTAAAGGGCAAAAGAATCTAATTACAGTACAACTGTTCATGTATATTTGTTAGGGTTTACATTTAAAATAGAAATAATTAGCATATCATTTCATTTTACCAGTCTAACTTAAAGCAACAATCAAGATTGTAATATGTTCACTTCAAATTACGCCACACACTTCAGTTTCTAGTCAAATGTACCTCACACTGACCCATTATTTAGAAAGAGAGATACTTATTATTATTAAATAATCCATATTTTTTGACTGTTATGTGATTTTACACATACCTAATAACATCCCACAGGTGTTGCTGGGTGTTTTTATAGTGAAGATGCATACAGAGAACTGCACCAAATTACACTTATTCTTGAGACATGGGAAACACACAATGGCCCATAAATTTCCCTGCCAGTAATATCAATATTCTTAAAGTGACTCAAGCTGAAAATAAATTGTTTGAGATTTTTAGACAATTTCCCACACTAAGCAGTTCCTATTAATAGAAAGTAACACTAAAGATAAATGATCACTTATAATGATAAATTAAACTTAAGTATCCCACTTCCTGCTCTATTGACCCTACGGTACTTCTGTTGAATGCATCTTAAGCCAAGATATTTGACATCAAAACACTTCTAGACAACTGAACATCCTTCTTTGTTTTTCTAGGACCAAACTGAAGCCCGAGGCATTGCTGGTTTTGATGTGGCCGATGTCACTGCTCCCTTCCAAACACTAAAATACTCTGCTGTGATTCATAGATGACATCATTTGTGAGTGTCTGTGAGCAATGTCAAGACAAGGACAAGAGGGCAGGTCGCACTCATCCACCACCAAAGGGAACACACTCATCCCAAAGCACTCATGAAGCAAAATTACCCACAGGTACCAATAAACCACACACCAAATCCAACACACACTGATTTTATTGGAAGCTGGCTGCATTCACGCACACTTAGTTCTTGGTTTATGCACTGAAAAAAAGTTATTGGTTAGTGTTGTAACCTCCATTCCCTGATGGATGGAGATGTGGTGTCAATGACTGACACTAGGGGTTATACTTAGGAGCCCCAGTCACCTATAATATTTTTAGAAAAGGCCAATGAAAATTGGCGAGTGGAATTTGCATGCACCACTGCACCGGATGGATATATGGGTATGAAAGGAGCCAGCGTGCATCCACTCATTCAGGGTTGGGCTGAGGATCCAAGACAGCGTCTCAGTGGCCATTTCAGCAGGCAGTTTAGCGTTGTGGCAGGAGGGACACCATGTCTCGGTCCCTCCATCTGGGAATAGACGTTCCCTAGTCACTTCAACAAGGTGTCGATGACTGACACTAGTGGTCCCCTGGGTAACACACCACAGCAGCTGAACCATGTTATGAGATTTTGACAGTACAGATGTCGACAAGCCTCCATGTGCCGGTTAGCAAACGCACTCACAACATCGCAACCTGCCCAACACCCCATAGCTGTGTAGTCCTTCGTACCATGCAGGGACAGAGAGGACAATACTTATCATGGGAATAGGTTGCTTCAGCCAGTCTTTTGACCTTTTCTCTTTTTTCTTTCTTTTTTTTTAATTCACAGATGTGCGGACCTGAAGTGTGCTGGGGAAGCATTTCCTTTTTCCATGCAGAAAAGGAACACTATGGAGACCACATCCTGCCCTAAGGGAGGTTAACATGTGCAGAATACATCACATGGACTCACCCACTGGGAAGTAACACAAGGAAAGAAGTCTCTGCAGTAGGTCCTACTTTAAGGGGGAGTAACACAAGTACAAGTACAGTGACAGAGCTCTGCCTAGGGGAAGACACAGGTTTACCCTCAGGGAAAGTGGAGGATACCTATATGGGATTGCCATCAGGGAATCACTACATATGGAGGACTTAGCTCAAGTACGCGGGCTGACCCAAAGGGCATGCATCACGAGTACTGGGTCTGGGGTGGAATTATTCCACCGACTCACGTGGACAAAGAAGCACACTTTATCACCTCAGGGAGGGGAAAGGCTCTATATGCAAGTAGTACACCCTGCCCAATGCCCCTAACTTACCTGTTTGTGTCCAATAGCACACAGGACTAAACTGGCTCAACCCGGATATTGTAAAATCTTGTGAAGGTATTGGGTGTAGCCCAGCCTGCTGTTCCACAGATGTCTGTTAGAGTGGTGCATTGGCTAGAGCCCAGGAGGATACAACACTTTTCGTAGAGTGTGCACACTCTCCTAATGGGCACAGCACGCCTGTTAGAGCAATGCAATCCAGTGGGCCATCCTCTGTTTGGAGACAGTCTTCCGCTTCTGCTGTCCTGCGAAACAGTTAAAAGAGCCGCTCAGAGCTTCTGAAGCTCTGCGTGTGGTCCAAGTAAACACGCTAGGCACGTTCTGGACACAGCAACGACAAGGCTGGGTCTGTCTCATCCTGAGGCAGCACTTGCAAGTTCATCACTTGGTCCTTAACCCTCTGGAGTCTTAAGGCCTGTACACACCGGGACGAATATCGCACATGTTTATCGCCAGCATTTTTCGAGACGTTTTTTGAGACGTTTTTTGTGTTCATACCCAAGTGATTTTCACTGGCGATGCGCAGAGTGAACATGCAAATTCACTCCCTGACAGTATGTGGCGCTTGTGCTTAACGGAAGTGCAAATAAACATATTTATGATATTAATAAAGTTAAAGAAGATAAAAATGCAGATAAAAAATGGCATATATTTGACATATGAGAGATGGTAGTCAGAAACGGTAGTGCAAATAAGTCAATGACAGTAGTGCAAGTGAACGGTAGTGCAAATAAACATATTTATGAAATAGACATTCTCAATTATATTTCTTGAATGTAAAAGAAAAAAAAGAAAAAAACAGTAAAAATACAGAAATAATACACATTATTTCTATATTAGTGTGTATAGAAGTGGCAGAGCACCCATAGCGTGCATCTCAATCAGCTCCCTAGTTCAGTAGTCAGGGCACTGATCAGGGAGTCGGCCACATTAATTTACACAGTATACTGATACATGACCTAGGAAGCTAGGGAGCTGATTGAGACGCAGGAATAGTTTGTAGGGGTCTTCCTCGTCTACTTACTTTCTCTTCGTCGTCTTGGTATCAATATGTGCTCGGCAAGACCGTTTTGTGCTTGAGCGCCACCAAGTCATGTTTTACTGTAACTTCAGCATCTCCATGCACGTGAACAAAAGGGCCACTCTCATTGGTCTGCCAGTTTTTAACGCGGCGCGTCAAACCAAAAAAACAAACCCAAGGCATTTTTTAAAAAATGATGCTTTCACAAGATCACAAGATTTTTGGGAACTGCAGTGAACTAAGAAAGACTGCAATGACAAAAGAAATATATTATTTTTTTGAAGTTTATTTAAAATATAATTAACTATATAAATGAGAATCAAAGACACATTTTGAGTACACAGTTATACCTGGAAATAAATCCTGTTCAAAGATATAAGTGAACATCATATACCTGGCATTTGGTGTTTCTACACTGGAGAAAAAAAAAAGAAAAAGGAAAAAAAGGAAAAAGGAAAAAAAAACCTTTCTTGCTTCCAGTCAGTGATCTTGGTATCAAATTCATGCAGTCCAATGTGTGCCAATATCTGGTCACTATGATTCTCAAATCTGTGAGATAAAAGAAAAAAAAAACCTCTGTGAGCATGCTGATAACATGCTGATAATACACATATCAGCTATTGTATTAACATTAATATAATGTCCACTCTTAACAGAAAACATGATTTTGTGATTCCATGCATGTACATATTATTGCACATCATGTGAAGAAAATTTTATATAGGCCTATATTTTTAATTACAGTACCGGTCAAAAGATTTGGCACATTACTATTTTTAGTGTTTTTGAAAGAAGTCTCATGCTCATCAAACCTGCATTTATTTGATCAAAAATACAGAAAAAAAAACAGCAATACTGTGAAGTATTATTTCAATTTAAAATAATGGTTTTCCATTTTAATATACTTTAAAACATAATCTATTTCTGTGATGCAAAGCTTTCATCATTCATTGCTAACGGAAGCTTCTTTGATGTGGCACTATATAGGCTATTTTACAGTAAACTCAGAACTTCATAATCTGTCCAAAACAGGCCAAAAGAAATATTTTCTAAACATTCATATTGCTATGACATTTTATGTATCTTATTTGTTATATTATAGAGCCTATAAATGTTAATGTGCAGTTTAATATGTTGCTAACACGTTTTATTACAGTATTTATTACATATTTCCGTTGATTTAACTCATCTCAGTATAGAAATATTTTTTGAAAAAGCCAATAATCATTCAAACAGAGACACAGAACATACAGGATTCATGTTTAAACAGTGTTTTTGTGACTTAATATTGACAGACACAAGTTTATATCACGATTAGAATAAATAATTTAGGGATAAAAATAACTTCAGACAATCCTCGGCTTGATCAAGTTGATAGTCAAATTGGAACTGAATCCAGTCATGCTCTTACTCTGAAGTAAATCCTTTTAGAAGTATTCCTCAGCACATCTCAAAACGAAGTACATGAAACTGACTAAGCTTGAGGCATTTTTCCGAGCTGACATGGATGTTCACTCTGTTGCATTGATCGCCTCAGAATTTGCGTCTGAATAGCGCTCGCTCCATGGACGTAGCCTCATTAGCGGATAATGAGCTGACTCGCAAATGACTGACATGTCTCTCTTTTCAAACAGATTACATAAACAGAGGATATTTGTATTTGATTTGACTTACATGATTTAAAACCTGACATTTCACCATTTCTTTAGACATATGTCTCATGTTTGTGTGAGAAGTATTCACTAAGTTACAGTTCATTTTCTGAGGGAGTATCAAGATTGGACTTCATTCAGAGAGAGACTGCGGCTCACACATCATGTTCGTTTTCTTTATTTTGAAAAAAGCACAATATTTAGTTTTTACTGTGAGTGTACCCAAAGAAGACATTCTATAGTTGCAATTGATATAATATGTCTGTCTCTATGACAAAAAATGATGGAGAATTTTAAGTTGATTTTGCTGCTATGTGAAAAAAATACAGCAAAATGTGCGGCCGCATTTACCGACTACTGAGTGTTAAAAGTAGTAGTGGGAACTTTGGGCATGTAGCCCAGCCGGGGTCTTAGGATCATGTGAGAGTATGCCGGACCGAACTCAAGGCATGTTTCGCTGACAGAGAATGCCTGCAGGTCCTCAACCCTCTTTATGGAGGTGTGCGAGGTCAGGATCACCGTCTTTAGTGAGAAGGCCCTAAGCTCGACTGACTCCAGCTGCTCAAAAGGATCTCTCTGTAGGCCCAGCAAGACCACAAAGAGATCTCTGTGGGTCTTCCCCTTGGGAAGAACACCATTTCACAAACACACTCCACTTAAAAGCATATTGACGTCTCGTAGAGGGGGTTCTGGCTTGAGTGATAACGTCTTTCACTGCTGGTGATAGGCCACTAAAGTCTACCGCATCTCGTCCAGGGGCCATACTTGAAGGTTCCAGAGGTCTGGGCGAGGGTGCCAAATTGTTTCTCCATCCCTGAGAAAGGAGGTCCTTCCGTAGGGAAATTCGCCATGTAGGAGCTGTCGCAAGGAGCATGAACTCCCACTCCCAGGTGGGCTAGTACGGCACAACCAACAAAACCTGCTCCCCATCCTCCCTGACTTTGCACAACATCTGTGCAATCACGCTCACTGGGGGAAACACATATATGCATAGACCTTGGTCAGGGAATACCACCGTGGTCAATGGGAGGATTCCTGGCAAGCGAACAGGTCTACCTGCATGTCACTAAATCACCTCCAAATCAGCTGGACTGCCTGGGGATGGAGTCTCCACTACCCTTGAAGCGTACGCTGTGCGATTGATTTTGCATGGGGTGTGTCGTAACCGCCTCCGAGGATGCCGTATGCCCCAGGAGCATCTGAAATTTTTCATTGGAATGTCTTCAGGGAGTTCAGCACTGACTGAATGCGCTCCTTTATGAGTCCAACTCCATCCCGAGAAAAGAGATGCTCTGCACTGGGGAGAACTTGCTTTTTCCCAGTTGACCTGAAGCCCCAAACGGCTGAGGTTCAAACCAATCCTGTTGGCGAATGCATGTCAAAATGCATTTCCGCATTAACATCTTGAACTGAAGCTTGTGCAGGGCCTGATTCACAGGTCTAAGATTGGTCACAACCTATGAAGTAAAGGATGTAGAAACACTTCATCTCGACTAGAAGGACAGGCTCTATTGCGTCCTTTGCCAATTTCCACATGCAGGACAGGGGTGTCTTTGCCTACCACTGAGGTAAAAAGAATGCCGGTGAACCTGGGCAGGTGCCTGGCGAACAGAATCATGTAGCCAAGTCTGACTGTCTTGATGAGCCAGCGTGATAGTCTGGGAAGTGCTAACCAGGCCTTTGAACTCCGCCCGAATGGAACTAGAGGAACAATCAATTTTGAAGTACATGCAGCAGGCCGGCAAAGCAGAGCATTGGCTGCCATGTCAGGAAGCTACGCATCCCGATCCTGTGGCAGTGAGTATACTGAAACATTTACCTTGCTTCGTAAGCCCCAACTGGTCTGTGACAGGTGAGGAAGCTGCGCATCCCAAAAATGAAAATTAAACAAAGGATTCTCCACCCGGTCCCCCACCAGGGGAAGGAGCAGTGCGTTCACCACCTCCTGGGAAAGAGCAGCTCCTCTCATCTCTGCGTCACCCATCTCAGGAAAGCTTTGAAGCCTTCTTTGAGTTCTTGGTGCTTGCCTGATGAATGGGCTGTGTAACCTTCCTGTGGGTGGCTCAATGTTGCGGCTGGGCTGAAGGACACAGGCGGACACCCTCTGCGAAGAGCAGACGGGGTGCAGGTCCTCGGCTTCCTGAAGGTGGCAGAGTACCTGATGGATCGTGCGAGGTACGTTGAGAGTGTGCTGTTCTGCGCCATAACACCAGATGAAATGGAAATTAGCTTGTGTATAGAAGACACTTTGCTCGGCTTCAAAGAACAAATCTGAATGAGTGGATGCACACCGGCTCCTTTTTTACCCGTATGTCCGGGGAGTGGAGTATGCAATTTCCACTTGCCATATATATTCATTGGCCTTAAAATATCAGTTGACCTCTAGTGTCAGTCATTGACACCATGTCAAAGTGACTAACAGATAGGGAATGATACTTTGGACCATATTTTTTTTTAAAAAAATACTCTAATTTATGGCCAAATGAATTAGTTTGATTAAAACGTTAAATTTTTATTTAATTTTAATCCAAAATATTTTTCACAAAGGCAAAAACATTCATACAAAGTACAAAGATTATTTATTATAAAGACCATAAACCATACTTAATCAATATATTTTCTTTAGACACCAACCAAAATGTTACTAAATATTATGGAGCCCCTCACATGACATGCAAGAAAAAAAATTTAATCGTGCGCACGATTTACTAATTCGTTCCCTCGATTTATAAATCATGCGCATGATTTATAAATTGAGGGAACAAAATAGTAAATCATGCGCACTATTTTGCTTACTATTTTTTTCCTGCATGCCATATTATTTTTTGGGCTTTTTACAACTTATTTTCACCATAAAAATAAATAAATAAATAAATAAATCAGCTATAATATGAAAGAATTTTCACTTAAGATAAAAAGTATGTCCTGTGTATATATACCCTCTGTTTATATCAGTTCTTAGTCTGATATTGTCAATGTTAAGGTTGGTTTGCTTTTCTCTTGCATTCCATAGTTTTTGGTTTTGTTTAGTAAAATCTCTCCATTGCCTACAACAACCTGTGATAAAATGACAGGGTTGTTTCACTTTTTTTCAGTGTACACTAAATCAATGAGACCTCTCTCTTATGGTGTCTTGCTAAATAATGGACCACATACTCGCATCCATGTGTGGCCAAAACATGTATCACAAAGGTGAAGCGCCTATCTGCAGGTTTACATGTGTTCTACTGACCAGACAGCTTCTCTGTACACTTCATAAATCACACTAGACAGTGAACAATTGGATTCACCGGCACATTTCCCAAGCCCATCCTGATCGATAACAACAATTTCATCTGTTCTCTTGATACATTTAATTCATACTTCAGTTCGTTCCCTTGCTATCTCTGCCTTGTTTTTTGTAATATGGGTTCTTAATGGAATGCCAGGAGGCAGCAGAAGAAGGTTTTTCAGTAAAAAATTCCTGAAATCAGTGGAATCCTGGAAGGTCCCTCAAAGACACAAACGGCCAGGTGAAGAATGATTCCTTGCTCATGCAGTGTCACATGATTTCCATTCTGTTTCAGTGTTTTTGCGGATGTGCATGTGCACAGGACATTATGTCAGCAGATACCGTCCTTGACATTTTGGCTCTATTTCAAACCCTAGTGAGCTGTGCTACACTGTCTACATACCCTTGTGAAAAAGAAGTACACTTAATTGTATTGAATGTGCACTTGGAGTGTACTTCAAATCTTAAAAGTATATATATATATATATATAGTATATTTTAAATCATAATGTTTTAATAAGCTTTTGTCGTGCTCAAGAAAGTACACTTATTTTGACATTTACTTGATCAGCTGATTCGATAATTTTAACTTCAGTGTGTTATTTGATGTTACATTTAAAGGGGACCTATTATGCCCCATTTTACAAGATGTAAAATAAGTCTCTGATGTCCCCAGAGTGTGTATGTGAAGTTTTAGCTCACAATACCCCACAGATCATTTTTTATAGCATGTTAAAATTGCCACTTTTGGGGATTGAGCAAAAACTCGTTGTTTTAGTGTGGGCCCTTTAAATGCAAATGAGCTGCTGCTCTTGGCCTAAGAGGGCGGAGCTTCAAGAGCTGATTCTTCAGTGTCAGGATTCAGTCAGGACGCACTATAATGTCAGAATATGTGAATATATGCTGCATGGAGATAGAACAGGTATAGTTGAGTTTAATTACGGTTATAACTTATATTGTCTTCTTGTTTTTATCCACTATATTAGTACAAGCCTGTTTGTAATGGACCCCGTTCGACTTTACCGATGAGTTTTATGATGTTTATTGTACTTCACACAAAAGATGAAGCATCCGTTTTCACTCTAGAAAATCACTTTAAGAGCTTAATAAAACAGTGCAAACCGTGCATTAAAATATTATTCATAAACTCTCTCTCTCTCTTGCATTATCTTCAACATACACAGCAAATTACACAGAAACAATTGTTACAACTAACAGTACACAAATATATACAGACCTTATGCCTTTTCGGGTGGTGCTTAATAAACTGGTAAACTTTATATCTGTAAATCAACTCCGATGAACTGTAATAAAGTGCTCTCACCTTCATTACTGCCGTATCCAGTATCACTCTGGAGACTGTAAGCTGGATCACGAACAGTTTACAGATCTATCCTTGAGTAACACATTTTAGCACAGTCTCTGTTTTGTATTGTCCCTCTGTATTGACATTTGTTCACAAAGCAGTCCAAACAAATTTCAGTAGAGTTGAAAGAGCATTTTCTTGGAAAACAAAATGAATTGGCTCAGATTTCGGGAGTAAATGAAGAGAGTAACAAAAAGAATAACAAAAAGTGTTAATGAAAATATTTGCCTACCCTACCCCTTTAATGTATATTTTAGTTTACCTTTAATGCTTGTCAGTACATTCAACAGTACACTTTAACCATATTTCAAAGTCTATAAAAATATGTACTGACCTCCTACTAAAGTGGGTCAAAAAACACTCTAAAATTCAACTAACTATACATTTAAACTACAATACATTTTCATGTAATTGCAAATAACGTAATTAAGTGCCTGAAAACATTACCTTCATTTCTACCTTCAGTATATTATTGCCTTAGTGCTCTTTTTAAAAGTATGCCAAACTGCACTTCTTTTCACAAGGGTAGGCAGATGTACACATCGACAGTGATTTGATGTGACAAAGTGACAGGACAAACTGGCAAAAAACGCTGTCATAGGCAGGCTCTTCATCTGTGTTTGGAGCAGAGCCTTAGTGAATCATCACGCAGCCTTTCCTATGTCCCACATACTATAGTAAAATGCTTTCCAGTGACAATCAAACAGTTTTTATGAAAGATTTCTGTATGTGTGTGCTAGCCAATATGACGTATTTGAGCAATCTTCAGTACATGGGGTGAAGATGCTAATCTATGTTTATTGGTACTATTTTCATGTTACTGGAGATTTATAGATTGAAAGGGTGAAAAAACATGCAAAAATAAAACTCAAGTCAAGTCATTAATTTCTAAAGCACTAAATACAATATTGATTGCATAAAGCTTCACATAATAAACAGGAAAATAACAGTGTTGCAAAATTCATCAAGTATTTGATTTCAGCGATAAAGCAGCTTCACAGAAGACAATAGTGTCATTATTCAGCTCAGTTTAGTTCAATGTTGATTCAATTCAGTTCAATGACAGTGTCAACAATGCAAATCTGATCCATCATTGTATGAAACAAATTTGATTCAGCTATAAAGCAGCTCTACAGAAGACAATAGTGTCACTTTTCAGCTCAATGTTAATTCACTTTGTTCAATAACTGTCAATGTTGCAAAATTCATTGATTATGAATCTACAGAAGTTGATTTTAGTCACTGTATGTTTTTTTTTTTTTTTTTTTTTTTTTAAACTGTATCATTTTTATTTTACCTTCGAGCATAAAATATGTTATTTTGCACATTGTCCAAGCTGCTCTATTTCTGAGACCTAAGAGCAGTCGATGAGTGAAATGATCAGTGGCCCGTCTCCCTGGTCTGATTTTCAGGTTTTGGAGTCTCTTCTAATGAGCTGCTGAGCTGAATCAGGTGTATTTAATGAGGGATACATTCAAAATGTGCAGTGTTGAAGGAACTCCAAGAACAGGGTTGGAAATAGACCGTTCAATGAATTCTCCTGACCCAAAGTCTGTTAAACCCTCTGATGCAGCTTAATTGGATTTGTAACAAGAACCAGATTAATTAGATTAGTAACAAAAAAAGTATTTTAGCCACAAATTGAGTTTTCCTACTAATCTGTTTAAACAAATTACAGCAGTTTATGATGCATCAGCAGTATTAAGCCCGTTCACACAGACAGAGTTTTATCGCTGGAGGTCGTGGAGTCACTGTGCTGTTGTTGAGATCTGCAGATCTGTATTAAGATGTAGATCTGCACGTGCATCACGTCGTCATTTCACCAACAGTCAATCACTGGCAAATTGGTACCATTTAGAGCCTTGCGTTCATATTCTGGGCTCATCTGTTCGTCTGCATTATAAGGTGTAAACTGAATTTGGTCTTTTAATGCTACTGTTTTGGTACATTAAAGCAGTTTAAGTGTTTTTCATGTTAAACGTTTTAGAAGGTCCTGCTGTTTTAGTGCTTGAAATACTGCAGCAGGTGCTGTATATGGATCACAAGTGATCTAAACGTGTATTTCATTAACATATTTTTGTTTTTCTTCTTTTGAGAAGAGATCTAAATATTTGTGGATTGAAACAGGTGAAAATTTGTCAGGCCTGTGCTGCAGTTCTATGGACGTTGCTCTTCAGGTCTCTGCGGCAGTCACATGACTATAGTCACATGACATCTTGTCAGTGACAACAATCCTAAGGCCTACTGTTGCTGTAGTCATGCGCGGAGGAAGGGATTTTGAATAGATTGGGCCAAAATTGACAATAAGAATTTTCAAACTCCTCTTCATCTTAGTTTTAGCAAATACATTATAAGCCACCATAAAGCTTAGCAGCTTTCACTTAAAGTCTTGCTATAGTAACAGCTGAGAATTTGACATTGTCAGGTGAGGAAGAATCTATAAGAGAAGGTAAATGTCAGGAGAAAAAAGCACTTTGTTGCACTGAAATGCAGCAGAAAGCTGATCTCCGACCAGGTTAGTGGTTCAAGCCTTAAGTGAGCGATCAATCAGCCCCTCACGGCCACTGCCCGGGACAGACGCACCGGCATGAGCAGAGATATAATATACACTGCAGGGTAATAGAGACACAAACTGAAGATGGATATAACAGAGGTCAGGGACTCACTGGATATTTCTCTCTCTTTTATGGGAGATACATAGGAAATAAAGACTGCAACGCTTATTCTGAGGCTCAGTCCCCTGTTAACAACCTTTAATGGTATTGATGTTCATTATTGGTCCTGTTGACCGTGTTCAAAGGACACATTCCAAGCAGCTTGTGCAGCTAAAGCTCACTGACAGAAAAAGAAAAATAAGACGGCTGTAAACACATTTTCTGTAAACTGCTTTCTGCTGAGATAAAAATGGGACTCCTGAGTCCTTAAAGACACGCTGTGCCCGAGGACTAATGGCACAAAGATGGGTTTAAAATAGCATTGTTGGCTTTAAAAAGAAACAATGTTTTGTCTGATTCAGCACTTCAAGGGAGGTTCCCACTCCACCTTAGGGCTTAACAGAGATTTCTCTGTCAAATCACACAGATTCAGATTCAAGTAGCTTTACTGGCATAGTAAAACGCTTTACATTAGCAAAGCATTGGTCACATTAAATAACAGACATGCACATTTAACCCTTGTGCAACCTTATGGACTCATTTATCATTTTGGCACAGGTGTGTATTTTTATTGGAATTTTACTATTTCACGCCCATTTCCTTTAATAAATATATTTGACACTAGTAACACAAAACAGTTCATCTCAATACCTTAAAGGGTTAGCTCACCCAAAAATGAAAATAGTGTCATTAATTACTCACACTCATGTCGTTCCACACCAGTAAGACCTTCGTTCATCTTCAGAACACAAATTAAGATATTTTTGATGAAATCTGATGGCTCAGTGAGGCCTGCATAGCCAGCAAGATAATTTACACTTTCAATGCCCAGAAAGGTACTAAAGACATATTTAAATCATTTCATGTGACTGCAGTGGTTCAACTTTAATGTTATGAAGCGATGAGAATACTTTTTGTGCGCCAAAAAACTAAATAACTTTATTCAACAGTATCTAATGATGGGCGATTTCAAAACACTGCTTCATGAAGCTTCGAACCTTACGAATCTTTTGTTTCAGTGGTTCGGAGTGTGTATCAAACTGCCCCCCAGTGGTGAAACATTGAAATTTCGAAACACTTATGACGTAACGAAGCCTCGTTTACTGAAATCACATGACTTTGGCAGTTTGATACGTGCTCCGAACCACTGATTCGAAACAAATGATTCATAAAGCTTCGAAGGACAAAAATGTCCCCATTGAAACCCATGCGATTTTTAATCCCAGGGCCATTTAACTATAAAATGATGCAATCTCTGTTAACAGGCTTTCATTTTGTTGTCAAAATTTTAAATTGTACTATTTATTTATCAAATGGTGCCATTTTCTCAGGTTTGGCCTATAAAGCAAATACTCACTTTATTCTTGTTTTTTGTTTATGCATATTATAGAGCCAATTTGATAAATTATGCAGTGGGTGTGTTGGTATGGATGTCAGAGTGTGATTTGTATTTGTGTGTGTGTAATATTTGAGAGAGAAAAAAAACACCAGTGTGCACCAGTGGAGATTTGCTGGCATCTAATGAGAAAAATTGGCACTGCGCCCAAACAAAATCTTACTGAAAGCTCATTTTTTGAGATATGAACCTCAAATTTGGAACACAACTTATTTTTAGATTTATGGCTTTGATTTTCTATCAGTTTTAGAGTTCAACATGTTTCATAAAATATATATTTTATATAAAATAAGGCTCATAAATCATTTTCATAAACTTAAACCTCTACTGTATAACTTCTTATTTCAGTTTTTAAACTTTTTTATTTTTACTTCAACAAGATTCTGCCAAGGATCTTCTTTAAAATGAGACCAAACTTAAGTCTGTGCTTAAGCTTCAAATCTTTATGACAGTTTTTAGACAGATATTTTTGTCCTCTATGGACCAATGTGTAACTTTTATTAGAAAATGTAAAAAATAAAATAAAAATAAATAACAATTGGAAGAAAAAGGCACAAAAAAAAAAAAAAAAACGTTCACAATAATTTGTTTTATTGTATATGCTCGTTTACAGTGTTGATGTTTTTTTAATTATTAATTATTAATTAACTTTAATTTGAATCCTAATTCGCCTACTTACACTACGCCCTATAAGTATGTACTCTTTTTGAGAAGAAAAATATATACTTTTAAGAGTGTAGCAAAAGGTTTTTTTTTTTCTTTCTTTCTTTTCAAGGTTAGTTATAGGATGGGTCAAGCTTTGGTTTTTGTTTATTATTTTGGCCTTGTCTGCTCCTGAAGATTGAAAGTTTGCCCTACTTTCAACAATAAATGACCAGTTTCTTGTCAGCATCAGTGTTACAAACTATTTTCAATGAAAAGTAGCTAAAGCCTGATAAAAAAGTCACCAAATGTCGCTAGATGACGTAACTGTCGGCAGTTTATATGTGTTTTCTCTCCTAATCTGTGCTCACATACTGTAATTTTTATATACTGTATAGCCAAATGTCCAATAAAGCTGTTCTCATTTACATGTTTTCTGTCAGACAATAGAACAAGTATGATATACAGTCAAACCAAAAAACCAAAATACAGTCAAACCAAAAAATTATTCAGACACTAGATACATTTTTATATTGCTTTACTAGTGGGTGCTGGACTACCAGTAAAATTGATACAAAAAAAATGTTATTATCTGTTGCATCCTCACCCTAGATGGGTTGTAACTATGTAATACTTTTCTGACATGGTAAACTTGTCCGGAAGCTCACCTGATACAGAATTGCACTTTTGTCTCATGTTTATTATCTTTGAGCTAACCATTATCAACAGCATCTTATTGCTGAATGAGATACAAGAAAAACAATCAATCCCATCGGACTGTTGCGGTGTGTTGCGTGGACAGCAGCTCAGACAGTGTCGTTAGCTGAAGCAGTTCAGTCTGTGACTGTAAGTGATGACTTTGAGACAGCATCTCTCTCTGTACACATGTTCTCCTCTCACTTAGGCTTCGATCGATCGGATCCAGAGTTTCCTCCAAAGCCACCGATACTCTCAAGGTCTGCCCATCACGCCAGCTGGCTCTATCGATTTCCATCAGCGATGAGCAACCATTAGCATCATGGAAAATGCCCTTTTTACCGAATAACAGGCATGTACCTCAACACGGATGTGTTCTTTCATGGAAGTCTTTAAAAATTCATGAAGGAACAGAAAAAGGCATATATTTCAAGATGAACATGGTTGTGAGTTTCATAGATATTCAGCAAGTCATAATCCTTTGCCTTATCCTTGTGAAAAAGTACACTAGAATACTTTTAAAAAAAAAAGTACTTATTTTGGAAATAATATACTTTAAAATAATATCTTTAAGTGAGAACTGAATATATTTTCAGACACTTAATTGCATGTTATTTGATACATGATACTGTATTATAGTTTAAATTTATATTAAATGCAATTAGTTGAACTTAAGAGTGCTTTTTTGACCCACTTACAGTAAGCAGGACTCAAGTACATCTTTATAAGTAATTTCGTAATTACTTTTATTGTCTTTGAAATATGGTTAAAGTGTACTGCCGAATGTCACAGATTCAGTCACCACACCAATCACACCATCAACACCAGATCCGCCAACTCGTTCACAATACTTACCTGCCATCCTGTTCCCACATCTGCCTTCGACTTCAGCCTGTTATCCTGTTCATCCGCTCAACTGGTCTTCTAGTTACCTGCAACTCTCCTGCAACAAATTCATTCATTACCTTCAGCTAAAGTAACCTGTGACTGCTTGACTCACCTGCACTGCACTGTTGACTCTGTCATACCTGCAACCTGTGTGAATAAACTTGTTACTTACTGTTATCTGCCTTTGTCTGTGTCTGACAGTACTGACATTTATGGTAAACGAAAATATACTTTGATATACTGTTCAAATATACTAATTAAATATACTAAAATATACCATAATTTCTATTGAAGCTTCTATGTCATGTATTTGAATATATTTGTAATGACACATTTGTGATGCAGTTGCAATTTAGTAAAGTTAAACTATATTAACTTTAAATGTAATATCAAATAACACTACAGTTAACTAAGTACTTTAGTATGTTAGTCAGCACATCAAAATAAGCATACTTCTTTGTAATAATGTCAAATTAAAAATCTTTAAAGTGTTTCAGAAACATAGTCATGAAAGTGTATTCTCTTTAAGTATTTATTTCATTAATATTAAATTATCTGCATGCACAGTAAAATCTCCAGAGTTAAATCAACTCAGAGTACATATCTAAATAGTGTTAAAGTAACACTGAAGCAGAGTTAAAGTTAATGAGATAATTAAGCAATTAATAAGGCTGTGACTGAAGTCAGTTGTAGTTCTTGTGTTTCTCTTTTCTTCAGTGATTCTGCTTGTTAACAGCAGGTGTTCATCACTAATGCACAATCATCACTTCATTAATTGCTTAATTATCTCATTAACTTTAACTCTGTTTAAGTATTATTTTAACACTATTTAGAGAGGGACCATATGTACTCTGAGCAGAGTTGATTTAACTCTGGAGATTTTGCTGTGCATATATATACTTTTAAGAATTTGAAGTACACTATAAGTGCACATTCAATACACTGAAGCGCATGGAACACCATCAGTCCAGCCAAACCAAAGTATCAGCTTCTATGAATTACTGCTGTTCTCTGACTGAATAATTTACTACCTTTCCAGGACATGGAGTAATCTCCATTGCATCTACACTCTCTGTACCTTCACCGGCACACTAGACACATATAATCTAAATCTGGAAAGTATTACATTTCCTTAATTATGATTTCCTCCATACAATGTGGCAGCGTAATTCCATATTTTGTATCACATTTTCCCTGTGGGATTTTGAAAAATACATCCATCCATCTTCTTTACCCACATTATCCTCTTTAAGAATGTGGGGGAGTCAGAAACCAGCATAATAAATGTATTACTTATATACTCAGAGAAAATTGTATATATTCTGTCTCCACATATTTTTAAAGCAGTCTAATTTAGTCTCAGTGATCTGTGGACATGCTATGCTGAAATCAATGCCAAACAAGATAAAAAACAGAACGGTAGAAAAACCCTTGTATTGTCAAAACGCTTCAGCTTGAACACTGTTATTGAACTGAAGTGAATCAACATTGAACCAAATTGAGCTGAATAATGGCACTATTGTCTTAGAACTGCTTTACTGCTGAACTGAATTTGATTCATAATGGATACATTTTGCAAAATTTACTATTTAGACTACATTTAATCAACATTCAACTAAAACTGAGCACAATTATTGTTTTTGTTATTGAACTGAATTGAATCATCAATGTCCTGAATTGTGCTGAATAATGACACTATTGTCTTCTGTAGAGCTGCTTTACTGCTGAAATCAAAGTCACTTCATAACTGATGGATTTTGCAACCCTTATTTTTCCTAATGTGAAGCTGCTTTGACACAATCTGTATTGTATAAAGCGCTATAGAAATACATGTGACTTGACATACAACATGTGAAGTATGCTTATCATGATATATCTGTAACTCTGTCATTATCATGTCACTGGCTAGCAGTTTGGTTGTGTACCGAGTTATTGTAATAATATTTCACAATATTACTATTTTCACTGTATTTCTGATCCAATAAATGCAGCCTTGATGAGCAGAAGAGACTTCTGTCGAGAAATCCTACAGAACATTTGCATGGTAGTGTACATATCTAAATTATTCCCACATATAAAAGTGACACAGATGTGAACTGAAAATGTCAGATTCAAAGCGATGAATCATCCAAGAATGGATCTGTGTCACACGTGAGGGGACACATCAGTTATGACAGCGCTGATGAAGATCATTGTTCTTTGTAATCACTGATCATTGTAATTTAGCTGATTTTTAGGCTAGCTTAATTAGTGACCTCAAGGCTGTATAATTACGTAGATACTGTTCATATAGAGCCACAAAAGAGGGAAGAAACATGAATTAAGAACACTTCCATTGTGTTCTGAATGGAATCACTTAAATGCACATCTTGTCATGACTGCTTATTACCAGTGGCGCAAAAATAGGCCATGCGGCATATGCAGTGCATAGAGGCGCCGCATGAGAGGGGGCAAAATCATTCTTTGAAAATCTCCTTTAAAGGTGCACTGTGTAAATTTTGGAAGGATCTATAGAAAGAAATGCAATATAATATACATAACTATGTTTTCAGTGATGTATAAAGATAATGCATAATGAACTGTTACATTTTTATTACCTTAGAACAGTGGTTCCCAAACTGGGGTACGTGAGGTGACAAGAGGGGGTACGCGAACAAAATGCTGAGTAGTTCATTTAATTCTACCTTAAAATAATATTAAATCCGAGCATGTATTTCTAACTGCAAAAATGTCGTAAATCCAGTACATTTAATCAAATTAGCTCATCATTTGCAGTCAAAAATGACTGTATCCACACAAGCAGCATGCATATGATAGATCGCGTGCCGAATCTGCTGCCTTAAATCGCGCTAAATTACTGCCGTTCTCGACAATGCACCTTTGTAAAAGTGGGGATTTAGCACTTACTCGCATGAAGAACAAATATAGACACAGATAGTGGATTAATTTTGATTTAAGACTCAAACTTTCTCCAATACAAAAACATACCTTGCGTGAGTTATTATATTTAATCATGATAACGAGCAAGAACGCAATTGTTCCCAAATATCCACATGAATGCAAACGTGACATTATGATACAACAGGTCAAAAAACAAAACGTACATTTTAAACTGTCAGTATTTACTCTATTTTGCAATGAAATAATAACGAAAACCACCGCAGAACTACAACACACGTCTGTGTTTCACGAACAATTCTGCGGCTTTGAACGAATCTTGAGTCAATGATTCAATGATTCATTCACAGCCACTTGCTTCATTACTGAATGAATGATTCAATGACTCACTCATAAAAACAGTGACTTGCTGCCACCTACTGGCGGTTTTAGTTTAATATGTTTTACTTAGTTTTACCATCATTGCATATTTCTCTATTGAAAATTTTTATTTAAAACATTATTTATTTTATAAAGATATTCATAAAGGTTAAAAAAATCCACAGGAAAATCAATTTAGGGGGCAAATATTGTCCCTTAATGGTAAAGGTGTGGCTGCAGTCGAAGTGGAAGAGAGGGGGTACGCGGAAGGATGGGAATCCCTTCAGGGGGTACTCCACGCTAAAAAGTTTGGGAACCACTGCCTTAGAATGAGATCCCCCTTACATGTTAAGTTGCCATTTTGCGCCGGCATGTTTCTACAGTAACCCTAAATGGACAAACTGCTCTAGAGAGTGCTGGTCACTATGTTGTTCTTCTTCTTCTTCTTTGTTGGTGTTTCTAGTGGCAGCTTGCATCCTCACTACATTGAATATGCACAAAGTATTAGTAGTAGTGTAGTAGTCGTCTGGTTTATTGGAAGCAGAGACCGTTCTTTGTTAGAAGTAAGTAGAAACCTCATTGCTTGACTGGCTAATCTCTGCTGTCTCAGACGACAACATCTTTGTCCTGTGTCAGGCACCGTAGCTTCTCTATGTGCTTCAAAAGGGAGAAGTGAGCGCCATTGGTTGCAATTCGCAACCTAGATGCCGATAAAATCTACACACTGCACCTTTAATAAAACTTTATAAATAATCAAAAATGATATGGTAAAAAATGATGAAAGGAAACATTTTTATTTAACTTTTTAAATGAGTTCAACTTTTTGGTACATTTTCTACTCACCGTACTGTAAAGGCCCACTGAAGTGCGCAGCATTATTCAATGTGTTGACGTAATTTCCACTGAAGCAGGAAGACGGGGCGGGACATATAACATTTAAAATAGCCAAGCGTTTTGTTCATATCACAGCTCAGCCAGAGCCTTTGAGTTCGGTAAAGCTGCAAGTACTTTTAATTTTTGGGTGAACTCTCTCTTTAACTATGATTTAACCGTATGGGGTTTGAACCAGCAACCTCGACTTGGTGCTTGAATTTGTCCTGGGACTCTTTAACACCTCAACACACTGGAGCTGTCTGCCAACAAGCAAGGTCATCGACTGACTGAACCGAATTGACAATAACCCAGCATTCAATGATCAAATTTGAAAACAGAATTAAACAAGCATCAATTGCCTTTGGCAAGCAGAAATGCCCAGTCATCCAAAATATCCCTCGACTGTGTCGCTTCCACAGCAGCACTGCCATCTATCAAGCCATCTGCATCACAGCGGTCAAAAGTGACCTGCAGATAACCAGGATTCTGGACAGGTTCCAGATAGGATGTCTCCAGTGTATCCTTGAGGCTCCTGACAGGTTTGTACTCTATGTCTTCTGTACAAATCACCTAGCAAGCCAAAATTAGGATCGCAGGAGCTGCAAATGATGTGCGAGAACACAGAGAAGAAGAGAGAGGACTGATTCCAGTCTTCAGTGTCACATGATCCTTCAGAAATCACTCTGATGTGCAGATTTGCTGCTCAAGAAACATTTGTGAAGCAATGAAAAGTTTTTTTCACTGGTATCCAGAACATTCCCATTTATTATTAAAAAGTTTTCATTTAACAGCTTGCTTTTTGTTTTGGATACAACACAGCAAAATATTAACACACTCTGTCTCACACACACACACACACACACACACACACTCAGAGCTGCATTGCAGTGCTCCCTCAGACAGCCAAAAACAGACTTGACAAAGGCCCTGTCCCAGCAGCCCCTGTGATCCTCCTCCGAGTCTGCACTTTTGTGACGTAATGTCAAAGCAGACTCGGAGGAAGACCACAAGTGTTTAGGGTGCCATTTGGGACAGGGCCAAAGTCTAATTCAGGATTTGCTCCTATAATTACTACTAACCTACTTCAGATGGCTACAGACAGAACTTCTCATTTTCATTCTTTCATTCATTTCTTTTGTATTTAGCAGTAATTAATAATGTGGTGTGATAATTAGCTGGTTATTAAAGCAGGTGCCCTGGTCTTTCCTTCACTATTGTGTGATGTATATCAGAGTGAAACGGCTTCTTGATTCTGTCCGTGGGGAATTGATTGGATGGTTGTGGTTTGCTATTGGTGGATCTCATGTGAGTGACAGGTTGCCCCGCCCTCAAAACAGTAAACACGTCATCAGAGAAAAGAAGAGATGCTGCAAGAGGGAGAAGATATTTCGATTCAAGATTATGAGGAACATCATTAAAAAAAAAATGATGTGAACAGATAAATTATTTATAACAAATACTGCAATATTTCATAAAATATATGAAATATATATATAATAAGAATTGTCTATTTGACAGTCTGTAATATACACTCTCAGCTGTACACGTTTTTATATGTCCGACTCTAACTTCATATTTCAGTACAGGACATACTGTACGCCAATGCAAAAACAAGGTCTTTTATTGTCCCGTTTTCATTTAAAATCAAAAGGAATACAGAGCCAAATGCAACATTCCTAAAGATATCTTTCTTTAAGGGGGAAAAAGACTTGGCACGTGACCATGAATCAAGTTTTTAATGAAAAAATGATCATGATAACGGTCATATATCATTCATTCAGACAGACTAGAGGGTTAAGGCACACATGGGTTTAGTTTAACTCTTATACTGTCAAAAGCAGAGGGTTAAAAGAACAGTTAAAAGTGCAGGAAAGCTGACTTGAAAGCGATACTGCAGAGGCAAAATGAAACAGCTCAGCTCATTTCTGCACCCTGTGAACTTTTCTGCGGCCGCTGCCATGAGACGCTTTGAAGCGCATGTGAAATCTGTTTCCTTGAACACGGCTGCCCCTTGGTGGGCAAAAACAGAAGCTCAGAGGAGAGAAAAAGCTGAGAAACAGACGCTCAAAGCTTTTCTTGCTGTGCTGTAAGTCAACATAAATCAAAATTGACCCTTTTTATTACTTTCTTGGTCTTATTGTAAATTATTCATCTGTGCACATTATTCCAAATAAAATGGTTTGACTTCATGATCCATCATCATAATGTAATAACTTGCTCCACCTCTGAAGTGAGCTATTAATCAGTGTGAGCCATTAATTATTGTAACGGCCAGAACTCACCGTCAGTCAGTCTTTGTTTTAGGCTGCAGGTGTAGGTGTTGAAGCCTTGTTAAAGTCTTGTCAAGCTTGGCTAATTTAAGCTGGTTAATGTTGATGTGATAAAGGTTAAAGCAATAAAAGCAAATAACATTTAAAAAAAAAAAAAAATGTTAGCTGCTCTACTCCATCATATCAATTCACCATCAATAAAATTAAGTCATGTCCTTCATTTTTTCTTGCTGAATATCCTGTTGTAGGGGAGAGCGGGGTAAGTTGTCACACTGTATATCATTTACTGAGCACCATACATCACAATGGTATAAATGTCGTACCAAATGAAAGAAGGAAGTCTTGGGCACATATGTTGTATTTATAACATTTTCATATATTATCTCATTACGGAGTTGTAGGCTGTTGAATAGAGAATGTGCACTTGTGACAATTTGCCCCATCGGCGGGTAAGTTTTCACACTAGATTATCTAAAAATAAGAACACAACTACTTAATGGTGATTATTGACTTTAATTTTTAAATTCAAACCAGAACTGGAAATATGAACAATCATGCCTAGAGAATTTGGAAAAAAAACATTATTTTCAATCCAAACAATACACATTTCAGTCAAAACACATTTCAAGCAAGACCACTTTACTTTGATCTTTAAACTCAAACTTGCACATAGATCCATGATAACTGAATGGAATACTGCAGATAACTCGCTTAACATGTTTAATCTCTGAACATAACTGACTTAACATGTTGAGCCTCTTTTTTGAGCATGTTATATGTGTTTATTTGTACTGGGGCAAGTTGTCACATGTGACGACTTGCCCCAAAGTCATTGAGACAACTTGCCCCAAACTAACATGTGTGCTAATGTTGGCTAAATCTCAAGGTTCGCTCAACATAGCACGTCAGCTAATGTATCAAAAGACACGTATTGTCTCCTCTATGTTGTGCAAAATAATAATTTTTAACATTCATATCTAACAAAGTTGTATTGCATAAAATTTAAAGTGCAAATTTTTTACTTTTTTAGCCAAAAAATAAGAAAATTGTGCTAACCTCAGATTACAGTGATCTTTTCTTCCATATACGCATCCAAATGTGACGGATTATTGAAAAAGAAAACGGTAACACTTTTTTTTACAGTGTCTTTGTTACACAGGTTACATGTAGTTACTATAGTAATAACTATAAATTATGCATTATTAAATGCAACTAACCCTAAACAAAACCTAATCCTAATCTCAACCCTATAGTAAGTACCCAAGAAAACAGAAAAAAGTAGGGCATGGATTAGGTAGCACTTTATTTTACGGTCCTGTTCCACTTGTACATACTATGTACTTCTTATAGTAATTACAATAACTAGGTACTAACCCCAAACCTTAACCCATGTTACATTACCCAGTGCTTTCTTAGGAAAGTACACTATAAGTGAACATACTGTTCATACTGAACATACTCTATGCATTGCTTGTTGATTGGATGTTGAGATGTAGGCGTGGCACTCAAAACTGGATGCAGATGAGCATGAGTTTGCAGGGGCGGAGTTTAAGAGGACTAAATGATTAGGGAAGTCCAGCATACTGTGCATCACCAGAGAGAAATGTGTCCGTAATGGTTTGGGAGCGGGACAACGGAGCTGGAGATCCAAATGCATGCTTTAATAAAACAGGAAGAGCAAAGTCGTACAGGCAGAGGTCAAACACCAGCAAACAGATACAAGAGGGAAAAAGAGTAATCCAAAACACAGGCAGAGGTCAAGGCAGGCAGCAAACAATCATCATACAAGGAATCAGTCAAAAAACACAGGCTAGGAAGAACAAGGAACAGATGGAAATACACGGAAACAAGGCAGAAACACTACTCAGCGAGGTGTGAGTGTGATCAGTGCCTAGCTGAGGGATTGTGGGAAATGTAGTCCAGAGTGAAGTGACTGCGTGTGTGCAATGAGAAAGTCTTAATGGTGAAACGGAGACCTCTGGTGGGGAGTGGAAGGAAGCAGCAGTGGGCGTAAACGTGACAGTGTCATTTTCACCACAGTTTTGACTAAAGGAGTCATGACATGACATATTTGCCTTGATCTTTTGGCATATAAGAGGTCTTTGTACCATTAAATATCCTGCAAATTTCAGAGCTTAAAACATCCTCCTCATTATAAACGAAGCAGCTTTTAATCAAGCTCCAAAAACAGCTTGTTTGGATATTAGGGGACTCACATGAGCAAATTAATCTGTAAATGACTATTTATTATACATTTAATATTATAATATAAATATAATATTTGTTATAAAAAATTGATTTTGGATAATTTTTAACCAAAAAAAAAAAAAAAAAATGACTGCAGCTTTAACATTATAAATGAACCTCAAGGAACATATTAAAATAAAATAAAATAAATAAATAAATAAAAACAAACGTTACAGTCAAAACAAAAAAAAAAAATAATAATAAAAAAAAAAAAACCTGTGCAAGGATGAATTGTTCACAATAAGATCTATAATATGCATTTAGAAAATAGATAAGGTTAATTTTAAGGTTACAACAAAAGGTGAATTTCCTTTTCCTGAAGACCCAAACAGCCAGAGTAAAAATGCTACAGCCCCCCAGTAAGGTTTAGTCCAAGGTCAAGTGCATCTGCGCTGGTGGACAGAGGAGCAGCGGAGCAGTTTGATCACTGCGATCAATCATGTTTAAGAGCCGGCAGGGCTGATGTACAGTCTGTCCACATGTCCGTGCCTACAGGGAGAATCTGTTACTCACAGGCTGAAACACACACACAGCATCAGTACTCCACACCAGTCGCTGCGCTCTTCAGCAGAGTCACTGGAGAGACGCAAGACACACAACGGCCATATTCATGCATCAAAACCCACAAACAAAAATGCTAAAGTGACATCCTGCATTTGCCTTTAAGAGGCAAACCCTTTTTTATGCACTGGTCATGCACTTTCGGGCTGTTTTGCTTCCTTGACATGGCTTTTTTATGGCTAGTGGAAAGAAAACATCCAAAATACACATTTTGAGTCTGTAGATTTAAATTCATATTCTCCACTTGACTTCACTTTGTCCTGGAATGATATGCAGATTCACTCTAGATATGATTAGGTGACAGTGATTAGTTCAAATCAGGGCTCTGAACCGGTTCAAGGAACGAAAAATAAATGGGAAACGAACAATTTTAACAGGAACATAAACAAAAAAGGAAATAAAATCAAGTTTAATTGTTCTGAACCGAAACGCTTATTTTAAATTGCAATTAACGGGTTAATAATGTTATTTTATCTTTCTGTTTAATATTTTATTTGGCAGTCAACCAATCATGAGCCCAACGCCGGTTTCTGTGTCTGATGAGTTTGTTTTGACGTACTTATATTTTTCATTCTTGCTCTGTTCTGAATGCTGTCAACATTAGAGGATTTGTTGTGGAGTGAGGAGAACTAAAATAACCTAAAGCAATGTTTAAAATGTTTATAATGTTTGTAAACATTTCGCTTTATTTACCGGTAGGTTATTTTACATTATTTCTGAATGTAATAATAAAATACGTGACTTCTCTCTTTTTTTTTCCAATCAAAAATGCAATTTAATGTAGTGTAGTTTTTAACCAAGCAGCAAATATCTTGGAAAAATTACTTTACACCATTTAACTGACTGTTTTTCCTGTCCTTGAATACGTTTGGCCAAAATCTTGTGTTATAAAAGATGATGCTGTATTGGCTTGGACTAGAATATTATAATAATAACATTAACTTTTTTTTTTTTCTAATCAAACATTAATGTTACAGAATTGCATGAACAGAATTGTTAAAATACCTTTAAAAATGTTAATTTATTTTTTGTTTTTAAGCCCTGGTTCAAATGTTTACCTATTCATTGTCTTGCCTTAAATAAGACATTTCTCCTAATCAATAATACAAATTGTAATGGAAAAAGAGAGTAAAAATGAATTGATTAACTGCATGTTACCTTACTATATACAGTGAATAAAACATATTAGTTACAAACTTGAGTTCCAGCCCTATCAAACACACCTGAAGCAGATAATCAAGCTCTTCAGGATCTCTTTTGCAGAAGAAGTTTGGAAATAAACTCTGCAGGAGCAGGGCTGAAGACCTCTGATATAAAGGACAAAGCAGAGTTTAGTAGCTGAGGATTGGCATACAGCCATCAAAATGCCATCCCATAATGCCTGAAACATCACTAAAAACCATAGCTGCCACTTATTTGGTTTTGTTCAGAAAGAGCTGAAATCTGCTGATAAGAAAGACTGCTGAGTCATTTTATAATGCAAACTGAAGCATTGAAGGACTGAGTGATGCCATTGCTCAGAGTATGTATAGAGCAGCAAAATAAAAGTTTTTCATTTTTTCTCAAAACAGGCCTCATCTAAACAGTTTTTTCCTCCTGCTTGTATTCTACAGATCACTGCATCATCCTGCCCTCTTCTCTCTCACACACACACACACACACACACACACACACACACACACACACACACACACACACAGAGTATGTTTGCAGTGGACCGACAGCAGTGGTGTGTGTACATTGGATTAATGATTACTCCAGCACGGCTGACATTGCACTCAACAGGAAGCCAAAGGCATGAGCAGATTCTGAGCCAGATATAGAGATGGCAGCTGCTCACCGCTGCGTCACATCTCCCATCTCCAGATCACTCTGAGCTCAAAGGTGACTTCGGCAGCGGCCCGTCCTCAATGCACACATGTGAACACACTAACCCTACCTTATAAAGCCTACTGTATCATATTTGATATGCTTTAAATTATTAACATGATCAAAACTTTGTTGTCTGTCACACACAATCTCCTCCTGTTCTTCTGTCGTCTGATTGATAGTTTAGACTTTTTCATCAAGTTAAAGATCTTTTAGTGTAATTGTACAAACATCCTCCTTCAGCTCGTGCTTCACGTGTCTTTCTGCTGTCAAATCTGCACTGATTTTTTTTTTTAAAAACATAAGAATAATTTTTTATATATATTTAAAAGAGAACCACTGAATAAAACTGAGGTGCTTTTCTTCCATGTTTTCACTATATTAGACTATGTGAGCAATAAAAGCCTACACTCTAAAAAATGCTGGGTTAAAAACAACCCAAGTTGGGTTGAAAATGGACAAACCCAGCGGTTGGGTTAAATGTTTGCCCAACCTGCTGGGTAGTTTTATTTAAACCAACTATTGTTTAAAAATTGCTATATGGCTAGCTTAAAATGAACCCAAAATAGTTGGGAAATTAAAAACCAGATGCAATTAGAGGCAACAATAATAGACAAAAGGTGAATGTTTATTAATAAGCTTTAATATTTTGTTAATATAAATTTAATAGTTTAATAGTTTATTAATATAAATTTATTAATAAGCAATTTAATAAATGTTTATTGTTTAATAATTATTCATTGAACATTAATAAATGTTCATTTCCAACCTACTTTGGGTTCATTTTAATTAAGCAATACAGTAATTTTTAAACAATAGTTGGTTTAAATAAAACTACCCAGCAGGTTGGGCAAACATTTAACCCAACCACTGGGTTTGTCCATTTTCAGCCCAACTTGGGTTGTTTTTAACCCAGCATTTTTTAGAGTGTAGTGTCTCAAATATGATACTCAGCAAAAAACAGAAACTTTATTTATTTATTTATTTTTTTGTTTTTAGAAAAATGCTTAAAAATGTGATGTGATTCATTTAAAAAAAAAAAAAAAAAAAACATATCATGCAATAAATCAATTATTCTGAACTTGAGATTTGAGCAAACATTAAAACACAGCAATAAAATTCTTAGCAAAGCTGTTTTTGAACAAACACTGCCAATAAATGTAGAAGCATTAGAAGAAATATCTGGAACAAAATCTGTCCAAAAGTAAATCTAAAAGCATTCCTCTCAGTAAAGTCAGTTGTCTTTAATGTTCACAACAATCAAACATCAGAATTTTCAGACGCCAGTTTTTTCGGAGTCAAAACAATGGCAAATTGTCCAAAGCTTCCATAACTGGCGACAAGTACAGCGCTTAAAAGACTTTACAGACAAATTTACACCCATTTCATCTGAGACTCCCATAGTGCTACTGCAAGTCTTTATAGACCACAAAACACATGTGGGATCTGGATCAACATGACATAAGGTTCACTGATGCATAATGTGACCAGGGACTTTTTTTTTTTAAATCAGTACTTAAAGTCATTTATATGAATGCATAGGGAAATTGTTAGTCTACTTGTAACCCTTTTTCCATAATGTTTATGAAAAATATTCCATGTTGTCTTTTAAGTATCATAATGTCATATCAGCTGCATGTATAATAATTACAGTAGTATTTACAAAAAGCTGTTTAAACCATGAACCGTCAATTATATGGAGCCCCTAAATCAGTGGTCTTCACTATTTTTGTCATGAGAGCTGATAGGACAAAGTCAATAGGAGAGCCACTTTTACTGCAAAGAATCAAAAGTTACATCCAGTCATAAATAGCATGTCTGCTGATCAACCCGTCATCCCTGAACATACAATCCAAATTCTGGAAAAGTTCCCTCCATGGATCGGACTTCTTTGTTCAGCACATCCCACAGATGCTCGACTGGATGGAGATCTGGAGAATTTGAAGGCTCAAACTCGTTGTTGTGCTACTCAAACCATTCCTGAACCATTTTTTTCTTCCCATAGTGCATCCTGGTGCCATGTGTTCCTCAGATAAGCGACACACACACACCCAGCCATCCACATGATGTAAAACGTGATTCATCAGACCAGGCCACCTTCTTCCAGGTCTGATGCTCACGATGCTGATGCAGTTCTGATGTTCCTTGTCAAACTCACTCAAATCCTTACGCTTGCCCATTTTTCCTGCTTCTAACACATCAACTTTGAGGACAAAATGTTCACTTGCTGCATAATATATCCACCCACTAACAGGTGCCGTGATGAAGAGATAATCAGTTATAATAATCAGTGCTCATGATGTTATGCCTGACCCTAGCTCTGTAAACATCTCTACGACTGCTTCATTGTGAGATCAAAGCATCGAGGAGAAAGATTTTCAGATGCAGATGCTTGACGATCATCCCTCAAGAGAGAGTCAAGCATAGGTGAAGCTTCCCACAGCCAACGTATCACAATGAATGCATTGAGATCCCTCGAGAGCCGAACACGGTCTGTGCAAGCACCAGATTCTTATCTTTCTAGAGAGAATCGAGCAATAACAGAGTCTCTTACTGTGAATAAATCGCCACGAGGGCCTTCAAAACCCTTGAGAGCTGAACACACTCCATTTAAACACTATTTTTATCCCTCAAGAGAAAATCAAGCAAGAGCAGAGATCTTACCGCAAATGCAACCTAATAAGCGCATTCAGCTCCAACAGACTCTTGTCTCACACACTCGTACAATCAAGTGGCCCCTGAAGACAAAAAAAAGCTGATGAAGTGTGACTCAGGTGTCCTTTCATACTCACGGGCACTGTGACATCATGGACTGCTGTCTGCCAATGATCACTTGGCTTTATATTCCTCAGACATCGACATTCCCATAGTGTCAATGCCAGACGCAGCACTGAAGCAAAAGAGTTGCTTTCCCCTGTGAAACTTTGCATTTCAAGTTTTATGAGTGAATGCAAGTTTTGCAAGAGAACGCAAAAGGATTGGAATATAATCCCATTTTCCCCCATCACCATTTACACTCCGAACAACTACCCACAAGTATACACTTATTTTATGTACTAAAAATCTAAATTGGCTAGTTGTTGATTTTATTTTTTTAAAAGACCACGCATTAACACTTGACATCTGGCAGCCAAACTGAAACCAGTTCCTGATTTTGATATCACATAATCCTGAAAGTCTTCTTGCACAAGAACAAGGGTTTCAAATGTACTTACGAGGGCAACGAGATGTATTATCATCATTTATTACCATTACCACACAGTAGCACAGGCACATTTGAAATGGTTAAACAATATCTTAATGTTCCCTTTAAACAAAAAAGACTTTTACTTACAACTAGCGACAAGCATATCACTACTCTACATACTCAGAAATGTGGTTAGATCACTACAAACAGGGGTGGGTTTTCATCATGAAAGCATGTGACATCGTCTAGGCCTGGGATGCATATGACAATTTCATAATTCATTTGTTTTTCTCTGACAATGATGACATTCTCTGGCAGTATTTCCCGGCCTTGAAGGCAGACATCAGTGCATCAGAGCTGTTCTCAACACCCATAAAACAAACCAGATGAGCACTGATGCCACTTAACAGAAACAAAGCTATGAATCATGTTACAAATGACAGAAGTGAAACAGTGTTCTGAACACTCTATGCAATTTTAAGGCAGGGTTTTAAGCACATATAAAATCAATTATATATATTATAATTATATGATATTTAAAATGTTTTTTTTTTTTATTATTATTTCAACCAACTGCATTAAACGCAACACATAAAACTGAGCACTACAGACTTTGGTCACTTTTTCTGTAATCCATTAACAATCAAATGGGAAAACAATATTGCAAAGTATAACATGCTTGACACAGCTAATTCAGGCTGTGATAAATTGTAATACTTTAAATCATTACTTGAATACATTATGATAGCTACGTGTAAACATTCATGTTACACCAAATATTCTTATAAAAAGTCAAAAGGCAACATAAAAAGCAAAACAACTCAAGGCAGAAATTAACAAGGTAGTGATTTTAATTATATATATATATATATATCTCTCACTACCTTGTTAATTCTCTAGTAGACAAAACACTGAGTTTATGCATATTTGTAGCATGAGTGCATGTGTTTATGTAGTCGCTCTGGCTGATCCTAGATCTGTATTGTGAGCTGTGAGGGCAAACTGAAGTGCGTTAAGAACCTCAGAAATAACATCACATGTTTATCCAACAGTATAAAATGAAACTAAATTTGTAGACTAGTATGACCATTGCTGCATGATATTTTCTTCCACTGGTGCACTGCTGAGCTGATCAGCTGATCTCCTCTCATTCTGGCACTGCATGTGAATTTAACATCCAGTTAAGGCACAACCGTCGTGAACTGCAGCGCGACACTTCTCATGGTCTTGTCATTTCTCAGGGCAGTTCTGGAGATATTTCAACACTTCAGATGCACTACATTATTAAAATTTGTCTTTAGGAACTTTATTTTAATAGTAAAAATAAATCAGTAAAATAAGTTTTTGCATATGGTGCCATTTGAAGAAACAAAATGATGTTAAAAAAGAACAAGTTTAGAGATTTTTTACAAAATCCTTAGAAGGATTTTTACAAAAAAATATATTTCTAATAATTTCACACACTAAGACTCTCTCATGATCCTGATGGCACTTATCAAACAATCTAGAAGGGATATCATATATCAGCAGGAATTTGAACCTTACATTTTTACATCTTCTGTAGGAATCTTTTGAAATTATAATAATGATCTGTCATATGGCAGCACATAGGAATAAGGCTTTGATTAAGCTTGCAATGACCCAAAATCCCATCTATGGTTAGAGAAGGCATGATCTTTTCAAGGCTCCAGCCGTGTTGACAGGCCACGGTGTGACACACACAATGTCCTCATTTCTTCATATGATACTTCATGCGCATCCCGTAACAGTCTCTGATCGCAGGGGTGAGGGATTTATATCAGATTCTCCAAAAATATGGCAAAGGTTTAACACTTGTGCTTCATGGCAAGCTAAAGAGAGAAAAAGAGGGAGAGAGAGCAAATTTACTGTATAATTACAGTAAAAAATGTCTAATAAGGTCAGTGAGCACAATCATAATGGTACATAATCTCAATATGTTGGTTAATTTGATAATGCATTGAGGGTGAAATACATTTCCATACACTACTGTTCAAAAGTTTTTTTAAAATAAAAATGATTACCGTATTTTTATTCAGCAAAGTGCATTAAAAATGCATCAAAAGCAGCAAAATGCATTAAATTGATCAAAAGTGACAGTAAAACATTTATAATGTTAAAAAAGATTCCTATTTCAAATATATATTGTTCTATTCTTTTCATCCTGAAAGAATCCTGAAAAATCCTTTCCGACCCCAAACGTTTGAACAGCAGCAGTGTGTCTGTGCAGTCGCCACATGAAGGCAGCAAAGCAACACAAATAGTTTTTCACTTGATCAAGTTTTAGAAAACCTAATTTCACCTTGTGTGCAGTTTCAGCAAAATGCTGGGCGCTGTTCATCATCTGGCCCGTCTTCTCCTCCACGTGTCCCAGTCTCTCGCCGCGCTCGTTCAGCGCCTGACTGGCCTTCTGCACTGCACTGCTGACACTGTCTGCCGCCTCGTGCAGGATACTGTTACCTACAGAGATGAAGGAAACCAGCTGAGAAAAAACACTGACAGAACATACAGTAGAAGTAACAGCACTATACTTGAAAAGAAGTACACTTCAGCATACTTCTAAAAGAAAAAAAAAAAAAAAAGATTTACCCTAAAATAATATCTTACTTTAAATATAATCTTTTTGGACATTTAATTGCATGTTACATACAATTAAATGAAAAGATTTTTTGACCCACTCAAGTAGGATTTAATTGCATCTTTATATGGAATTACTTCTATTGTCTTTGCTGAAGGTACTGACAAGCATTTAATGGTAAAATAAAATACACTGTAATGTAATTTATATTTAAACATGTATGTCATGTATTCAATTACACACTTTTGTAATTACACATTTGTAAAGATGACATTGTAATTCAGTACAGGGGCACTTCACCACTGGAAAAATGGGCTTTCAATAAAACTTGGCTGCCTATACACAGAAGAAAGGCAAAACAAAATGTTGAAATCAGTGCTACCTGACTAGAGAAAAAAGTCTTTTACCAAATAGGTAAGAAAACTTCAACACCCATGATGCACTGGGTATGTTGGCGTCCAGGGTCACTCACACCAGTCTGCTATGAATACGCTTGACCAGAGTCCAGTGTTGCCAGATTGGGCTGATTGATTAATTTTTTGCTGATTAATCGGCACAGATAACCAGTTGATTGAACAATCTTTCATCCATAACAATCTGTAAAAATGGCTCATCTTACCCCACTCTCTCATATACAGTACAAAAGCAGCCTCTAGAGGTGAAATAAAAACTATCACTGACTCCTCGTGGAGTTTGTTTTGACACGTGAGACTGTGCGCTGCACAGAGCGGGACACTTCAGATGCGGCCTTAAAAACAGACAATGAAACGGTATATATACACTACACTACATGTTTTCATATTATAAAGTAATTCATTTTTGACTGGATTCTGCATTAGTGGAGAACAGCAGTATGTTTGCCGCATTCAAAAAGTTTTGGGGCAGCACCACCTTACCTCAAATACTTGCTTTAGTAGGAAATACTTCATAGTAAACTTTTAGTATTATAATAATCATAATTGTGTTGCCTTGTATTGTTCTCAGGTGCAAGAATTTGCAAGAACGTTTAGCGGGAGTGAGTTACTTTGGGTTTCCAGTGAAGTATCCAATGACTAAAGGCTGCAAAGAATCATAAAAACAGAGAAAATGCCGCAACGAACAATCTGAAAAACTTCTGTGTTTGAAGTCAATATTTCAAACTGGATGAGCATGAACACAGAAAAGAAATTGCTTTTCTGTCAGCCCTGGCCAACCCTCCGAACGCCATCGCATACAAATAAGAAACCTATTGCCGTAATGGCCTATTGCCATTTTTACCATAATGCTGTTTAGTACGATACAATTTTCAGTGATAAACCTTACAATAGTTGACAATAGTTGATCTGACTATCTGTGTGCGGAGATACAAAATTGCGGTCATATGATCTGTAGTTTTCAAGAAAGCCCTGGAGCTGGCAAAAGCTGACAAATAAACATGAATTTCTTGGTCCAAGTAACACAGAGAATGAGTAAAATTTGTTCACTTTATAATACTTTAAATTATAATCAAGTATTTTACATGTGCTTTATCACATTAAGATAAGTGTACTTTAATTATTAAAACATAATGATTTAAACATACTTTAAAGTAAAAGTTTTAATTTGACATTATGTCATGAAATGCTTCCAGCTGTCACGTTCTCAGTCATTCCCGGACTACATTTCCCTCAATCCTCCCTGGCAATCACCTGCACTCACTTCACCAATCAGTAATCACCACACCCAGCTGCAGCACATTATCTGGACTATTTAAGCCACACACACAACCTCACACACTTTGCGAGGTCTTGTTAACTCTTGTTACATTTCTGAGCGTTCATTATTCTTGTTTGTCTGCCTGTTTCTGATCCTGTCTGTTCCCCGTGTACGATTCTCTGCTGCCTGCCCCTTGGACCGTTTGCTCTGTTTGGATTTACGATTGTTATCTGCCAGCCCTGACCCATTGCCTGTTCCTCGACTATGATTCTGCCTGCTCTCTGCCATACCTGTTTGCCACTGTTTGACCATTGCCTGTTTTACTGCGAACATTGTTTAATAAAAGCTTGCAGATGGATCTTACCCTGAGTCCCGCCTCGTTACACCAGCATTATGAATGCCCACTGACCACAACATGTCATTTATTCCAGTATCTATCCCTGGAGTTTTGAGAATGGATCTGGTCCTGTAGTGACATCCCCACGGTTTTCGTCCCACACCTGAGCAGCTTCACCGTATTTGTTTTGCACTGGTGTGAGACTTAGACCGGAGGGGCCAGAAAGGCTCGGTCTTACAGAAATACAGTGATTCTCAAACACCTCCTCTCAACTGCCATCAGTCAACAGATAAATGCACCTCAAAACCATGCCATTGGTTGAGCTAGTGTTGTCAGGCTGGTCTGGACGCTCAAACAAACAGAGCAGTGTTCTGAGAGCACCAGAGTCAGTGTCACACCCTTCACAAGATTCAACCTTACTCTATACTCTAGAGATGACTCTGAGATCACCACTTTTAAAATAAATGTAAAATATAAAATCCTGTTAAGAAATGAGTCCTATGAGCTAGATTGGGGTTCAGTATAGAAACCTAGAGTTCTTGAATCAGTTTTAAAGAAGCCTTAAGCAATGTCCTTACATATAAAAAAGATTTCTACTGATAAAGTATGTTTATGAGCTGTTCAATTCATAACATTTTATTAAAATTAATAAAATGACCCCATGATGGGAACCCCTAAATGAAGCACCTGACGCTTCTGTATATCCTTTTCATCTAGAGTGTGACTAAAACATTCAAAGCCATTATATCACGTTCAACTCACAATCAGGTGTGTTCATGTTTGCTCAGCTTTAAATGGATCAGTGAACTGAACCCTGCCAGGCAACAGAATCCAGGCCTCTGAACCCACAGCAACCGCAACTCTATTTCCCACAATAACACAGTCCGTCCTCTCTGTGAGTCAGACCGCGACTAAAAGAATAAAGACAAGAAGCAACACTAAAAGCTGTTATTTATTAAGTGGGAGGAATAAATGGCAGGCAAGAGAAGGAAGGGTGCTTCCCCCAAGACACAGTTAAAATAGCATCAGCACCGTCCTCGACAGAAGAACACTTTAATTGTAAGCGTACAAATGAACTTTAGAGGTGGCACTGCATTCTAGAACATGTTCTGATTAAACAAATATACAAATAATCTAGATATAACCCCACATCAATGCCGTTTACCTTAAAGTGCCTCTATTATGCTTTTTGTTGATAAGACCTTTCATGTGTGTAACAGAGCTGTTTGTGAATGTAAAAGTTCTGTGAAGATCAATGTGCAGATAAATGGATTTATTGTCTCCCAAAAGAAAGAAGCAAAACTGCCTGAAACGAGTCATCCGTAATTCCAGTCTCACATCCTGCTGGGGCTTACATAGGATTGCTACAAATTTGCATAATGCCAGCCTACAGTTTTGGGAACAATGTCTACTTTGCCCCTCAAACACTGTAGTTGTATCTGAGACTGGAAGAGTTTGGTTTGTGTTCATGTGGAGAAGACGCTGTTTTCTGCTGCCAAAGCAAATCCACTTTACATGCACTTCCAAAGGATGAGATTGATACGATAACACTGACGCCACCATTACTGTTCGTATCACTGTGGATCAAGTGCTGAGGAAGAGCTGGAGCTGAAATTCAAATATGGTGATGGTGTTACGTTTCAAGTTTGAAAACCTGATTTATGTGATTATGAGATACTAGCAATAATCAAACATCAGAACAAGATGCAGAGAGTAAAATTAATAAGAAAAACAACTGTGTAGATGTATTCCTACTTTCACATGTTAATATGTGTGTGTGAAGTTTCAGCTCAAAATACCCCCACAGATCATTTATTATAGCTTGTCAAATTTGCCCCTATTTGGGTGTGAGCAAAAACACGCGTTTTTGTGTGTGTCCCTTTAAATGCAAATGAGCTGCTGCTCCCGCCCCCTTTCCAGAAGAGGGCGGAGCTTTAACAGCTCAACAACAACAAAGCTGGAGAATCTCACGCAGCCAAAATGAGGATTGTCAGTAACGGTGTTCAGCCTTACATTGTTCAAACCGGAGTCGACACTGATGGAGAGACTCAGGAAGAAGTTGGAAGAGGAATGGTGTAACATTTTTTTTCCAAAATATCGCTTTGACAGAAACGCTCCTTTTTTTAATCAATCGATCTTGTCAGGGTCAACTTCAGGCTCTCCAAGCTAACGAGACTCTAAATAGTGTTCAGTGCTCGTCTGTACAGCAACGACAGAACAGTTAACATGCTTTGATCGAACTTTTGCCATGGCGTTAGAACTGGTACACCGTTGTCACTTGTGAAAATAAAATGGCGATGCTATGGGTGGAAACATGCAGATTAAGGGGTGGTAATATTATAATAAGGGGCGGTATTATAATAAGGAGTGGTAATATTATAATAAGATCTCCTTCCTATGTCACAAGGGGAGTGAAATTAGAGCGGCTCGTTTTTTCACGATTGCAGAGAAAGGCTTACCAAAACAAAGTTACTGGGTTGTCGTTTTTCATGTTTTCTGGGTTGGTAGATGCACCGGGGACCCGATTGTAGCACTTAAACACGGAAAAAGTCAGATTTTCATGATATGTCCCCTTTAAAACAATAAAGACTCAATTTTTTTTTTTCAGGATTTCAGTACAATAAACATTCAGATTTTAGTTTTTCTAAGAAAGTGTTTGTTTGTTTATTTATCCATGTCTTTTTAGATAATTGGTATCAAATTCAGACAAAATAATTTGCCAGATCTATGGAAACCCTACTTAGAGGTTGTTTCACATTATTAAGCAAGTCACAGTTCTCATGCAATATGGAGAGGAAGAAAGATCTTTCTGAAGATGAAAAGCATGAAATGGTGCAATGTTGTGCAAAAGGCATGAAAACAACTAATGTTCTGTGAAACTGAATGGAGATTATCAAATTATCATAAGATTTGTGAGTGATTTAGAGCACAGCAGAACAAAGTCAGATAAAGGCTTATTAAGGAAAGTTCCTGTCAAAAAAATTAATTGCATTAAAAGGGCAGCTATAAAATAAGCCAGTGTTGAGCAGCAAACAGGTATTTGAAGCTGCTGGTGTCTCTGGAGTCTTAAGAAGCTCTCCATGCTGGCTGGCAGTTGCGCATAAAGATGAATTTCAGCCACCACTAACCAAACCTCACAAAGAGAAACACCAGCCACTTAGGTACACCGGTTCAACTGCTCTTTAACGCAATATCTAATCAGCCAATCACATGGCAGCAACTCAATGCACTTAGGCATTTAGACATAGTCAAGATGATCTGCTGAAGTTCAAACTGAGCATCAAAATGGGGAAGAAAGGTGATTTAAGTAACTTTGAACGTGTCATGGTTGTTGGTGTCAGACGGGCTGGTTGGAGTATTTCAGAATCTGCTAATATACTGTGATTTTCATGCACAAAAATCTTTACAGAGAATGGTCTGAAAAAAAAAAAAAGAAAATAACCAGTAAGCAGCAGTTCTGTGGCTGAAAATGCCTTGTTGAGGTCAGAGGAGAATAGCCAGACTGGTTCAACTGAGAGAAAGGCAAGAGTAAGAACTTTGAAGCTGATTGGCTACAGCAGCAGAAGATCACACCGGGTGTTATTTAAAAAACACACACAAAAAGAGTATACTGAAGGAGAGAGAGTACAGTATGTCTGATTGGGGCTTCTCACCTCCCAACAGTTTGGAGTGGCAGTTGATAAAGTCAGGTTTTCTTTCGGGAATGTACCGCTGACATGTGTGATGGAGGATCTGGACAAACACGCACTTCTCTCCAGCTGAACCTGCTATCCACTGGTCAGATCCATTCTCAAACATCAAGTCAAACTCAGGGCAATCCTAAACATTTTTGGATGAAGGGAAGTAGTCAAAGATCAATACCATCAAAACATCTCACAAAGATGGAAATGGAGAAAGAGCCCAATCTACTCACTCGGGTGGAGTCGATGCCGTTGACCTGCCGCAGCTGACTGATGGTCCATTGAGATCTCCTTACAAAAGATGAGGAGCCCTCAAACTGCTTCACCTTTGTGAGGAAAACTTGTGCTGGTTTCTTATTGGTAACTGAAACGAAAAAGTAAAACACACTACCGGTCAATAGTCTGGCACAAAAAATGTTATGCAGAAAATAAACATTGATAATAAGTAATAATAACTGAGCAGCAAATCATCATATTAGAATGATTTCTGAAGGATCATGTGACACTGAAGACTGGAGTAATGATGCTGAAAATCACACAAGCAGAAGAGACTTTCAAAAACATTAAAGAATTTTGCAGACCCCAAACTTTGAATCTGATCACACAGATTTTTCGACATAATACAGAAACAAACAATACTAAGAGATCTGCATTACATATAATATGGAGATACATAATTGGTGCAAAACCAGCAGGCTCTCTCGCCGTATCAAAGAGCAGTGTTTACAGATCCCACCACACCCGGTTCTGCAGAAGTGAGAACATCCGGCCCACGGCAGACTGTTTGAGGAATTTCTGATCCTCAACTGTTTGTTCAGGCCTCTGTGTACAACACTCCCTCTTCCTCCCTCTCATTCCCTCCATCTGTGAGAGGTTACTCATGCCAGGGTCATCTCTGATCCATCGGCCCAGCTTTCACCGGGAGACCGTGATCCAGCGCTCCAGACTCTTCTTCATGAAACTCAACACTGTACAGTAGTTCAGGGACGTGTGTCTGTAGGAATATTCCTCAGCCATCTCAACACACTCAGTATCTTGAAAAATCTATTGTGCAAATCTTTAGTAACCTAACTTTATGCCATGCACATCGTCTCTATCACAGCTTAATTTATCTTCTGAGTAAATCTACACAAAATTAATACCTTGCAAAAGAATTGCATATGGACAAATGGCACTGACATTACCAAATCAGAGCTGTTTACTTTGACCAGTCAAATGACAAGGAATGGTCGACCCAAACAAGAACATTTCCTCTCGTTCCAAACCTTTATGATTTTCTTTTCTTTCTTTAGTATTTTGAAGAACACTGAACCAACACTCACATTAATATTATTATTTTTTTTTTCATCATTATGACAACAGCCTGACATTAAAGGGTTAGTTCACCCAAAAATCCTGTAAATATGAATCTTTTGTTTCGAATCAGTGGTTCAGATCGCTTATCAAACTACTGAAATCACGTGACTTTGGCACTCCGAACAACTGATTCGAAACAAAAGATTGGTAAAGCTTCATGAAGCAGTGTTTTGAAATCGGCCATCACTAGATATTGTTGAAAAGTCTTACTTTATTTTTGGCACACAAAAAGTATTCTTGTTGCTTTATAATATTCAGCTTGAACCACTGCAATCACATGACTGTTTTAAATATGTTTTTAGTACCTTTCTGGATCTTGAGAAGTTCGGTGACATTGCTGCAATGGATTTCATCAAAAATACCTTAATTTGTGTTCTAAAGATGAAGGAAGGTCTTACGGGTGTGGAACGACATACGGGTGAGACATTTTTGGGAGGACTAACCCTCTAAGTGGACAATGTAATGAGGGATTTCCAGGAAATATTCTTCTTATTATTATTATTATAGGAGACACCTGCATATTATATTTTTTTCTGCATTTCAAAACAAAACATAAATAAATAAGTGTTTAACAATGACATTATTATATGATCACCAAAATGTGAGTGAAATATACATAGACTTATGCAGTTAGGCCATCTTAAGTTTTTGTTTTTATCTTTTTTTTTTCCTCTGATAAAATTGTGAAAAGTGTAACATTTTTATTCCACTTATCGATTTCTGTGTGCGCATTTTAATGTCATGTTAGACCATTGTAGCCAAAGATGATGTGAAATATAAATCAATTTGGCACACAAATACTGAATTGAGTTCTCTTCTTGTACTTGAATGGAGAAACACACAAAATTATAGTCAAAATATCCTTAATGTCTTAAGTGAAAGTAAACAATCGAGAAAGAAAACGCATGCGTATCAGTATATTGGATCCGTGCATTAGCTCTTAAAGGTGACAGCAGCCTAATAAACCTGCTGCCGTCTGAGTCATTGATGTTAAACAAAAGACAAATAAAATTACTCACTGATCTTAACTGAAAATCTTTTGTAATTTTTTGTAATGTTATTTTACATTTGACTTCAGTTTCTGAACTTTGATCAGTTGTATTAATTTGTGCTATCGCTATTCTTTAATAATGTTTGAAATGTATATTAGATATTAGTTGGTTGTTCTTGGTTTTCAGCTGCAACAGAATGTTTTGCAAAAAGACAGAATAAATATGTTTGACTTATTTAGGAATCGATAAGCAGAATCGGAATCAGAATCACTCAAATTTGAACAATACCCAACCCTAATGATGTGGCATGGAAATAATGGTGAGACTACAAACGAGACGTTTCAGGCAAGGGTTTTATGTTGAAGAAATTCACTCTGGCTAGACTTTATAACAGATTGTTATTAAAAGGAAAGGTAAAATCAAAAAAGCATGACAGGTGCCATTTATAGTGAGTGTACTTTCCACTTGTTTTAGTTTCTCTCTTGATGAATAGATCTTTCATTTGTGATTCATTCAATTCTTAGTATCAACAGGCCTTTAGACAGAAAAACATTCTCCTGAAGCTCAGCAGTAGATGATTTCCAGAAGGCTACTATTAAATACTTTCAGTGGGTTTCCCCCTTAACAACCCCAAAACATGTTTATACAATCTTCAGGGCTCCTTTGATACCTAGAGTCATGTGATGGTCCGTGCTGAGCACTGAATACTGAAACAGACTGACTCCTGCAGCAGTGTTGCTGTGGCTCTGTGAGCTGGAATGTTCTGGGTGTGTTTTAGACTTGGTCTGAATGGAAACACAAAGGTCAAGCTGGAGATCCTGGTGATGGGTCTTGTTTTCCGCTCTGGACACTAGATTTATTACAATTGGCTAACCACATTTATGCCTAACATATCACATTAACTTAGCTCACTTGAATTGAATATTTGCACAATATCTAGAGATTAAATGGTCATTATCCTCTAAGAAAAAGTTTACAGTCGTGCACATTATAAATCATATTGGGCCGGATGTGAAGTGAATGTGGCTTTGGGGTGAGGATATAATAAAATAAAATAAACAAATGTAATCCACAAAAAAAAAAAATGGTGAAATGGAATGTAAACCAAGCAAACACACAAAGTAAAGCTGAATACACACTGTGGGAGTTTTTCCAGTCTTGGATCGCTTATAGTGACTATGGTGCAAAAACGCAAACCTTTGCAGGATTCAGTGAAGCCAAGATAAAAACTGTAAAATAATCCCAAACAAACAGTGACAGATATTAACTCAAAATCAAGCCCGTCCTACATTTTCTCATGTTTCACTTGGATATAAAGGTCACAACAGTGAAGAAAACACTATAGCAACTTCTGTTTAAATGAGACACGCCTATTTGAACAGTGTGTTCAAATCAGGGTACAAAATGCCTTTTTATTTCTAAATGATGACAGTTGTGATGTAAAAATCCTACGATCATTATACAGTGCTCAGCGTAAATGAGTTTGAAAAGTAACATTTTAAACAATATCTCAATGAACACAAAAACAATTACCAAAATGTTGACAAGACTATATAATATATAACATCTGTTTAACTTATAACATGAAAGTAAGGTTAATAATATAACTTAGATGACACATTTTCCAGTTTTATTCAAATTAGGGCAATGCAAAAATGAGTACACCCCACAACAAAAACTATTACATCTAGTACTTTGTACAGCCTCCGTGATTTTTAATGACAGCACCAAGTGACATTTTGCATCATCTATCTTTTTCCATTCTTCAAGAATGAGCTCTTTTAGAGACTGGACGCTGGATGGAGAGTGATGCTCAACTTGTCTCTTCAGAATTCCCCATAGATGTTTGATTGGGTTCAGATCAGGAGCCACTGAATCACTTTCATCCTGTTCTTCTTCACAAATCCAACAGTGGCTTAAGATGCGTGTTTAGGATCATTGTCATGTTGGAAAAGTGCACGATAGCATCTTCTCTTTCAGTATAGAGCAGTACATCTCTAAACTCATGATGCCATCAATGAAATGCAGCTCCTGACACCAGCAGCACTCATGCAGCCCCACATAAGGACACTGCCACCATGTTTCACTGTAGGCTCCATGCATTTTTCTTTGTATTCCTCACCTTTGCGATGCCATCAGTTTTGAAGCCATCAGTTCCACAAACATTTATCTTGGTCTCATCACTCCAGAGTATAGAGTCGCAGTAGTCTTCATCTTTGTCGGCATGGGTCCTGGCAAACTCTAGGTGGGCTTTTTTGTGCCTGGGCTTTAGGAGAGGCTTCTTTCGTGGACGGCACCCATGCATGCCATTCCTCTGCAGTGTACGCCATATTGTGTCACGGGAAATAGTCACCCCAGTTTGGCTTTCTACTTCTTTAGATAACTGCAGTGAACTTGCATGCCGATTTTCTTCAACCCTTCTCATCAGAAGACGCTCCTGTCGAGGTGTTAACTTCCTTGGACGACCTGGACGTCTCTGTGAGATGGTTGCAGTTCCATCTTTTTAAAATTTTTGTACCACTTTTGCTACAGTATATTGACTGATAAATAAAGCTTTGCTGATCTTCTTGTATTATTTTCTTTCTCAGGTCTTGTGACATTTCTCTTCCATGTGGTGCCATTGCTGACAGTAAGAAATGGGGTTTTAACACCCTTTTATAGTCAACTGTCTGCTGGACACCTGTGTGATGAATAATTAGACTCACCTGTGGTTGAATTCTTGTTAAATTAGACATTTGTAGTCTAAAATGTAGCTTTGCTCCAGAGACTTTCAGTGGGGTGTACTCATTTTTGCATCACCCTAATTTGAGTAAAACTGAAAATTTAGTTCTCTAAGTTATATTATTGACCTTACTTTCATGTTATAAGTCAAACAGATGTTATATAAAACTTAGTCTTGTCAACATTTTGTGTTCACTGAGATATTGTTTAAAATGTTACTTTTCGAAGGGGTGTAGTCATTTACGCTGAGCACTGTTATAAGTGAACCTCAGGAAACATTATAAAATTTAGAAAATGTAGTTCATGACCCATTTAAGTGAGTATTCTTCACTGCATCAGTGAAGATGATCAGAGATGCGTTCATGCCTAGAGAAGATCTTCAGAAAATGCCAAGAAGATGGATATATGTACAGAGCAGAGCTCAGCAAGAGTTCAGGACTGATGAATAGGAACTCCACCGAATCCAGAGGAGGCAGGATCAAACAGATCAGCCAAATGAGTCTGTGGAACAGCTCCAACCAAACCATTAACCCACCAAGACCTCAGGCTGAGACTAATAAACAACTTCCTGGAGCACAAACACATTATTTGTGGGCATTTAAACAGCACAGCAAGTGAACTCATTCACTCCCACTGAAAACTATAGAGAGCATTTTAAAGTAGACTTTAGAATATGACTTTCTTTGTCTCAAAAGTTCAGGCTTAAAGAAAAATATTAAAAGAAAAATAACTGTGCTTGTATCACAAGGGGTCACTGCTAAATACAGGCGTAAACAGGGTCTAAAACGTTTTGTGACTAAACCACTGAAACCACATATGGAGTTAGTCTGAAACACATGTGGCATCACATTGACAGTGTAAACATCTGTCATGATGTGTCCTGGACCATGGTGCACAAGTAGTCACCGGAGACACATTTGGACATGTTTATACTAGGTGAAAATGATAATGCATGAGTTACAGTAGATATAAAGCCCCCGTTTAGATTATTAAGAAGCGTTTTTGTCAATTCAATCACAAGTGGATGACACTAAATACAAGTGTAAACGGGGTCTTAAACGTTTTGAGCTTGTCTACTTCCAAAGGTAGTTGAAAACTGGATTGCTTTCACAGTGTAGATGTTCATGTGGTCAAATGTGTTCAAACAGCCGCAAAAGACTGTCTACTGTCCACCTACTGATCCAATGCGTAAACCCATACATTTACCCGCCCATAGAACCTCCCCTTGAAAAAATCAGGACAGAAGTAGTCGAAAGATACGGAATAAAACACGTGAATGTGTCTCCCACGTCTACTTGTGATCAGATCGGCCAAAACACATCCTAATACCAGGTGTAAACAGGGCCAAAAAGTCTACACACCCCGGTTAAAACAGCTGGGTTTTGAGTAGAGATACGCCGGTCGACCAGCCATCAATAGGAATTGGCCTTTTTTTGTTTTGTTTTGGCAAATCTCTGTTCTGGACTTGCACGTAAACTGCATTGCAATCATTTCCCAAAATGTTGTTTGTGTGGAAGTATTACAAAGTCTGTAAACAGGACGGACATTAACCGAGGCCAGAGACGGGACACGCCGAGGACTGAAAAATATAAATACTGAATTAGAGGTTTATCTCTGAAGGGAACTGACTGTCTTCAGAAAAGATTCAATGACTTTTTCTTTCCCTCTCATCTCCAAATAATGCTGATTAAAGTAGTGTTAATAAGTGCAGCGCTGCTTTGTTTACAGCATTGAATCAATGAAACTTTATCACGGCTGTTTCATAAGCGCCACCTACTGTCAGATTTTCATTCAGATCTGTTCATTCTGTGTTTGTTTTGTGCAGGTATGTTTTATGTAGCATAATTTCACAAAGCTAAAGTCAGATTCTGTTTTTGCCTTAAATCTTAAAATTATGCAAAACAAATCTAATTTAATTTAAATAAGTAACTGCTCATGCTACATAGCACCTTTGATTGGATTGTGATTAAAATGCATGGATTGTTGCCTCTAAATTAAAATGGCTACAGATATTTTAAAGCGAATGTAACAGACTTCATCAATCAATTACAACATGAAGGGCCCTCGGCAGGCAGAACAGAGTCCATATGCTGTTCACTCAGACAGGAAGGTGAACTCAAGTTCCTCTGCTCGTCTCTGAGGACGGGCTTAATAAAAGCCAGAAACACAAGAGTCTGTTCAGGTGAGCAGCACAAAAGAGCCCGTCGATAAGTTTTTGCGACAGTGAAATCTTGGACTAAGGGCAAATTCAGGAGGGTGAGAAGAAGAGAGAGCAAAAGACAACACTGTTCAGCAGTGTAAATATTCTGACATCACCGTTCCTGTGTCCTCCTTCCTGTCCAGGGAAACAAAAGCCTTAAACAACACTGAGCTGATGCTCATTCATCACATGCCATACATGAGCCCATAAACAAATATTACAAATATAAAGATGCTGTCATTTTCATTTAATAAACCTTGCAAAATGACTGAAGAAAAAATCATTCTAGCACAAATTAAAACATATTACATTACTTTCTATAGTAATAACAGTGAATTGTGTACAAGCAACTTGCCCTAAACCAAACCCTCTAAAGTAAGTGCATGTAGTTAATTAACATTACACAGTACTTGTGTGTAATTACAATGTAACAATGTTACAAATGTTAAACTAATATGTAACTAAATGTGTTTTTTTTTGTACAACAACATCTGACAAAAATATCTGTTTTATCATGTCTGTGCGCGTACAGAAGTTTGGCATGCTAATATCATCATGCCCTGCATTCTAATCATTCCTTCAAAGCCACAGGGACCAACAGCTCCACTCAGACCGCTGCGTTAACACTCACTTTACAGCCATCGATCTGGTTCATAGTGTGAGTTTGGCTTTTAAAAGTAATGGTACATCCGAGCATGCTTGATTCAGAAAGGAAACACAACCTGACAAACTTGAGAACCTCAGGTTTCCTTCTGCCGTTGAGAGTCCACTACTGTTTTGTAACTCTTCCTGAAAATCCTCAAAGAATGTTTCCCAATTTATTTTTCTAAAGTGTGTTTTTGCACCATTTTACTCAAAGTATGTAGAAACCAGTGTTATTTTAGTATTGAGATACTATTATAGTTTTATTAATATTTTGAAATTGGAAAATATAAAAATATATAAAAACATAAAAATAAAACCTATTTCACTTTAGTAAAAGTCATTTTCATTAGTTTCTGTTTTTATTTAAAGTTACATCTTTCAGAAGATGTAATATAAGATCCCCAGACTGTGTCTGTGAAGTTTCAGCTCAAAATGCCACACAGATCATTTATTATAGCTTGTCAAATTTGCCTCTATTTGGGTGTGAGCAAAAACACGCCGTTTTTGTGTGTGTCCCTTTAAATGCAAATGAGCTGCTGCTCCCGCCCCCTTTCCAGAAGAGGGCGGAGATTTAACAGCTCAACAACAACAAAGCTGGAGAATCTCACGCAGCCAAAATGAGGATTGTCAGTAACGGTGTTCAGCCTTACATTGTTCAAACCGGAGTCGACACTGATGGAGAGATTCAGGAATGAAACTGGACGTTTCTGAATGGTTAGTGGATAAATTGATGTAGTTGCTGTGGAGTTGATTCAACTCATCCACTAGCATGTGCCGTCATGTTCATCTTTTGTGTTGAATTGACCCTCGTTTGTGAAGCAGTCCGGCGTAAAATGACGGCATGTCAACAACACTCGACTACAACAACTCTTCCTCTTCTCTAAAGCAGCCCAACATGGCCCCGCCCCCTTTGTTGTGTGTTCTCGGGGGCGGGGTTTATGTAAATTTGAGGGTTTATGATGTCACTAACCAGGGAAGAAGCTTGTTGTAGTCCATAAATAGAGAAAGAACTCTTTGCATTGAACTTTGAGCGTCGCAACTTTGCTTTCTAACTAAAGTTAAAAAACTGAAATCATAATCCAAGGACCCCTTTAAATCATGTCTATAGTTTTTATTATTTTTTATTTAGTTGTAGTTATTTTAGTAGATCAAGTTAAACTAAATAAAAATATGAAATTTTGCCTAGTGTCACAATGAACAAGTAAGAATAATGACTTCATTTCTACTATATTTGCTTCTAAAGCCAGCTTTTTAAGCAACACATCTTTGGATGCGAACTGATTTTAAGTGAACTCAGACAAACATTTTCTTAAAAAAAAAAAAAAAAAAAAAAAATATATATATATATATATATATATATATATATATATATATATATATATATATATATATATATATATATATATATATAAATATATATATATATATATATATATATATACACTGCAAAACAAAGCAAGAACACTGGCTTCTATTATCACTCAATCCGCTGTGTGTGAATGAATGCAGTGACATACAGTCCTCTGCATTTGAGGAGTTGTGCTCTAACAATGCCAGTTTTAACTATTCATAAAGGACAGATGCATGCTGGAGTCCTATTATTCCACCAAAAGAGATCAATTCAAATCTTTGTTTGACAAATCAACATGACGCTGACTTCACACTAACACACCCGGGAATCTCACCCACCAGGACACAAGCAGCGGATGAAGCCTGGGATGTCCTGTGGGAGTCGCTGCTTAAGCGAAGCAGCTCGGAGAGAAACGTCTGTCTAAATCTCATCTAACCTTTAGATGTGTTCTGGGTGAACAGCAGGCCGCCAGGAACACAAACCGTCCTGCTGCTCCGGCATAACTGCGTTTCAGCGACTGACTGACTTTACCTTACTTGACCATATAAAGGACAGTGTCTTTGCATCTACAGTATGACAACACTGTTTAGTGTCGATTCATGCAGAACCTGAGGTCATAATGCAGGTGTGAGTTCATTCTCAATAATTCACTTCATGGCCCGGCTGGAGTATTATGAGAGAGACTGACTCATTGGTTGTATTACCTGCATCTCATACAGCATTTATTCTTCAGGTCAATCTTATATTCATGATCAAAAAAAAAAAAAATGTTTGAATGTCTGCTGAGGAAAGCGATATCTTTGTCTTAGTATCCTTTTAAAGGTTGAAGGGATTTCCAATGACAGCAATAGTCAATGCATTTGTCGGTTGTGTCTTATAAGGTGTTGTTTAAAGTAAAATGCCTTGTTTCAGTCCCTTTCAATATAAAAGTCAAGCAATTTGTTCAAAAAAAAGAAAAAAGGAGTGCATACAGGGTTAAGTTAAAGGATTAGTTCACTTGGTAATTAAAATTTCCTGATAATTTACTCACCTCCATGTCATACAAGATGTTCATGTCCTTCTTTCTTCAGTGGAAAAGAAATGAAGGTTTTTGAGGAAAACATTCCAGGATTTTTCTCCATATAGTGGACTTCACTGGGGTTCAACGGGTTGAAGGTCCAAATGTCAGTTTCAGTGCAGCTTCAAAGAGCTCTACATGATCCCAGACGAGGAATAAGAGTCTTGATCCAGAGAAACCATTGCTCATTTTCTAAAAAAAATAAACATTATATACTTTTAACCTAATATACTTTTCCTCCAACTTCAAAATCATCCGACATCGTCGTTTGATTTAGTCTTTGAATGTTTGCCTTGTAAACACCTACGTCACGCATGACCTTTCCAACATGATTACGTCATGCGTGGAGCATCTCAGAGCAGTGCAAGATGAGCATTTGTGGTTAAAAAGTATATAATTTTTTTTTTTTTTAGAAAATGGCCGACGGTTTCTCTAGATAAGACTCTTATTCCTCGTCTGGGATCATGTAGAGCTCTTTGAAGCTGCACTGAAACTGACATTTGGACCTTCAACCTGTTATAATAGAATATACTTCTTGATATACAAAAAACAAATTATATCTCATGTTACTTAAGAGTCAGCGGCAAATTCCCGAAGGACTGGCCGAAGTCTCAAAATGCAAAGCCCAATCTTTCCTTAAAAAGCTGATGCACAAACATATTAACAACAGAAAAATGATGTGAATTTCAATTAAATATTTGAATTGACTAAATCTAGTCATAATAATAACAACTATTTAGAAAATTACCATAAAATGAGTAAAAGAGCTGGTCTTTGGCAATTAGCAGAGAGGTGTGAAGTGAGATTGGAGCATATGTCAGTTTCATGGTCCTGGTGGGCAGAGGTCTGAACTACAGGGCTCCTGTGGTGTCGGTGTTTTAGTTATTAATTCACCCTGACTTGGTGGACTGAATGAATTTTCCCAGTTCTTTATCAATGAATGCTGTTGTTCCCTGGGAACTTTGAGTGCTGAAAGTCACAGTTTGTTTTTGTCTTACAGGGATTGAGTTGCATTTGCTTAGGAATTATTAGACCGACACAGAGCAGTGTGTTTCACAGCCGGATAAGAAACACTCTACTGCAGCAGATCTTGAGTTTTAGGTGTTGAACAAGAAACATTGAAGGTTTAGGAGTGTGTACTTCATCTGAGAGCTTGAACAATTATTTTGACATTATACCACCAGATGCAATCTCACTATGATATCATAATGTATAAAAATTGCCATTCAACTCTCACATCTGCACAGAAATACCACAACTAATGTCATATTGTCACCTGTTATGCATGTTGGACTCTTAGAAATGTTTCCGTTTAGCATCACGCTCTTGTAACTCGGCCACACTGACAAAGTGCACATAGGAAAACGTTTCAGACGCAAAAAGAAACTGAAGGACAAAAGCAGGGAAAAACAATACCAGGAAACATCAGAACAAAAGACTGAAGAAACAAAACACTGAGCATGTGCCAAAGCTAGGGCTGTAAGGATGAAGTAAAAACTTGAGCTTTATTTTCCAAAATATCTATTTTAGCAGACTTGTGTGATTAGTGAAGGATTTGATCAAATGTCAGCGGGACAATTATTGAAGGACTACCACAATTCCCATGATGCAGACTGAACTCAACAATAAGAACAGAAACTGAAACACTTTAGGTCAAAAGATTTTCTATCCTTCTAAAGAAGACAGTTAGCTTAGGAATACAGCAGGTCTCTTTCACTGAGCTTGTAGTTCAAAAGCTGGTTTGTGAAACACGGATCAGAGACACTTTCATAGCCGAACAAAAGTAGATTCATGTCAGACATGCCAACATTCCTGAATGACTGCTGGACAAAGACACTTTGTGTTTGTTATCTGCTCTCTGTCCCAGTAAATATTTGGTAAGGACAATTCTTGACATGACTAGACTTGGAATTATAAGAAACGGAGGCATGATTCTGAGTTTTTAAAGTAACTGTGAGACATTAGCTTTGAATTATGCTGTAACTTTTCTCAATGTTGCAAATGATTAGATGACATTAAATTACAATAAATGAGTCTAAATTCAACAATTGTGAGGCAAAAAAATAATTAATACTACAATTTTATAAATAAAAAGTAATAATATACAGTACAGTCCAAAAGTTTGGAACCACTAAGATTTTTAATGTTTTTAAAAGAAGTTTCGTCTGCTCACCAAGGCTACATTTATTTAATTAAAAATACAGTAAAAAACAGTAATATTGTGAAATATTATTACAATTTAAAATAACTGTGTACTATTTGAATATATTTCACAAAGTAATTTATTCCTGTGATCAAAGCTGAATTTTCAGCATCATTACTCCAGTCTTCAGTGTCACATGATCCTTCAGAAATCATTCTAATATGCTGATCTGCTGCTCAAGAAACATTTAATGTGTACAATTGTACAAAATATTTGTGTACAATATTTTTTTTCAGGATTATTTGATGAATAGAAAGTTCAAAAGAACAGTGTTTATCTGAAATCTAATCTTTTGTAACATTATAAATGTCTTTACTGCCACTTTTGATTGATTTAATGCATCCTTGCTGAATAAAAGTATTCATTTCTTTAATTTCTTTTCAAAAAAATAAAAATAAAAATTCTTACTGACCCCAAACTTTTGAACGGTAGTGTATAATGCTACAGAAGCTTTGTATTTCAGATAAATGCTGTTCTTTTGAACTTTCTATTCATCAAGGAATCCTGAAAAAAAAAGTACACAACTGTTTTCAACATTGAAAATAATCATAAATGTTTCTTGAGCAGCAGATCAGCATATTCAGAATGATTTCTGAAGGATCATGTGACACTGAAGACTGGAGTAATGATGCTGAAAATTCAGCTTTGATCACAGAAATAAATTACTTTGTGAAATATATTTAAATAGTACACAGTTATTTTAAATTGTAATAATATTTCACAATATTACTGTTTTTACTGTATTTTTAATTAAATAAATGTAGCCTTGGTGAGCAGACGAAACTTCTTTTAAAAACATTAAAAATCTTAGTGGTTCCAAACTTTTGGACTGTACTGTGTTTTGGGTTGTAATTCAGGATGTAACGCCACAAACCATAATACATAAAAATCAAATGGAAAGTTAGTGAAAAGTGGTAGATAACTTTAAATGAAGTTTGTTTTCCAAGAAATCAATTGACATGAAAGGCACAGAGACAGTGACCGAGACGTGCTGCAGATGTGGTGAAGAAGCACAGACACTCAGGAACTGAAGAAGCCACACTTCCTCTTCATAGGCAGGGCGACTGGATGACAAAAGCCAAAAGTCATGTGATGGTGGAGGCTGATTTTGCACATTCAGTTTTTGTGGTGATGTTTATCACTGTAATGAGGTCCAAGCAAAACTCAAACCACCGTCTTTGAGAATGATCCCACTGAACAAGGACCTTTTTGTTTTTGTTGTTTTACTTCATTTCTGGCTATTAACTATTTTATTACTATTACATTTTCTGGCTATTACGTACTTTTGTACTTTTAAAATGAAAATATGTGAAGTTGCCCTAAAGTGACAACAGTAGATAACTATGTAGACAATGTGACTGGTTCAACAACTCGGCTATCTCTAAAAAAAAAATCTCCACTAGATTGAGTAATCTGCTTAAACAAGGAAGTCAAGGAAGCATTTCATCTGTTCTCACTGGATCGATCTTACGTATCATCTGACAGAGAGAAAATCACATGCTCCACAGCTTGTCATAATGTTTGCAACATTGACAGCCAAACTGTTATTATTATTAAATAAAATTATTACAGTTTTTATTACTCATTTATTAGTTACTAAAAGTTCCCCTTTTTCAGATATTACCTTTTAATGTAGTGTGTAATAGAGCTATTTGTGAATGTAAAAATCTTTGCACAAAAAATGAATACAACTTCAAATTGTGTCAATCACATTTACACACCGCCTCCATTCGTCCGTCATAAAAATAATTTGGATCCGGTTGAATTTTCTGTGTTTCTGCCATCCGTAGCAAGCATTTGAGAGGTGTTTTGACAAATCAGAGCCACCGTACAAGTGCACACCAAAATCCAGAATGGCGTCTGACAAATAAAGTGCGGAATACATATATATTTGTGGTATTATTTTTAATGTGTGGCTCCAGTATCGCTAGCAAAGCGTCAAACTGAGCCTCTGACATCCTGAAGAAAACCCTGAAACGCTCGGGATAATCCCGCGGAACTCTCCTTCCTCTCTCTATGCAATCTCAGGATTGGATGGACCCAATATTTCCTCTTTCTTTTTCTCTTTTTATGAAGAGAGAGGACAACAAAATCATCCTCACTGCTCGAAGACTCTTTGTATTGTTTAATTAATACGCATCAGACTCAGTGTGCAAGTTTTCTGTGTAGGATGACGAATACGAAAGACGCATATGAAAATGTAGTTGTATCTGAGACTGGAAGAGTTTGGTTCATGTTGTTCATGTCGAGAAGACGCTGTTTTCTGCTGCCCACTGTGATGAGACTGATACGGTAAAACAATCTGACGCCGTTCGTATCACTGTCAATCAAGAGCTGAAATTCAATTCTGAATACGTTTCTGACATCCGCTGTAAACGTTCGACCAATCACAACAGACTGAGCCATCTGACCAATCAGAGCAGACTCTAGAAAAGGCGGGGTTTAGAGAGAGCGAATCCTTGATGGAAGCGTTTCAGACACTGAGAGAAAAGAGCTGATGCTGCAGTGGATATTATGAGAATATTACAGTGTTTTTGATCTTGGATGAATGTGAACCTGTTGTAAGAGACTCCAAAACAACATTAGGAACCTTTAAAACAGCAAAAAAGGGGCATTTTAACTATATTACTATTGTTTATTCTGATAATTATTATTAAATAACTCCAGCATTTATTGAGGATTAGTGTCTTTAATCATGTTGATGTGGCCGCTATTTTATAAAAGCAATCTCCCTTTAACCATAGTAAAATCATTCTCTTACGTATACTGATGCATCCCATGTTGTTTTCAAGAAGTCTCGTCTCCTTACCAATAACAGGGCTACATTTCAATAGTAGTGAGGTCAGGACTCTCCTCCTCTGTTGTTCATTTTCTCCTGTATTTTTGACTTACTCAACTTCCTTTGAATCAGAGTTCACAGAAACACACACACACACACACGATGCGGTTTGGATTTCATTAGTCCGCCGTGACGGAGCAGCGGAGCCCCACGACATTGATTCCTTCCACCGTGATTCACAGTTGGATCGAGACTCCGCGTTGGCACCGGGAGGAAGGAAACGCCTCCACTCGCCTCACGGCGGCCTCACGCTCATTGTAGTAATATTTTTTTGGAAAGCCGTCGTTTCCTTATGTTAATCAGAGACAGCTCAGGAACACAGGTGTTATCAATCACAAGCACACATGGTATAAATCCTTCTGTAGTCTTGCAGAACACACTTCTGACTCTAGACGTGAAGTCTGGTTCACTTATCAGCGTATTCTAGACAAGAACTCACATAGAAAGACGTCTGACTGGCATTCAGAAATGCTTTCTTAATGTTGCTGTTTGAGCATGACAAAGTGTCAGTGTTTCTGAACTCCATCTTGAGTTTTCTTCACAATGTTCCTCATTTAAATAATTCATACAGAATAAAGGGGCAGGGCCTGGTTGAGTTAGTTAGTAGTGTGTTGAAACCACAGACTGTAAAAACATATGGACGTAGTGTCCGTGACGTCACCCGTAGATTTCTGAAGAGCATTTTTGAAGCGAAAAGGAGGCCGCTGCCATATTAGCTGCACGTCACTCCTGGATAACTGAAAATGGGCAAAGAGGCGGGACGTGGTTGGAACTGAGGCGCTGAAACCACGCCCACCTAGCTCGACGTGATCATGTTAGCAGGCTAAAGAAGCGATCTATCGATCTTAGACACTATCTAAAATATTAACAAGTTATGTCATTAGAAAGTTCTAAAGGTTTACTGTCAATCTACGGCGTCTTTTTAACGATACAGATGCTCCAGCGACAGTAATTGCAATGTGTGTCAGGTGTGCAAATGACAACACGCAAAATCAAATGGGACTTCACACGTTTATAATGAAATAGTGATCGCAAGGTGAATCCAAGCTGTGGCACTTGGGTAAAATATCCACGAGTGTCCATTGAAAAACAAAAAACAGTACTTTTTGTCCACAAAAGCGTTAAATCCATGAAATATTGATTTATTATCCATTGTTTGCATCACATTTCTTCTGAATGATCTGCTCTCCATCATCGTTCTTCAAGAAATTTGTTTATGTTGTAAAACTGTATATGATCGTATACATTACACTCTCTCAAACAAATGAGCCCGCATCCAAAATATAATTTTTGCAGCAAAATGCAGCAGTTTTAGTTATAATATCCAAGCAGTGCTGTTTGAGTTTTATATCCTCCCGTCATTGTCATTGTAGTAAATCTCAGGAAAAAGACTTTTAGCCAATGCCACTATCCATGTTTATTTTCCGCATGCGAGAAATCTACACAGACGCACATCTGTCTTGAGTCTCAACCATTAACACAGCAAGCCATATTATTTTATAATTGTATAAAATAATCCCAAAAAAAGCACAAACACGGCAGAGATGCCAAATTCAGCGACTGGAATTAGCTGAGGTAAAGTGACGGCTCACAGACAGCAGCGTGATCCACCTGTCACACAAGTGACCACGCCCTTAATTACGCAGAACTTTAAGGCTTAATATAATTTAAATGGATGAGTTATAAAAAATAAAAATAAAAAAATCACCCCTCAGAGTTGTCATGAAGGGCAAATTTAGCAGTATAGACCAAAACCACAATTTGAACCAGGCTCTAAACATGTTTATTTCTGCTGTAAAGTTGGGCATTTTAACATGGGACTCAATGAGATTCTGCTCTCTTTTGGAGCCTGTCCCTAGCGGCCAGTCGATGAATTGCACCGTTATGGTAAGGGGTGGGACATTTCCCAAACACTAATCACAACACACTGCTCCAGCTGACCAATCAGAGCACATTGTGCTTTTCAGAAGGAGGGGCTTCATAGAGACAGGAAGTAAACAGAGCGTTACTGACAGACTGGGAAGAGAGGAGCTGAACAATGGAGAATATGAGGAGAATAATCAACATTCAATCTAGTAGAGCACAAAAACATCATCAAGACTAGGGCTGGACGATTATGACCTAAAATCAAAATCTTGATTAACTGAACATTTTACCTCGATTACGATTAATAATTGTACCTCGATAAATTGATTTTGTTTGTTTTTTGGCCCTCATAGTTCACGTACAAGGAGTGTCACTTACAAACTCACTTTCAGCAGTTATTTTACCTATGGGTTGTAAGATACAGATAAATTACAGATAAATGAGCACAGTATCAGTACATAATGAGAGTGATAGCGTGTGTGAATTAGTCAAACCGTCTCTCTATTAATTGTGAAGCTGTGGGTTGTAAATAGTTACTTCAAAAGTAGAAAAATATATGCTATAACAAGTTGAGTTTCTAAGCTACTTTAGTGATAAATCACAGGACAGCGCTGACTAGTTTCTGTTCCTCAGTGCACGCAATCTTCATGTTTTATAAAGCGAGCACGGCAGCTCGATATAATACACATCTAATCGTCTAAATCACTTGAATGTCCAAACCGTAAAAAAAAACGACATAATATGGCCTCTCTAAGTAAGTGATAATTTACATCCAGCCAGTTTTATTGTTAAAGGGTGATCAGAACCCAATGAGAAGAGGAAACAATCGACTGAATGCATTACTGGAGAATTCAGCACGCAAACAAAAGCTGCATATATCGCAACTGTTGTTGTTGTTGTTGCATTCATAATGTATGAACATACAATACATTATAAATGAGACCCGTTAATGTCAACTTCATTTGAAACATAACTTGATAGCAGAAACTAAAAATTGGACTAAAACTTGATCATGCAGCACTATATTAAAGAAAATACCAATCATTAATAAACCTGATTTGAGGAATCGTTCATATCTGCAGCTCAAAGGTTGTGTGCCACAGTTTAATAGTGATCAAATCAGTAAACTGCAGCGGTAATGAGAGAAGACTTTACCTGACAGGCAAATGAATGTGCTGTAGTCTCCCTGGCCTCCTGTAGCCAAGAATGGGATCTTCTTCTTCGTCCTCCTCCTCACCTGCACAGCTGCCAGCATCCGTTCATCGTTCGGAAGAAAGACCGCCTTGTTGAGGGCCGATTTGGCACTCATTGTAGCCGATGGCACAGGCAGGGCGACAGCAGGGCTCTCTTAACTCTGACGACAGAGAAAATGAGACAGAGGCCGTTTCTCAATATGCGTCAAAGTTTGGTTCCAATACTCAAGAACGCATGAAAGTCCTCAGATGCACTCTTGATACTGAGCATGCATCGCTGCAGACTTGAGAGAACTGAACCGTTAAAAATCCCAGAAGTAATCGCAGACGGAGGATATACGCTACTGGAGTAAAGAGTACATATACTCAAGTTGAGAGTATAAGCTGATATCATCTTTGAAACACAGTACAACTACAAAGTAGCCAAAAAGTTACCCTAATTACTCAAATACTTGACACCACTGTATTTAACTACATACATCACGTGTTTTGAGCTTTAATAATGTTCTCATCTGAATCACACAACTATCTACACTGAAACCAAGGTTCATTTGGCATTAGATGTGTAATCGAGACACCCATTTGAATCTATAGAAAATGTAGAAATAAATGACAACAGCCACACATACTGATGAAGAAAACACTGACATGCACAAACATACATTAGAAGAATTTTTAAACTACTTATGAACTGTAAAGTATTTGGATGCAGCCTGTAAGTTCTTTTGAACATTCAAGCATGAAAATATATTCTAGAAGAGCCCCAAAAAACTAAATCAAGACTTAAAAAAGGGCATAATATGGCCCCTTAAAGTAAGGGATAACTTATATCCAGCTGGTTATATCACAAAATAAAGTCAGACAGGGTGATCAGGACACAACAACCCACTGAATGCATTACTGGAGAATTCAGCAGTCAAACAAAAGTGCATATCACAACTGTTGTTATTATTGTTGCATTTATAATGTATGAACATAAAATACATTATAAATGAGACCTGTTAACGTCAACTTCATTTGAAACATAACTTGACAGCAGAAATATCATATACAAAATTGGGCCAAACTTAAACTCTGAATACTGACCTAACATTACAAGAAGTTAAGACCGACGACTATCTTCAAGAACCAAACCAGACCCACTCACGCAGAAGCCCGCGGACACACAAATGACAGCTGGACACGAACACATTCAGTCTGTCAGCAGTCATTGTGGACTGGCATATGTGAGGCGGCACAAACTCACGATCTCTTGTGTAACAGAACAAAGACTCACAGTTACACTCACAATGCCTGAAAAACGGCACAAAGCTCTTGTTAGCAAACAGCAAGCCTGAAGGCAATGGCTTTATTTGTCATGAAAAGGTCGGTGCTGCTGTTGTCTCAACCTAAATGAGAAACAAATGGCTTTCAGAAATCAAATTTGTCGTTTTTCCACTTGATGTCAAACTGGCTTGGCTCTTTTCACACGCGCACTCCCTCGGTCAGGCCATATAGTGTCGGAGCATCCCGACTCCTGGTTTTGAGAACATAATGTGCAAAAGCACTCTTTTTAGGGGGTCTGAAGCCACATCTTTCATCTCAGCCCCACACAAACCTGATTAATATACTGTCAGCACCCTTACAAATCTGTATCCTCCCAAAGCTGAATTTTCAGCATCGTTACTCCAGTCTTCAGAGTCACATGATCCTTCAGAAATCATTCTAATATGCTGATCAATTTTTGCTCATTTTAAAATATGATATTATATAGTGTTATATTGTATTTTTGATCAAATAAGCGGAGAATTCTTTCAAAAACAAACAATGAATTATTCCAAACTTTGGTAGAATCAATGTACATAATAAACCAAGAGAATACTGAAGGAATTCTCCAGGAAATATGAGTCAACTACAAAACAAAGGGTGAAATAAAAATACAAACATTCACCGAAAACACAGAAAGAACAGGAACTAGCAAGTTAGTTTGGCCTCTTATAAGCAACAAGCACGAGAAGCAGAAGCACTGGAAAGTGAAGTCAAAGCAGTGTTTGTTTCCCATCAGCCAGTGAAGGGGCTGTGAGGATTTTACACCACAGAGCGGAAAATATGACGATCCGCTCAGAATCCAGAGCGAGGAAGGAAAACACATGAAGCTTAAGGCCTGCGACTGACTAAGTGAAATCTTAACTGAAAGCAAACAACTTATCCAAAGCAGACAATTAATGGCACAGAGACAGAGGATGAGTAATCATTATCTCACAGTATTTTAATCTTTCATTAGGGGCCGAGCACTGAAGGTACATACGCACTTATTGTCTGTTAGTCGTCATCTTCTTCTCTCCAAAGACTCTTACTGCGGCCCACAGAAGAAGATTGTGAGGCTGTATCTCCTCAACACTTAAGCGTATTGAGATGAATATTGGTGCATGCCGTCATAAGCATGACCTGAGGTCACATGCAGGGTTTCAGGACAGCACCACCTACTGGTCAGGAGATATGAAAAATGGCTATTTTGCATACCGAGTCGAATGATACACAATTTTCCCATGTTGACCATTTTGGTCATCACCTATTTTGAATTTTGTCGTAAAATGCTATATGTCATCGGCACCTTGCCCTGGAGGTACTCAAAGTCAGAAAGTACCACCATGTGGTCAAAAATTATCTTATGGCGGCCAATAGGACCGTATGGTAAAAAGTTGTGAAATTTGGCACATTAATCACAGCAATTTGAGTCCCTAACTCAATCCCTCTAGCACCATCAGCTATCCAAAGTTGCACTCATGTTTGTGCTAATAACTTCTGATTCAACTGATCCTTTGCTGGGAGTTTGATTGACAAGCGATCTAACCAATCATAACGCAGAATCCGCCATTTTGTCCGACAAAGCAGTCAGGAGTTAGAAGATTAACCTCGGTGGACTTAAGCTTGAAAAATGATGTTTACTTACGCGTTTGAAACAACATTCCTTCTCATGTTCATTCATGTTTATTTGTTGCTATAAATGAACTAGTAGGAAGAGATGATCGGTTCACGAGCCTCTTGAGCTGAGGTGCTACAGCGATCTGTCACGACACGTTAAAGAGCCACAAAACAAAGCAACAGTAACTTTGTGAAGGGTCAATTGCAACCAATGACATCATTTTCCATCATGAAAATGTTTCCGCCATTTTGAATTTTCTGAAAATGTTACTTTTTCAAACTTAATACCAGGCGGGAGCGGGCTGGCGGTCCGCCGCGAGGCGTGCCACCGCCTGTCCCCGTGTCCCCCTGCCTCTCGGTGCCCCCCGGATGCCCTTGACTGGGTCGTCCGGTTTTGCCTGGGGCCCAGAGCGTTTACTTTGAAAAAATTAGAGTGTTCAAAGCAGGTCGCCCGTCGCCACTGAATACCACAGCTAGGAATAATGGAATAGGACTCCGGTTCTATTTTGTGGGTTTCTGGAACCCGGTGTCATGATTGAGAGGGACGGCCGGGGGCATTCGTATTGCGCCGCTAGAGGTGAAATTCTTGGACCGGCGCAAGACGGACGAGAGCGAAAGCATTTGCCAAGAATGTTTTCATTAATCAAGAACGAAAGTCGGAGGTTCGAAAACGATCAGATACCGTCGTAGTTCCGACCGTAAACTATGCCAACCCGCGATCCGGCGGCGTTATTCCCATGACCCTCCGAGCAGCGTGTCGGGAAACCAAGAGTCTTTGGGTTCCGGGAGGAGTATGGGGTACCACCAGGAGTGGAGCCTGCGGCTTAATTTGACTCAACACGGGAAACCTCACCCGGCCCGGACACGGAAAGGATTGACAGATTGATAGCTCTTTCTCGATTCTGTGGGTGGTGGTGCATGGCCGTTCTTAGTTGGTGGAGCGATTTGTCTGGTTCATTCCGATAACGAACGAGACTCCGGCATGCTAAATAGTTACGCGGCCCCGCGCGGTCGGCGTCCAACTTCTTAGAGGGACAAGTGGCGTTCAGCCACGCGAGATGGAGCAATAACAGGTCTGTGATGCCCTTAGATGTCCGGGGCTGCACGCGCACCACAATGGTATTGAGATGAATCTTGGTGCGTGCCATCACAAGTATGACCTGAGGCGACAAGCAGCGTTTCAGGACAGCGCCACCTACTGGTCAGGAGATATGAAAAATGGCTATTTTGCATACCGAGTCGAATGATACCCAATTTTCCCATGTTGACCATATGGCCGTCACCTATTTTGATGCTATATTTTACGAACATATTAGCGTATCATTACGAAACTCAGTATGCATCATCAGCACCATGTCCTGGAGGTACTCAAAAAGTCAGAAAGCACCACCTTGTGGTCAAAAACTATAATGAAATTCCAAAAAATGCTATTAATCTGCTTTTGATTAATCTTAATGAAACTGATCTTCTTAGGATTCCTTCTTTTAAGTTATATTTATGGGTTTTTGTGCCTTGGAGAGGACAGTAAAGATCAGACAGGAAAGCATCGGGCAGAGAGAGGGGGGGGCAGGATCGGCAAAGGATCTCCAGATGGTAATCGAACTCGGGTTGCCATGAACGCATTTGTGCCACATGTCGGTGCACTAACCACTAGGCTATCAGCGCCGACTTAGGATTCCTTCGGTCATACCAAGAACAATAATACCAATTATGCCATAGTCGGACAAAATTGTTGTCTGCCATTTTGAATTTCTTTGAAAACCTGCTTCTTTAAACTACTCAATCAGAGATTTTGTCCTAACCAGCCGCGACGGCGACACGCGAATATTCTATTTTAGAAACGGTTTCTATTTCTCCGCGACGTCACGGCTGAAACAGCAACGCAAAGTATTGCAATGTCAATATCAGGTACTGTTTATGTGCTTTATTTAATGTTAAAAGAGTCTAATGTGAGTTTGAATATCGTTCTGTGTTCCCAGCTTTTTAGCTGTAATGAAAACAACACTGGATAATTCGCCTCAGATCTTGAAAATAAATAAACGGGCACAAGAATGTTCAAACTGTCGACTCAATGCGAACAAACGAGTGTATTCTACGACAAAGATTGGTTCAGTCACTCCGTATGTACTTTAAATAATATTTAAATGGTGTAATATTTATGAATTTTACTATGTACTTGCCCATTTCATTGTGTCCACTGTGCTCTCTTCTGATTGGCTGTGGTTTTTAATTGATTTTATGGCTTTTCATTGTCACGTTGCGTCTAGTGTGGACAGTCAAATTGCTCGTCGCTGGAATCTTATCGCATCAAAGCTTTCTGATTGACCGAACCGCTCTCGAATAACGCTGAGGCTGTAACTCTGCAAAGCTTCGGCATATTGAAACCAAATTTTGTCATTGTCATCTCACACTGACCACATGACATAAATTTAGCTAAAAGCACCACCTATTGGTCAAAAGTCATAGGCAATTTAATCATATTACTAGTGATTCTATTTATGATTTTCAGCCACTTTTACTGAACCATCTAAAATTGTCTTTATTTACTCATTATTGCAGTCTAATATCTCCTTATTTTGTCCCTTTTCTAATTTTCCATTTTTATGATTCAATTATTTATTAGCTTTCCATGAACCGCAGTGGTTTGTGAACCCCTGAATCAGCACAGATGTAATAGACTTCATCTGCTGTTTATCACCTCTTTACTCATTCAGAAATCACTTTGGCTTTTTCTCTGACCCATTCCCAACTATTTCTCTAAAGAGTTATCGACAATAAGGGGTATTTACCATATAAATGTTGCATCAAGTCAACATAATAAATTTATGCTCATATAATTTCCGCCATTTTAAAACACACTAATGATGTTTTGCGGTGACACATTATACTTATGTGGTTTCTCGGGATAAACCGAAACATCTGAGAGGGATATAAAACCTTCTACACTGGCGAGAACGGTTGCTGTTCACTTTCAAATGGTGCATAAATACAAGGGCTGTGTCCATTTGGTGTGGTGATTCAGCAGAAGGTGAGAATTATTGCCAAGAACCCAATAGACAGCCATGATTCAAGACACCCGATGTGGACTTCATTATATTTAGACCAGAGTTCCTGAACAATCCCCTCATAAACCCTAAATCAGATCAGAAGCAGCGGGAGCCCAAAGAAAGAAAAAGCCCAACTCAAGCAGTTTGAATCATACAGAAATGGAGTAGGATTGATAGTTCTGGACAGATCGTCCTGTATTTTTGCCTATTGACGTCAGATATCACCAGGGGAAAAAGTCAATGCTTCTGTAGAAAATACTCAGGACAATTTATTTCTCACTAAGAACTGTGTCACGTTATGCTTTAAAGGAGAAAGCTTGGCTTTACAATGTAATTTGACAGTCCAATAAAAATTGCAACTGTATTTTTTCTTAGATAATGAACTGAAATTCTGTATCAGATGTTATTCTGTTGATCAAAATATCAAAAAGTAATGTTGCACAGGGGCACTATGTCCTATTTTGACTGAAAATGACTAAACAAAACATCAAAAAACGACATGTTTGGTGAATTATGGGGGAAAGGAGCATTAAACTACATTTGTAGTGAACATATTAAAAATCTTTTACAAGCTATAAAAAGTAAACATCAAGTGATTCAAAGAAACATTCACTTTATATGATTAAAACATTTGATTTATAGCTTTAAATAATAAACATTGATCAGTGCTTACATAAAACGCATCAAATATAGTCAACAGAAGCTCAAATACACGAGAACCAAAGAGGTTTGTTATTGTGCCTGTTATTGGTGAGTAAATGACGACAATTTTTCATTTTATTTTCATGTCTGTACATTTATTTTGACAACTTCACAATATGTTTTTTTTCTTTTTGTTTTAATGTAAAATTTTGTTAAATCTTTTTAACCATGAATTTTATTTTAAATAATTTAACCAAACTAAAATTCCAACTAAATTTACATATTGACAGGTGAATGTGATTTTCTCTGTCAAAAACAGAATTTGATCATTATTTTGCATTACACCTAAGAAATATACATAAAAACAGGTCTTTTTGCAGGGATTATAATCTAGACACAACTCTCTCTCTCTCTCTCTAGACTCTTTTTATAATGTATCCATGTCTGTAAAAATGTACATTGCTAAAAATAAATTAAATTGTAAGTAACTTTTTTTCTTTCTTTTTTTTTGCAAACATACCAAGTAGGTATTTTCAAAACACGCCATCAGAATTTCATTTTGGTTGCAAATTTACACATTTTTGGTTTATGTTGCTCTGGTTATACGGCACACGACAGTCATCTTAACAGAGTCATTGACAAATAAGGTTTTTAAAAGTGTAAAAAAATAACGAACAAACTATATCTCCAAAATAACGGAGATATAATTAATTTTGAACTTTTATTAAGTGTTAACAATGAGATTATGTGGTTTTTATAACCAATTAACACTGATTTTGTCATTTTTTACAAGATGGACAGAATTTGTCACCAAAAAAGTCATTCAGTTTAACCAAAATTTCAATTTACCAAATGACAATATTTTTAATCAATGCTAACAGGCTGATATCTAACAAAAGGACAATCAAACATTTTATATTTAATACAAGTTTTTAAAATATCACATCATTTTCCATGTTTTATAGCGGTTGCACCGAATGACCTGATGTTTCGGGACATGCGTATGAACAAGAGAAAACATGAATTCATCAAATAGTTAAGAGAGAGTTAGTTACTTTGCTTCATGACCATGTGATCCTTTGCATGCGTCTGAATGATGTCACATCCTGTCACATGACACTGACCGCATGACTTGATCATGACTTGGTTACTCCGAATGACATCAATGAAATTCATTTTTCCGGACATTCTTTCTCATAACAAAGCAACGACTTCTACACATAATTTTAACACCATTTTGCACTACGTTGATATATGATGTTATAAAATCATGCCAGAATAAAAAAATATATACATTTATTACATTTTAAGATATTTTAATCACAAATGAACGGTTGGACGGTTAAACCGAACGACCTTTTGACACTTCAAAATCTTTAAAATACCTTTATATGAAGCAAAATTATAATTAAAACCTTTTGGATTCAATAAAAGAGATCTAGTTGTACTACCTCACATAGTTTGGATGTCATATCTTTGTTTTTTATTATTATTATTAAGGCCTTTGGACAAAGAAATGAACCCAATCAACACGTCAGTGTGAATTTAGAAGCATGCAAAAGTTTTCCATTGCTGATGCCGTCGTAGAAACAACAATGATGGATTCCTTCCGCAGTCAAATGTGTCCGATATCAGGGTTTAGTGGGAACACTGGGCTGGTCATGTGAGGCTTTGAACTGAAACATATTATTTATGAGTATTAAATCAATGCTAAATTGATTATATCTTTGTTTTTATCCTGTGATGAAACCAAACTACAACCATCGTGTAGTGTTTACTGAGATCATCTCTTGCTGTGCTGTCTAGAGAGGCAGCTGAGCAGATGTTGAAACGCAGCCGGTCACAGTCAGTGTTTGTTTAAATGATTTCTCAGCAAACATTAATTCCTGATCTCAGAATAAAGCAGCAGCGATGATGTCTTACTGTGCTAGTGAAATCAGTGAGGATTCTTCCTGTAAAGCTGAAATACTTGATCCTGAATCACTGCATTTCTTCAAAAGAAACCGAAAGAGCGTCGCGTGCTCGTGTTAGTGCCATAGACATGTTACTGAGAAGTTTCTGAGAGTTTTTAAGAGCGAGATTCGCGTTCGGTCACAGTAAACACTGACAGGACAAACTTATCTCGAGCATCTTCACACTCATCAGCAGCTGCTCTGTGAATGTCTGCTGCTTTCTTACCTTCACTGGGAGCTCAGCTTTATCCTCTCGCGTCCCGCTCTGATGTTTCCATCTGCAGACGTGCAAAGTTTGACCGCGCGCTCCTGGACCCGCAGTGATCAGTGTTCCCTCTGTAGTGTGTAGTGTGAGTGTGAGTGTCTCGACAGCACGACCCGCGGCTGCTTCACTGTGAGTGACGTGGATCAGCTGCTGCACGCGCGCGCGCGCTCGAGGCTGTACCTGCTGCTCCAGTTCACTTCCTCAAAATCCCTCTGTGCTGAGCTGAAAACATGTTTAAACTATATCAGACCAGTCCTGGCGTTTACACAGAGGACTATTAGACAGGGATCAAATCATGGAAAACCAATAATAAGTGGGAATTTGTGTGTGCGTAGTTTTTTTTTAAAGGTTAAACTTCCTATTTGACTGAAGAAGAACCCCCCCCCAAAAAAAAAAGTTAGGTGAATTCAGGTAAAGTTGCCAATTTTGTTAAAAGTGTAATTTATATAGGCCTACTTGAGTCATAGTTTTTTTTTTATATCTTTGTTAAAGGCACAATATGTAAGATTTCTGGATTAAAATATCCAAAAGCCACTAGAACAGTGTTATATATTTTGTTGACTTGTGTAAATTCACAAGGTTATCCCAAATGTTTTCAAGAATGTTTAAATCTACCGTGACCGTGCGTCGCCTATCAATGACATCATACCCGCTTTACCCCCGATTTTATTTTGTAGAAACCATGCTTCGAAATCTAATTTGGTCATTGATTTAAATATGTGTGATATATTCTGTTATTTTTCACATTGTAAACAAAATATAGAATATATAGGAAATTTAGTTATTTTGTTGGCGAAATATTACATTCATAAATGTAAATTTTCTTCAACAGTGCCCAAATTAAACCACTTCCTATGTGACCTAAACTATTTAATTAACACTAAAAAAGATTAAGAACAAAAAAAAGTGACAAATTTATAAACTTGTATAATGATCTGATGAATGTAACAATTTGTTTTATTACCTCTGTATTTTTTTTCTTTTTATTTATTTTGATTGCTTTCCTTTCACTACTTTATGTATTTGTTTTCCTTATTTTATGTTTGATGTCATCCATTGTTATATTGATATGATTAAGTTGTTCTTGTTCAATCTTGCAATAAAAAAAAAAAAAAAAAAAAAAAAAATTGTAGAAACCATGGCAACACCGAAGACGCTTTAATATATGATGTGTTTTATTAGACAGATGAGCAACTGTTTGGACACATTCATCGACGGAAAACTAATCGTGTTATGTAGCTCAACACTGTAAGTCTTATTGTTTAAATCTCGTTTTCTTGATTTACCGTGAATACCATGTTTTACCATGATCGATCTATCTGCAGTGTGTAACAGTGTCTCACAGCAGCCGCCGAGCGAACGCAGAGCAGCATTATAACAACTTTCAACACACAAATGTATTTAGTATGATAAACAGAGCTGCGTTACCCCACATACACGACCGGAAGAAGAGGCATCGGCGTCTGTGGCATAATAAAAGTCCCGCAGCTCTCGAGCCGTGTGTCGCGCTCGTCTCTCATTAGCAATCGCTCCAGCTCCTCGTTCAGCTCCCACATCCTGATTCACACTACAGTAATGTTAATAATCTCATCCATGAATATGATTTCTGCCCGAGTCTCGTCGTACTCTTAGACATGAAGATGACACCTCCCATGATTCCACGCTCAGCATCATCAGGTTACGCATTTGTTTTGAACAAGTTACATAGTGTGCCTTTAACTAAGGTTCAGCTATAATAATTTCATTTATATTCAATTAATAAAATGTGTTATTTGGATTATATATACTGTACCAATAAACATTTTACCATCACTGCACACCATTAGGTCTATTAGAAATAATTAGAAAAGACCCTTGTTTATGAACACAGTCTATTATAAATCTGTTTTTTAACAAACCCAAATATATGAGTTTAATTCATAGCTTATATTTGGCTTATGTGACGCACTGATAAAACATGTGTTGACATTAAATTTGTTTAACAGGATATCAATGAAAATTTACTGAACTTTAAAGTGCCCTATTATTCTATTTGAAGGGATCCTAATGTTGTTTTGGAGTCTCTTACAACAGGTTTACATGCGTCCAAGGTCAAAAACACTTTAATTTTCTCATAATATCCACTGCAGCATCAGCTCTTTTCTCTCAGTGTCTGAAACGCTTCGATCAGGGATTCGCTCTTTGCTCGAGTCTGCTTTGCTCTGAAGCAGAAAGTGAGACTGAATTACTGACGACTCGTTTCAGTTCAGAATCACTTCTTTCTTTTAAGGAAACAATAACTTTATCTGCACTTTGATCTTTGAAACTTTTACATTCACAAACAGTTATATTACACACTACATGACAGATCATATCTGATAGAGCATAATATGGCACTTTAAATGTACCAATATTTTAAAGCTTTGTATTCGGTGTATATTTTCTCAAAACACACAGTTTGTGGTAGAAAGAGACACTCATTTCACAGGGTTAATACACATATTCAGAGGGCCAGCGATATCTAAACACCTTAGAAGAAGAAAAAAAACTTTATTTTTTGCATTTTATCCATGTTAATCTGCTGTAACAAATTAAACAGGTCCTGTCACGATAATATTTGTTTACATTTACTGAACTTTATAATGAAGAGATGACAATCTTTAGGTCAAAGGTCTTTCATGAGGAGGTGTGGCCACACCCACTGGTGTCATATTACACCAAACTTCATCATTTAAAGAAAGTGCTCCTTTAATTCAAGATAATTATATGATCTGACCATGCATTGAGTTCAAGAGCGTCAAGTATTAGCCGGTTTTGTACAACATTGATGAATGTGTCAGCATCCCCTCAGGAGCTCATGTGGATTTCAAGCACTTTTGAATCAGTTATTTATTTATTTTGCATTATTCTAGGAAAGCTCTCGCTCCTTAATTGCACTTCCATTCTTCACCACTAGAGTTATTGAGAGCATCTAATTCTTGTTAAAGTTGTGTGGATTTCTAAAGAAAGGTGCATTTATTTGTAGTTTAATGCATGCAGGGATATGTTAATAAAATTGCTATTTCTTAAATGAACTCAAATAAGCTTATTATTGGTTTATAATTTATATTTAGTTATATGTTAACACCTATTAATACTCCATTGATCTAACAATCAGACAAAATTATAAATGGAACAAATTTCCTCTACATTATGCCATAAAACAGCAAAGTAAAAAAGACACAAGCAGTGATCGTTTAGATCAAATAAATATGAATTTCTTTACAAAACTACGTTTTAAAATTTAGTGACAGCAGCCATCAGTCTTATTATAATATATTTAAAAATGAAAATGTGAAGAACAGTCAGTTTGGCATACCCAGCATGCAAGATATCATGTCAAAGTAACATTTTGATGAAAAGGCAGGATTAAACAAAAATGGAAAAGTAAGTAGTTTTTCTTGTATATTTATTTGACTGCTCTTACAGCACATAAACATCTCCAGATCAGAGGAGGTCTTTGGTTAAAGCTCTGTCACAGAAGACCAAGAACATCAACTAGTTTGTTGTGTCATATTTATGGTCATACAGTGACAGAATAAAATAATCATACATCAAACTCAGACAATCTGATACTTCATAATCATGAGTTAAAATAAAGATTACGCAGAACTTCGGCTCTCTTCACCCGTCCTGCAGCTGATCGGTGAGGCTTGTTAACGTGTTTTAAATAACCTTTAAACAGATCGATCAATCATCAGCACCATAACATGACAGAAACGTGTTAGAAATACCCAGCGCTGCAGTTTTCCACAAACAGTGTACAAAATAAGGGTTAAAAAAAACTCTCAAGCACTGTAAGGTTATTTTTTAAACAATTAGCAAATGCTTAAACAGGATGTTGCTTGTCCATTTCAGTAAATTTATAAGCACTTTCATTTTCTGTTCATTAATATGCTGCTACCAAAATGCCTAAATAATAACATTTAAAGGGATAGTCCACCCAAAAATTAAAATTCAGCATTCAATCATCCTCATGTCATCACTATATGACCTTTTTTGAGATTAACACAAATGAAGATTTTTAGAAAAATAACCCATCTCTGTGAGTCCATATAATGACAGTAGACTATTTTAATATCAGTATTTCACTGATATATCAATATTATTATCAATCACTTACTTTATACTCACAGAGATGGAATATTTTCCTAAAAATCTTCATTTGTGTTTATCTGAAGAAAGAAAGTGGGAGTAAATGATGAGAGAACTGTCATTTTTGGGTGAAGTATCCCTTGAAAACCTTGACTTGTGCAATACCTTTGATTCAGGATTCATCTAAACTGTTGCATCTTTCAGGACAAGCCATGAAGGTTTTTCAAGACTGCTCTCTTGTGGTGAAGACGGGTCACTGCCGCCTGCATGGCTGATGGGAAAACCACGTGAAATAAAGGCCTGTTGAATCATCCTCTTAAGATTTTAAATAAAAATGATTTTATTTATTTATTTGTCAGGTAAATGGCATTTTTACAATCTTAAAACAGCAGGCCATGCAATGCACTGCTGACATCTGAGAAAACAAAACCAAATAAACAGAAAAAAAATAATAATAGTCTTCATTTCTGGCTCTGAAACCACCTTCATACGGGGAACATCATGAGACAATACTGACAAGAAGTGATGCGCCGTCCGAGCGCTCGATAGTGTTGAAGTGTATGACACACGCTCTTAAAGCCTATATGTTCTCGCAGCGGTGGATATTTATCAGTTAAGGCAGGAGAAACTAAATAAAAAAGCTCCTTCTCACCGGAGACATCAAGAATGGCACAATCTACATGATTTTATTCCAGCCAGGAGCTTGAGACTTTCTCCACTTCTTCATATGCACTTATATATATTTCTAAGATCGACAGGCACCAAACCCTCAAATGTCAAAAAATGGCTTTTTTTCCCTCTCTTCTGGAAAAAATACACTTCCAAAAAATGACAGAAAAAAGCAGCAACAAAATAACTGTACAATTTCTGTTTTAAAACCTGTGTTTTTTACATTAGATACAAAACAAATCTAATACTTCATTTAGCTATCCTTCATTTTGGAAAGAAATAAAAAGAAAATCGCATGATTTGTGACCTATCGCTGGTGCGTATTAAAGAAACGCTTTTGAATAATACTATACTGGTTCACAATAAAGAGTGAGGAATAAAATAACAGACTTCATAGGAAAATAATAATAAAAAGAAACTTCCTACAGTGGGAAAGCAGATTCATAACGTTCTCCTATGTTGCTTCACCACAAGCTGTTTGCTACAAAAAAGTGGGCGACTCTCCTCCTTCATAGTGTAAAAAAAATATCTGTGTCATTAAATGTAGTGTTGAACACACATGACAGGACAGAAACGTCAAACCTAACGCTAGAAGTGCTTAGAAATGACAGAACCAATGGATTTTGTAGTGTCAGAAGCAGCAACGTTGAAGCTAGTGTAAATCCTTCTCTACGACATCACATTAACGTGACACAGTTATCATGAAAGATGGCACAAACGAGCACCGCGACATTCAACAATTACCCAGAGAGATGCAACGTAAGTTAGTGACAAATAAATAATTGGCATTTTCGCTGGCGTACTTCTATTCAGGGTGAAAGGTCATAGCTATTGCTTCATCTGGACGATGAAATCATTTCTGGAGGGAAGCAGTAAACCGCTGCACGGTCTCAGAACGTCCTCGCTCGGCACTTCGGCTAGTGTTATGAACGCGTTCATGCGCATAGACTGAATTAAAAAAGAAACGAGTTTCCGTTTTCAAACTATTATGATGTGGCCACGATGGAGTGGTTAAAGGAGAAAGAAGAAGTGTGAAAGTAAAAGAATAAAGCGGCGCCGGCGCGGCGCGGGGCGCTCAGACCCAGCCGCTGGTCAGCTTGTAGAACATCTCCTCGTCTAGAGACTCGTTCTGGTCCTTGGCGCGCGTGGACAGGAAAATGTAGCCGCCGATGAACTCGTGCACCACTTTGCAGTCCACCTCCGCACAGATGAACGCCAGACTGGGCTCGTCCGCAAACTCCACCGTGACCTGCCGTGGGAACAGAGCAGATGCTCATGTGTGCAGAACGAAGGGCTCAAGGTGATGTGTGTGACGCCTCTGAATGAACAACATGATAAGGCTGCTGCACACAATCTACTGCACGCCTTCTGCTGTCTGATTTCATGCTGAAAAACTGTAAAAGGACATTCCCATCACATATGATTATACTTTATATAGTTTTAAATGTTTCTTCTCATTAGGCGTTATATTTTCTCTTATTTAATTCAGGTCTATTGCATTATTTTAGTGTTATCCTATGCGAGTTTTGGCCATGTTTTATGCGATGAACGTGGCTTTCGATTATGCCACCAGCATTATTACAGTGGTTACCAGTAAATTTTAAGGTAAAAAGTAGATTTTGGTACATTACCATTACATCACTTATATATGTTTGTAAAGCATACACCAATACGCCATGTGCAATTTCAGAAATATTGTCACCATATTTTTTACGGTGAATTTCTGGCAACTGAACCAGCCAGAAGACTAAATTTAATTGCAGGGCTGGACATTAACACTTGAGCGCAGCACACACAAAGAAACAAAGAAAAATGTGGGGTTTTTATATTTATAAAATATGATACAGTTAAGCAACATCACACGACCTAGAGAGCTCTTTTCCTGAACACCATCACGATTGAAGATGTGTCATTCAACAGTTCAATAAACAAGCAGTTAATATTAAGTCGCTTACAATTTATACGCAATATTGGCTGTTTTTGTTCTGTTTCAGCAGTGAAAATAGTTCCAAACAAAGATCACAGCAGAACCACAGCGCATCTCGCAGCAACACTTTACTGAAAGATTCAGCGTTTTGAACAAATCGATTGAGTCAAAGATTCAATGACTCACTCATTAAGACGGTCACTTGCTGCCACCTACTGGCGGTTTAGTTTAATGTTTAAAAGTATAATTTTTCCCCCAACATTTCTTATTTGTATTTTCAAAAATATTTAAAACAATCTCATAACATAATTTAATGCAGCTGTAATTTTAAGAATTTAATAATTAAGAATAAAAGATGAAGCATACATTTAATAAGATTAGGGAAAAATATCCATATAAAAGTAAATATGTGGAGTAAATATCACAAATATGCAGATTTAGTCAACACTAATGAGAATATTGTTTCAGAATAAGTTATATTTACACCACAAAAAAACATGCTTTTTTTCGGACAAGCAACTTTTTTACTTGGACAAGTGAATGACCGATTTACTTGCCCAAAGAACAAGCACATGATGAGTCTTAATGTCGAGCCCTGAACAGGATATTTCATAGTGCGATATAAACATTATAGCAAAATGTCTATTAGTGCTTTACCATTTTGTACTCGCACTCATGACACAAACATACTGTGATTCTGAGCCAAATAACACTGTGTGAAATAAGACAGTAGGACTTCTGCAATCAAAACAAGCATATTCAAGGGTTAGTTCAACCAAAAATGAAACCCTCCCGTCGTTTCACACCTTCGTTCATCTTCAGAACACAAATTAAGATATTTTTGATGAAATGTGAGAGCTCTCTGGCCCAACGATCCAATGAAACTACCAATTTTCAAGGTCCAGAAAGGTAGTAAAGACATCATAAAAGAAATCCATGTGACTCCAGTGGTTTAACTCCCTGGGGTCTGAAAACGCGCCAGTGCGTTTTGCAGGATTTTTTTCACATTGCAGCAAAACAGACTTAAAATACTCCATCATTTCTTGTCATAGAGACATAAGTAATATATCAATTGAAACTATAGAATGTCTTCTTTTATTTTTGTACACTCAGAGTAAAAACACAATGTTGTGCTTTTTGTAAAATAAAGAAAACTAACATGATGCGTGATCTCTCGTCTCCCTCTGAACGAAGTCCAATCTGATAGTTCTCAGAAAATGAACTGTAACTTAGTGAATACTAATGACACAAAAAAAAAAAACATTCTGTGTTTATGTAATCTGTATGAAAAGAGAGCCATGTCAGAAGTCCGTGATTCAGCTCATTATCCGCTAATGCGGCCACGCCCACGGAGCCAGCGCTATTCAGACGCAAATTCAGAGGCAATACATGCATTCATCGTCTCAATCGTGTATTTATTGTCTTGAAAAGTGTTTATTTGGATGTTAAAGCAATGGTTAGCGATCTCTAGAAGACATGCCGTTAGTTCCTAGTTCCTTTTCTTCTTTATATGAATTTGTGGCCTAAAGGTGTACAGAGAGCGCCCTCTGGCTGCAAGTATGAATTAAAAACACAGTATCCAGCACTCATAGTGATGACAATAAATATTACTTCTCAGTATAGAAAATTGACATAAATATATAAGAATCCATCAATATTTCTCCAAATGTGCATGCTTTTAAGCTAAAAGCCTATATGAAATGCCATAGAGGTAACATAATTGTTCAGACACTTTGCATCACAGAAATACATTATATTTTAAAGAATATAATAGAATACCATTATTTTAAATTGTAATAATATTTCACAGTATTGCTGTTTATGATGAGCTGAGACATTATTACAGAGGGTTTTTTTCACAGCCTACCTGACTGAAAGGCCTCATTAATATGCAAGTCATTTCAGGTCATTATTATGCGATTCTTTTGTCTTCTCAGGTGAGAATGGCCCATTATTCATGATGATTCACGCCTCCACGCATACTGTGTTTCTTGACAAACAGTGTCTTACAAAAACTAAATCAATATATTGTTTTATATGAAGGAGTAGGAAGGATAATTTTTTACATAATTCTGAAGCAAAAACTCTAGTCTACAACCTCCAATACCCAAAAGTCTTGTGAACACAGATTTAATATACTTTTTTTGGCCTTATTTCAGTGACTTAAGTTTTTTGTTTTTTGAATAACCACGCATAAACATTATTCCTTCAAAAATACAAACATGTACATACATGTTCCTCACATATTATGGTAGCCTAGTTTGTGCTGAATACAGTGTAATGACACTTTTGTCATTAATATGTTTATGAACAACTGAAAAAAGCACAAATGTCAGGGCATGTCAAAACTTCTCCAAGCCCCAAATCAGCCTCAGACTCCAGAGGGTTAACCTCAATGTTATGAAGCGACGCAAGTGATTTGTTTATGCAAAAAAAAAAAAAACCCATAATTTACCACTTTATTTATGCAGTACTTTGTTCACGCAACATCTGCTCTCACGTCAACATGTTGGAGATTCATATTTTGTAAATGTGGTAAATGATGTTTTTGAAAGTGTCTGAAAGTGGTAGTCGCATAAGCTGTCAGTGGAGGGACAGAAAGCTCTCAGATTTCATCAAAAATATCTTAATTTGTGTTCTGAAGACGAATGATGGTCTTACGGGTGTGGAACGACATGAGGGAGAGTAATTAATGACAGAATTTTCATTTTTGGGTGAACTAACCCTCGAACAACACAAGCCATTGTTACAAATGATGTAATTAGGCCATTGACATTTACCTGGAGAAAAGATTAACGTGGAGCCTCGTTCACAACAACATCACCATTATTAGCAACAGTCAATGGCATCATGGGATGAAGGCGTAACATACAGAGCATCTTACCATCTTAATCTCCCAGTTGACGTTCCACTGTTTCATGTTGCTGAAGCGCCAGGTCTTGATGGCGTCTCCTGTGCTGGCGTCCATACGGATCAGTCTGTTGTAGGTGATGCCGATCAACTCGTCTTTCTTGCCCCCCTGAAACCTAATTTGATGACATTTCACAATTAACAACAGAAATCAAGAGGAAGACATGTCCTAGAGCTTTCTATCCCTTCAACACGGACGTCTGTTTTTATTGGCACTCAAACATTTGATCAAGATATCTGACAGAAACGTCGGGTTTTCTAGAAGACACTTACTTGGCAAGAAAATGGGTGATTCCAAACTCTGGCAAGGACTGCCATGCCTGTATGAAGCGCATCTTGGCCTCAATGAGGCTCATCTGAGCCACATTCTGATGAGCTTCCAGAATACGGGCGGAAATCTGAGGATAATGCATATGTGAATATTAATAAACAAGTGCTACAAGCCATCATAACTTAAGCAGAAGTAGAGAGAGTCATTAGGAAACAACCCCAGAGAAGAATGCAACACCAGACACTTCGATATGATACTGCTGCATCCAATCACCAGTAATATCACAGTGAACATATGAGACGCCTCCTGTTATTCAAGCATCCCTTATGATCTGTTACACATGCGACTTAACAAACATACACAGAAGCCATTGCAATCCCAGCTACCATTGTTTAGTTCCCATTTCCCCACAACATGAAACATTTTCACATAAAGTGAGTGCTGTCACTGGAGTCTCCCACTGATCAATGACTTGCCTCATGAAAGTTTCTATCAGAGTAGATCAGCTGACATGCTACAAACCGCCTAAAAGGGTCTTTCAATTACACAGAAGCCCCTTTCAAATAATGATTTCTGTAAGATTTTAAACATCCTATTAGACAAATAATATGTTGATTACAGTGAAAAACTATGGAGCCCCTATGGGGACATGATGATGGGAAAAAACGAGAGGAAAATTTTAATGCTTAAAGTATTGCACTCCTCCGAGAACCTTTGCATTCTCTTGCAAAACTATTGCATTCCCCATGAAACGTTATGTTTTCTTGGAAAAACGATTGCGTATCCACAAGAAACTTTGCATTCACTCGCGAAACATTTGGATTCTCTTGCAAAACTATTCTGCTTCCCCAAAAAACTTCACATTCTCATGCAAAACTATTGCGTTTCCCTAAAAATCTTTACATTCTCACGCAAAACTATTGCATTTCCCCAAAAACTTCACATTCTCATGCAAAACTATTGCGTTTCCCTAAAAATCTTTACATTCTCACGCAAAACTATTGCATTTCCCCAAAAAACTTCACATTCTCATGCAAAACTATTGCGTTTCCCTAAAAATCTTTACATTCTCACGCAAAACTATTGCATTTCCCCAAAAAACTTCACATTCTCATGCAAAACTATTGCGTTTCCCTAAAAATCTTTACATTCTCACGCAAAACTATTGCATTTCCCCAAAAAACTTCACATTCTCACGCAAAACTATTGCATTCCCCCATGAAACATTATGATTGTCTCGCAAAACTATTGCATTTCCCTAAAAACCTTTACATTCTCACTCAAAACTATTGCATTTACCTAAAAACTTTACATTCTCTTTCAAAACTATTGCATTTCCCTAAAAACCTTTACATTCTCACTCAAAACGATTGCATTTCCCTAAAAACCTTTACATTCTCACTCAAAACTATTGCATTTCCCTAAAAACTTTACATTCTCACTCAAAACTATTGCATTCCCCCATGAAACATTATGATTGTCTCGCAAAACTATTGCATTTCCCTAAAAACCTTTACATTCTCACTCAAAACTATTGCATTTCCCTAAAAACTTTACATTCTCACTCAAAACTATTGCATTACCCCATGAAATGTTATGATTCTCTCGCAAAACTATTGCATTTCCCTAAAAAACTTTACATTCTCACTCAAAACTATTTCATTTCCCTAAAAAAACTTTACATTCTCACTCAAAACTACTGCATTTCCCCAAAAAACTTTACATTCTCACTCAAAACTATTGCATTTCCCTAAAAACTTTACATTCTCACTCAAAACTATTGCATTACCCCATGAAATGTTATGATTCTCTCGCAAAACTATTGCATTTCCCTAAAAAACTTTACATTCTCACTCAAAACTACTGCATTTCCCTAAAAACCTTTACATTCTCACTCAAAACTATTGCATTTACCTAAAAACTTTACATTCTCTTTCAAAACTATTGCATTTCCCTAAAAACTTTACATTCTCTTTCAAAACTATTGCATTTCCCTAAAAACTTTACATTCTCTTTCAAAACTATTGCATTTCCCTAAAAACTTTACATTCTCACTCAAAACTATTGCATTCCCCCATGAAACATTATGATTGTCTCGCAAAACTATTGCATTTCCCTAAAAACCTTTACATTCTCACTCAAAACTATTGCATTTCCCTAAAAACTTTACATTCTCACTCAAAACTATTGCATTACCCCATGAAATGTTATGATTCTCTCGCAAAACTATTGCATTTCCCTAAAAAACTTTACATTCTCACTCAAAACTATTTCATTTCCCTAAAAAAACTTTACATTCTCACTCAAAACTACTGCATTTCCCAAAAAACTTTACATTCTCACTCAAAACTATTGCATTTCCCTAAAAACTTTACATTCTCACTCAAAACTATTGCATTACCCCATGAAATGTTATGATTCTCTCGCAAAACTATTGCATTTCCCTAAAAAACTTTACATTCTCACTCAAAACTACTGCATTTCCCTAAAAACCTTTACATTCTCACTCAAAACTATTGCATTTACCTAAAAACTTTACATTCTCTTTCAAAACTATTGCATTTCCCTAAAAACTTTACATTCTCTTTCAAAACTATTGCATTTCCCTAAAAACTTTACATTCTCTTTCAAAACTATTGCATTTCCCTAAAAACTTTACATTCTCACTCAAAACTATTGCATTACCCCATGAAATGTTATGATTCTCTCGCAAAACTATTGCATTTCCCTAAAAAACTTTACATTCTCACTCAAAACTATTGCATTTCCCCAAAAAACTTTACATTCTCACTCAAAACTATTGCATTACCCCATGAAATGTTATGATTCTCTCGCAAAACTATTGCATTTCCCTAAAAAAACTTTACATTCTCACTCAAAACTACTGCATTTCCCCAAAAAACTTTACATTCTCACTCAAAACTATTGCATTTCCCCAAAAAACTTTACATTCTCACTCAAAACTATTGCATTTCCCCAAAAAACTTTACATTCTCACTCAAAACTATTGCATTTACCTAAAAACTTTACATTCTCACTCAAAACTATTGCATTTACCTAAAAACTTTACATTCTCACTCAAAACTATTGCATTTCCCCAAAAAACTTTACATTCTCACTCAAAACTATTGCATTTCCCCAAAAAACTTTACATTCTCACTCAAATCTATTGCATTTCCCCAAAAAACTTTACATTCTCACTCAAAACTATTGCATTTCCCCAAAAAACTTTACATTCTCACTCAAAACTATTGCATTTCCCCAAAAAACTTTACATTCTCACTCAAAACTATTGCATTTCCCCAAAAAACTTTACATTCTCACTCAAAACTATTGCATTTCCCCAAAAAACTTTACATTCTCACTCAAAACTATTGCATTTCCCCAAAAAACTTCACATTCTCACTCAAAACTATTGCATTTCCCCAAAAAACTTTACATTCTCACTCAAAACTATTGCGTTTCCCCAAAAAACTTCACATTCTCTCGCAAAACTATTGCATTTCCCCAAAAAACTCAATTTCTCGGATTCCCTCGAGAAACAATTGAGAATAATTTTTCCTCCCATCTCTTTTCTTACCATCACCATGTCCCTTCAGGAGGCTGTAAAAATCAGCATTGTGTCATCTAAATTAATATCACAAAACAATAATTGTAATAAAAAATGATGATGATGATAATAATAATAATAATAATAATAACAATATAATTATATTTAGGGATATAATCATGCTTGAATTATAAAAAATAAGGCTGACAGTATTACAGTTTAATATGGCATCATAAGCTCAAGTCATGAGACTACAAGTTGCTTCTATATTTGATTTGAATATTTCTAAAATATTTATGAAATGAAAGTTTTTACAGCAGTCATACACTCAACATCAGTCAGGCAAACAGCTGTTCTGGGGGAGACACCAGTGACTCAAAACATGATCTTTAAATGTTAAAAACAAACTTGAAATGTGAGCTTTTGGGTTGAGCTACAGCAATAACTGGTAAAGTGGTTAATGGAAGGATTACTGGAGTAAGACACAGCACCAGTGTTAGTAGGTCATGGACATTTACCAGCTGTCAAACGAGTGACTTACCAAGTCCCTGACAAAGCCTGGCTGAGGAGGGTGGAAACAGGAAGAGGAACACAGAGAGGAAACAAGGGAAAAGCAAATAAATGAACAATGCCGTAAACAAGCAGAATAACAATAACCGTTAATGTACAGAGAGAGAAAGGGGCAGGGTGCACATGTGAGTATACAGCAGGGAGGTTCACTTGAGGCAGCTGGACAGGAGAGAGCAGAGGAACACGCACGAGACGCCTGCACTGGGATCACATTCGGTCCAGGCGGATTGACCGTGCATACTGTGCAGACGCAGAAATGTGTCGATTAACAGAGATGCTGCTATACCATAAAACCAAGCAGAAGACTACAAACTGTGTGGAAGTTGGGCCTAGTGTAGATTCATCCTCATGGATTACAATGGGAAAACTCAGTTCAAGCTTTATCTGCACTGATGTAAGACTGATTCATTTAATAAATCTTATGGTTTATGTTGGCTTGAAAAATCCAACATGCTGATAAACTATTCTTCGTTAAAGACCAAATTTCTAACAGTTACACGACGTATATATTTCAAGCTATGACCACCAAACTTGGCACAGAGCTTCAAGATGCTCTAACTCGGTACGCCACATCTTTTCTAAGAGATCTGACTTTCGAAATTCCAGTGTCGGACTTCCAAACAGACCCAAATTTCCATAAACTTTCATTGAGATGGTCAAAACTTTCATACAATAACTCTTATAATCGCCAGCAAAGCTTAACAAATAGCCAAGGACAAGGACAAAGGACAAACATGGTAAATCATGCTAGAAACATGCTAAAAAAATGCTAGAAACAAATATATATTTGTACTAGGAACGATCTAAAAATGCTAGAAGCATGCTAAAAATGAGCTAAAACATTTTAGCAATGTGTTAAAATACGCAGCACTCAGATACATATAAAAAATATGCAAAAGCATGCTAACAAAATATAAGAACATGCCAGCAACATGTTAACAATGCCAAGCAACAACTATAGATGGCTTTTTTAATGAGGTTTCCAATGTTATCTGAAGTAGTTTGTATTGTATTAGTAAAACCTTCAAGCTTTTAAACGTTTTTGAAACTTTCAAACTAGGCTTTGCCAAACCAACATCAAAGTTCATCATCAAGCCTCACTCTTCTAGTTTTTTAAATCTTTTGGTTCGTTCATCAAGCTCAAAATAAAAAGACAAAAACCAAATAATGAATTATAAAGAAATAAAAGTAATGTGCTTTTGTGCTGAGCACAAATCGACAGGTTTAGTCTAGAAACCCTAGGGTTTTAAACATATAAAAAGGGGTCCAAAGTTCACGGCTGAGCTGTAGTTTATGATTAACCTGGACATTTTACATACACCCTTGACTCCACAAGGTGGCGCCACACATGCTTAAAACCCGAGAACACCGGAGAGACCTCCCCACCATTCGGATGACTACATCCGCTTTGCTGGTCTTGTTGAGTTTAACAAGACTGGAAGTGAGAAAGTCATCTATCCTTGTTTCCCAAAGCGAGTGTTTTCAGTCCCACGTCCTCTGGGAGTAAAATCCCAGAGGAAGCCTTTGAAGAAAAGACTTGGAGCTTGTAATGCATGGAAAGCGTTCAGGAATCATCTGAACTCAAACGTCACTCTCACATTACAATCTGCTGTCTTCTTCCTAGACTCCCTCTCCACATTCCCAGGCATGGCTTGTTTCCTGTATGTTCTTCCCGCCTGTTTCTGAAGACCCCACCCCAACTCCTCAAACTTTCTTCCAGCGATAAGCTGGTGGGGGAGCAAGTGAGATGGGAGGACAGGAAGCCCACCATCCCCCAGCATCACAGAGGCTGGATTGAGTCCAGGGCCACTGTAAGACGACACCAGCGGCACACAGGAGCCGTCTGTCGACTCCCACACACGCTCACTCCCTACATACTTTCACTTTTCTCTTGTTTTTGAATCAAGTATTACAAAAAAGACATTCTTTTGAAAAATTTCACCAGATGCCCTGCAATGCAAAATTGTCTTGAGCGCATTTGTTTAGAAAAAGTAACACTTTAGTTTAGTGTCCAATTCTCACTAGTTGTTCATTATCATGCATATTACTATGATATTGGCTGTTTATTAGTACTTATAAAGCACATATTAATGCCTTATTCTGCATGACCTTATTCTACATCCTCTTAATCCTACCCAACTACCTAAACTTAACCTTACTAGTAGTAATTAGGAGTTTATTAAGGCAAAAGTCATAGTTAATAGTTAGCTAATAGTGAGAATTGGACCCTAATCTTAAGTGTGACCTAAAAAAATAATTATTTACCCTAAACATTTACCAAGTAGGGCTCAGTGCCACATGTAATCTTTGATATACTGCTGTTTATGACCATGCATTGTTACCTGCTTGTTCTTGTATTTCTTCAGGTATCGTGGTGACACCAGACACTCGGGGTTGATGTCGGTGGTGATGGGCTCTATGATCTGAGGATCAGGGTTCATGTGCTGCATCTTCAGGAAGGACAGAATGTTCTGGACCTCCAAGTTGTAGGAACTGTCTGCCATCGTCTTCCCCTTGGAGGCCAAACGACAAGCTGCCATCCACTGAGCGTACTGCTTCTCCTGAAGGACAGGGATCAGACGACAGAGTGGCAGTGTTACTTTACTATCACTGAGGATGCTATTATAGTACTTTTAATATTTTTAATTATTTATTTTTAATTAAATTAATACTGCATTAAATTAGACTAAATGAAAATGAGAAATGTTACTAAAAGTTGGAATACACTACATGACTTCAAATCTGAACTGATTTTAAAACTCATACACTTGCAGACTTGCAAACCGGTCATCATACACTAAACGACTGAGGATTATAAACTACCAGACTTTCAAATCACTCCTCGTTCTAGGAGACGCATGACAGATGAAACAAACATGGATGTACAGGAGATGAGCGCAGTAGTTGTTGTAGCGACTCTGAGTTGCACAAGAAAAAAATGAGTCTTGGGATGGCAGACGCGGTCAGTGTATGGTTATTTATCTGTGCAGATGAGTCAAACATCAAAGCTAATTTGTTATGACTGTTTGTTAATTTACTTTTGTATTTTATTGCAACTAGGGTTGCAAAGGGGCGGAAAGTTTCCGGTAAATTTCCAGAAACTTTCCACAGGAACTTAACCTGGGGAATTTTGGAAATATTCCAATTTGGAAACTTAACAGGAATTTATGAGAATTAATTGGAAATTTTGGGAAATTTATAATATTTATTTAAAATGTATCATATAAAAACAAATATAAACATTTTGTTTGATCATAACATGAAATAATGTGACTGAGGAATGAATGTGCAGGTTAAAAATTCAACTAAAATTGCATTAAATATGGTTGTTTTGACCAACATTATGCTGCAAGATGTTTTTTCAACTACATTTAAGTACCCTGTTATAGGCTAACTGGCAATTTTGCAAATTCCCTGTTTATTCCCATTAATTCCCATGGAAAGTTTCCAGCTTTGAAAACTAATTGCAACACTGATGGATGAAGGACAGCTGTGGTTTCAGTAGTGACGTGTTGTACACTACCATATGTCTTCTCATATGATTTCCTCCAACTGCGCCACAGTCTGAAGCTAAAACGACTGGGTTCTGTGACCATCATACACTGGGCAATTTTCTGAAATCTGTCAGCTCTGACTGACCATAAATCTGTAGACTGAAACAGACCTTCAGCAACTATTGTCAACTCATCCCGACTGCAAATCTGAGCAAAAGCCATGTAGTGTATTCCAGCCTTCCAGTTTTTTAAAATGTTATGTTATTTCAGTCAAAGTTTATTATATTTCAAGTAATGCTTTATGGCTTTAGATTTATTTAAATATAATAACCCTGCTGAGTGTGCTGGGGTCGGGTCACGTTTTGTATAATTACTTGAAGTAACAAGTAAAGCAACGTGTCACTTTTTCTTTTTAAAGACACCTGAAGATGTGAGGTGATTTATTATACAATAATAATAATGTGTGGATAAACAATAGAAATCTTACTCACAGTATCACACCGCAGCCAGATCTCATTCATACCATCTGCTACAGGAATTAGCAACTTGATGTTGAATTTCTGACCGGAGATGTTCACATCTGGTGTGACTTCACAGCCTACAGAGAAACAGCAGATGAGAAACAGTGTGGTAAACACTAGGGTGGGGGGAAAATCAATTCACATATAAATTGCGATTCGATCTTGTATGTCCTAAACGGACAGAAACGGTTAGGAGAAAACGAGATGTGTAACAGTATATTAGATATGTGCATTTCTTAAAGGGACAGCAGCCTCATAAACTGTAGCCATCTGTTTTAGTAATGTTAATAAAGAAAAAAAATCACTCACTGTTTTTGACTAAATAATTTCTGTATAATTAATATGAATAATTTTTTATTTAATTAAAATTTTTTCATTTGATTATTCAATTTCTGTAGTATTTCTTACATGTTACTAAATCTAGGCTACTGTACCTGAAAAAAATATTATTTTAATTGTATTTGTCCTATTGTTTGTTATTTGCTTCTTTGTTCTTATTTTTAATATCAAAAATAAAATAAAATTGCCTGCCTTGCTTGATTACAGAAGACTGCCAGGCATGTGTGCAATGATCGCAGTCAGCATTTGTTTTATAATATTGGGTTGAATAAAATGAGAAGAAAAAACAAATAAATTTCAAGGTTCACATTTAATTCAGTGGGATTATTTTCGACCTGTTAAACTGTCTACCCCAGTCAAACAGGAAAAGTAACACAAATCAAATCTATGCACATATCGAATCGAAATTTGATTCAAACTGGAGAATCGATTTTTTAATCATATCGTGACCGCACCAAAAGATTCACACCCCGAGTAAACACACTTTCCACCAGCGCATCATGTGTCTGCAGCGAACGCTCACCTCTCAGGTTCATCTGGTGCGCCGGCATGCCGTGGGCCTCCTCGCGGCTCTTGTAGCAGGAGATTGTGATGTCTTTGAACGTGCACCAGTACTGCTTGTATCCTTTCAGAGTGAGTTTCTTTGGTCTGAGGTATAAGCGAAAGGGGAATGACTCTGATGAGAGATTATTCTCTTCTGTTGAAAGTAAAGATCAGCTCTTCCACACACTCTCTTTCAATGTTATCCAGGCCAATACAGCGAAATAAATGAAAACATGTTCTTCAACACAATACAAGAACATTATAAAAATCTGCAGTGTAATTTCTTTGCCACTAGCATTTTAACCACTTCCCTTTGCCTGCCATTGTTTGGACAAACAGATCTGGTCGACTCACAGCATTGTTTGAGCCAATATTATGTCACATCGGACCCATTTGGACCACTCATAATCACACTGTAATTCATTTTGTTGCTAATAGTGTTGTGGAAATTACAGAATTTACACTTTAAACAGACTAATACATAGTCTATATGCTACATATAGCAATAGGCCTTTTATAATCTACAATAATAAAGGCATTTGAGACCAAAATCAATAAATCTCAACATTTCTCCAACTTCAACTCACTTGAAGACTTTTACATTGTCGGCCAGTTCAGGAATGGATGTGATGTCACCCTGAGAACACAAAGTGCATTAATAAAGTTATAAATAAAGTTGTTGGAGTAACAATGTCAAAACCTTACAGATGTCTTTTATTCACAAACCACAGAACAGCTGCATGTTGCTTAAGATAAAAATAACCTGAATACACATTTTAATTTTATTTATTTATTTTGCTGGAATGTCTGTTATGATTAAACTCCAATTTCATCTGCAATACAGTGCTATCCCATCACTGCATTCAAACACAGAGGACACGACTCGTTTAATATGACCAAACCAGTTATTACTGAATAATCGGCTTTATATTCCTTTATTTGAACTGATCTACCATTTGGAGATTATCCCTCTGGAGTCTGAGGCTGATTTGGGGCCTGGAGAAGTTTTGACATGCCCTGACATTTGTGCTTTTTTCAGTTGTTCATAAACATATTAATGACACAAGTGTCATTACACTGTATTCAGCACAAACTAGGCTACCATAATATGTGAGGAACATGTGTGTACATGTTTGTGTTTTTGAAGGAATAACGTTTATGCGTGGTTACTGAAAAAACAAAAAACTTAAGTCACTGATATAAGGCCAATAAAAGTATATTAAATCTGTGTTCACAAGACTTTTGGGTATTGAAGGTTGTAGACTAGAGTTTTTGCTTCAAAATTATGTAAAAATTATGCTGACTACTCTTTCATTTATAACAATATACTGATTTAGTTTTTGTAAGACACTTTTTGCCAAGAAACACGGTATGCGAGGAGGCGTGAATCTCCATGAATAATGGCTCATTCTCACCTGTGAAGACAAAAGAATTGAATAGTAATGACCTGAAAAGACTTGCATATTAATGAGGCATTTCAGTCAGGTAGGCTGTGAAAAAAAACTTCTGTGATGTCTCAAGCTCATCATGGTATATGAAACATACAGAAAAATTTTATTACAATATAAAATAATGGTTTATATTATACTTTAAATATAATGTATTTCTGTGATGCAAAGAGTCTGAATATAGGCTTTTAGTTTAAAAGCATGCACATTTGGAGAAATATAGGATTCTCATATGTTTATGTCAATTTTCTATACAGAGGAGTTATTTTTTATTTAATATTCATTGTTATCTCTATGAGCGCTGGTGTTTGCAATTCATACTGCAGCCGGAGGGCGCTCTGTGCATTTTAGTCCACAAATTCACCTAAGAAGAAGACGATATTCCATGAATGGTGTTTACCAATTCATACTACAGCCGGAGGGCGCTAAAGAAACAAAAACTCACTTAAAACTTATCAATAGAAGAAAACAAACAGGAATTTACTGAATGTCTTCCAGAGATCGCTAACCATGGCCTTTTCATCCAGATAAACAATTTTCAAGGCAATAAATACACGATTGAGATGATGAATGCATGTGTTGTCTCTGAATTTGCCTGTGAATAGCGCTGGCTCCGTGGGTGTGGCCGCATTAGTGGGTAATGAGCTGAATCACGGACTTCTGACATGGCTCTCTTTTCATTCAGATTACATAAACACAGAATGTTTGTTTTCGATTTGACTTGCACGATTTAAAACCTGACATTTCAACGTTTTGTTAGACATAAGTATGAATTTTTTTTGATTAGTATTCACTAAGTTACACTTCATTTTCTGAGAACTATCAGATTGGACTTCGTTCAGAGGGAGATGAGAGATCACGCATCATGTTAGTTTTCTTTTATTTTACAAAAAGCACAACATTTTGTTTTTACTCTGAGTGTATACAAATAAAAGGAGATATTCTATAGTTTCAATTGATGTATTACTTATGTTTCTATGACAAAAAAATGACAGAGTATTTTAAGTCTGTTTTGCTGCAATGTGAAAAAAAACCTGCAAAACGCGCCGGCGCGTTTTTTAGACCTCAGAGTGTTATATTGGAAAGTAAAGCAAGAGCATGGAAGCAGTGCAAAACGTAGTTTCATTTGTGCAGTCTTTACTCATAATTAATGCTTCATGTTGCATAAGCTTGTCTAATTCTAGTGCTCTTTAATGTGATATGTTGTTTGCATTATATTCTTGCATTTCTTTAACAAAGGTGGTCAGACCTTTGGTGGTCAGATGTGAAGTACTGCACATACACTTTTAGATGATAAACATGCGTCAGAATGACATGATACCACTTTCATCATTCCTGATTGATGAGACTGTTGTGTTGTGATGATAATCCGTCAATAAATCATGCCGCTCCCGTGCTATGGCCAATGCACTGATAAAGTCTACAGCAGAAGTTATTTTCAAAGCAGAAGTGTGATAAAGGCCTGTGTGTGGCTGCCATAGTTGGGTGGAGTGTTTCAGTACCAGCGTGTTGGACGTCTTTCCTCCCTCCAGGGTGATCTCCAGGTCTGAGAGAGCTGCATCGACCTCATCCACCTCCTTCTCACTGTTGTTCATGTGATTCTCTGAAGACATGATGGACAGCTTGTTGATGTGGTACTGCAAATAAAAACACAAATCAAAATGATACATTTTTCCCACTTAAAACTGAATTTTTCAATGCAAATTGTAAAACATTTATATTTATAACTTTATCATTTTCATTAATTGCGTTTAAATTGTATTCATAATGTCCTCAATTTCAGGGCTGCAAACACTGCAAAACTTATTTATTACAAAATAAATGGAAAACTAAAGGGCGAATACAATATTTACTTTGACCTCCCGAGATGGAGCATTTTTTAGCCCTGCTCTATTTTGCATCCAACACTGTTACTGGATGATTTTCCAAATAAATATAAGTGAATTTGTCACTAAAATGTTCATGTCCAAATATTTTTTAGGTTTTAAAATGTGATGCATTTGTGAAATGTAATATTTATTTCATATTTGTTTTTAAATTGTATTCACACAAGCAGCAAAAATTGCAAAAGTCTTTCAAAATAAATGGAAAATAAAACTGCTAATACAATATTTACTTCAACCCAAGGGTTACGTTTTTATTTTAGTTTTATTAATATTTTGAGTTAGCCTTTTTATATATATTTTTAGTTTTTTTTTCATGTTCATTTTTTAATTTTTAGTCACTTTATTATGTGCTTTTGTCATTATATTAGTTTTTTTTTTTTTTTTTTTTAAATACTTAGGTTTTAATCTATTTTTATTTCAGTTTTAGTTTTTATTTATTTCCAGTTAATAATTTCAGTTTAATGCCAATGCATCATTTCTCATTTTAGTTTAATTTTATAACTATTAAATAAAGCGAACTAACATATTATAACTAACATTTATATTTTATTTTAGCTTCATTTCAATTAACAGAAATGTTTTTATTAGTTTTAGTTAATGATAATTATCCTGCTTAGTCCTCCTGAGATGAACAAACAACATTTCTTGAAGGTGAATCAACTCCACTTTATTTCCTGTATGAGATAAAGCCCGTGACTTCATTCTTACAATTAAAATTAGCAGTCAAACGATCCCCATGGTACTACAGTGAACAGCTGGACCACAGAAGCACTGATACGTGCAAACGTATACCGATGACAGATCCAGTTTCAAAATGGAGGCCGGAAGGCATTTTCATGTCATTTCTCTGCTCGGATGAGAGTGGTTAGTAAGTCAATGGCATACCGATTTCTCTCAACAGTTAACAGACTCGCTGTAATGTTAGCTAAACTTAGACCTGCTGATGTCTGATGTTGACGAGCTCTTCTACCCAGAGACACGGATCAGAGGCAAAGCCAATCTCATATCCACTGACACAACGTGGCGCGGACTGATGGGGAGGGACAGACCTGACTAATTTAAACTCTCAGTACGTAAACAGAGACAGTCGACACCACCGATACATCTCCTGCTGGAGAAACCAACACCTCCTTAGTACATCAGGCTGCTGGAGACTCTGGGTGGTCTTCCGCGTCCCACCTCCCCGTAACAGACGCCCACTCTATATTTACATGATGTGAAGACAGTGAGGCGTCCTGAGGTGTTGTCACTCAACATTTATGAGGGTCTGAAATAGCAGGGTCATCGTTGGCCAAAGGGCCAGTGAAAACAAACGCAGCACTGTACAAATGTGGCAGCAGAACGTTTGCACACTGCAGATGCTACGCAGTCAGGCACAGAGCCCATCCAATTCATTAACGGCACGAGAGGACCTGAGTGAAGACTGCAGACTGTCAAACGCTGGGCTTACACAGCAATCCTAACAGACGCCGCGTTCACATAAATTCTGCCATGGCTCTGACGTGCACGTACCTGCAGGGCGGCGAACATCATCATCTCCTCCTCGGTGCATTCGATTTCCTCCAGTAAGATGGCCCACTTGGCCTGTTCGTACAGCTGGTTCACCCTGATGGCATCATACTGCAGGGGTCAGGAGAACGTTAAAAACACCTTATCACATGCTCTATTCAGGAAACACAACATACATGTGAATAAAAGTTTACTAAATTAAATGTGTTCATCATGTAAAGTGATCATGTCTCTTCTGAAGACTAGGATTAGTTCATATTTCATATCTCTTTATGAACGTTTTGGGTAAATAGACTAATTGAAATCTCTCAGATTTAATTAAAAGTATCTTCAATCATGTTATGAAAACGAATGAGAGTTTTAAGGGTTTGGAACGACATGAGGATGAGTAATTAATGACATTTTTGGGCGAACTAACCATTTAAGTATGATCTCATAGTAAAGTAACAGCTCTGGGTGGGTACCAAAACCCAGTGCCAATATGGTACCAGTACCTATATGACTGGTCCGAATCAGAACACAGATTTCGATGCCACTTAAATGCATGGGCTAACAACGGAAATTCAGTGCATGACGTGATCAACTGTTAACGTCAAACGTGCTTTCGTGACGGACAACGCTATCAGCACTTGTCAACTATTCGGTGTTTTCAACCACATAATGTTTATTTTAGGTTTCAGACACTTAAATACACATAAGTACTAGCAAAAAAATATTTATAGTTGGTTAAATACACACTGATGTCTATGGAAGCTGCATTAATAATCCTCTCAATTATAATTCATCTATGTGTTTTATTCATATCAGATGAACAATTGTACTGGTAGCTATAGTTAACTCTTCTATTCTCCCAGTTCACCAGTCACTCACTATCAGAGGAGGAATTCATGTGATGTAAATCCGACAGATGCAATTCTCTGAATTGCAGTGCAAACTAACATAGATCAGCTAACATGATCATTATAAAGATTTTTAAATGACAAAACACATTCACATTACATGTATTTGAGAATTAGAATATCAGGAGGTTGATGACAGTTAACAATTTTGTGAATATTTTGAATAAAAAAGGAAAAACTGAAAAGCGATGCATCTGTCATACAGCGTTATTGCGGCTGCGGTTTGTATCACGTGACAAGCATGACGTGTCACCATGGAAATAATAAGGTTTATGCTTTATTTTAGTTTTATTAATATTTTGAATTAGCCTTTATATATATATATATATATATATAGATATATATAGAGTTTACATGTTCATTTTTTAATTTTTAGTCATTTTATTATGTGCTTTGTCATTTTATTAGTTTTTTTTTTTTTTTTTTTTAAATACTACCAAGTGTCACGTGACAAGCATGACGTGTCACCATGGAAATAATAGGGTGATGCTTTATTTTAGTTTTATTAATATTTTGATTAGCCTTTATATATATATATATATATATATATATATATATATATTTTTTTTTTTTTTTTTTTTTTAGTTTTCATGTTCATTTTTTAATTTTTAGTCACTTTATTATGTGCTTTTGTCATTTTATTAGTTTTTTTTTTTTTTTTTTTTTTTTAAATACTACCAAGTGTCACGTGACAAGCATGGACGTGTCACCATGGAAATAATAGGGTGATGCTTTATAAAATTAATGGTCACCTTGTGTAGGACATGCAATAAGTCAGAAGAGGTGTCGCATTTTGCCAGAGAAGGAAAATATGGTCATATTTCTGCAAAAGAATTGCTAAAATTTGAAGCTGGTTTGTAGCATACCAAGAATACAGACTACTGTAACTGTTATTTGGTGTTAAATGATTGTAGTTGGGTTAGGTGTCTTAGGTTTTATTGTAAATTTGTAATGCAAACTTGTTTTGTTTTTACTTTTATTTCTATATTTATGTATAGCCTACTTTAAACTTTTAATATATTGTTCAATTTAAATATTTTTTTCAATAAAAAAGCTTGTTCTTTAATGTCACCCACTGTTATTTTGTTGACTCTTTTTTTTTTTTTTAAAGTATCGTTTAGGCATTTTAACATTTTAAAATTTTAGATTTGGCACTGGTATCCCGAACGATACCCAACCCAAGTAACAGCACACCTCTGATTTGATGAATCATTCATGTCTGGAGCACAGATGTGGAGCACAAGCCAAAGTTTAATGCATAGTGTTAGAGGTTTATAGTAATAATGATGCATGAATAAACATGACTAATGAAAAGCTTTTACTTTAAAGGCTTCCCACAAACATCTTTATAGTGGTTCTATAATAGGCGATTAGACAGTCAGTGTCATGTTACTGGCATTACACTGCAATGAGCACGATAACAATGTTGAGTTTTCAAACATGCACTGTGTGTGTGCTAAAGCGCAGAACACACTGACCTTTGGGTTGAGGTCAAAGAAGCTGTGATACTTGAACCGGAGCAGAAGAACCTCGTTCTCCTTCACATCCTGCTCCATCAGTGATCTGGAGGAGTCCAGCCACCTTCACAAAGACATTCAGAGGAACACACATGAAACCCTTCCTCCATCACAGAGTCTTCACAGATATGACCTGTCCCAACTTACCCCTGGTTGATCTTGGCCTTGTCCAGGAGGGACTGTGGTTTGTACATCTTGACCACAATGTCTGGTGAGGTGATGGGCTGGCTGACGGCGAGGATGCCGGGATTGCCTTCGGACAGCGGACTGTCTCCAAACCATGCTGAGGTGGGGGACAGAGGGCTGCCGTCCCGAGAGTCATAGGTAGGCGTCATGGTCTTGCTGTAAAGTCCAGGACTAGAATAGATGCTCCCTGAAATTAAACACGACCATCAGTAAACGCCTAAAACGGGCGGCACCCCATTCTCATGAAAAGCCAGATGGAGGGCTGGGCGGAATGACATATATATATTACACAACAAATGAATGTGTGTCAACCAGTAGAGAGCGATTTAGTTTTGTAAACATGGTGCAAATGCAGGTAGTTTGTGCTCTTCAAGCAAAGTTGCAACTTGACCGGGGAAATTTCCAGGGTGACAGAGGAAGTCATCATAGTTGTGTGTAAACTTTAGTAATGAATGGAAACTACGAACAGCTTCGCATTAACTTCAATAGCAAACAAAAAATCCACAATAGTTTTTTATGACTTATTGAGAGATTGATGACTTTGGTCAGAAGAGAGAAAGATATAAATTTAGTCGTCACTCCCTCAGACATTGTATTAGAAACACTCTCACAGCGTTAAGTCGTTTTCTGTAATTTAATGTCAAAGTAATATAACACAAAATTCCTTGTTACAAATGTACTTTATTGAAAAAAAAAAAAAAAGAAAAAAAAGAAAAAAGCTACACTGTAAACCCTAACGCTCAAAATAATTAACTGGTTTGAGTAGGACAAACTTAAATTAAATTAGTTCAGTTAAATTAAAGGTGCCCTAGAATCAGTTTTCACAAGATGTAATATAAGTCTAAGGTGTCCCCTGAATTGTGTCTGTGAAGTTTCAGCTCAAAATACCCCATAGATTTTTTTTTTTATTCATTTGTTTAACTGCCTATTTTGGGGCATCATTAACTATGCACCGATTCAGGCTGCGTCCCCTTTAAATCGCGCGCTCCCCGCCCCCCGAGCTCTCAACTATAATACAGTGCATAAACAAAGTTCACACAGCTAATATAACCCTCAAAATGGATCTTTACAAGATGTTCGTCATGCATACTGCATGCATCGGATTATGTAAGTAAGGTATTTATTTGGATGTTTACATTTGATTCTGAATGAGTTTGCGGCTATGCTCCATGGCTAACGGGCTAAAGCTAACATTACACACTGATGGAGAGATTTATAAAGAATGAAGTTGTGTTTATGAATTATACAGACTGCAAGTGTTTAAAAATGAAAATAGCGACGGCTCTTGTCTCCGTGAATACAGTAATGACGATGGTAAATTTAACCACATTTAACAGTACATTAGCAACATGCTAACGAAACATTTAGAAAGACAATTTACAAATATCACTAAAAATATCATGATATCATGGATCATGTCAGTTATTATTGCTCCATCTGCCATTTTTCACTATTGTTCTTGCTTGCTTACCTAGTCTGATGATTCGGCTGTGCACAGATCCAGACGTTAATACTGGCCTGCTCTTGTCTAATGCCTTGAACATGGGCTGGCATATGCAAATATTGGGGGCGTACATATTAATGATCCCGACTGTTACGTAACAGTCTGTGTTATGTTGAGATTCGCCTGTTTTCCGGAGGTCTTTTAACACAAATGAGATTTATATAAGAAGGAGGAAACAATGGAGTTTGAGACTCACTGTATGTCATTTCCATGTACTGAACTCTTGTTATTCAACTATGCCGAGGATAAATTCAATTTTCGATTCTAGGGCACCTTTAACTGTTATGAGTATTTAGCACTTTCTTTTTCTTTCAAGTTCACAGAACTGATATGTTTTAAGTAAAATAAACTGTTTTATTGTTTTGAGTTGTATGAACTCATTTCTTTTATTTTAGACAAACTTAAGTTTAACTGAAGCTGGGCTGGGATTTCTATTCCCCAGCAAGCTTTACCCATGGCACTCAAAAGACAGAACAAATGTTAAAATTAAGTGTTATATAATACTATTAATACTATAATACTATTTCTACACTGATGTCATTTGTTATAAATATTATTATTTTTGGCTTGCCTAACTTCTTGTTTCTTATTTATCATTATTTTCTAAATAAGGAGATAAAGAATGGCATATTATAATATTAAATTAGATTAAATGGTCATTTAATAATGGTCATTATAAAACAAAACATTTGAATTGTTTTTTTGTTTGTTTGTTTTGTTTAGTTTTTTTGCAAAAACAACTATTGTTACCACAATAATTAAGACTAAGATTTTGTCATACCGCCCACTCCTAGCCAGATACATGTAACCAAATCCAATGACTGAAAATCAACTCAACACATGAAACTGTTCTTCACACAATCATTCACATGACTGCACATTTCTGATCAAGGCAGCATGCAGAACACACTAAAACACAGAATTCAGCTTTGCGAGTGCACAAACGGCAGCCAGCACAACCAGCAGCATGACTGACATCTCCATGAACCCAGTGAATCATTCAGCTGGGTCTCAGTGCACCATTACAGCTGTTATTATCATCATTCGCATTCAGGACATTAGTGCAGCATCATTCTTTAAACACAGTTCTGGCCTCCAGTCAATGCCTACAGTATCCCCCCATCCGCATAAAGACCTCAAATTGCACAGGTCCAGTTGGTTATTAAATGGAGACTTCTGTGATACTGTGTATAAGCACCCATAGAGACCAACTATAACCTTAATTTATATGGATAGAGCTGGAAAGATGGACACTTAATCAATAAGATTAATAAAACAAAGCTTTAAAGAGTGTAAGTGTCTTTAAAGAGTGTATATGCTTACTACACTCAAAAATGTTTTTTTTTTTTTTTTTTGATGCTGTTCACTTTATTTAAACAACTTATTTTGATTCAACACCATTGTATTAGGTTTCTGGTTTAAATTTAATTGCTTCATGTTAAATTGACTTGAAACAATTATTTTTTGACTTAATGTTTTTATATTAAAATAACATGTTTCAATCAAGTAAACTCAACCAGGACTCAATCAAACAGGATTTTCACTTCCCATCATGCTTTGCAATTAGGCAAATCTGGGAGAGTAAATGTTGAAATAAAGTGTTATTTTAAGCAGTTTTTTGCAAGATGAGAAAATGGAGAGACTTTTTAATGTTTAATGTTCTATAATGTTGGTATTTAAACATTTGTAAAGATTTTGTAAAAGTTGTGAAAATTGTTCTTGAACACTTTCACTAAATAAACGAATCAATTAAACTGGATTACTTGTTTTAATTTCTGTTTGATATTAATTTTAGGATAATTAAACTTAATGGTTTTGGACAAAATTAAGAATGTTAACCTGATTCAACTAAATGGCATTGAGTTAACCTTATGTAATAAATTTAAGTTAACTGAAATAAATAATGTTAATTAAATGCAACATAACCAAGTTATGTGGAACCTGTTGACATAAAATAAGAAAATCCAACGAATCATTTTTTTTGAGTGTGTGCAGCAACCTTATATAATAGCACAAGGAATAGGCCGTGGTATATTGTGAATATAATCACAGCTGAAGGAGTTGCACTGTGTAGCTTATTGTTTATCTGTGAGATTTGTCAGTTTATGTATAATCAAAGTTCCTGAGCATTAAAAATAGGCAAGAAAAGGTTTGTAAACACTACAAAATACTAGGAAGTTAAAAGCATGAGCATATCAGAAAGCCTTTTACTGTAGTAATCAATTAACACATTTAATAACTTAAAATAACAATCAATTGATATGCTTCATAGACTGCTAATTTATTTCTAGATAGGACTTTTTGTGAAGCAGAACTATCATCTAAGCCTTTAAAAGAGAAAATGAATGCATTACATTTTAAAAAGAGAAATGTGAAAATGAAATGTGAATTCAGCAAATTCAAAATTTAAGATTTTAAAAACATATATGAATAATTTTAAACTGGCAGCCCACACAGAACACCTGTCCTTAGACATTATCTCTAAAATCAGGTTGTGTAAGCAATAATGCAATGCAAAAATAAACTAGCTGTGCAAAGATGCAATTTTATGGGAAGACACCGTCATTCCTCAACTTTTTAAACTTGTTTACTCTCATAAATCAGACAAATCACAGTTACACAACACATTCTTCTCTAACTGCTCAAGTGACGGATCACAGAGTGAGTGAGACTGAAGCGTTCAAGCAAAACCACTTATGTGGCAGTGGGGGGCCACAGTCATGTAGAGGGACAGGAAGTGCTTGTGGGGTGGCAGAGGTCATGAGAAAAGAGACAGGGCTGGAGGGAGGGCTCACAGCCTTTCTCAGAAACTGGGAGGAAGGTCACTGGAGGGGTTTCCACTCCCATCAGGGGACTGAGGAAGCCTGACCATCAGCAGCGTTAGGATGTTTACTCGCCTCTGTTTAGGAATGCTCAAATAACTCCCAATCCACAAACAAACATCACACTGAAGCTTCAGCTCACAATCATGTCTGTAGGCACGTATAAAACAATTGAGTGTGAAGTGTTCACTCGTTCATATACCAAATGTCAAACTGTTTTGCTAATCAATTACATAGTTACAGTGTTTGCAAGGCAGCAGTGTCTTATGCAGTTTTTTTTTTTTTTTTAGTTCTTCATAATTTTCTGAATTCAGAAAGGCTGCAGATACACAAACCGGAAACAAAGCAGCATTTTGATACATCTACATTCCACTCGGCTCACGTTATTAGGGCTGGGTAAAAAAACATTGATTTCTTGATTTTAATCAATTCTCATTTTTATGAACCGATATTGATTCTTAAATCCCAAGAATCGATTAGTCTAGTCTGTTTTCAGTTGATGAATGAGCAGAATATGTAGCGCCTCCCATCCAATAAATCACAATAATTCTTTGTGCTTTATTACTTTTGATATGAAGCAAAGTCTCCGATTTCAAATGACGTCCATCTTATTTATGAGATTCAAAAAATAAATACCGTTTTGGCGCTGTTTAATGTGGCGTGACAGATCGCTTTAGCGCCTCAGTTAAAGAGAAGCATGTGATCATCCTCTCCTCCGCTTTAATACCAGTTACAGCGAAATAAACATGCATGAACATCTGAAGGTATGTTAAAATATACAGTACAACTTACTGAAATCCGTATCATGTCTCGTGTAATCGCTCAATCAGTGTTTCAACCTCGGAAAGACGTCAATAAAACAGCTTCAATGTCACGTGACGTCACATTTACCTCAGAAAAACATATTCAGTGACCATAAACTCATTAGTCAGCTAGAAAAGTGCTCTAGAAAGCAACATTCTGATAAATATAGCTATGCACCGTTACATATTCATTATTATTTTTTTAATGTTCTTCAATATTTAATGCATGTTTGAATAAATCAGTTATGACAGCCGCGATTTAAAAATTATATTTTAAATTAAATTTATATTTAAAAAAAACGAATTGGAGTAGAAATATGATTATGTACAGTATTAGTTGAGAGATTTCTTTTCTCTAGAAAATTTGCCATGTGCTGAAACTGAAATACTACATCCAAAATAATCAGCGGCCAATCAGCGGCTTAGTGTGTCCCGGGTTTAAGGGTCAGTCACACTGGCTTCCATTCATATTGTTAATGTGTAATTCATTGTTTCCAGGAGCTCATTGCTTCTACCTACAATTAAATTGCTAACAATGATTGTGAATTAATTGCCTAAATTATTACATTATTAGCTAAATGCATTCTCTAAATTGTAATGTTGACATTCTCTGTAAAGCTGCTTTGAAATGATATGTATTGTGAAAAGCGCTATACAAATAAATGCGAATTGAATTGAATTGAATTGAATTGAATTGAATTGAATACGCATGCCAATGTGCAAGCTCATGCAAATTTCATTGCATTCCAAAGTTCAAATTTGGGCATCTTCGCAAGATCGCCGTGACCTCTTGGCAGAATTTAAAAAATGCAAACTTTAAAGATTTGCAGAATTGCTGGAAATTAGATACATTTTGTATTAATTATATATGAAGAGCTCTTTTCCAAAACGCGATAAACGCCAAATTTAAAAAAATGAGTTCGTCATGCCATTTTGCTGTGTACTGAACCTATTCTCTGCTCCATCAATGCTCCACCAAATCGCTATATTTCCTTGTTTAAAATGTACTGCAAGCTGCAGTTTCTTTCCAAACCGCTATAAGCGCCGAACCTGTTTTTAGCCTAAATGCGATATGTCCTCTCGCCCAATTAGAATTCGGCGAGCGTTTGATGCAATCTAACATGGCGGTTCTTTGAAGCGAGGGAGTTTGTTTGTGCTCAGTCTTCAAAATGAGGCTTTAAACTCTATTAACACTTTTGATGGCCTGGATGAGCCAGTGAGACCTACACCTGGGGGCTGGAGTCCGGAGCGCCAACTTGGTGCGGCTCGAGATAGGGTCGCTTGAATATAAGGGTGTCTCGGCTCGCCTTCGTATGTGTGTGTGCAAGTGTGTGACATCGTATCAGGCGATCAACCTGTTCAGTAAACTGTTTAAAACATATAATCACCCAATCAATACGGAGATTCTAGATGTTTTTATATAAAAAGGCTAAAAAAGGATGGATTTGTAGCGTTTTGAAACAAACAAACAAAAAAAAAAATTGAATTTATAATCAATAAAATTGCTGTTTCATTTAACAATCATTGTTTAACATGTTCAGACTGAGCCAATAGACCATTTTAACAGGATAAATTGAATATTAACAAAATGTATAGGTCTAGGTAAAAAAAAAAAATGTAATTTTCATGAAAACTATTAAAATGGTGTTTTGGTAAAGAGCTCTTCATATGTTTTTTAAAAAGACGTCACAGGGTGTGACATCATATCATGACCGTATGCATTTCACATGCAAAGTCTAATGTGGCGGCGGCTTTAGGTGTCCAATCTGATTTGCATACTGATTGTTCTTTCTTGCATTTACCTGCATTCTGAACTTGTGACTGGTCCTTTATTTTACTATCAATCTCCCAGTGTATTTGGCTTTACAGCTTTTCTATCATTTGACTTTACTATTTTTTGCTGCCTTGCAAGCACTGGTATCTCCCTCCAAATGCTCCAATGAAACAAAGTCCTTGCAGCGTGTAGTAGGAATGCTCCTGATCAAACATGTTGAGTTCAAACACATGCTCTCCCTCCACTCTCCTCTCACATGAGGGTGTTTTCCTCAGTAAGGCTCCACAGGGAACAGCCATGTTCCAATGCAATAACTATTGTGTAAGCCTGTTTGTTTTTAATACCAATTATGACGAGCTCCTGATAAATGCTTGAATAATCAATATCAGTATTGGCTGATTAATCGACATTTGCTGAAAAATCCTGACCTGGGCATCCCTACTGTTTAGTGTAGCTCCTTGCCCTGACCTTTCATTCTTTTATCTCTAATTTCATATAGATTTTAGGACAAAGTGAGACCATTTAAACAAGCCAAACTGTGGACCGATAAGCGAATGTAAGGGAATGTACCTGTTTGGGCAAAGCTCATCTCATGACCCTCATCAGCTGAGATGTCACTGAAGCAGAGAGTCAGGTGACCAGAGCCAGGGATTTCTGCAGTGGTCATGTGACTGCTCCAGCTGTGGTGAGAGGAGGTGAAGGAAGCAATGCAGGAAGTCAGAAAAACAGTGAACCTTACCTTTCACCGGTCCAATGTATAGTATCTCAGAGGCTTGAGGAATGGGAGGAAATGTAGAAAAGAAAAAACAAAGAGAGAAAGAGGAGGAATGAAAGGATATATTAAAGAGATTAACAGCTTGGAGGAAAGGAAAGTGTTAACATGCAAAATGAGACAAGACATCAGACGTAACAACAGTTTCAAAAAGAAAAGAACTAAAATCTCAAAAAGGAAAGAAAGATGCTCACCAAGGCTGCATTTATTTGATCAAATGTGAAAATATTATTACAATTTAAAATAACTGTTCAAAACTGATCAAAGCTGAATTTTCAGCATCATACGATCCTTCAGAAATCATTCTAATATGATGATTTGATGCTTAATATTATTCTAAACTCACTGGTATATGGGACACCGATTTTTACCCTATTGTGTAAAAGTGACCAACAGTAGCACTGGAGAAAGTTCAGACACAGAACACAAACGAAGACCTCTACTTCCAGAGCAGATTGTGTCGGCTGAAGATCCGTAGAGGAAGGGAAAGGGACCAAAAATACTAGTGGGTGGAGCTCGTGTCCTGCTCATGCCGTTATCAAAGCAATTCTTATCACGGCAACTCTGAGAGGGAATCAAGCGGCGGGTCTTCGGCTCATTTCCTGCTATGGGCCAGAATGGCTCATGGCAGCTCCCGTTCCATTTTCTCCTTCCTAAAAGAGCCTTTGTGCAATAAAACCCAGAGTCTTTATAGCCCCTAAACATCGGGACTCCTACACTAATTTAATGAGGGTCGTCGTGAGGTTACATGGTAGTAATGAAGAAACAAGTGGAGAACAGATCCTAGACATAGTCAAGCTGCACAAGGGCTTTGAGTTTGCATGGGGGATGCATTGCGCTGGGACAATAGACCCTATTCATGAAGACCTAAGGAGATGGAGTCTGTCCTCTGTGCATCTTAAATGGATTTTAGCGCATCATGTGTGGGGTACTCAGCGATGTAGCTGACTGCTCTGTTTCAAAATGGCAGAGTGACCAAATATGTGCGGAATCTAAACCATTCACGCTCCGAAGTTAGAGCGAGAGCAGCAGGCCTGCAAATGATACGCTGCTCTCAACCCACACATTTCTCATTTCAGCACTATTTCAACATAACCACCCTTTTGTTTTCCTGCTCTTCAACCACACGCACCATTATGGAACTTCACGGGTTCCAAATCATCAAACCCTGTCAACGCTACAAACAAGCAACGCACTGTGACACGACGATCAGAGTTGCTTAAGTCAACCATCACTTTCTATTGCTCATGTCTTGGGTTTGCGATTCAAACTAACTTCAAATCCCAAGTACTTCAGCATGCAACCCCACCTGCAGCGTGTGTGGTACAGATATGAACGATGCCTCAAGTTGTGTGGCTTGTTGAAGAGAGGAGTGTTATTACTCTTATGCTAATGTCAAACTCTATAAAAATCATTTAGGTTGAGTTGCTTGGCCACTTATGACTGTTTTCAATCCTGTTTTAGGGAACCCATAACACTGCACATTTGCACATCTCTAGGATTTCTGCAATGCAGACAATGGGGACGGAATTAGTTGCGGAAATCTTTTTTTTTTTTTTTTTATCCATATAAATTTTTCAAAAACAGTGGTAACCAAATTAAGACATAAAACATTTCATTCTTAAACTATTAAATTGTCAGTTGTACAAACCCGATTCCAAAAAAGTTGGGACACTGTACATATTGTGAATAAAAACAGAATGCAATGATGTGAAAGTTTCATATTTCAATATTTTATTCAGAATACAACATAGATGACATATCAAATGTTTAAACTGAGAAAATGTATCATTTTAAGGGAAAAATAGGTTGATTTTAAATTTCATGGCATCAACACATCTCAAAAAAGTTGGGACAAGGCCATGTTTACCACTGTGTGGCATCCCCTCTTCTTTTTATAACAGTCTGCAAACGTCTGGGAGACTGAGGAGACAAGTTGCTCAAGTTTAGGAATAGGAATGTTGTCCCATTCTTGTCTAATACAGGCTTCTAGTTGCTCAACTGTCTTTGTCGCATCTTCCTCTTTATGATGTGCCAAATGTTTTCTATGGGTGAAAGATCTGGACTGCAGGCTGGCCATTTCAGTACCCGGATCCTTCTTCTACGGAGCCATGATGTTGTAATTGATGCAGTATGTGGTCTGGCATTGTCATGTTGGAAAATGCAAGGTCTTCCCTGAAAGAGACGACGTCTGGATGGGAGCATATGTTGTTCTAGAACTTGGATATACCTTTCAGCATTGATGGTGCCTTTCCAGATGTGTAAGCTGCCCATGCCACACGCACTCATGCAACCCCATACCATCAGAGATGCAGGCTTCTGAACTGAGCGCTGATAACAACTTGGGTTGTCCTTGTCCTCTTTAGTCCGGACGACATGGCGTCCCAGTTTTCCAAAAAGAACTTCAAATTTTGATTCGTCTGACCACAGAACAGTTTTCCACTTTGCCACAGTCCATTTTAAATGAGCCTTGGCCCAGAGAAAACGCCTGCGCTTCTGGATCATGTTTAGATATGGCTTCTTTTTTGACCTATAGAGTTTTAGCCGGCAACGGCGAATGGCACGGTGGATTGTGTTCACCGACAAGTGTTTTCTGGAAGTATTCCTGAGCCCATGTTGTGATTTCCATTACAGTAGCATTCCTGTATGTGATGCAGTGCCGTCTAAGGGCCCGAAGATCACGGGCATCCAGTATGGTTTTCCGGCCTTGACCCTTACGCACAGAGATTGTTCCAGATTCTCTGAATCTTTGGATGATATTATGCACTGTAGATGATGATAACTTCAAACTCTTTGCAATCTTTCTCTGAGAAACTCCTTTCTGATATTGCTCCACTATTTTTCGCCGCAGCATTGGGGGAATTGGTGATCCTCTGCCCATCTTGACTTCTGAGAGGCACTGCCACTCTGAGAGGCTCTTTTTATACCCAATCATGTTGTCAACTGACCCAATAAGTTGCAAATTGGTCCTCCAGCTGTTCCTTATATGTACATTTAACTTTTCCGGCCTCTTATTGCTACCTGTCCCAACTTTTTTGGAGTGTGTAGCTCTCATGAAATCCAAAATGAGTTAATATTTCAAAATGTCTCACTTTCAACATTTGATATGTTATCTAGATTCTATTGTGAATAAAATATAAGTTTATGAGATTTGTAAATTATTGCATTCCTTTTTTATTCACAATTTGTACAGTGTGCCAACTTTTTTGGAATCAGGTTTGTATTAATTCAATTGTGTTGACATACTTTTTGATTATAAAAATAACCATTAAAACAGAATCCAGAAAAATAAAGGAAAACACAAATGTTTGGAAAAATGAAACCGACTTTGCAGGCCAGAGTTTGCATAAGAAGGTACCTCACAAAAATGATTTCGGACAGACTTGGTGCGCCACTTCCATTGTTTTTCAATGCAAAAGCACTAGACAGATGTCTTTAACAGCTGCACTCGCGTCTTTTTCAGAATCCTGTGTTGGACTTATCACAATTACATTGAATTGATGTTTTGAATAGCTTTATACAATTGTTTGAAGCAACTGCATGTCATATTTTTATGTAAACATAATAAACGAGCTGAAAACTTTTTTTTTAAATTTATTATTCTTATTGCTTTTCTATAGCATTAAACCTCAAATGTCAACTATACATTGATTTGGTTTCTCCTTTAAATTAAAAAATAAATAAATAAACATATGCATGTAATAATAGAGGTCCATCCATCACTGTTTTCCTGTTTGTAGTGTTAGTTCGTGGAGTAAACATATAAGGCTGTGTGCACGGCTTTTTAAAAATGGCAGGCTTTCGCGTTTGCTCGTTCACTTGCATCACTGGTAGTTCTTTTTGTGCTGGGTTAGACCTTTTACACTCTGAAGTAGTCGTGATTCGCCTCTCACAACGTAACATGCTCTAAACCAGTCTTCATTTTGACAGCAAATTTTGATTTAGTTTTAGTCATAGTCTTATGACTAAAATGCCATTTAGTTTTAGTCATATTTTAGTCATTGGAAATTGTTTTAGTTTTAGTCGACTAAATATCATAAGATTTTAGTCGACTAAAATTTCATTTAGTTAAATTGTAATGCATTAAGCATTTCTCTAACAATACACAGATCCTATGCACTGATATATGTAGGCCTACATATTCCCCAAACTGTTTATGTTCACCTCCCCAAACTGTTTATGTTCACCCAACTGTTCTTTGCTCGCCAAAGCGGACGGTTTTTGACCGTTCAAGTGTAAAAAGACACGAAAGAGCAAAATTCAGTACTTTTCAGGGATTGACACACTTAACATTGAGGCACTATTATAGTTTTCGTTTCAAATTTTTATTAGATTTGATTTTTAGTTTTTCTGTTTTCATTGTAATTTTTTGTTAAAGGTTTCAGTAATTTTTTTTGTTTATGTCTTTTAGTTTTTGCTTTTAAAGTTAAAATAAAAGTTTAACTCAAGTTAAAATAAGTTCAACTTAAAAAACAAAAAACAAAAACAAAAAATGCATCTCTAGACCTTTTTTTTTTTTTTTGCATTCCACTAATAATAATGTGATAATTTAATTACTACAATACTAATTTCTCATTAAAAATGACAACAAAAGCATCAATGTGGAAGTGCAGCTTTCAGACACCAGTTTATTTTTTACCCCAAATATTAGAGAATCAAACACAAAAGAATTGTGGGGTATCAGAGGGAGGGAAGGATACAACTGTGCAGATCCGATGAAGGTATCTCAGATCATTAGATTCAACGTTGCCTTCACACCTCTGTATTTTGCCTGCGGAGGCAGCATTTTCACAGTCACTTAGTTCGTGGAGCTCTCTCTCAAAGATATGATGATCTGAATCAAGTGTGTTGAATAAGGTGTGAGACATACAATAATGTGCAGTGCGGCTGGACTTCAGGACTAGGATTGAAAACCAATGACTTATTATGTTCCATGATGTGGAGTATGTCGGCAGCTCACGAGGTTTTGGAACAAAACAAATATTTCCTAAAGTAAACCTCAGAGAGAGTCGTTATTTAGGTCTCCTCGTGTCTGACGTGACAGAGAGAGATCACTGCATTAACGACACATGGAGGACATGATGGTCATGTGAGACGTACCTGATCCAGGAGTGAGCAGCGGTCCTTCCAGCTCCAGTGCCTCCTCCTCCGCCTCCTCCAGCTTTTTCTTCTTCTTCTTGGGGTCGCGGGGTTTGCGCAGTAAGGAGAGCTCCTCGGGATGCCGGATGTCTGTAGAGGAAGCACTCACTGTAATTAAAAGTGTATTCATCAATGAAACTCACCCAAGAAGTCTCAGACTCTGAGGGACATTTCAACAGGACACACTTTGACACTGAAATTAAAATGAACTGCCTTTACAATTTCCGCTATTTGTTAGTTTTATCATTTATTCTTTCGTTGGATACTATCCATATTGAAATTAAATGAAAGTATATGGAAGACTGGTGCACATGAGGTGAAGTGTTATGCTGAGTACACACCACAAGATAATCGGGCTGGATTTTGGGCCGATTTCTCCCCTTCCGACAACCCTAGGTAATGTCCTGATTATCTTGATGGTTCTTTAGATTATCTTATGAGATTGTCCTGTGGTGTGAGGTGTGTTAAGAGTGACTGAATCTGCTCAGAAGAATGTCTGAGATCGCGAATCATAAATATTCAACATGTTGAATATTTACAATCAGAAATCCTGATGTGTGGGGGGAACCCTGAAGACAAACGCGAACACGTTCTGGAGATTATCACGTGAAACGAAAAAATATCCAATCAGAAAGCGAGCAGACAGAAAACAGAAGCATGACAAACGCAGTCATGGCGCAGCACAAAGTGAAATGGATTTGGACAGCAGAGATGGAGGGTTTGTGGCAACAGCATGAGCGTTTATACAATGTATCCTATAAAACATAACAAAATCATTCCAATGCAATCTTCCTGCCTATCATCCGTCATGTTTATTCTGAAGCCTCAAGAGATTTTGCGCGATTTCCCGTGTTCACAGTCGGGACTCTGGTTGAAAATCTGTGCTGCCTTTGTCATATCATGGCACACCACACACTATAGGAGCAAAACGGTTAAATCTAGGATTTTTGTGTCCTCATATTTGTGGTCTCTCATCTTATACGTTTTCAAAAATCTTTTAGTGTGTACCCAGCATTAGTATAATACAATATTGGCAATCACAGACATTCGCATTCGGATCGAATTAGATTTCTCAGAGGACTGCTGAGATGGCAGAAAAGCAGTAGGTAATTTGCTCTGGAATTTTTACAGAGGTTATGTGAGAAAAACTCAGACATGGCAGATTCGGAGGGGATTAAAGTCATTAAAAAGTACATCTGTGAAAGGCAAATTTCTCTAAGGTCCCCCTGTAAAACTAGCCCTGTCCAAATAGGGCTTAATTAAAACTTTAGTTTTTACAGCCCTATGAAATCAGTTCAATTTTTTTTCAAATTCTGTGTCTTCTGTTTTAATTTATTTTTTTTCTGGATTCTATTTTAGTTGTTTAATTAAATTATAATAATTAAAAAAAAGCATGTCTAATCCATAAAATTTAGTAATTTATTAATTTTTACAATAATAAGGTGCTCTGAAATGTTTACTTTTCAGAAATTCTGTGTTGTCTGTTTTATTCTTCTGATTTAGTACACGTTTTATTAACAAAAAAGGGTGGTACTAAAATGAAGGCATAAAACATTTCACAAAATTTTTTAAATATTAAAAAAAGTAACAATTTATTTTTGAAAAAGTTCTACAAAACAAATGTTCACTGCTAAAATCAAAACATGGAAGAAAAATTGTGGTACACAAAAAATACATTTTATTTTCTTCTTTTTATTATTATTATTAGAAACACTGAACATGCAGAATTCATATTTAAATAGCAGTCTTTTTGTGCTTTAATATTGAAACACTATATTGTAATGTGATTAAAGGTGCAATATGTAATATTTTCTGTCTGCTAGAGGTCGCTAGAGGTCTATTCAAAACAAAGGCGTAGCTTGATGACGCCAAGTTTGAGAGCGGAATCTTGGGTCTTCACCTCAACAGCTGATGGAAAATAATCAGGATAGGACTCGGGAAGAAATCATGTTCATGGATGTGATTATTAACGTTACTGTAGTATGAAGCAGAGCAGGAGTGAGTGTTGTGGAGCTGAACGAGGAGCTGGAGTGATTGATCAACACACGCCTCACGAGCAGCGGGACTTTTATTATGACACAGTCGCCGGCGCCGCTTCCGCTTTTCCGGTCATGAGTATGAGGTAACGCAGCTCTGTTTATCATATTAGATACATTTGAGAGTGTTGAAAATGATGTTATAACGTTACTCTGTGCGTTCGCTCGGCGGCTGCTGTGAGACACTGTTACACACTGCAGTAAGATAGATCGATTTTACAATATCATATTAAATGCTGGATGATTGTGTTGATAAATGGCATGCAATTAATTTAAAAACATATTGTATGATGGAGAAAATGCTGTATTACTGTTACTAAAAATAAAGCTGCATCTGATTATGCTATGTTAGCTACTTCACAAAATAGTGTTTTTCTCTGAGGCATGGTAAAGCACGGTACTCACAAAAAATCAAGAAAATTAGATTTAATATACGTGTTGAACTATATAACAATAATTAGTTTTTCTGTCTATAAATATATCAAAACAGTTGTTCCCTTGTCTATTAAAACATTTAAATATTAAAGCATCTTTGGTGTTTCCATGGTTTCCACAGAATAAACCAGAAACCGAGGGTAACGCGGGTATGACGCCATTGACAGGCGACTCCTCACACGTCCCGCAGCCTTGGTTAAAACTGCAATTTTCTCACGATTTACAAATAGTTGCAAACATTTGGGATATTGTAAGTACTCAAGTGAACAAAATATATAACACTGGCCTAGAGGTTTTTGGATATTTTACTGCAAAAATCTTACATATTGCACCTTTAAGTGAGCAGCCCTACTTTTTATTTGTTCATCCAAAATTTGATACATTCTGTGACATTCCGCATTATACAGTAAATTACGCTTATACAGCCCGCATTTTCCACACCAAATCACAGGCCCTAAACAGTGACATTAGATGTTTAAAGAAACCTTGAGAAGATGACTGTAATAAGTAAAAGAATAAATTTTGCTTACAGAATAAAGCATATTTGAACAATTGCCAGTGACTGGTGCTGACAGTTTTGCCATTAACTGACTTTTTATTGAAATTCTTGCACTTTAATTCTCCACTACTTAGAGCGTTATGGCAGGACGACTCACACTGCCTGGATTTTCCACAGTCCTGGAGGAAACGAGTGTGTGACGGAGTGCGAGTGTGTGTTGGGGAGGAGCTTCACGGCTTGGCAGGAATGGCTTGTTTAGTTGTGTTACTAAAGCAAAAGCATTCCAGAGGTTTTAAGAACTACCAGATGGTAGTTCTCTCTCTCTCCGAGTCTGCCCTTTTACAGCCATATGTGAGCGAACTGCAGCAGGTCAGTGGAGTGCTGGGAGTGAGTGAGCGCCTCCTCTGAAATTCCAATCAACAAACAGAAGATCCTTCAGCAAACGCTCCCAAATCAAACAGACATTACTCACACGAAGCTCGTAGAGAACGCTCACACATTTCTCATTTCATTTCATCTCTGACAGGCAGGTCTTGTGTTAGGTGAAACGCTCCACAGTCCGCTTGCTCCAGGAGGTAAATGACAAACACACTCCTATTCATTTTATGCATCACATGAGAAAGCAACAGTGAGGAGAACACGCCCACCAGACCCCCAAAACAACTGATACCACCAGAGAGAGAGAGAGGGTTATGAAGCCACGTTCAACAATGATACGGCCTCTGAATGACCACACAGACTAATTCAAGAGCTACACGTCACATCACAGATATTCACAACCATTTTCCAAGGCCTAAAGTAAAAGTAGACATGTCTCTGGAATATCTTTAACAAATAACTGCAACAACTTTTCAAAAATGTCTTTTCTTTGAATCTATTAGTCTGCATTGGTTATCACTATAGGTGCATCCCAATTTGCATGCTTGCACACTATTCTGTGCTGTATAAATAGTGTGACTAGTGTGTTTACACTGAAGATTACAAAATAAACAGTGCACTTTAAATACCTGGATGATGCACCAAAGCGTGGAATGATGGACACTCGACTGTGCAGTTTTCCTTGCATAACAGAGGAGGAGGAGCTACCAGACTCCAATTCCCATATAGACGTTTAAATGCATAGTGCATTAGGGCTGGAACGACGCGTCGACATAATTGATTACGAAAATTCGTTGATTTGCGTGGAATGTGTTGGTGCGTCGCACTGTTTACGTTCCTCCCTAATCCCGTCATGTTTCACACAAAACAAAACTCTAAAGCAGATGCTAAAGGCTAGTATGGCAGCACTGCTTAAAGGGTCCTTGATTATGATTTGACTTTTTTAACTTTAGTTAGTCTATAGTTCAGTAGCCCCGCCCACTGATTTGAGCACGACAAGTATTAGTAGGTAAATAACAGACGTGACGCCAACACTGGATCGAGCAACTAAGCGATAAACTTGCCTTTGAAGAGTGCTAAATGTTGTGCGGTGGCAGGTTGTGGAAAAACACAGTAGCTGCATTGGATTGAAATTAAAAAATGATGCTGTACCTCTATATTGGATCCGACAGGAATGGCGCGACACACTTATGGGAGTAAGAAAGTTTTGCTTTGTTACAGATCGTTTGATATGTATGGATTATGTGTACATGTCTAACCAAAATCTCCAGTGATTTCTGATATGTAATGATTCATGTAGGCCTACAGTGAGATGTTTTTGTATCAAAATCATTTATTGTCAGTAAATCAAACTAATGATTAAATGGCCAACTTCACATTGTTTCTCTTAGTAGGATGAAATAATAAACTGTGATTATATTATATAGAAAGAGATCAAAGAACGCTTCCTTTACAATCGCTGGAGCTGTCAATCAAAAAGCGTGAGTGATCTGGACTCTTGCCAAAACTCCCATTAGAATCAACGAATCTCTTCTTTACATTGTGTTCGCACTGTTTGTTATGATGAAAGCATTCGTTAGTGTGCAGAAAATGAGTTTCAATGACAAGATCACTGCATCAATGCGCTCAACATGTCTGTGATCAGCTGCAGAGGGTGCGAGCTGCGCGTCTCAAACGTACTCTCTGCACTTGGTTACTAGGCATTTAAAGTGCTTGTTGGTTGTTAAACTTGTTGGTTGTTTAAAGGTGCCATAGAACGCTTTTTCAAAAGATGTAATATAAGTCTAAGGTGTCCCCTGAATGTGTCTGTGAAGTTTCAGCTCAAAATGCCCCATAGATTTTTTATTATTCAATTTTTTAACTGCCTATTTTGGGGCATCATTAACTATGCGCCGATTCAGCGTGTGTCCCCTTTAAATGCTTGCGCTTCCCGCCCCCGGAGCTCGCAACTCTATAATACATTGCATAAACAAAATTCACACAGCTAATATAACCCTCAAAATGGATCTTCACAAAGTGTTCGACATGCAGAATATCAGATCACGCAAGTATAGTATTTATTTGGATGTTTACATTTGATTCTGAATGAGTTTGATAGTAGCCTATGTGTGGCTAACAGGCTACAGCTAACATTACACACTGTTGGAGAGATTTATAAAGAATGAAGTTGTTTTTATGAATTATACAGACTGCAAGTGTTTAATAATGAAAATAACGACGGCTCGTCTCTGTGAATACAGTAAGAAACGATGGTAACTTTAACCACATTTAACAGTACATTAGCAACATGATAATGAAACATTTAAAAAGACAGATATCACTAAAAATATCATGATATCATGGATCATGTCAGTTATTATTGCTCCATCTGCCATTTTTCGCTGTTGTTCCTGCTTGCTTACCTAGTCTGATGATTCAGCTGTGCACAGATCCAGACGTTAATACTGGCTGCCCTTGTGTAATGCCTTGAACATGAGCTGGCATATGCAAATATTGGGGGCGTACATATTAATGATCCCGACTGTTACGTAACAGTCGGTGTTATGTTGAGATTTGCCTGTTCTTCAGAGGTCTTTTAAACAAATGAGATTTATATAAGAAGGAGGAAACAATGGAGTTTGAGACTCACTGTATGTCATTTCCATGTACTGAACTCTTGTTATTCAACTATGCTGAGGTAAATTAAATTTTCAATTCTAGGGCACCTTTAAAATAAAGTAAAATAAAAAATTTGTTGGTATTTTTAGAATTTGTATCTTAGGGTTTAAAAAAAAAAAAAAAACACTTTTATTCCCACTCATTTTATAATCACTCATCTAAAAAAAGCTGTCACTCATCTTAGTTCATCACAACCTCACATAGTTCAGTTTTAATCAATAAAGCACTCTACACTACACAATCAATCTCTTTTTTTACATCATGTCAACACTTTGCATGTTATGAGATGATTCTTGAGAACTCAGCACTAAACAAATACTGAGTAGTCAGTGAATTCTGCGTAACTTAAACACCTCTGATTGATCATTACATTCAAGAGATCAACAGACATGTCTGTGATTGGCTACACTGTTCAACACTGCAAAAACACTTTGTAAATAGAAACCTTTGATGCTCTCCAGAGCGCAAACACAAAAACTCACTGGATCATTTGCCAAATCTGTTTTGCCAATATGCCTAGCAGTCTCTAGCACCCCATAGAACCGGGCCTGCCGGGATCAGATCAGAATGGCATATCAAATACCATTCACAAAACACCAAAAAACTTTCCAACGCTGGATTTTCTAGAAATCCACAATGGAATCTCTTCAGTGATTCAGATTCATTTAAAAGTAAAATTCCCAAGCACATGTCCTCTTCTGAGGATGAATAATATCTGGCTCTCTCTCAGCACCGGCAATCTCTGGCTGCATGACCAAGTGATTTCCACTAATAAAGAAGAAGCTCCCAGTTTCTCAGGCAGCTGAGACAGAGAGAGGGACAGACAGCATATGTGAGCTGCATGATCACCGTCTCACTGCCTGTCTGCAGCTGCTGCCAGCTGGACTGCTGTAAACTTCCCGTCCCTCCAGCCTTCCTGACACTGCTCAGCACACCCTACAAGACATGCAGTGGCCCCAAAATTATCTGGACAAATAAAATAACTGAAGGCCACTGTATTACATAACAAAATACAAAGGGAACTCACCAATAAAGAGGATATTATAGAGTGTACAGTACATTAGACTATAATAGGCAATTTAATTTCAGCAAAATTTAAAATGTAAAAGGTAACATACCAAATTATTAAAAAAAAAAAAAAAACATGACAACCTGCCCCAATTTTTGACATTTAATACAGCTCAACCTTCCAGTCATATCTACCTTCATTATATTGTCCACTTACTGACTGCTGTAGGGCTGAACAACAATGGGCAAAAAAAAAAAAAAAAAAAGTGCTTTCACACCCCAAAAGACCACACTAGAGTTATATAAGTAACCAAAAAGTAAACAGTTTAAAAAAATAAAAAATAAAAATAAATGACTGAATTAATTTTGTAGCTTTAATAAGAATCAACATGTTTAATTCCTTCAGTGAAGACAGTGAAGAATGCAAATTTATTTAATTTCTGCAGTGTTTTTTCTGTTAGATACCTGAAAACTTGCACTGTTTATTTCATTTGTTTGTACTATTGTATTTATTTGCCCTATTGCAGGGCTCGACCTTAAGGACTGCCCGATGGCCCGGGGCCAGTGTGAACGATGCTCAGGACAGAACTGTCACTTGCCCGATCGGGCCAGTGCTGTAGGGTATGCGTTATATATCGTCTATGACATGCAACGTCAACTGGCGGCCCGCGGGCCAAATCCGGCCCGCCAGAGATTTCCATCCGGCCCCCAGAATAATACTGAATTCAGGAATAGCCTTGTAAGAGGAAAAAGTTTAGGGCTGGTCCGAATACCATTTTTTGAGCTTCGAAGCTTCAGTAGTAATGAACATCGACTCTTCGGAGAGAGGGGCTGAACATATTTTTCTCTCTAATAAAGGCAGGAATCTGTGTCTGTATATCCGTTTGCATTTTTATTATTTCGAGAACCGTTCATCCAATCGACTTCACAAGGGAGTGCAGTGTCGCATTTGGTGCAGTATAGATGGACACGCGAGACGCGACACATTCAGAATGAATAAACTTTTAGTAAACTACAGTCAGAACAGCGCGAGCGGGAAGCGGCGCACCTCACGCGGGCAGGGCTTATGCTCCGAGAACGGACACTGCACTAGTGATATAAAACGCGCACACACAGGTCTGTTAAATTAAGCAATACTTTTAAGGTAGTCTAATATTTTTCTGACTAACAAATTGGCAAAGTAAGGGTAGATTTAAATAAAGAAAAACGAAATTTAAATAAAGAAAAAACGAAATTTAAATAAAGAAAAAACGAAATTTAAATAAAGAAAAACGAAATTTAAATAAAGAAAAAACGAAATTTAAATAAAGAAAAACGAAATTTAAATAAAGAAAAACGAAATTAAGTTAATTAATTAAAAATAATAAATTAAAAACGAGATTAATTTAGATTGATAATAACAGGTAAAAATGCTAATACATTTTGTTTCTATTATTCTATTTTCCACAATAACAAAGCAACAAAACACAAGCTCAGACATGCACAAACTCCGCTGTTCTGCGCTCTAGCCAGAGAACACTCCTGTTGCTGGAACACGCGTCGGTTCTATTTCTAGCATGCACGCGTTTTCTGCGTGGCTCGAGCGCGCCTGAGACGCGTGTCTCAGTGTGCAAACTCCAATCTGTTAAATATGGGAGCCGAAATAAAAACGGACACGCCACGCAGCTGAGACGCTCACGCAGCCAGTGTGTCGCCGGCCTTATTCAAGGCGGAATGAGAACCGTTTCGCGGGGGATCCCAGGTGTGCAAAAAAAAAAAAAAAAAAAAAAAAAACGAATATTCGAATGTCAAATTTTCAAATCGAATACCAACCCACAAATGTCAAAATTTTCCTTGCCTGGGATTTGCGCACAATTGCGTGACAGTGATGGACAGCTTGACAGCCTCACAAATATGAAGCCTAAAATATCGCTATCACCCCCTGGTGGCTTGCTGCAGTACAGGTAATATGTAAAAAATAACATAAATTTGGAATTAGAATTTGTATATCAAATAATAACATATTAGGATACAATTTGAATTTTATTTTATATTACGAGTGTCTGGCCCTTACAGTGTCTGCAGAGAAAAATTCTGGCCCTTGGACAAATATAGTTGATGACCCCTGGTCTATGATATCGTAATTGTTGATTTAACAATCTGACATAATCTAGTATGTCCCTCACTTTACAAAAACCAAACAAAAACGCACACATTGAGTGCATGCATACACTACGTGACGTGGTCTAGTAGGTTAGACTAGTGCGCCTGCATATTTGGAGTGCACAATCACTGCGTGATTTAGTCTATTAAAATGCATTTAGAATGGCCCAGAATTCAAGATAAGTGGCAAAAATGCCCCTGTATGTCTTTTATATTTATATCATTTAATATAGTTAACCAATATTACACGAAGAGTTCAATTTCTCTCCAAATATCAGCATGATTACAAATGTGATACTTATTTTATACAACGTACAGTTTAATAAACAAGAACTTAATATCAAGTGACTTGCATTTTAGACACCAAATCACTTGTTTCGCTCTTTTTAGCCAACGAAAATAGTTCCAGAGTCCACAGAATTGTTTTGCGTCTCTGTGCAACACTTCCTGAATGAATCAGCCGCTTGAATGAATCGGTTGAATCTCAATGACTCGCTCATTAACAGCGACTTAATTTCACATTTAAAGTATATTTTCATTTTATAAATAATTTCAAATAACATTATTTAATGTTTTATATTTTCAACATTTCAAAACATTATTTATGCATCTGTAACTGCTCTTGACTGATTGACTTTAATAAAGTTTAATCTAGTTATATAGTTATACATTATATTACAATATCTTTACCTGAAAATGGGCCGTTTAAGCCTACATAAAAAAACCTGAAAAGCACAGTTTATTTCATTTAAGTTTATTCTGTTGTATTTATTTTTGCTATTACTTTTAATTTGATTATTTGTTCCTATTTTATTAATTAATGTTTACTTGTCTAACAACATTTAAAATTTAAGAGAGATAATCTAGGTGTCATAACCTTATTTATTTAGGTTACATGAATTAAAAACAGTAAAAAATAACTAGGCTTATTTTATAGGCCCATTTTCTTTTCTTTTACTTTATAATTTTTTTTTGTGGGGCCAGTTTGGCCTGTTGTCTTTATTTCATTACTGCCAGTTTACTTTTCTTCAATAATCGCTTGAGGACTTACTACATTAGATAGACTAGTATTAGTTTTTGTTGTGGTAAACAAAATTGCCATCCAAAATTGTGAAATCACTGGTAAATAAAATTTTGCTCCAGTTCCAGAGGCCAGTTCCAGCAAAAGAAAAAAAAAAACATTTATTGTAATATACTATATTTTGTTATCATGAAACACAATTACTCATGGTCCCACCCCATTAACCCCTTTTAATAATTTACATTTCTCTAAAAGATGTAAAAATGAACAAAAATCCATTTAAAGTCTTTTGTAATAATTTAAATAATCAATGGATCAGTTAAGGACCTATAATTTAAGAGGAATAACAATTGGAATCATGAAATTCCTTATAATAATTCCCATCCCTGCTATCCTATATCAACTGTTTGTTTTTGATTTGTTTGCATTTTTTCCCCATTTCAAACCCCAAAAACATTTTGTTGGATGTTTTGTTTTAGAAATGTTCTAGTGATGTAGTATTCAAGTAAATACCAACATTTAAATGCCAAGAGAGCCCATAAGGCCTTGTTTTCCATATATGGACACAACAAAAGTTACACTGCCAGCTACATTGATAAGAATAGTTTATGAAACAAGATTTGGAGCAGTTCAAGGGCATGCTGGGTCTTAGTTATGCTAAGGAGGACCAATCATGGCAGCTCAGTGTGTTTAACAAATAATAAAGACCAAGAAATGTGGTCAAGTGCACCTTTATCAAATTCATTTATCAGATAACGGTGCTATGGTGTTATCACAGTGGCCAAGCCTCAAAACAACTGCGGTGCCACAGTATTTTTCAAATGCTAGTACCGTGACGCACAGTAGTAAACACTATAACATTTCTTCCAAACATTATAAGTAGAGTGACCACCTGGTTATTGATCTGTTGCAGGACAGCAGATGTGATTTCATGGGACAGATAAATTTACTACTGTTATGCTATGTACATACTGATTTACATTCGTTGGCAAACTTGGCATATGCACTTATTAATGTTTCTGCCGGTGGGTGCCCACACTATAATGGCAAACATTAAAACATTAAAAGACAATTCTAGATTCACAAGTGCACATGCAGGGGGACAAAGTTTGAGCATGCACAAGTTTTGTGAGAGAAGGGAATTCGCCTGTGAGCGGAGAGATTCCTGCTGGCACATCTGTTGTCGTAAAAAAAGTTGTATCTAAAAGTTGCAATTATTTAATTTATTTATTAGTTAAAATGAATGGAGAATATCGTAAGTGCTCGGCCATTTCCTTGGGTGGTGCTCAAGCATCCACAGGATCGGCACATGTTCGTTGGAAATATCTGCCATTACGATGGATGATTACATGCTTTAAATCATCAATTTGGGCAGCTTTGAGCAGCTCGAGGTTATTATCCAGTATGTGAGATTAAATCCTTGCTGGTGCCGACTTTGATGAGGCCCGCACTTAGTTATTCCTTCGTGCTGTCCATCAGTTGTCATCAGCGGGAAAACCTCTCTCTACGATTGCATTGGTTGGTTATTTTCACAGCTAGAACATGACGGCTACACAAATAAGATTTTTCAATGCTAGTCACAGTTTTTATTATATTTCTTACTGTGGTATTGTAATTTCATGGATGAAAAAAATGGTAACTGTAACTGAATACCAATATATGCTGTATTATGTAATATGTTTTATTTGGGAAACTACTAAAAGAGAATTATAGAACAGAAACACTGAGATGTTGCAACCTAAAGAAGTATAAATCTGAAAAATATTTATTTAATTTTTTACAGATTTATCAATCAAGTTCAATTATTTTTTACCAAACTGATCAATTCTCAATTACTTTCAAATGACTTGATAAATATTATGTATATGAATATTATTTTCTTATTATATATATATATATATATATATATATATATATATATATATATATATATATATATATATATATATATATATTTTTTTTTTTTTTTTTTTTTTTTTTTTTTTTAGCAATGCTATTCATTCATGTTTTACTGTCTTTAAATCGATTAAAGTCATTGACATACTGGCTTTATATCAGTCACCCTGCTCTCCACAACATAGCATGCTACTGCTTGAAATGCTTCTTGTTGCATAATGCACAATATTGTAAACTGTAAAATATTCAAAAAATATTCAAAGATTTCCAAAACAGGGATTAAAATTGTTGCAATTTCTTCTTGGTTCAGTTCACTTTCACAAGGCAATGGACCTAAATGGATATCACTATATTACTTTATTATTCAGAGCAAGAAATAAGGTTTCGTCTGTATTTTTATGCACTTTTGACAGTTCTGAAATGTGCATTTCACCTATGCTCTAGGTTAACCCACAATGCATTTTGAGAGGCATTAGCAAAACAAACACTGCTGCAACACACAACATATGTAATTACCCATCATACATATGTTGTGATACAGCCTGGTTCGTTGGCCCATTGGGTCAGATGGCTTTCTCACCACAAGGGAACCACTCCAGAGTTCGTCCTCAAGCGGGCCGAGACCAACTCTTTCATCTCTGACCTATTTTCGGAGTGAGCATGATTGCCATGTTCATATATATGCCTAAACAAACCAAACTAATGGAGAAAATGAGGCAGGTTCCAAAACAAATGCTCCAAACGAGCCAAAAAATTAATTTTAAAAAAGTTCAGTGTTTGCACAGGCCACTGATTATTTAAGAAACACAAGCCCTTGGATAGATCAAGAGAAAACACATCCACGCTTTAAAACAATTGTGTTTTCAATCCATTTCATGGTTCCTTCAAGCTGCCACTGTATTTTGATTTAACACCATCTCTCCAGCCAAACTCTCCGTCTGTTCTCAGCATTAAAGGGTGAATGTGCTCTAATGTATATCAAAATAACACAATTATCCTGACTTATTGTTCTTCACGACCAGTGGGAAGATTGAGTTAGGCTAATGGATAAAGCTGTGTATATTTTAGGGCAGCACTCACTGAAGGTTTTGCAGATGTCAGACACGGCCTTGAAGACACGGTCAGAGAAGTTGACTTTCACCCTCATGTGTTTCATGTTGGGCAGCTGCAGGCGCAGCAGCTTGTGCTGCGGTGTGAAGAGCAGCCTGGCGTCGGCCTGAATGCCATATTTATCAAGCGTCCAGTGGGTCTTTAGCAGCCAGGTCTTCTTCTTTTCCCACCACAGTGCGTGATCTGACCAGTCCTTCTTCACATCTGCATAAAGATAGAGAGAGAGAGAAATATGACAAGGTTAGGATCTACATTGATAAGCACTCAGCGATAGCGGGATGAAAAGTAACCGAGCTAAAACTGGTCTCTAATTTCCCTGCACATACAGCAATGCAACAGAGTTGAGAGAGAGGTCAACTAAAGAGAAACACGGTTAAGTGTCAGATGTGTTTGTGTGAAACTGCACTTGCCAAAGTGGAGGGCTGCGTTCTGGCCGAGATGAAAGCAAGAGGCCAAGCATTCATCAGGAGGCTCGTGCACACAGGCCGAAAATAGGTGAAATGCTGAGAAGTGTTTGCATGTGCGAGTAAGGAGATCAGGGTCAACCCTTTCTCTTTGTTCCAGATTCACATTGTAATCCGAGTCTGATACTCTAAACCTGCTTTTCCTCTAACAGCTGCACACAAACAACACAGGATTGAGCTGCGGGCATTTGTGGAGCTACAGAAGAAGAATCCAATTCATACTTATCAGGTGACATATTACATACACCAATCAGGGCTCTGCTCTTATATTTGTGTTTAAAAGCACTCGTGAGGCACAGTCAAAGTCCAGTTTTATAAAAACACTAGTGTTGGAACTGGAATTTCTAACTTCAATTCAATATCTATTTGATACCACAGGGAAATATTGTCATGAAATTAAGGACATAAAATGTGAACAGTATCTAAGTTAATTTACGTTTGACCCTAGTCAAAGTATTTTCTTATCAACTGAAACCCTGCTGTCTGAAATTTAAAGGGTTAAGTTCACCCCAAAATTAAATTTCTGTCATTAATTACTCACCCTTATGTCGTTCCACACCCATTCGTTCATCTTCAGAACACAAATTAAGATATTTTTGATGAGATTCCTGTACCTCCACAGACTGCCTTTGCAACGACCACTTTGACGCTTCAAAAAGTTCATAAAGAGATCGGAAAAGTAACCTATATGAATTGAGCGGTTTAGTCCAAATTTTCTGAAGAGAGTCGATCACTTTTTATGATGAACAGATTTAATTTAGGCTTTTACGCACATATACAGCTGCATTTCAATAAATTAGAATATCATGAAAAAGTTTTTTTTTTCTTCTGTAATTTAATCCAAAAAGTAAAACTTATTAAATTTATTAGACAAAGTAAAATATTTGCAGACTTTGTTTTTATTTTATTTTTGATGATTATAGCTTGCTGCTCATCAAAATAAAAAAAAATCAGTATCTCAAATTATTAGAATATTTAATTTCAAGTTCTATTAAATTACCATTTTCAGGGTATAAATACTGGGTTTAGGTCATTAATCCCAACAGCAGTCATGGGGAAGTCTGCTGACTTGACAGTTGTCCAGAAGACGATCATCAAGACCCTCTACAATGAGGGTAAGCCACAGAGGGTCACTGCTGAAAGAGCTGGCTGTTCGCAGAGTGCTGTGCCAAAGCATATTCATGGAAAGGTGGTAGGAAAAGGTGTACAAGTGAAAGGAATGACTGCAGACTTGAGAAGATTGTCAGGCGAAGCCAACTGAAGAACTTAGGAGAGCTTCAAAAGGAGTGGACTGAAACTGGAGTCAGTGCATCAAGAGCCACCACACACAGACGTCTTCAGGAAACGAGCTACAACTGTCACATTCCACGTACCAAGCCACTTCTGAACCAAAGACAACGTCAGAAGCATCTTACCTGGGCTAAGGAGAAGAAGAACTGGACTGTTGCTGTTGAAAAGTAAATTTTGCATTTCATTTGGAAATCAAGGTCCCAGAGTCTGGAGGAAGAGTGGAGAGGCACAGAAACCATGTTGCTTGAGGTCCAGTGTGAAGTTTCCACAGTTAGTGATGATTTGGGCTGCCATGTCATCTGCTGGTGTTGGTCCACTGTGTTTTCTGAAGTCCACAGTCAACGCAGCCATCTACCAGGACATTTTAGAGCACTTCATGCTTCCTTCTGCTGACAAGCTTTATGGAGATGCTGATTTCATTTTCCAGCAGGATCTGGCACCTGCCCACACTGCCAAAGCTACCAAAAGCTGGTTCAGTAAACATGGTGTTACTGTGCTTGATTGGCCAGCAAACTCACCTGACCTGAACCTCACAGAGAATCTATGGGGTATTGTCAAGAGGAAGATGAGAGACACCAGACCCAACAATGCAGATGAACTCAAAGCCGATATCAAAGCAACCTGGGCTTCATTACACCTGAGCAGAGCCACAAGCTGATCACCTCCATGCTACACTGCATTGATGCAGCAATTCATGTAAAAGGAGGCCCAACCAAGTATTGAGTGCATAGAAATGAACATACTTTATTTCTGTTTAAAATATCCTTTTTTTATTGATGTTATGAAGTATTTTAATTTGAGTTTTTGTTAAATGTGAGCCAAAATCATCACAATTAACAGAACCAAAGATTAAAAGTACTTCAGTCTGTGTGCATTGGATTTATTTAATACACGAGTTTGAGTTGAATTACTGAAATAAATGAACTTTTCCACGACATTCTAATTTATTGAGATGCACCTGTAAACCTCAAATACAAACCCTCAAATACTCAAATGCAGGTAGTAAACAACATACAATAGGATATTATACTATACACAGAACACGTAAGCGTCTAGGTTAAAAAAAAGCTATAATTTGCTATAAAAGCACACATATTCACCTCTGCAGAAGTGGCATGTAGTTTGCGGAGAGCAGTAAAGTATGCATTAGTGCAACTGGAAGGGAAGCTTGAATTTTCTATGATAACAGGTTTAACTATCTCATTTACAGACACATTCTCATGCAACTCTGTGTGCAATGCATGAAATGCTGTAATCATCTGTCCACAGACGTTTTGGAAATTTTGCTGATATGAAAAAGCATAACTAGCACACGTTGCGTCCCCAAATGTGCATTAAACTCAGAGCGTATGCAGAGATTTTCTGTGAAGCGAGACGCTCTTGAGACGTCGAAACACAAATAAGGCTGCTCGTATGTAAATGATCACAGTGCCGCGCTTCGCTCTGAAACACACAGTGCAATGGACTACATAAAATACACACACTGTGGTGTGTCAACTTGTTGTTGGAGAGAAAGCGCAGCTGCTACTGGTATACTGATACTGCGGAAAACTGTTTCAAATACTTTAGTATTGATATTTATGGGTGGAAAAATCTATATTTTTGACAGCACCTAAAGACACCAATGCTAATGTGGCACAATAATAATTAGGGCTGGGTATTGACACGAATTTCACGATTGGATTCGGATTCACAAGTCTGTGGACCAGTGGAGTCTCTCCATCAGTGATGTCAGCAGACAGGTATGCATGTGAGCAGACAAAAGAAACTGTTTTCCCCTCAGCAGCCCACTATCCAGTTTCTCTGCCTTATTTCTGTGTGTGTTGACTGTGAAAATGAACTTTTAGTAGTTTGAACTTTTAGAAGATTGTGTTTTCTGCGAGTCAGGGACTTTTGGTTTCTGTGGGATTTTAATTCTTTGCTTCAAACACTAGGACATTTTTTCACCCAAATAAGTCTAAAACATGAGTTCAGGGTTATTTTTTGTTCGATGACACAGAAAAGTTTGAAAGGATTATGAGTCGAGACATTTATTTCTGTGGAAACACACTGTGATATAGTCTGTACCTTTCTTATTTATTTTTAGTACAATGAATGTGACTATCCATTTCTGAACACATCTTTCGGATCTTCTCTCCGACTCTGTCCACTTCTGTCACAGCAGTGACCATTTTTTCTACAGACAAAAACTCACTGACTCAGTTTTTCTCCTCCACACCCTAAGAGAGAAGCTTCACACTGGTCTCATTTCAATGACTGCATCTCGTTCACTAGCCAACTGTGGTGTCCATCTCCATAACAACATAACACAGAATAAAAGACAACAGAACATGCTAAATTCTCAATGACAGTCTACAATCATTTCTGAAGAACTAGGAAAATATTTAGAAGCCAAAATTTTTTGCCAACATTGCTAATTAAGAGAAACAATCAAAAGACAAGCACCATTTTTTATGCTCCTAATCTGTTTTGTAATTTTGAGGATATACTGTACTCGAACATGCCTCTGTTATTCACTGTTGAGTGCAGACAGTGAGGTGTGAGGAGCTTAACAGTGGTGCAGAAGACTAAAATAAACTCAGTTAAAGACTGAAATAAACTTTCACTTCCTCACCAGATGAAATGGACTTATATCAAAGAAAGAAAAAAGTCATGTCGAAGATTTTTTTGGCCATACTGCCCAGTAACAAGGTTGAAAAAAGGACTTTTTTGGGAAGTAGTTTACCCTGTGTGAGAAAAATCAACGAGTTTTAGTCCAATGCACAACGCTCTACAATGTGAGTAAATTTCTTCTAGGCGACTAAAAAATGTTTTTACTTAACCAATGGCCAGTAACTTGTACGATTTCAGTCGCCTGTGATTGACTTAGGGGCAAAAAAATAAGTTTAGCGCAGATATAATTTCATTGCTCGTTTGTCGTTTGGCTGAGAGCTCCCTCTATCGTTTTCTCTCACACATGCGCACTCAACATATGCCACATAAAGAGAATTGATACGTTAGATCTAAATGCAGGGCTCGACAGGACTGCCCGATGGACAAGAGTTGACAGAACGGTCACTGTCACGTTCGTCATGAAAGTTTATCATTTGCATGTGTTTTTAGCAAGAAGACGTGAAAGATAACTCGAATGCAATTAATAGAAAGCCCAGAAAGGACGTGAATACTGAAATGAGGTCTTTGCGCTTGGACGACAATTTTTACATAAAATTATATCAAAATGTCTGTCTTGGAGAGTATCCTAGTAAACATAGTCGGTTATCTTGAGTGAACATTTACAACAGTTAAAAAATAAAATGCATGTGTAACAGTATCATCCATGCATTATGTCTTAAAGTGACAGCAGCCTAATATTCCTGCTGCTGTCTATGTTTAATATTAACCAAAAAAAAAAAAAAAAAAAATCACCCTTTTTTAAACTTTTGTATTTATAAAGATTAATCTATATTTAGGCTAATTTATACAGTGAAGACTATGTTATTTTATATTTGATTACTCAATTTCTGTACATAATCTACCTAATCTGTATCTAACTACTGTTAGTTCTACCTGAGAAACCTGAAAAAAGTAAAGTTTGTTTAATTTGCATCTATTGTGTTTATTCTATTGTGTTTATTTGTGCTATTGCTTGTAGTTTGATTATTTCTTCTTATTTTATTACAGACTGTTTACTTGTCTTTAATAGCATTTGAAAATTATATTTTAAATTGAAATTATATTATTATATATTATATTTATGTAGAATTTTTTTATTTGCATTACTTTTGCTTTTCATGTAATAAAGTCTGGCAAGTAAAATAAAAAATTTCCTGGCCAACTGCGACTCAATTCTACTTACAGAACGAATGCGGCACCAGTTTTGTTTTTTTCCATAAGTAGAATAGGGAAGGCGTAGGACATACAGCGTAAGCTTTTTGAAGAATATGGAAAGCACGTGCAAGGCGATAATTTGTGTTTATTAAGCATATACAGTTGTATTTTTTTCGAAAATTACCGATCGTTTTGCTAGATGAGACTCTTATTCCTCGCCTGGTATCGTTTAAAGCTCTTTGAAGCTGCACTGAAACTGTAATTTTGACCTTCAACCCGTTGAACCCCAGTGAAGTCCACTATATGGAGAAAAATCCTGAAATGTTTTCATCAAAAATCTTCATTTATTTTCGACTGAAGAAAGAAAGACGTGAACATCTTGGATGACATGGGGTGAGCAAATTATCAGGAAAATTTTATTTAAAAGTGGACTAATCCTTTAACTAGCATTTTCGGGAAAACTAAAATCAAAATGACCTGAACACAACCAGAGAGTTAATTTAATTTGCATAGAAATTATTAAGTGTAAGCAAAAATATTATTATGCTGATACTAGCGAAATCTATATATTAAATGTGTTAAATAATGTTCGCAGTCTTTCCTTCCTGTGACGGGAAGGGTATGAAGCCAGATGCAGATGGACGCTCCCTTCACGGGTGGAGCAGGCAGCTGGTGATTTCGTAAAACACTTCACAGCTCGACCCCTACAGTATCCGGCCAAGCATGTGCCAAACATCCCTGATGAATTTAAATGAAATAATGCCAGTCCATTTTTGGGACTAGTATGATTTCATCTTTGACCGACATCCACACGAGTCATTAAGTTGTCGTGCACAAGCTATGGAATAAACGCTCATAGATTCAAACACACACAGTGTGTGTCTTTTTCCAGAGGATCCCCAGTGAATTCCCTCCTCAGTCTGGATTGTCATTGGCTGTCCCGCCCCGGTCCTGCCCTGCCATCAGACGGAGTGCTGGGAGAACAGCTATTCATTGACTATCCATCAAACAGCCTAAATAGAGGGCGGTAATTTAATTAGCTGTCGGCCAATTGCATTTCTTGGCTAAAAATACAGCCTGCCAGCAGATGACGTAATGCTGTAACAAAATGAATCCATGCTAAGTAATAGGACGCATTAAACAGCGCTGGAGACCTCCAGTACTGCAGAGAGAGGGGGTGTACTGCGACCCATGAAGGGTCTGGTACAGGAAGAAGAAAACACTGCGAATCAACAAATGCACTTCCTGTCCAATCGATAGCATAGTGTAACACTGTGGAAAGAACGCAGCTTCATTATTTCATTAATGACAGTAAATTACATGTGTGAACGGTACATTATAATTAAATAAACAACGATTGTTCCCCTTGACTTTAAAGTACTGTGATTTTACTTGCTTTGCCCACATTTTCATTGGAAAATGCACTGTTTTTGCATTTTATTTTTCAATAAACACAGTTTCTTACAAAAAAAAAATAAATAAATAAATAAATATATATATTTTTTTTTTTTTTTTTTTTTTTTCTTTTGCTAAAATATCTGGAAATCTCTCAGCTATAATTGAACTACGTGAAACACTTTTAATGGAACAATATCCAGACTTTCATCTATCCATTAAACAATGCCATCTTATTTAAATCAACAAAATACAGCAGAAATGGCAAAGCAACACTGTTCAAAACATCACAGAAGAGTTAAATGTTTGTAAGGCATAAAAACTAGGGAGGTGTGCAATTACTAACTTCATTGTTCTTTAAATGCAAATAGTCTAAAACAGTCAAAAACATACATATGCGATAAATTTGAAATATTCTGTCAATCAGGGCTGCATGATTATAACAGAAATCATAATTGTTGATTGTTTCTCTTGATATTGCAATTGCTATCTTTTATGTTGATTGATATAATTTATATTAAAATACTTCTTTATTGGGGGGCAAATGCATGTCATTTTAATGTAGTGTAGATTTCTGTTTCATTAACAGTTCAATGAGACTGCCACATGCTTATTTACAGAAAGCAATTAAACCGCACATCCTTTATAATCATTGAACCTGTCAATCACTTCAGTTTAGCGCTTCAGTTTTTTATGAAAACGCCCGTTATAATCAATAAAGTTGCCTACACTGCACAAAGAATTGTGACTAAAATGGTCATAAATGCAACAGAAAATAAACATCAAAATCTAATCGCCACTAGTGAAATAGTAATGTCTGATTCGAAATTAACCAGTATAAACGCAGCCTCACGGACCCTCTGAGGTCTATTATGTCAATGATAATAATCAGTCATTTTAATTTATTTATTTGATTGTGATGGTCCACTTGAATTAGATGAAAAAAAATGTAAGCAATGTGTATTTTTATTGCAGAAATACTTTAAGGTATGACAGAAACCGTTTCATTCCTTGAGGCAAAATCTAAAAATATGAATTAAATAAATAATGCTGCACTAGAAACTAAGAAATGCAATCAAGGAAATGACCTCACATGCTTCACATACACTGTAAATGACTACTAAAATAACTGCCAGCAGTCTTATTTCTGTTGCATATTCAAGAGGCACAAATAATTAAGATATTTACAGGGAGCGGCTTGGACAAATAATATATGTAGAACACTAAAAGGCCATAAATAATGTACATTTTCATATATTATGCTGAAATAATTTGATTATTAAGCTTCTAAAGCAAGCCTTGAAAGCAGACATCAAGCCGTTTCCCCTCCCAGAGGGGTTCAGTGTAAGTAAGCAAATCTAAACACTAAATCACAGCTAGATTTGATCAATGCAACAGGAAAGCTCTGTGCTGGGTAGGGCTGCTTCTTAGCGTAACTACTTCCTGTATCATAGATTAGAGCACTCTGAAGACCAATGGAGCTGGACAAATACACATGCTGCAGTCAGCTTACAACTACCAGGAAACATGAATGTGTAAACAAACAAATTTGCCCTTTACTTTAACATTATGGGAATACTTCATTGCTAAAATTCACTAAAACGATTCAAAGTTTGCAAGAGGCTGAACGACATGGACAAAAACAGCTGAAAATATATTATATTATATATATATATATATATATATATATATATATATATATATATATATATATATATCTCTTGACAATAGCTACATTTACATTTACATGGACACTTTTTGCTTCAACTGGAATTAATTAATTCTGATTGATGAATTCGAACGAAGTGTTTACATGAGCTCTTAAAGTGACAGCAGCCTAATATTCCTGCTGCGCTGCTGTCTGCGTTTTAATCAAACAACAAAAGACAAAAAAATTCAATCACTACTCTTGATTTAATAACTCTTGTAACTTTAATAAGGATTAATATATTTAAATTTATACAGTGAAGAATATTTGTTTACTCCATTTCTGTACTTGAAAACTACTCCCTAAAAATACTTCATATCTTTGTTCTGTTGTATTTATGTTGGCCTGCTGAATGTTAAATGGATGTTAAAATGTTAAATTATTTGATGATGCAGCAATAACTGGCCAGTACAACTTAATGCATGCGTTTTTGAACTTTGCTGATTTAAAACATGATCAAAACACTAATCTAAATTAATGACAACTTCAAATAAGAGAGCAAGTGACAAATATCAGTATCGGCTAAAAAAATCTTATCGGTGCATCCCGACAGTCATTTATGACGCTATATTCAACAACAACAACAACAACAGGTCGTTCAATGCGTCATACATCTTTACGCCATTTCTACGTCATTGCACATGCGCAGTACTTTCCAGTTCCGGGTTTCAATCTAATCAAGTGTTTACGTCCTCTCGATCGGATTAGAAAAGGTTGAATGAAATTATAATTGGATTTGGCCGATTCATTCCAGTTGACGTGGTTCCATGTGACTTTTTGATTCGGACTGTGCTACTAGTCTGATTAGAATCGGATTATTAGGCTCCATGTAAACGCAGCTATCGTTTCATTATTTTCATGATATTTTAGGCATCTGCTATGTAATGCAACAAAGGGTGATATTTCACCCAAACCAGCCACTGCAGCAAGTAAAAGTGAATAGAAACCTGAACAGCTGAAGAGTGTGTGAAGATTATACTGTTACTATCTGCAGGTGTTCAGTTCACACCAAACTCATGCAAAAGTTTATATCAAGAATTAACATGCGTAATGGCACTGGTTTTACTTTAATTTAACATTCACGTAATGCCAAGCAATCTTGTTACACACACACAGTTAAAATGACAAATGACTTCAAATTAAATGAAGCCTTGTAGATTTAATCAGACTGCATTATATTGTATTACATTATATTCAGGTCCAGAGTGAAAGTAAAGGACCATAATTAAAGTTGAAAATAACTTTTAAAATATTTTTTACAGCATTAAAGACAATCAAAAGGGAATATTTAATTATACAGCCACACGTAAAATATAAATTAAATTGTCAAATCGCAATTACTTGTATGACAATTAATCCTCAGCACAAAATTTATGATCGTGACAGGCCTACTTCAAAATATTGCCCAGTCCTTTTGGGCAAAACATCCAAAAAACTCTTGATACGAGGAAGGAAAGAGGAGGAAATGATGCATCCTCTGATAAATCGTGCATTTCCTTGCAGTCTCCACATTCCTCTGGCTGAAGCTCTGCCATGATTACAGTAGAACAGGATACAAGTATTCTTTACTTTCAGACGAAGACCTTTAGTTATATTTTAGACTGCTTTTAGTCACCTGAAAAATAAAACTATACTATTCCATAATGGATTTTTGGTCAGTTAAAGGATTAGTTCCCTTCAGAATTCAAATTTCCTGATAATTTACTCACCCTCATGTCATCCAAGATGTCTTTCTTCCTTCAGTCAAACAAAAAGAAATGAAGGTTTTTGAGGAAAACATTCCAGGATTTTTCTCCATATAGTGGACTTCACTGGGGTTCAACGGGTTGAAGGTTCAAATGTCAGTTTCAGTGCAGCTTCAAAGAGCTCTACATGATCCCAGACGAGGAATAAGAGTCTTATCTAGAGAAACCATCAGACATTTTCTAAAAAAATAAATAAAAATTATATACTTTTTAACCACAAATGCTCGTCTTGCACTGCTCTGTGATGATCCACGCATGACGTAATCATGTTGGAAAGGTCATGAAAAACCTCCTCCAACTTCAAAATCGTCCGACATCGTTGTTTTACCTTTTTTTGTAAAGAGCGTTTGACTTAGTCTTTGACGTTCGCTTTGTAAACACTGGATCGGTACTTCCGCCTACATCACGCGTGACCTTTCCAACATGATTACGTCATGCGTGGAGCATCACAGAGCAGTGCAAGACGAGCATTTGTGGTTAAAAAGTGTATAATGTTTATTTTTTTTAGAAAATGGCCGATGGTTTCTCTAGATAAGACTCTTATTCCTCGTCTGGGATCATGTAGAGCTCTTTGAAGCTGCACTGAAACTGACATTTGGACCTTCAACCCGTTGAACCCCAGTGAAGTCCACTATATGGAGAAAAATCCTGGAATGTTTTCCTCTTAATTTCTTTTCCACTGAAGAAAGAAAGACATGAACATCTTGGATGACATGGAGGAGAGTAAATTATCAGGACATTTTAATTCTGAAGTGAACTAATCCTTTAAGACAATAACCTTTTAGTTATACTTTAGACCCCTTTTAGTCACTGGGAAAATAAAACTATACTATTCCATACTGAACTCTGGTCAGTTAATGCTCTCTGAATAATAATAAACATCTGAAAAAATACTTTACGTCAGTCATTTATGACAAAGCCATTAAGTATGAAAACAATGAAAGAATCCGTGCGCAGCAGCAAAAAAATACCAGGATGACGGCAACATCCAGGGAACAAGCCAAACGTCCGAAGTCATTTCCTGTTTCCTCTCCCACGTCACAAAACTGGGCTCGACATGCATGTGTAACCCCACCTAAAGCCCTTCTGCCCATAGTGGAGAGTCTTGATCATCATTTTCCCTCCAACCTCCGTTACGGTTCCTCATGACTAACCAAACGTTTGGAACAACTGACGGTTCGGTCAAGAGGGCTCAGATAAAAGTCCTTCCCAATGATGTCATCTTGAGCTCGCTTACTTTTTAGGGTTTCCGTTTCACATTCTAATAATATACGCTCCCTTCGCCAGTATTAGTGAAGGAGAGCATGTGTGTGTGTTTCTTCACTGCCTTAAGAGGGCAGGGTTTCTTTTGGCCAGCGCTCACACTATGACACACTGCAGAGTCTTACTCTATTATAGACTCGAAGCGTTTGCCACGGAGTCTGTACAAAATGTGCCCGGCTTCATTTATGATGTCTCCACTTACTCTGAAGAAATATTACGAATTAAACGGCACTGCGAAAGGGAAAAGAATGAAGGAGGGGATGGTACTATATTCAGTCTCTGAAACATGACTTGTGTAGTTATGTATGGTGGAGAGACGGCAGACCAAAACTATCATTTTCAAAATCAATTGCAGATGGGTTGTCTGAACGAGCAGTCGGTCTTGTGCCTGCTTCATACAGCATGTGAAAGCAGTGTGTATGTGCTGTAGTAAACTACACAACATTGTGTGTGTTTTTTTTCCTCTGAACAGAAAAACACTAGTACACTTTATTAAAAATTCCTTTGATAACATAATTGGGGCCCTATGATTTCCTGGACAGAATCGCAGGATCCATTCATAAAAATGCGAAATATCATGGAATTTGTCAAATTTTTGATGAATAAATAAAAAGTAGGTCAGTATACTTAAATCAAATCATGGTAGACTAGTGTCGGTGAATCTTAAACCTCAAAAAGTGTCTCTCTCTGTGTGAATGAATGGCGCAGACGCGCGGTTTCATGTACCTCACACGTACTAAGACACTTGTGATGCTCGCTGTGTTTTTAGCCTCTTCCGCCTCACTAAACGAGGACATGAAAGCGTGAACTTCATCTCCAGAGCCGCTCTGAGAGTCACTTCATCCACATTTCTCCATTTAATTTGAGAAAAATTTTCTGTTGTACAGCAGAATTTAGCTACGTCTAAATGTAATAATAATACTAACACTAATAATGCATTATTATTAAAACTTTATTTTTTCAGGAATAATCACAATTTTTCTTCCATGTTTTAATTTTAACAGTAAAGCTCTGTTGTGCAGTACTTTGTTTGACAAAAGTTTGTTTAATGTCATATGGTTAAAAGATAAATGAATGTTGTGAATTTTGCCTTCATTTGATCGCCAGAAAAATTAAAATTCTGAAAAGACAAAAACAAAACATTTAATAGAAATAAAGTTAAATAGTGCTATTTTTTTAATGAATTCAATTAATTAGACATGCTTTATGATTATTAAAATTAAATTAAAATGGAATCCAAAAAACTTAAAACAGAAAACACAGAATTTGGTAATTTTTATATATATATATATATATATATATAAAAATTACCAAATTCTGTGTTTTCTGTTTTAAGTTTTTGGATTCCATTTTAATTTAATAATAATAATAATAATATAATAATATATATATATATATATATATATATATACAGAATTTGAAAAATAAAATAAAAACGTATTTAATAGGGCCCTAAAATGTAATTTGTTTTAAATTAAATAATTTAATAATATAATTTAATATTAAATTCTATATATTGAATTATATTAAATTACATTTAATATTTGTAATATTTTTTAATAAATTGTTGTTAAATTGTATAATAAATAAGAGTCATGATTTCAATTAATTAGACATTATTTTTTAATTACAAAAATGTCCAAAAAGTCCCCAAAAAAATTCAAACGAAAAAAAAAAAAAGAAAAAAAAAAGTAATCCAGAAAAATCTAAACGGAAAAAACGGAATTTGGAAAAAATAAAACGGATTTCATAGGGCCTTACACAACCATAAAATGCTCATCAGGAATGGGCCATTGAGATTATAAATTTGACAGTCAAGAAATGTAATTTACACTGACAGTCAGTCAACACAGATGTGTATAGTGCTTTAGAAACATGTGATGTCAACCCTCAGTTATGAGCAGAACATTATCTAAATAAAAACTCTAATAGTAATTATTAGAACTACCTAAACGTCAGCATTAAACACGCCGTCTTAAATATTAAAAGCTAAAATAAGAGCTAAACAAAGAAATCTAGAAAACAAATTAATTAACTATCATCCAGGTATCAGTCTCTGACACTTGACTTCCTCGTGTATCTTTTCTGAAGCACGTGTTGAGCAGCAGGTACAATTCCAGCCAAATCAAATAAGCATTATAGTTACTGTTCCTCCGAACTGGCAAAACTGAAGGTCAGTGTCAAATATAAGCCATCATGGCCCCTGATCATTAATTATTAAATAGAATCTGCTGAAATGCTGTTTCAGGAAATGAGCACTGTAATCAATGAGAGAGTGCTTTCCTGGCATTTCCATTTATTCCATTAGAAAACCTTCAGATGTTCAGGCCAGAGAAGAGATGAACATGGGCGGCTATATTGAGAGTGTTGAAAGGTGGGGAACAATCTTTTATTTTACCAAGAAAATAATTGCATCACGTTCAGCAGGCTGATGGTTCATGATGAGCAGCTACCTGACCGCGGCATTATTTCCATTCATAGCGCTGTTTTTTCTTTGTGTGCATACGCTCTCCTCCATCCTCTGGTCAAACAGTCGCACAATAACTAACATCATCACTACAACACGCACTACACAGCATCGGCTCTTGTTCACACAGACTGGGTAATCCTGGGAATGGTACTTGGTCCAGGGTTATTACAGTTAACTGAAACTAAAGCCATGAAAAATGTTGCTTGGAAAAAATGTTAACTGAAATAAAATAAGGTTTTTATATTTTATTTGATTTCAGCTAGTTGCCAAGGCAAAGCTTAAACTGATAACTAAAATAACTAAAACTGAAATAAAAATGACTAATTTATAAAGACACATGTAAAAACAAAAACATGGAAACAAACAAAATTACTAAAATTCAAGTGAAAATTGAAAATAAAAACTATAATAGTATCTCAGCGATACTAAAATGACACTGACTTTCCTTGCATTCAATTTACCGAATCAAAGGATATTTTTACACTTCTCATAACATAAAGGTCTGTGCGGCATTGCTTTGGCAAAGCATCTTGCAAACTAGCTAAAATCGAAAGCGTGATACGGTTTAGTGGCTTTAGCAAATTGCAAAAGCCTGCTAATTAATTAATTAAGTATCTAGTCTGTTGCGCTTCATATTTCAAAGCGAAGTGCAAAGACTTTTAACTCTGAAAAGGGGTTAATTTTGAACTCTCAAAGTGCACTAAATTGATGCATTTAACTTTAAAATGTCCAAAATTTTTGTTCCCCCCTGGGAGGGTCTGAGGTCCCCTTCCACAGTCTCACAATATCCCTAAAAGTTGTGGAGCTAACTTAGTTTTCAGTCTTTTCTTCTCGTCAACATGAGATCTCGAGGCCACGACATCTCATCATGTGGCCACGACATAAGGATGTATTTACCTCGACAAAATGGCCACATCATATTACCACAATCCCACAAGTTAATAGGACATGGCCACGACAAAACTAAAACTTGAACCGAACATGTCCTCTCCCGGTCACCATACAAAAATAACAAGAAATGCAGATTTTTAAAGTATAGGCGAGCTCAGGAATCTTATTTACAGGCTAATTTTGCCAAAAGTGTTTCTGCAAGCATTCAAGTGAGTGAAGGAAGTTCATTAATTTGTTTGAAACATGCATTTGGAAATGCAAAACTGACGAAGTAAAGTGAACCTGTTGCACTTTTTCTCTTCTTAATTCGTGTATTTAGTGAACTGCACTGTAGTTTGAACCAGAAACATTCAAACACGTCAGGTCCAAAGTGTAGTGAAGACCAAACAACACACTTCATTTCAGTATGCTATAAATGTAAATGAAGGATGTGCAGGACAGGCATTTCAAGTCAAGGGTACAGAATGGATTTCATGCCAGAGGCGTATGGCATCTTTGTCTTCTTAAAGCAGGACGGACTGGTCGAGCTTACAGTTATCTTACAAGGGTAAAATGAGAGTCACAAAGAAGAGTCATTCGACCCCTTTCCTCCAATCACAGAGCTCATGAAAACATGTGACGACGGTCATTTGAGAACAATTTAGAGGCGTCTGTTCTTTATGTGCACCAATGTTACAGCAGGATGAAGGGAAAGATTAGTGGCAAACAGCTCAAGAGAAAAACAAACAAATTTTATTCCTCCAGTTAACCCTGTCATGCAAGACACAGCTTCTTCATTCCTCAAAACAATTCTTACACTATGACGGTTTCACCTTATCCGTTACTTCAGATCAGAGCTGCACGATTAATCAATAAAAGACTGTGATCTTGACGATCTTATTCATAAATGACGATGATTCTCCTGCGTCTATTAAACTTTGACAAGTACGATCCAGCGAACATTGTCATCTGTGTTGGCGCTGCCGCTGATCCAAAGAGAGCCGTTGTCTTGTATAGGTATGAAAGTGTGATACAAATATTGATATTATCACAGAAGAACTGGGATAAAAGTTTATAGTTGGGATATAAACACTGACGTCTACATTAGCGATCAAAATACCGTAAACCACCTTCTGAAAGTAATTTAAGGCTTTAAAGACCCCCTGTAGTAATTATTGTATCCCTTAGAACTCATCTTTGATCACCAAAACGACATATTTGAATGTTTTATTCTTGAAAAAAATTTCTTCATGCCTTAAAATAGCTTGAATGTAACTCGACACCCTTGCCTCATTTAGTATACGGGATTCTATGAATATGCAAATTAGCCCCGCCTCCACTCACTCACAACAGTTCAGAGATCCACTAGTTGATAATCTCACGTTGACATGATTGGTTACAAGGTAGTTTGTGACGTCAGAAACACCAGCGTTTTCAAACCGCGTTTTTGAGACTGTCTTTAGTTCACTGCAGTTTTAAGGAGAAAATACTCAGCAATGGTGTTGACTTATGAATCTGCACATGGTTTGTCTTAAAGGATATTAAACACACCACACAGACATAAAAAACAACATTAAAAACTTGATTTTCAGCACAGGGGGACTTTAAATAATGATTGTATCGATTACGTAGTATTTATTAGGGCTGGGTAAAAAAAAAAAAAAGAAAAAAAAAAGCGATTTCTCGATTTTAATCAATTCTCATTTTTACGAACTGATATCGATTCTTAAATCCCAAGAATCGATTAGTCTAGTCTGTTTTCAGTTGATGAATGAGCAGAATATGTAGCTCCTCCCATCCAATAAATCGCAATAATCTTTGTGCTTTGTTACTTTTGATATGGAGCAAAGTCTCAGATTTCAAATGACGTCCATCTTATTATGAGATTCAAAAAATAAACACCGTTTTGGCGCTGTTTAATGTGGCGTGACGGATCGCTTTAGCGCCTCAGTTAAAGAGAAGCATGTGATCATCCTCTCCTCCGCTTTAATACCAGTTACAGCGTGAAATAAACATGCATGAACATCTGAAGGTATGTTCAAATATACAGTACAACTTACTGAAATCCGTATCATGTCTCGTGTAATCGCTCAATCAGTGCTTCAACCTCGGAAAGACGTCAATAAAACAGCTTGTGAACAATGTCACGTGACGTCACATTTACCTCAGAAAAACATATTCAGTGACCATAAACTCATTAGTCAGATAGAAAAGTGCTCTAGAAAGAAACATTCTGATAAATATAGCTATGCACCATTACATATGAAGAGTTTGGTTCCAAAACGCAATAACTCCGTTTTGATTAATTTGAGTAAAAAGGTATTTTCTTTACCAAGAAAGTGGCAAGAAGAAAACCACTATTTTCTGTTTCAGACTTTCACATAGCATTTTTTGGTTATAAAAACATTAAAAATTCAAATCTACATTTTGATTTTAAAAAGTTTATTATAAAAACTAGTTTTTTTTTTTTTCCCAAAATGCAATAAATCTATGACACTTTTTTTTCAAAATGCAATTAATCCATCAATATAAAAGTTATTTTTCAAATTCAAAATACACAACAAAGTAAGTTGATTCACATATATGACAGAGTCTAAACTTTGCCAATATGTATCTTATATACAGACATTTTAGCCTACTAAAGATACATTCAGCCGTCGCTCCCAAAATGAATTCAACGGGTCATCATCTTGTTAATGTTATAAATGATTTGTCATTACCGATTAAAGAGTATCTGGCGCCACCGCACGGTTAAATAAACACGTTTGCCGAGTACATTGGTATTAAAAACTGCTTTTTAAAAAAGCCTTCAATGTTTACAGTGGGTGGAATGGTGCGCTGTGATTGGTTGAGCGGATATATCGCATTCTGCAGAAAAAGGAGACTGCCGTTTGTCGCGTTTTGGAAAGAAAGGGAGAAAACATTACAGAATAACACAACGAATATTGCATTTTGCGCAAAATTAATAAATGACTTTTCAATACCGACCAGATACAATACTGATTTTGGCGGAAACTCAATTTTTTTGAAAATGGTGTTTATCGCGTTTTGGAACCAAACTCTTCATATGCATTATAATTTTTAATGTTCTTCAATATTTAATGCATGTTTGAATAAAAACAGCCGCAATTTAAATGTTTATATTTCAAAAAAACGAATTGGAGTATAAATATGATTATGTAATTCTAAACTTTATTTATTATAAAAACATCGTGTAATTTAAGTGTTTGTATATAAATAAGTTAATTTAACCTTCAATATTATTATAGTAGTACCAGCTGACTCTCATGTGTAGTTTACAGCATTAGTTATTAGCATTAGAAAATTTGCCATGTACTGTAACTGAAATACTACATCCAAAATAATCGATATCGAATCGAAAGCATGTGAATAGTATTTATTATATTTAGTATTTATTAAATTTACATGTTATTTTGTCTGTTCAGAATCATGATCTCTGTTTGAAAAAGAAAAATAAATCCTGATTCTCAATTTATCCAGAAATCAACTTCAGATTCCACAATATGTCAAAATAGAAAAACACCAACATATGTGCATATTATCTATTTGGCATACAAAGAGCACATAGCATCCAAGAACTCACTGTACTGCTGATCTGTTTAACCCTGTACAGCACGACCTTATGAAGTAATAGTAAGAATAATCTGCTTTTCAGAATGGAACAGTTTACTGAACATTTAGACAAAGTATTTGAAATAAACCTGATTGTGTTTTTGTTCAGTTTCATATTTGATGCATCAGGCTTTTATGGCTCATATAGTCTGATATAGTGAGAATATGGAGGAAAAAACAGCTCAGTTATATTCAGAGGATCAAAATGAGAAAAAATATGCAATTTAGCACAGATGCTGATATTAATATGAACAGAAAGTAAGATGAAATCCTGATGCTTGTAAATCACTGAGATCTACATGAAATGCATATAAATATCAATATCTGCTAATAATATGTCTTAGTAAGATGATATTTAGATAGTTTTATGATCAAATCTCTGTAGTTTTAAAACATATAATGCAATGCTTCACAATGATGATTGAGAGATGAACAAATAAACCTTCAGCAAAAGATGATGATCATATTTGGGACTCGTGATTTTTCTATAAAATGATGTCTGGATAATCAAGCTGCTTCAGTCCAGTTTGAAATATTACTAACAATATCAAAGATATTCTTACATTTACTTGATAAAATCAGTGCAGATTTCACAGCAGAAAGACACGAGCTGAAGGAGGACGTTTGTACAATTATACTAAAAGATCTCTAACTTGATAAAAAAGTCTAAACTATCGATCAGACGACAGAAGAACAGGAGCAAAGCTCAAATCATGCTGATCATTTAGACGCCTTAGAAAATGATAGCTTTAAGGTTAATGAGCCAACAGACAATATTTCTCAACAGTAACGAAGCACAGAGGAGTACTACAGCACTTTTGTTAAGCTGTTTGTGTCACAGCCCTGAGAAATGCAGTTTAAAGTCTCTCTCGGAGGGGTTAATAGCTAACATGTGCTCTAAACCAGCACAACCTCTCTCGTACACATTCCTGAAGAGTTGACAGGGTTAATGCAGGAGCTGGGCTAACTAGCTCCCAATGACCGTGACTAGATGAGTTTTCTCACACATTCACCCTCAAACCAAGCTGGGGTTTTTACATCTTTGGTCAAAGATGAAGGTAGAGCCACAGGAGGTCCTCCTTCACCAGCAAAGAAGAAAACAACAGATGCCACAGCTGATAGTTTACAGCAACACTTTGTTTTCAGACACTATTAAGTGCTGACTGCGTTCAAGGACTCGTCTCACCTCAATGCTTCACAAACACACACAACAACACATCCAGAAAAATGCTCTGCTAATAATGTAAGGGAGGTTCAGTGGACATGTGTTCTCCATCTTCTGTCTTCATGGAGTGGGAAGAGCATGGAAAACAAAGGCTGTTTTGTTCTATAGTTACAAACAACAAGGATGAATTGCAAGGAAATTGTCAGGAAGCAAATTATGCCACATTTAATAGAAGAATCATTTTTTACCCCTAAAGAACCTTTCAGTGAAGCACAAAAGAATCATTTTAATAATCTAAAGAACGTTTTTCCACTATAAAGAACATTACAAAGAGTCCACGAATCTTCATGCAACCATCAATGCTAGTAAAAAACCTTTATTTGCAAGAGTGTAGAATTTAGCATGATTATTAAAACAACCCTTAAACGGGACAAGACTTTCACAAGATGTAATATCAGTCTCTGGTGTCTCCAGAATGTGTGTGTGAAGTTTCAGCTCACAGATCATTTATTATAGCTTGTCAAATTTGCCCCTATTTGGGTGTGAGCAAAAACACACCGTTTCTGTGTGTGTCCCTTTAAATGCAAATGAGCTGCTGCTCCCACCCCCTTTCCAGAAGAGGGCGGAGCTTTAACAGCTCAACAACAACAAAGCTGGAGAATCTCACGCAGCCAAAATGACGAAAGTGTTCAGCCTTACATTGTTCAAACCGGAGTCGACACTGATGGAGAGACTCAGGAAGAAGTTACAACTTTTAGACGTTTCTGAATGGTTAGTGGATAAATTGATGTAGTTGCTGTGGAGTTGATTCAACTCATCCACTAGCATGTGCCGTCATGTTCATCTTTTGTGTTGAATTGACCCTCGTTTGTGAAGCAGTCCGGCGTAAAATGACGGCATGTCAACAACACTCGACTACAACAACTCTTCCTCTTCTCTAAAGCAGCCCAACATGGCCCCGCCCCCTTTGTTGTGTGTTCTCGGGGGCGGGGTTTATGTAAATTTTAGGGTTTGTGATGTCACTAACCAGGGATGAAGCTCGTTATAGTCCCTACCAACCATTTGTTAACGATTTCTGTAAAAGAAAATATCTCTCTTTGCATTGAACTTTGAGCGTCGTAACTTTGCAGATGTTGTTTATGATCAAACAGCAACATTACACACTAACTAAAGTTTAAAAAAGTCAAATCATAATCAAGGACCCCTTAAACAATACAAAAACAAATATTTGAACAAATATCAACTAATTAAACCAGTCTGGTCGATGTCAGTGTATTATTAGAAAGCCCCATGAATCACGAAAGTTTACACAGGATGTCTGTGTGTGATGAACTACAGTTGAATCCGAGTGCTATAATTCAGTTTCCAGTGAATAATCATGAGCATGAGTCAATGAAACCGCAGTGGACACGAGCATCGCTCGGCTCAGCAGACTCAAACGAAGGGCTGAAATCTGTACGTACCAAGTTTCTCCACGAGTTTGAGCATCACACCGCCGATGTGAATTTCCCCGGTGACTCTGAGAGACACGTCCCGGTTGAGGTCCGTCACATGCATCTTCAGCTCCCAGGTCCCATCTGCGTAGCAGCCATCCGGCATCCGTATCCCGTCCAACGCCATCCTAAAGGAACAGAGTCAAACATCACAAGCATTATGATCTCAACTGAGACTGAGACCTCCTAGAGGAGACATCATAGAGAGCGCACACCACATTTTGAGCTAATGTGAACAGATAAAATAATCCTTCATCAAGTAAATGTGTACATAAATGTAATTAAAAGCGCTTTGGGGATGACAAATGGATATTTACTATATAAATATTAAGATATGCTTTGGCAGTACACTGTAAAGTGTGTCACATTTAAACTGAATGGAACTGGTGTTATTATTTCTAGTAGATTAAATCACAGTTGTAATAAATGATAAATAATATTATTATGAATTATCATAAATGATAATAAACACAATAAACCTGTAGCGACTAACGGTCGGCTCTGTGAGCTGGGGCTCGGGTGACGTCACAGCCCCGCTCCAAATGCCAACTAAATAAAGACAGCAGCAGGTCAATGAGGGAAAAGACACAAAAACACTGCCAAAGTTATTTACTCGCTTCGAGAGTATGTTCCCGAGCCACAGCGAGCGGTCGGGTTCGAGCAGAGCAGCGGCGAGGCTTTTATTCAGAGTTGTGGAGTACGCCAGACAAATCCTGAGAGGAGTGAAATCATAGCGTTCACTAACCTTCACAAATACGCCGAAGCAGATCCACAAAACACACTTCACTTCCCAGAACTTCAACAGGCTGCGCGCTCTCTTCCCTGCGTGTTTAATCCTATCATGAGGAAGCTTCCCGAAAAAAGAAAAAATCGCCAAAGTCCAGCGACGGAGCTCCTGAAGGGTTTCGCGTTAATGGAGTCCAGTGGCCGTTCTCTCTCTCTCTCTCTCTCTCTCTCTCTCTCTCTCTCTCTCTCTCTCCTCCCGCCCTCAGATAACGTCACTCCCGTCCATCACTCCAGTCGCCTTTCACCTCTACACAATGACGTGTTTCTTATGGATAATAATGCCAGTTATTTTTTTATTATTCGTTGATTTTAATTAGTTCATTAAAACAATAACAAAACCATTTGCTTATTTTTCTTTGTGACTAACGTAATGTTTCTCTCAGTTATGAACAAATGTTCTTTCAGTAACGTTCGTTCAAAGTAATCTGGTCTTATATGTTAACAGAAAAACATAATTTAGCCTTATACTGTTTTAACGTTTATTTTGGATTTTTGCCTGACATTTTTTTTAAGTTAGCTACTATGCTAATACTTGTTTCGGAACTTTCAGAAGACATCCCATAATGTTTGCAAAGTTATCCACTGGAATGTTCCATAAATGATGCATTTAGAAAAAAAAAAAAAATTGAACGTTAAGAGAACATTCAGAAATAACGTTTTCATACAATATTTTTTTTTTTTTCTCCCCAAGTCCTGGGTTGAGCCTTTTGGGTAATTTTTTTTTTTTTTTAAATATTGGTATTTTTCCAGTGTTTGGGTAGTTTTTGTGTCACCCAGATCCTGGGTCGGACGTAACAACCCAGCTTTTGGGTGGTTTTTGTGTCACCCAGATCCTGGGTCGGACGTAACAACCCAGCTTTTGGGTAGTTTTTGTGTCCCCCAGATCCTGGGTCAGAAGTAACAACTCAGCTTTTGGGTAGTTTTTGTGTCCCCCAGATCCTGGGTCAGAAGTAACAACTCACCGTTTGGGTAGTTTTTGTGTCACCCTGATCCTGGGTCGGACGTAACAACCCAGCGTTTGGGTCGTTTTTGTGTCACCCTGATCCTGGGTCGGACGTAACAACCCAGCGTTTGGGTCGTTTTTGTGTCACCCAGATCCTGGGGCAGATGTAACAACCCAGCGTTTGGGTAGTTTTTGTATCACCTCAGATCCTGGGTCGGACGTAACAACCCAGAGTTTGGGTAGTTTTTGTGTCACCCAGATCCTGGGTCAGAAGTAACAACTCAGCGTTTGGGTAGTTTTTGTGTCACCCAGATCCTGGGGCAGACGTAACAACCCAGCGTTTGGGTAGTTTTTGTGTCACCCAGATCCTGGGGCAGACGTAACAACCCAGCGTTTGGGTAGTTTTTGTGTCACCCAGATCCTGGGGCAGACGTAACAACCCAGCGTTTGGGTAGTTTTTGTGTCACCCTGATCCTGGGTCGGACGTAACAACCCAGCGTTTGGGTCGTTTTTGTGTCACCCTGATCCTGGGTCGGACGTAACAACCCAGCGTTTGGGTCGTTTTTGTGTCACCCAGATCCTGGGGCAGATGTAACAACCCAGCGTTTGGGTAGTTTTTGTATCCCTCAGATCCTGGGTCGGACGTAACAACCCAGAGTTTAGGTAGTTTTTGTGTCACCCAGATCCTGGGTCAGAAGTAACAACTCAGCGTTTGGGTAGTTTTTGTGTCACCCAGATCCTGGGGCAGACGTAACAACCCAGCGTTTGGGTAGTTTTTGTGTCACCCAGATCCTGGGGCAGACGTAACAACCCAGCGTTTGGGTAGTTTTTGTGTCACCCAGATCCTGGGTCGGATGTAACAACCCAGCGTTTGGGTCGTTTTTGTGTCACCCAGATCCTGGGTCGGACGTAACAACCCAGCGTTTGGGTCGTTTTTGTGTCACCCAGATCCTGGGTCGGACGTAACAACCCAGCGTTTGGGTAGTTTTTGTGTCACCCAGATCCTGGGTCGGACGTAACAACCCAGCGTTTGGGTAGTTTTTGTGTCACCCAGATCCTGGGTCGGACGTAACAACCCAGCGTTTGGGTCGTTTTTGTGTCCCCCAGATCCTGGGTCAGAAGTAACAACTCAGCGTTTGGGTAGTTTTTGTGTCCCCCAGATCCTGGGGCAGACGTAACAACCCAGCGTTTGGGTAGTTTTTGTGTCACCCAGATCCTGGGGCAGACGTAACAACCCAGCGTTTGGGTAGTTTTTGTGTCACCCAGATCCTGGGTCGGACGTAACAACCCAGCGTTTGGGTAGTTTTTGTGTCACCCAGATCCTGGGGCGGACGTAACAACCCAGCGTTTGGGTAGTTTTTGTGTCACCCAGATCCTGGGTCGGACGTAACAACCCAGCGTTTGGGTAGTTTTTGTGTCACCCAGATCCTGGGTCGGACGTAACAACCCAGCGTTTGGGTAGTTTTTGTGTCACCCAGATCCTGGGTCGGACGTAACAACCCAGCGTTTGGGTAGTTTTTGTGTCACCCAGATCCTGGGTCGGACGTAACAACCCAGCATTTGGGTCGTTTTTGTGTCACCCAGATCCTGGGGCGGACGTAACAACCCAGCGTTTGGGTCGTTTTTGTGTCACCCAGATCCTGGGGCAGACGTAACAACCCAGCGTTTGGGTCGTTTTTGTGTCACCCAGATCCTGGGGCGGACGTAACAACCCAGCGTTTGGGTCGTTTTTGTGTCACCCAGATCCTGGGGCGGACGTAACAACCCAGCGTTTGGGTCGTTTTTGTGTCACCCAGATCCTGGGGCGGACGTAACAACCCAGCGTTTGGGTCGTTTTTGTGTCACCCAGATCCTGGGGCGGACGTAACAACCCAGCGTTTGGGTAGTTTTTGTGTCACCCAGATCCTGGGTCGGACGTAACAACCCAGCGTTTGGGTAGTTTTTGTGTCACCCAGATCCTGGGTCGGACGTAACAACCCAGCGTTTGGGTAGTTTTTGTGTCACCCAGATCCTGGGTCGGACGTAACAACCCAGCGTTTGGGTAGTTTTTGTGTCACCCAGATCCTGGGGCGGACGTAACAACCCAGCGTTTGGGTAGTTTTTGTGTCACCCAGATCCTGGGGCGGACGTAACAACCCAGCGTTTGGGTAGTTTTTGTGTCACCCAGATCCTGGGGCGGACGTAACAACCCAGCGTTTGGGTCGTTTTTGTGTCACCCACCCACGTAACAACCCAGCGTTTGGGTCGTTTTTGTGTCCTGATCCTGGGCGGACGTAACAACCCAGCGTTTGGGTCGTTTTTGTGTCACCCAGATCCTGGGGCGGACGTAACAACCCAGCGTTTGGGTCGTTTTTGTGTCACCCAGATCCTGGGGCGGACGTAACAACCCAGCGTTTGGGTCGTTTTTGTGTCACCCAGATCCTGGGCGGACGTAACAACCCAGCGTTTGGGTAGTTTTTGTGTCACCCAGATCCTGGGGCGGACGTAACAACCCAGCGTTTGGGTAGTTTTTGTGTCACCCAGATCCTGGGGCGGACGTAACAACCCAGCGTTTGGGTCGTTTTTGTGTCACCCAGATCCTGGGGCGGACGTAACAACCCAGCGTTTGGGTAGTTTTTGTGTCACCCAGATCCTGGGGGCGAACGTAACAACCCAGCGTTTGGGTAGTTTTTGTGTCACCCAGATCCTGGGGCGGACGTAACAACCCAGCGTTTGGGTCGTTTTTGTGTCACCCAGATCCTGGGGCGGACGTAACAACCCAGCGTTTGGGTCGTTTTTGTGTCACCCAGATCCTGGGGCAGACGTAACAACCCAGAGTTTGGGTAGTTTTTGTGTCACCCAGGATCCTGGGTCAGACGTAACAACCCAGCGTTTGGGTAGTTTTTGTGTCACCCAGGTCCTGGGTCAGACGTAACAACCCAGCGTTTGGGTAGTTTTTGTGTCACCCAGGTCCTGGGTCAGACGTAACAACCCAGTGTTTGGGTAGTTTTTGTGTCACCCAGATCCTGGGTCGGACGTAACAACCCAGGGGTTGAGTTATTTATCACAGGCTTTTTGCAACCTCCATCAAATTGGTGCATGTCTTCGGTAAAAATACAGGTTTGTGTGCGTTTAATTTTATCTAAAAATTAATTATTGTTCTGTATATCGTTTAATTTCATGCAAAGCAACATACAGGGGTGTGATGTGAGGCACCTAAATGAGTGTTGTGTCGGTCTTTTTGCGTAATGGAAACGCTTGATGCCTTGCGTAAAATGTTATGATTTTATTCAAAGAGATACAGAATATAAATACTTGGGATGTTAAAAAGTGTTCTCAGAACTGTACACTGATTATTTATGGACAGGTTATGGAGTCAGTCACACCATTTTTCAGCTACGAGTGAAACGCAGGCGGCGGTCTGAAGTTATCAGTTCTCTCGCCAAACGCGAATCATCTCCGGCACGTGATCCAGTGCCGTTACAGTGGAAACAGACAACAGAGACTCGTCAATTACACTTTAATTAAATGTTCTAAATGTTTCATTTTTACTTCTAATATTTGTTGAACGAGCTTAAATGTAGGCAAGATTAATTTATTGGGTTGTTTTTAACCCAGTGTTTTTTTAGAGTGTAGAACATATTTTTCTTAGCTCAGACCTTGGAAAAATGGTCACATACTGTAGCTGCAGATTATTATTCCTATTAATGTATGAAATTCACCATTAAAAAAAAAACATCTTTAAACACAAAAATAACAAAATGCAAATCTACTGATAGAGTTTGTTTTCCAGTCATCATTCACTTTCTCATTGGCCTATAGCTATTTCTAACGAATACTGACATCAGTTAACTTTTCTTTGAAAGCCCAACCAATTGTGAGTTCTGAATGGGTTAATTGTGTTTAAATTATTGCCATCTCTGATAACAAAGAGTTAACAGTAGCCTAATAAAATACACAATTGTCGAATTAGTGATTCAAAGCTTTTCCGTGGGAGTGAATCCAAGAGCTAACAGGCCATCTGGAATATTATTTCACTACTGGAGTGTAGGAACCGCCTTTTATGGGAATAAAATGTGGTAAGATACCTATGGTTGACTAGAACTAGTACAATTTACACTGAATAAGCCCTATCTATCTATCTATCTATCTATCTATCTATCTATCTATCTATCTATCTATCTATCTATCTATCTATCTATCTATCTATCTATCTATCTATCTATCTATCTATCTATCTATCTATCTATCTATCTATCTATCTATCTATCTATCTCTGCTCATTCTGTATTATTCAGGTTTGCTGTCTAAAAGATTTAGTTGTATTTTCCCCATCAATATAACTTAAGTAGCCTGTGATGGAATTAAGTTTTTTCTTTTAAGCTAAAACCAGAAAATGCTTTTTCAGATGTAAAAATAAAAATAAGGATAAGCCTTTCATCCGAAAGCATTTCAATATTTCAAATACAGTTTCTCAAACACGAGTCGTCCAGCGTAGAGGAATCTGGGCCTCACCCGGTGGACTGCATCAGAAGAATTTATACCCTCTCTGCTCTGTTCTGGCAGGGGAGCCATTGCCTTTTTAGGCTGTGTTTTAATTACCGTGTAAACAGGCCATGAGGCAGAGCGCAGGGAAATGAAGAGGTGTTTCTGTGTGTGTGTGTGTGTGTGTGTGTACGAGCTGTGATGGGAACTTACTTAATTTGACTTTGAAACTTTAGAAATGTTTCTATAAAAGTGCTCTTGTATTGTTGAGAATGTTGTTTATCAGGGCTTCAGCTCTGTGAAGCAGTACAACAGCAGCAGCGGTGCTTCCTGTTAATGTGAAATGTACAATTTTTTATATATATTTGCTCATTAGGACGTAACAATGATTGTCTCTAAAGACATAAAAAGAGCAAATATAGGCCATTTACTCACTCAAAGCTTATGCAAAGTGAATGCAAATCTACTGGTAGCTGTAAGAGGAGATGCACTGAAACAAAGATGGGCTGCTGGAAGATGAGAAGTGTCAACTGATGGCTGCCATCTAGTGGCCAAACTTCGTCTGAGTCACAGGTGCTAAATGTAGTGTGCTGAAGGATGCTCATGTAATACATCTTTTAACTCGCATTACGCACCAGAAGTGCCATTACATTGAGATCATAATCAGTTTTCTAAAATATCATCTGCAGATTTACTTATCTCACACACTTCATCATAGACACTGACCAGTTTTCAACAACTTTATTATCATAAAACTTTATGTTTTATTATTTGAGCACTGAAAAGAGCAGCAAAGTTCAAACAAGAGCAATGTTGCCTTGCAGTGAACTAATACATACATAAACTTTGTATCCAAAAACAGGTAAACTTGAGCTATTTATTTCTGTTTTACTAGAGAAAACCTTAAGAAAATGACTGCTGGCGCAGATAACCACACGAGTAATGCCATTATATATATATATATATATATATATATATATATATATATATATATATATATATATATATATATATATATATATATATAAAAAAAAAAGTGTTTGCCCCCTTCCTGATTTTTTTTATTTTTTTTGCATGTTTGTCACACTTTAATGTTTCAGATCATCAACTTGCCTCTAAAGTCTGTTACAGCGCTGTGGAGGAATTTTGGCCCACTCATATTTGCAGAATTGTTGTAATTCAGCCACATTGGAGGGTTTTCGAGCATGAAAAAACGCCTTTTTAAGGTCATGCCACAGCATCTCAATAGGATTGAGGTCAGGACTTTGACTAGGCCACTCCAAAGTCTTCATTTTTTTTTCTTCAGTCATTCAGAGGTGGACTTGCTGGTGTGTTTTGGATCATTGTCCTGCTGCAGAACCCAAGTTACCCCAATTAAACCCCAAGAGTGCAGTGACAACTCATCCAAGAGGTCACAAAAGACCCCACAACAACATCCAAAGACCTGCAGGCCTCACTTGCCTCAGTTAAGGTCAGTGTTCATGACTCCACCATAAGAAAGAGACTGGGCAAAATTGGGCGGCATGGCAGAGTTTCAAGACGAAAACCGCTGCTGAGCAAAAAGAACATAAAGGCTCGTCTCAGTTTTGCAAGAAAAGATCTTGATGATCCCCAAGACTTTTGGGAAAATATTCCGTGAACTGATGAGACAAAAGTTGAACTTTTTGGAAGGTGTGTGTCCCATTACATTTGGCATAAAAGTAACAGCATTTGAGAAAAAGAACATCATACCAACAGTAAAATATGGTGGTGGTAGTGTGATGGTCTGGGGCTGTTTTGCTGCTTCAGGTCCTGGAAGACTTGCTGTGATAAACTGAACCATGAATTCTGCTGTCTACCAAAAAATCCTGTAGGACAATGTCCGACCATCTGTTCGTGACCTCAAGCTGAAGCAAACTTGAGTTCTGCAGCAGGACAATGATCCAAAACACACCAGCAAGTCCACCTCTGAATGGCTGAAGAAAAACAAAATGAAGACTTTGGAGTGGCCTAGTCAAAGTCCTGACCTCAATCCTATTGAGATGCTGTGGCATGACCTTAAAAAGGTGGTTCATGCTTGAAAACCCTCCAATGTGGCTGAATTACAACAATTCTGCAAAGATGAGTGGGCCAATATTCCTCCACAGCACTGTAGCAGACTCATTGCAAGTTATTGCAAATGCTTGATTGCAGTTGTTGCTGCTAAGGGTGGCCCAACCAGTGATTAGGTTCAGGGGGCAAGCAGTTTTTCACACAGGGCCATGTGGGTTTGAATTTTGTTTTCCCTTCATAATAAAAACCTTCATTTAAAAACTGCATGTTATGTTTACTTGTGTTATCTTTGATTCATATTTAAATTTGTTTGATGATCTGAAAATCAGGAAGGGGGCAAACACTTTTTCATACCACTGTGTATATATAAATTTGACATACAGGAAAACACAATATTTGTCATATGTCACTGATATAACATGCTACCCATTTCACAGAACCACACACAAACGCACTCAAACACACTCTCTCACACACAACACGCAAGAACAGTGACTCCCAACTTAAATGTTGAGATGTTGACAAGACTGTGCTTTGTTTGTGTATAAACCTGTAAAACAGAAATATAAAACTTGTGTAGTACGTATAAGTGTTATCATTATCGATTAATGTTAACTTTCTCTTTATTTTATAGAGTTAATCTTCTCCAATGTCCGATTCTCATTAAAACCTCTTTATCTGGTGATGTTTGCATCGTATATGATGAATATTCTTTGCTCTGATGAATTGTTTTTGTTCCTCTTCTATAAGTCACTTTGGATAAAAACATCTGCAAAATGAATAAAATGTCAATTTTTCCTACTTAGTGATTCTTAAATTGCACCACATAAAACAGCAAATCATTTACAACTGTTGAATGATTTCATTTATAAATAAAAATAGCCAGTTTAATAACAGTAACAGATCCAGTGTAAGATGAATTAATAGGAACACGTTTCTGTAGTGGATAAAGTTTATGATGGGCACGTGGGATACATAAGACAAAAACAGGTTGGGAAACACAGGTCTAATGGGTAAAATAAAAAAATACAGATAATGCCACCCATGCCAGTCTCAATCTAAGCCAATTCACTTCTTATTCTCCTTTACATCTTGGACATTTCTGCTCTTAAAGTGCAGGTGAACAGATGAACTAAACACCAGTATCAGTAGCATCGACACATTTCATAAACATGTGACCTTTATGAACATATAAACAAAGAAACAGGAACATGAAACTACACGACAGAACAGTCTTGAGCCCCATCGCGTCTTACCCTGCAGACATGACATCTATAGAGTCTAGCCTAAATACCATGTTTTCCGTGAGCTAGTGTCTACATGTTAATAGTGTTGTTATTTGTGGCACATAAAAAACACACAAACTATAGTACGAGTGAAGGGACAATCTTCCCCAAACAGATTGCAGCCCATGCCGAGTTTTGTGAGATTCGATGATGGAATGATTTGGCTATAAAAACTGTGCCAGCAGCAAGTGGAAATCTCTTCCCAAGCCATCCATAATCATTCAGAATCATGTGCACATCAATAAAATAAATAAATTATCTAGTTGTGAGGTCACGACGAACCCTTCTGCATAAAATACAACCGTGTTAACAATAAACATTTAGTTATGCATATTGTTAAACATGTTATTGCATTAAACAGACATTGATTTCTCAGGTCAAAACAAATATATCTATAAAACGTACACATTTCAATAAGTGCCGGTCATTATTAGGGGTTTATCATGTTCTGCTGACCAATTAAAGACACTGATTTGAGCCCTAGAGCTGCATGAATGTCTGTGCGTGTCTGCTGCATATACTTCCTACGGATCTTCTTTGGACTTATATAATATAAAAAATATTACATTTTCTTAATAATGCAGCTTTGCATAGTCCAGCCTCTGTCCGTACGGAAGGCTTCGGAGAGAAACTCAGAGGCACCAAGTGTTCTTTAAAGTGTCCTAGGATGGATCAGTCTTTATTGTGTGAGGTGTTTCCTGCCTGGTCTGTGCTCTGTTGTTTGTATATGAATGTCAGGAGGAACAGGGCGACGTCGTGGGAGGTCCAATAGGCCGTGTGTGAGGTCACAGCTGACCAATAGCGGCTCTCCACCAAACCCTCCCGAAGCTCAAAGTCCATGCGATGCTCCATCTCAACTGTGACACACAACCACCAAAACCATGAGGAAATGATGACAACACTTTCATTTCTAGGTGAACTACACTGAGATTTAAAAGAGTTTTGCAATTTTTTTTTTTAAAGTCTCTTCTGCTCTCTAAGGCTGCATTCATTTAAATCAAAAATACAGTAAAAACAGTGAAATATTATTATAATTTAGAATATCTGTTTTTTATGTGAATATATAGTAAAGTGTAATTTATTCCTGTGATTAAAGCTGAATTTTCAGCATCATTACTCCAGTCTTCAGTGTCACATGATCCTTCAGAAATCATTCTAATATGATGATTTGAAGCTCAAGAAACATTTATGATTATTATCAATGTTTAATATCTTTGTGGAAAGCGTTGGCTGTACACACCTGCTGCATCAAATAAAGAGGAGGAAGAGGATGGAGATATGGCTGAATATGCAAAAGTGCTTTGGCTGTCCTCACTGTCACCCATCCCAGAATCCCCGGTTGACGGCAGGCTGGGTGAGCGAGAGAAATGGGAGAATAAAATCCCGCCGATGCCCTTTCCAAGACTCGCAGCACCTGCACAAACACCAGGTTATAGATTAGCAGACAACACGGGTCATTCGGACTGTTACTGTGTGCCATTTTTATCTTTTCTGTGAACCACATACAAAGTTTTTAATTCCAAAATTTATTTTATCACAGTATCTCTCACTAATCCCTACCAAGTAAATGTTTTTTTCCCCCATGAAATCAAAATGTTCTTGTTTTTTATATGGAATATATCAGTCAATTCTTATTTTTTATGGAATATTGCAGTGTATTTATCGGTGCACATCATTATTTTATTTTTTTTTAATTAATGTTCCTGGTAATCTTGAATCAGAATCTCTTCTCTTCTCTGATGACGAGGGCGGGGCAACCTGTCACTCACATGAGATCCACCAATAGCAAACCACAACCATCCAATCAATTCCCCACAGACAAAATCAAGCCCCGCCCAACATTTGTTCTTGTTCCTGAAGCGTTTCACTCGGATATACGGCACAATAGAGGAAGAAAAGATTATTGCAACTTCTGTTTAATGGCGATTTTAAGACTTCTATGTAAATGCATGAATAGAAAATGCAGGAGAGCTGAATGTATGTGGAAGAGAACAAAGCTCCATTTGAACATTTCAGGCATTTTCCCAAGGTCCTTAAAAATGTGAGTTATCAGGCCTCTTCTAAAGAAGAGCAATCTGGATAAGTCGGTTTTGAAGAACTACAGACCTATCACAAATCTCCCCTTCATTGGCAAGTTAATAGAGAAGATTGTTTTCAATCAGATGAGCAAATTCCTAGACTCAAATGACTATTTGGACAACTTCCATTCTGGTTTCCAAACATATCACAGCACAGCACAGAGACAGCACTGATTAAGATATTAAGTGCTGATGCTGGCAAAATTTCAGTGTGAATAGTATTACTACTTCTTAGTGCTGCATTTGATTCTGTTGACCAACAATATACTCCTCAACAGCCTGGAAAAATGGGTAGGACTGTCTGAGACGGTGCTTAGATGCTTCAGGACATATATAGAAGGAAAAGGGTACTTTGTGAGTATAGGCAGTTTCAAATCTGACTGAACTGCTATGACACATGGAGTTCCACAACGTTCAACCCTTGCGGCTCTACTGTCCAGTTTGTATATGCTCCCAATAGGCCAAATAATTAAAAATAACAATGTTGCTCATCTCAGCTATGCAGATGACACACAGATCTACCCAGCTCTATCACTGAATGACTTCAGTCCCATAGACTCCCTGTGCCAGTGCTTAAATTAACTTCTGTCATGACAACTCTCTCAGTGTTTGGCACAGTAATGGATAAGGCAATGTTGATATGTGTGGTCTTGGCGGAACAGATCTGCTATTCTGCTGCTGCAGCTAGTTACTGCTGTTGTTATTGCTGCTGCTGCTGCTATTTCTGCTGCTGCTGTTGTTATTGCTGCTGCTGATGTTGTTATTGGTGCTGCTGTTGATTATTGCTGCTGCTGTTATTGGTGCTGTTGTTATTGCTGCTGCTGCTGCTGCTGTTATTGGTGCTGCTGCTGTTATTGCTGCTGCTGCTGCTGCTGTTATTGGTGCTGCTGCTGTTATTGCTGCTGTTGATTATTGCTGCTGCTGTTATTGCTGCTGCTGCTGCTGTTATTGGTGCTGCTGCTGTTATTGCTGCTGCTGCTGTTATTGCTGCTGCTGCTGTTATTGCTGCTGCTGTTATTGCTGCTGCTGCTGTTATTGCTGCTGCTGCTGTTATTGCTGCTGCTGTTATTGCTGCTGCTGCTGTTATTGCTGCTGTTGATTATTGCTGCTGCTGTTATTGCTGCTGCTGCTGTTATTGGTGCTGCTGCTGTTATTGCTGCTGTTGATTATTGCTGCTGCTGCTGTTATTGCTGCTGCTGCTGTTATTGCTGCTGCTGTTATTGCTGCTGCTGCTGTTATTGCTGCTGTTGATTATTGCTGCTGCTGTTATTGCTGCTGCTGCTGTTATTGGTGCTGCTGCTGTTATTGCTGCTGTTGATTATTGCTGCTGCTGCTGTTATTGCTGCTGCTGCTGTTATTGTTGCTGCTGCTGTTATTGCTGCTGCTGCTGCTGCTGCTGCTGTTATTGGTGCTGCTGCTGTTATTGCTGCAGTTGATTATTGCTGCTGCTGCTGTTATTGCTGCTGCTGCTGTTATTGGTGCTGCTGCTGTTATTGGTGCTGCTGCTGTTATTGGTGCTGCTGCTGTTATTGGTGCTGCTGCTGCTGTTGGTGCTGCTGCTATTGGTGCTGCTGCTATTGCTGCTGCTGCTATTATTGGTGCTGCTGCTATTGCTGCTGCTGCTGTTATTGGTGCTGCTGCTGTTATTGCTGCTGCTGCTGCTGTTATTGGTGCTGCTGCTGTTATTGCTGCAGTTGATTATTGCTGCTGCTGTTATTGCTGCTGTTGATTATTGCTGCTGCTGCTGTTATTGCTGCTGCTGCTGCTGCTGTTATTGGTGCTGCTGCTGTTATTGCTGCAGTTGATTATTGCTGCTGCTGCTGTTATTGCTGCTGCTGCTGTTATTGGTGCTGCTGCTGTTATTGCTGCTGCTGCTGTTATTGGTGCTGCTGCTGCTGCTGTTATTGGTGCTGCTGCTGTTATTGCTGCTGTTGATTATTGCTGCTGCTGCTGCTGTTATTGCTGCTGCTGCTGTTATTGGTGCTGCTGCTGTTATTGGTGCTGCTGCTGTTATTGCTGCTGCTGCTGTTATTGGTGCTGCTGCTGTTATTGCTGCTGCTGCTGCTGTTATTGGTGCTGCTGCTGTTATTGCTGCAGTTGATTATTGCTGCTGCTGTTATTGCTGCTGCTGGTTATTTCTGCTGCTGTTATTGGTGCTGCTGCTATTTCTGCTGCTGTTATTGGTGCTGCTTTTTTGGTTATTACCGCTGCTATCATTGCTGCTGTTGGTTATTGCTGCTGCTATTATTGGTTATTGATGCTGCTGTTATAGGTGCTTCTGCTGTTGTTGCTGCTGCTGTTGTTTACTACTGCTGCTGCTGTTATTGTTTCTGCTGTTGGTTATTGCTGCTGATGCTGTTATTGTTTCTGCTGCTGTTATTGCTGCTGCTGCTTTTGGTTATTACTGCTGCTGTTATTGCTGCTGCTGTTGTTGTTTACTGCTGATGCTGCTGATGCTGTTATTGTTGCTGCTGTTGGTTATTGCTGCTGTTATTGGTGCTGCTTTTAGTCATTGCTGCTGCTTTTGGTTACTGCTGCTGTTATTGGTTCTGCTTTTGGTTATTGCTGCTGCTGTTATTAGTGCTGCTTTTAGTCATTGCTGCTGCTGTTATTGGTGTTGCTTTTGGTTATTGCTGCTGCTGTTATTAGTGCTGCTTTTAGTCATTGCTGCTGCTGTTATTGGTGTTGCTTTTGGTTATTACTGCTGCTGTTGGTCATTTCTGCTGCTTCTGCTGTTATTGATGCTGCTGCTATTGCTGCTGATTTTGGTTATTGCTGCTGCTTCTGTTATTGCTGCTGTTGGTTATTGCTGCTTCTAATGTTTATAGCTTCTGTTATTACTGCTGTTGATGTTTATTGCTGCTGCTGCTGCTGCTGCTGCTGTTATTGGTGCTGCTTTTGGTTATTGCTGCTGCTGTTATTGGTTCTGCTGTTGTTGCTGCTGCTGTTGTTATTGTTACTGCTGCTGCTGTTATTGGTGCTGCTTTTAGTTATTGCTGCTGCTGTTATTGGTGCTGCTTTTGGTTATTGCTGCTGCTGTTATTGGTTCTGCTGTTGTTGCTGCTGCTGTTGTTATTGTTACTGCTGCTGCTGTTATTGGTGCTGCTTTTAGTTATTGCTGCTGCTGTTATTGGTGCTGCTTTTAGTTATTGCTGCTGCTGTTATTGGTTCTGCTTTTGGTTATTGCTGCTGCTGGTATTGGTTCTGCTTTTGGTTATTGATGCTGCTGTTATTGCTACTGCTGGTGTTGCTACTGCAATTGGTGTTGCTTTTGGTTATTACTGCTGCTGTTGGTTATTTCTGCAGATGTTTATTACTGCTGTTGTTGGTAATTTCTGCTGCTGCTGCTATTGCTGCTGATTTTGGTTATTGCTGCTGATATGCATTGCTGCTGTTATTACTGCTGCTGCCGCTGATGATGATGTTTATCGCTGCTGCTGGTTATTGCTGCTGCTGCTGTTATTGCTGCTGCTGTTGGTTATTACTGCTGCTGCTATTGCTTCTGATGTTTATTGCTGCTGCTGCTGCTGATGTTGCTTATTGCTGCTGCTGCCGTTATTGCTGCTACTTCTGCTATTATTTCTGCTGATGTTTATTGCTGCTGCTGCTGCTGTTGGTTATTTCTGCTGCTGCTGCAGAGCAAGTACGGGACTTGCTACTGCCAATATACACATGACACACCGCTGTGAGCAAGTAAGACATGCATTACAATACAGCATATATAAATTATCCATAGCAGATCTATACAGGTGGAGCTGGGGAAGGTGGAGGGATTCTGAAAGCACTCTGCAACTGCTACAGCAAAAGCTGACCAAGTATTTGAAGGTTGAACAGCGAGCTCATTGGCTACTGATACAGCAAGAACCAATCAGCTGTGCCTTATAGAGAATGATGTGATTACAACCAGATTGAGTTAAGGACCTATCAGCCTGCGCCATCTAGAGTTTCATGACAGAACTTTGTATTTAACAGCTGGATGTGCCAAAACTTTCTTCAGTTTAATAAAGATAAAACAGAAGTCATTGTATTTGGCAATAAATATGAAGTATCAAAGGTAAATGCATACCTTGACACCAGGGGTCTGAAAACTAAACATGAAGTCAGGAATCTTGGCGTCATCCTGCATTCTGATTGTAGCTTCAGAAGCCATAACTAAACCAGCCTACTGCTATCTATAATGTTTAGAATATAATCAGATCCTATCCTGTCTAAGCAAGACATAGAGAAGCTTATTAATGCATTCATTACCAGCAGCGTAGATTACTGCAATGGACGTCTTACTGGCCTTCCCAAAATGACTATAAGACAGTTGCAGCTCATACAAAACGCTGCTGTCAGGTTCCTGACCAAAACCAGAAAAACTGGACATTTCACATCAGTTCTTAGGTCATTACACTGGCTTCCATTTTTATTCAGAATTACTTTTAAAAGTACTTTTAATTATAAACAAATCCCATAATGGCCTTGGACCAAAATACATGGCAGATTTGTTGGTAGAATACAAACCAAACAGAGCTCTCAGATCGCAAGGATCAAGCCAGTTAATAACACCTAGAGTACATTCAAAACATGGTGAGATGGCATTTCGCTATTATGCCACGCGTAGCTGAAAGTTTCCAGAGGATGTCAGATGTGCCCCTGTCGGTAGCTTCCTTTAAGTTCAGATTAAAAACACGTCTGTTTAACTGTGCATTTCCTGATTGAGCACGGTTTCTGCTCTGTACCGATCGCACTGCACTGTTCTTTTTTTAAAATCCTCTTTTTACACAAGCTGCCGGTTTTCTGTTGGCTCTGATATAGTAATGACTTGTTCCAACGTTCAATAATGGCCTCTTTGTGAAGCTGCATTGTCATAAAACTACCAGCACTGAAATGTGCCGCTCAAACTGTTCAGATCAGACTGAAATGTGATTGTGTGTTATGTATGAACCCATCTGTCTGACACAAGAATGTTCCAGAATGAGTTGTTTTCACAGCTCAGTTTCAATAAATGCTCTATTTAGACTGGAGGAGATATTATGAGTTCTGAAAGTGACAGTATAGCTGCTTTTCCACTGTCGGGCCGAATCATTCTCACTGCTTAACCGTTCCTTTCTGTAACGATCTGGCCCAGCCAGTACGGTTATGGTTTCATTCTCCACTGTGGGGCTGATAACAGAGCTCTTTTAAATGTAATACAAATGCATCAGCCGTTATGGGTGATGATCAGATATTTCTTCTAATTTATTACTAACTTGCAAAGTTAGCTTTAATAATGCGCTTGAAATTGAATTGAATTGAATTGACATCTCTACACGCATTCTACCAGCACAGTTCAGTAAGGTTAACCGTGCCGAGAATTCCAGGCTGAAACGGTTTGTAATCGTGCCAAACCAAGTTCAAGTGTAAAAATAACTGTAACCGTTCCTTACCATTCATTTTAACGGTGGAAGTGCAGTTTAGGTCTTCATTGCACATCAGATTCTTACATTTTAATTGAATATGTTGTCACATGTACCTAGTATGCTGGCCTTGCCCAGGTTGGTGATGGACTCTCCGTAGTAACTACTGGCCAGGACAGGTGAGGTGCTGGGGCCGTTCTCCGTGTCGGACGCTACGTCCTTACTGACGTTTATATATGTGGGTCTGATCTCATCATATGGAGTGGCATTGATAGTGTTACACCTTTAAAACAACGTCAAAATCAACATTCAAAATCATATCAAATGATACCAAATTTCTGGCAAATGCAACATTTAAGCTAGTGATTCTCAACCAGGGGTTTGGGGCCCACAGCAAACTTCCAAACATATTTAAATTAATAATAATAATAATAAATACACCCTACTGGTCAAAAGATTGGAATAATTAAGATTTTTTAGTGTTTTTGAAAGAAGTCTCTTCTGCTCCACAAGGCTGCATTTATTTGAACAAAAATACAGTAAAAATAGTAATATTGTGACAAAATATTAGCCTTTTTAAATAACTGTTTTATATATATATATATATATATATATATATATATATATATATATATATATATATATATATATATGTGTGAATATATTTAAAAAATAATAATTTATTCCTGTGATCAAACGTGAATTTCAGCATCATTACTCCAGTCTTCAGTGTCACATGATCCTTCAGAAATCATTCTAATATGATGATTTCAGCAAACATGCATTAAATTGATAAAAAGTGACAGCAAAGACATTTATAATGTTACAAAATATTTCTATTTCAAATATTTGAACTTTCTATTCATCAAAGAAACCTGAAGAAAATATTAAGCCGCAAAAAGTGTTTTAACATTAATAATAAGAGCCATTATCAATGATTGATCATCATGATAATAACGGAGCATCAAATCATCATATTAGAATGATTTCTGAAGGATCATGTGACACTGAAGACTGGAGTAATGATGCTGAAAATCACAGGAATAAATTACACTTTACTATATATTCACATAGAAAACAGCTGATTTACATTGTAATAATATTTCAAAATAGTACCGTTTTTATTGCATCTTTGGTCAAATAAATGCAGTCTTGATGACCAGAAGAGACTTTTTCAAAAACACTAAAAAAAATAATTATTCCAAACTTTTGACTGGTAATGTATGCAAAACTCTAAATTAATAATCTAAATTAAAATGGTAAAAAATAAAAAATAAAAAATAAAAATCAACCTCTTTTTGTCTCTCTCAATAACTTTTTTTGTGTTCTTGAACATTTTTGAAATCACAAACTGAATTGTGGTTAATAAATTTAACAAATCAACACTCCCAGTTTACAATACAGTTCAGAAATACTGAAAAAATCTTATTGTTGGGGCTCAAATTTAGTATTGGACAACAAGACAAAAAGATTGAGAACTACTGCTTTAAACAATTATACAATTATGACAAAAAAATAGGAAATAAAGTGTAACATTCATGCATAAGCATGCGAATAAATTTTCCTGACAAGTACAAACTATACTCAAACAATAACATTTGAAGACTCACCAGTGTATTTGGACAGGTGCAATATTGCTATAGTGCTTTAAAACAAGAGGCTCCAGTCGATAGGCCTGCCAGACAGAGAAATATATCATAAATCAGTCCCCTCTCCTCAAATGAACAGCAAAGCCCCAGAGTGAATGTAGTGACGTCTTCTCACCACAGGATCGGTTGGGTGGAAGATGTTGAAGAGGCGTCGGCAGATGGATTTGGGCATGATGTGGTCCTGGTCACCGGTGTTTCCGGGCCGAATCCCTCTCAGAGCCAGGAACACAGCCAGAGGAGAGCCCATGCAGAAGAAGTTCTCCACCTGCAGTACAATTATGGAGCTTTATTACATGGACATTTCATTTGAGCTGATCACCGTGTTAATGTCACTACATCACCTTAAACTTCAACGTAGGGAAGGGTGCAGGTGTCGATGCCTTCAGGCCCTGAAGCTGATCTTGCAGTTCTCGTAACCTGTCACAGACACAAGACCTTTTACAAGACTCAACAACAGTGCATGATGATATAGTCACAGCTCAATGTCATCTTCTAGCCATGAAAAAAAGGCATCATTTTTCATCATAGTTTTCATTAACAGCACTATATAAATGTTAAAGTTTGACTTGACATGATTTAGACATGTGAAATAGCGGCACCTTTGTCTGGTTAGTTGCACTTCCTCCAGCAGGTGGCGCTCTCATAACTCGTCCAGTGTAAATCGTCGCCCAGCAGCTGGTCGTGATGTTCTTGCAGACAGAAGCGCACAGGATCCCAGCCGGTCATGATGTCGAAGGTGATCACGCAGCCCAGAGAGTGGGAGATGATGGACACTTTGCCGCCTTTCTTCTCAAATTCAGGGTTTCGTGAGCAGAAGAGAGAATACAGGCGGTTGAGCTCCTGCGTCAAACCCTTAGTGATCTGGAAGGATGAACATTATCATATATAACAAAATACTTAATATGAATTATATCTCATGTTTAACCACTATAAGAGCCAGTGGCAAATCCCCGAAGCACTGGCCGAGATGAAGCTGTTCTCGGCGGGTACACGAGCACTGAACGGCCGCTGACGGCCTGGAGCTCACACCTCCGAAACTAAAACTGTCAGTAGGTGGCAGTAAATGTCTAATTGAGCTGCGTCTCATTTCGAAGGCTGCGTCCTCTGGAGGTCGCATTTGAAGGCTGCATATGTCAGAGGCGGCCTCATTTAAGAAAAATAACCAAAGTAAGAAAGAAATTACAGTATTTAACAATTCACGAGGAATATCAGTCAACTTCATTACAGTTACTTTTCTTAAATAAGACATCCTTGATGACATATACAGCCTTCAAATGTGAGGACACAGCCTCCGAAATGAGACGCAGCCATTGAGTCACTCATTCATTCGAATCGTTCAAACAGCTGATTCATTCAAGTAATGAAGTTAATGGCTCTCTTTATGAATGGGTCATTGAATCATTGGTTCACCCAATTGATTCATGCAAAACGTGTTTATTCAGAAACGAAGCATCGCTGTGTGTTGCTTGGAGATGCAGAAACGGTTCTGCTGTGGCTTTATAGGTAATATTTTCATTGGCAGAATTGAGCAAAAAGACAATATTGTGAATAGTTTCTTAGTATAAAATCAATATCACATTTGCACTCGTGCTATTCAGGACAAAAACAGCTTAACTATATACACTATGATATAAACAAGACAAAAACTCATAAATGCCCCAATATCTTGAATTTATGGGTAATTCTAATTGCATTCTATAGTCTGAAACAACACAAGGGTGAAAAAATGATGACAAAATGTTCATTTTCAGGTGAACTAATCAAACGTAGCGCGCCGTTCACCTCGTCTCTGTAGAGAGGGCTGGTGTAGTACATGATGTCCATGGCGCTGCTGTTGAGTAAATCTCTCAGGCCTCTCACCTTATCTGGTGTGATAGACTCCACTGTGTCTGTGTTTAAAGAGGAAAACGCTATTAAAATATGAACGCAAACTATGCTCAAACGGCTCATGTGTTTTTTCACTCATCATTTCGTTATTAATGTTAATGCATGTCATTGTTTGAGCTGCTTTGTTTACACAGCTGAGAGAGGGATGAACTATATAATATTCTCTCGCCATCATCTGAAACAGCTTGTGAACAAAAGGTAAAAGGACAGTCGTGATCAGAGCAGCTGAACGCAGACAGACATGTGGTGTGGCGTCTGTCTTACCGCCGTCCAAAGCGAGTTTAGAGCGCCACTCGACCGGCAGGAACTCCACATGCTCCTCTGTTTGCTCAGCAAAGTGCTTCTCCTCCATCTTCCTCACAGCTTCCCGCAGCCTGAACACACACACACACACACACACTCCAGCTCATCACAAGGCATCTCACCGAAGACTCACGGGTCATTATCAATAACAGCACTCCTGAGGACTCACATGCCAGTGTTTTTGATGATGCGATCCTTGTCCATCTTCTGTCCAATGCCATGAACCACAAACACAACGTGTGTGGTCTGAGGAGGTTTATCATCCAGCGAGGCCTCCTCCACATAACCGCGGTGCAGTCTAGTGCCACTGCTGGAGGCTGAGGACAATGATAGGACACACGGATGAAGGACACTTACCCTTGTTACAACACCATCATCTAGTAATGCACCAAAAATAGAAGTAATGGGCATGCCGAAAGGTCTTTACAATCGTTCGTGAAAGCTGCTTGGTAAGATGTAGCTATGTTAGGGTTAGGGGTTAGTATTTATTGCAGCATTGAGTAACTTTCGGCACGCTCATTTCTCCGACCTACAGCTATCCCAGTCTCAAAATTTCAGTGGCCGAAAATAAATTTTTTGGTATTTTTTGAAACTGACGTTAAAGGATTAGTTCACTTTCAAATAAAAATTTCCTGATAATTTACTCACCCTCCATGTCATCCAAGATGTTCATGTCTTTCTTTCTTCAGTGGAAAAGAAATTAAGATTTTTGATGAAAACATTCCAGGATTTTTCTCCATATAGTGGACTTCAATGGGCACCAAACGGTTGAAGGTCCAAATGTCAGTTTCAGTGCAGCTTCAAAGAGCTCTACATGATCCCAGACGAGGAATAAGAGTCTTATCTAGAGAAACCATCACTCATTTATAAAAAAAAAAAAAAAAAAAGAAAAAAAAAGGACAATAGGGAAGGCGTAGGACATACAGCTTAAGCTTTTTGAAGAATACGAAAGTGCGGTTTTGGCAGAAGCACACGATCATTTGTTTATATAAAGCACATACATTTAGATTATTTTTGAAAATGGCCGATCATTTCTCTAAATAAGACCCTTATTTCTCGTCTGGGATCGTTTAAAGCTCTTTGAAGCTGCACTGAAACTGAATTTTGACTTTCAACTGTTTGGTGCCCATTGAAGTCCACTATATGGAGAAAAATCCTGGAATGTTTTCATCAAAAACCTTCATTTCTTTTCCACTGAAGAAAGAAGGACATGAACATCTTGGATGACATGGGGGTGATTATCAGGAAAATTTCCATCAAGTAAATTATCAGGAAATTTTTATTTGAAAGTGAACTAATCCTTTAAATTAGCACTTCTCCAATGACGAGCAGTGTCCGTTTCGTAAATATGTCAGGGTTGCCAAGCATGCAGTTTTCCCGTGGAATTGGGCTACTTTTATAATGTTGATTTTGTTTCCTGCGGATTAAAGGTTTATTTGACTCAGATGCTCGTATTGAGATATTTCAGCCATTTTATATTCTAACAATGACACAACTGTGCTAGATGATGAGTTTTGTGAGGAAGGGCATTGGTAGGGAGCTCCTTTATGAAAACAGACAGTGTTTATGAGTACTATTATATAGTGCATTGTGAATAACGCATACAGTGAATGTAAAATATGTATTTTAGGTATGGAAGTGGCACATTTTGAGTTTTGATACTTGGGATAGGGTCATGGGGATAGTTTTGTTTCACAGACCTGGCAACACTGATAAGCTACAAGAGGTAAATATGTCAGCTGGGTTGACAATATCGATTTCTTGATATCAACCGATCCTTGTTTTGATGAACCGAAATCTTTTAGTCTGTGCTTTCAGATGATGTGTAAACAAAACTTGTTATTTGTGGAGACTGCCATCCAATAATCACATTAACCTTTGTGCTTTGTTACTTTTGAGATGAAACAAAGACTCGGCTTTCAAATGGTCAACTTCATCAGGAAATGAAGCGATCATCTCTTCCTCTTAACTACTAGTTACAGCACCAAATAAACTTGAATGAACATCAGAAGGAATGCTGAAAGATACAGTAAAACTTACTGAGATGAATCATGTCTCAAGTAAACATCACATTTACCTCAGAAAAGCCATAAACTCGATAGTTAGCTAGAAAACAACTATAGAGAGGAGCATTTTGCTAAATATTTGCACTATATTCCATATTCATTACTTTTTTAGTTAACATGTTCCCTTCATTATTTAATGTATGTTTGAATAAATCTGTCATGAAAACAGCCATTAAAAACTTGATATAAAAACTGCCTTGGTAAAAAATGAATTTTGGTGCATCACTACCCTCAACTGTGACTATATTCACAATATAATATGGTCTCTTGTACCTTTATTGCTTTTTATAAAAAAAACACTAGATAATAAAAATATTATGGACATTGGCACCATATTATGAGAAAAGCTTTTGATATTTTCTAATGCAAGTCTTTGGAGGTCCATGTGTTTGCATAGTTTTAACAGTAATTTTACAGGAATTATCCAAAAATACAGTTGCAGAGAGATGTATAATGACACAATGAACACAGAATCTGGTGTATGGACAGAATGATCTGCTGTGCAGTTTTGCAGCTCACCTTTAGAGAAGCCCAGCTTCTGTGTGACCGTGCGAGCAATCTTAGACGTGGTGGCGTCGCTGTACAGATACACCTCATCATCGCTGTACCAGTCGACATGACTGCGGCTCAACTGCAGACTGTGAATGGCTGTTCGGTGATGGGGAGAAGGACACGTGGACAACATTAAGGAACATTCATTACGTTCACTGACAGGGCTATACAGTAACACACCTCACAGTTCACAGAGTAAATGACACAAAACTACAGGAAGCAGTGCTTTTCAGTGCACAGACATGTCCGGTTTTCTCTAAGGGTCTGATTTGAGGTGTTTTAAGAGTGCCGCAGCACTGAATGATAGGGATTAGGCAGTAAAGTATCCTGTAAAGAGCACACTGAAAAGCCGCCTGTCATTCTCTCTTACAAACAGAGAGATATGAACAGAGAAATGAATCCGGCTAGTGGATCAAATCAGCTGATGTTCACCTGATGTTAAGAGCAGCCCTGCTTCGCACTTCACACGCACAGAATATAAATTCAGAATATCTCATATTTCTATCCACAGGGTAAATGTTTTTAATATTATGACATATGTTCCTGGTTCAAAAGACCCTAAGCTATATGAATAGTATCTGTGGCATATTGTTGATTACCACAAAAAATAATTTCATCCCTCCGAGCTTGAGTAGTTCACTTACATTAGAAGTCTGTGGGAAAAGACAATCTTGACGGTTTTGCAGCTTGTATTTTTATTAAAATGCTATACAGTCCAAAAGTTTGGAACCACTAAGATTTTTAATGTTTTTAAAAGAAGTTTCGTCTGCTCACCAAGGCTACATTTATTTAATTAAAAATACAGTAAAAAACAGTAATATTGTGAAATATTATTACAATTTAAAATAACTGTGTACTATTTGAATATATTTGACAAAGTAATTTATTCCTGTGATCAAAGCTGAATTTTCAGCATCGTTACTCCAGTCTTCAGTGTCACATGATCCTTCAGAAATCATTCTAATATGCTGATTTGCTGCTCAAGAAACATTTATGATTATTTTCAATGTTGAAAACAGTTGTGTACTTTTTTTTTCAGGATTCCTTGATGAATAGAAAGTTCAAAAGAACAGCATTTATCTGAAATACAAAGCTTCTGTAGCATTATACACTACCGTTCAAAAGTTTGGGGTCAGTAAGAATTTTTATTTTTATTTTTTTGAAAAGAAATTAAAGAAATGAATACTTTTATTCAGCAAGGATGCATTAAATCAATCAAAAGTGGCAGTAAAGACATTTATAATGTTACAAAAGATTAGATTTCAGATAAACACTGTTCTTTTGAACTTTCTATTCATCAAATAATCCTGAAAAAAAATATTGTACACGAATATTTTGTACAATTGTGCACATTAAATGTTTCTTGAGCAGCAGATCAGCATATCAGAATGATTTCTGAAGGATCATGTGACACTGAAGACTGGAGTAATGATGCTGAAAATTCAGCTTTGATCACAGGAATAAATTACTTTGTGAAATATATTTAAATAGAAAACAGTTATTTTAAATTGTAATAATATTTCACAATATTACTGTTTTTTACTGTATTTTTAATTAAATAAATGTAGCCTTGGTGAGCAGACGAAACTTCTTTTAAAAACATTACAAATCTTAGTGGTTCCAAACTTTTGGACTGTACTGTATATATATATATATAAAGACATCAGATGCAAAAGCCTCTAAGTGCCATCTGAAATGTTCTTATAAAATGAGCATGTTTATGTTCTGTTATTTCACTTTTTTTAATGGTGATGAAAAGGACCTATTAATTGCCATTTAAGTGAAATAACTAAACCTAAACATGCTAATTTTAGAAGAAAATTTCAGACGGCACTTAGAGGCTTTTGCATCTGAAGTCTTCATATATATATATATATATATATATATATATATATATATATATATATATATATATATATATATATATATATATATATATATATATATATATATATAAAATTTATTTATTTATTTATTTTTTGGTACAAATATATTATGCATTGCAATGCAATTCATTTGAGTGGACTTTTCTTCTTATAAACAGTACTTTGTACACCATGTACAGTATTCTTGCATGTATAATACAAAATTAAACAGGCTTTTCATGAAATATTAGATATGAATGGATTTAAGACATCTCATGTTAACAATTATAAATCACAAAAGGTGATTTTTGGGATGTTAAAATACTTTCTCCTGTGTCAACTTTCACCCAAACATGAAAATTATCCCATGATGTACTCACCCTCAAGCCATCATAGGTGTAATATGACATTCTTCTTTCAGACTAACACAATAGGAGTTATATTAAATATCCTGGCTCATCCAAGCTTTATAATGGGAGTGAATGGGGCTCGAGATTTTGAAGCCCAAAAAAGCACATCCATCCATCATAAAAGTAATCCATACATCTCCAGTGAGTTAATAAAAGCCTTCTGAAGCAAAGCAATGCATTTTTGTAAGAAAAATATCCATATTTAAAACTTGATAAATGATAATAACTGGCTTATGGTAAACACTGTATGCAAGTCTAGCTCTGGCGGTTCTGGCATGACACACTGACAAACACGGAAGTGCAGAGGATAGAGCAAAACAAAACACCGGTCGCGAATTAGAAGTCTAAAATTATAATTTTTAAAGAGAACATCCTACGTCACGCGTCGGGTCAGAGGTCACTCTTCCGTCGCAAATCGATGCGTACGGCCATTTCCGGAAGCCATCTATTATAATCTATAAAGTTATAAATATGGATATTTTTCTTACAAAAACCCATCACTTCTCTTCAGAAGGTCTTTATTAACCCACTGGAGCCGTATGGATTACTTTTAAGACCCATTCACTCCCATTATAAAAGCTTGGAAGAGCCAGGATATTGTAAAATATATCTCTGATTGTGTTTGTCTGAAAGAAGATAGTCATACACACCTAGGACGGCTTGAGGGTGAGTAAATCATGGGATAATCTTCACTTTTGGGTGAACTATTCCTTTAATATGCAGAAACAACTATAAGAAAGACATTTGTATGTTGTGTAACCCAAACCACTGTGGCCCTGCTATAACTGATTAACACTGACATGTTTGCTTGATCATCCCGACCAGCCTGTTGAGCCAGAATGTGTTTACATCCACTTTAAAAGTCAAGTTTCAATTCGATTAAAGCAATAATTAAATCAACAGCATTGTGTAAACTCTTTAGTCGGACTGAAATTGTACTAGTCTGGTTTAAAATCGGACTAGCAGAGACAATGCAACTGTAACTCGCTTTGAACACATATATAGTCTCAGAATTGCGCTCCTGCTGTGAAAGACATTTAATCTTTCAAATATTCGACGTACAGTCAGACTCAACCAATAGCGTGAGTTTGGGGGCGGGAGTATCTCTTGACCTCTTGAGTTCAGGAAACCTCTTTGAAAACAATCATTATTCTCACAATTGTTTGGTGCTGGTAAGAAGTATTTTAACACTAAGTTTTCCCCCAGACGTCTGCCATCTGCTGTAAGTGTATTAAGTGTGGTTTTACAAACTGAGGGACGAATGAAAATGATTCTCGTGGTAACTGACGGCATGCCACAGACGTGTTGTATTGAACCTGAACATACTAATACTTTTGCACATTTCTAAATTCATCCAGTTATGATCTGTGCTCATTACGAAGGGTGGATTCATAAATCTGAGTCTGTTCTCAGAGCTGCTCTTGTGCTCAGGTGTCCACGGCTGATGATCGCCTTAGAAAAGCAAACAAAGGTGGACTAGAGGCCTAGATCATCATGCCAAAATACAGAACCGCTAACATCAACAGCATGTCCTCTACAGTGATGGATTTGGACAGGGACAAAGGACAGATGATTGACAGTTCTGTTCCCTTTAACCACAGTTTCTATAGATTGGAGTCAGGTGAATGTCCTGCTCTCAATCTCATCTGTGTAAGTGAGGACATTCAGAGGACAGGGGGTGATCAAATCTGCCTTCACTGTAAAAAATTAATGCGATTTTAACGGTTAAATATTGTAAAAACACTACGAAAAAAAAAAAATTGTAAATAGGTTAACAGTAAGTTCCCATATTATGTACAGGGAAAAACTGTAAAAGCTCTTACCAGACATTTTATGTAATTTTCACAGTAAAATGCAGTAAATGTTACCATTTTTATAAGTAAAAAAGACAAAATCAATGTATAATTTACAGTCAAAAACTGTAAACTAATATTCCCACACTTGAAAATATTTTGTTTAAATAATCATGTTTCTTAATAGTTTTTGTTATCAGTTATGTCCATTAGGGTTTTATGTTACATCTTCTGTACATCTTCTATACTTCAGCTCGTGGAAAAGCTACTTGTGATGAACTCATGTGGTTTTCATGTGACTTTCTCTTTTACCACCTGCATTGTTATGGTGGTTGTGAGTATATGTTAAAAGTACAAAACAGATGTGCATTGTTAAATTTACTGGTTTACATTCAAATTTTCTTGTTTGTAAATGCGTTTACAGTTTTTCTGTATTTTTTACTAAATTATTCTGGCAACCACAGCTGCCAAATTTATTTTGTGATTTTTTTTTACAGTGTTGAGTTGAGTTTTCTGATAGACACACATGCATTTCCCAGGGACACAGAGGACATCTTTCAATCTGAGCTCTAACTGGAACCTTCAATATGACATTTCATAATCACATCTATCATAACAATGACAAGGCGACAAAAGATTTTCCATTTTTGAACCAAACATTGAAATATTAATAGAGGGAGACCATATTAGCACCATCTTATTTTAACAGATACGTTGTCTTATGAATGCAACAAAGTGGGTCAGCAGATTTTTTTTTATATAAAAATATAACTTAAAATAAAAAAATTAGTAACAATTATAACAAAAAAGTATAAACAGTAAGCAACTATATTTTGGTTCAATGGCTGATGTCGATGGTTATTATAATCTAAAGTGCAGAGTGGCTGATATAATGCCAATACATTCACAAACTATTAAATGCATATGGCAATATGACAAAAATAATCAATAATATGACAAAAAACAAAACAAAACTCAAAATTTACCAAAAAATTTAAACTGAAGTTAATATCCATTAACAAGATATTTTGGAACTGACCAATGCAACGATGGTAATCGGCTGAAAAACTGGCTTACTCTCTGGGTCTTGTATGACACTATTGCAAGAGGATCGACATATCTGTGTTTGAAATGACTTGAACAAACTCTGTTTCCCAGAGAAAACTCAATGGAATCATGCAGTACTACTCTACTGACCTACATACACAACATAAGCCCATTACGGGGTCAGGAGCTGAACTAAAGGCACTCAGGGGGACAGAGTACATGTATAAATATGGCTGAAAGATTTTTTTATATATATATATAAATATAAATCTGTGGAATAAGTGATATTGGAAAAAAAACATCCCCAAAACATAACACGTTGTGTTATATGTGCAGCATAACTGGAGAAGCGGCGTATTAGAGCAGGACCAACTTAACTCCGAGGATTACGAAGCCAACTAAGGTTAACAGGGCTTGTGTTAGAAGGCAGCCTGTCAGGATTTTAAGCAGCAATAGGCACTCGGTTTTCTCTGTGTATTTTGAAGGGTATGCCTCGCTCTAGCCGGGGTTACACTCAAGCTGGAATTTAATTTCTGTGAACAAGAAGCGTTTGTTTAAGAGAACAAAATAAGAAACATTTACTCTCAAGATCAACAGAAATTTAAGTTTGATATTATGTTCTCTTTTTGTTCAATGTAATAAATGACTTGCAGAACACAGACAAAACAATGCTGTGACAGAATGACAGCATGTTCGGAGGTAACTGTAATTGTTTAGGCAAAATCTCATGACTTTTTTTGATTCACATCAAATAATTGGTTTGGTAAAGGTGTTTCCACTGTGGTTTATGTTCATGTATTTTCACAGAATATAGAGGCTGTCAATGACTGACATCTGATACCTTGATCTAAAATGACGCAGTGTGCAGCATATCAATCAGCAGGATTCGTTTTTAGGATATGTCTGTAAATTAAGTGTCGATGTCTGAAATTTTTATCATCAATTCATGCAGGATGAGCGATGTATGAGATGAGTGTGGACCTAACACAAAATATATTTCTGTATATACGTAATTATGCAGAAAATTTTAAATATGAGCATATATATGGGATTATTAGGAGAAATGGATTTGAATACAATATATATATAGCCTGTAATACTATATTGCATAACATTTCATGGTTGTATATCATGCTTTATGCTACACAGTCAACATGAAAAAGTTGTGAATTTTTGTGTCTATTTTCTCTAGTTATTAATGATGTTTGCTAAAAATAAAGATTCAATGAATGATTTTTTTACATAATGTCTTGTTGAGTCTGCATGTGATATTGATGTATATATTTGAGTAAAACAGCTTCTCAAACAAAACAAAAAAAGTAGGGTGGGACTTGATTTTGTTGCTAATTTGCTAATTGATGAGATCTTATATGAGTGACAGGTTGCTGGAGGAGAAGAGAAGAGATGTCGACGCGAGAGGCACATGAACTTAATGATGTGCAAAAATTAATTCATTTCTTATAAACACTGCAATATTCCCTAAAAAAAAAAAAAATGTCATTTCATGGTGATTAAGTTTGTGAACTATTGGCTTTTTCTTTTAATTCAAACTAGTTGTAAATAAAACAAAGATTATTGAAGTAAATACTATTTCTACTTTAAAATTCAATGTGTTACTTGCCATTTCTTTGTAATTATTTGTGAAATTTGCTGGAATTTTCTAAGTGAAAATTGTTTCAAACTAAATCACCAAATTATTTTTTTTTCCAGTGTAGAAATGGGCACCATTCATATAACTTTTGACACACTGTATGTATTCAAAACATTGCTTTGAGTGTTTTGAAAACATCAGATTCTAATAATAGTAACATAATAAGGAAATACAGCAGGGAAAATAGGAAAAGTGAACACTTTTAAAGAACACGAGAGCCAAAAAGCACACTTTTGTGAAACTGGGTTTAAAGCTAATGGGAGGGTTTCTAATGAGCAAAAGGCGGAAAAGGAGAATCAGCATCTACAAGGAGTAAAAATGGAGGACTGTAGTACCTTGACATCGCTTTCGCTTGTGACTTTTAGCACTCGTCTGATATCCGCTCCATTTGAATAGAAAGGGGAGGTAGAATGGGGGGAAGTGGGAAAGAACTAACAAACCAAAAAACAGTGAGTGGTCACGTTATTGGCAGTGTCACCTCTCTATCAGCCTACACAACAATATACACAAACTCTCAGTTTTAATAAAAACCAATTATGAGGCTGTGTTGTACTGCGTAATATTCAGCTCAAAATACAAGTAATACCATCATATTGTGTTAGTCCAACAGCAGCACACTTAAATCATGCTTTTCACTGGCTCAGTTCTTTATAAGGGTCTTTTTAACGTGAATGCGAGTGATATTACCCAGGACACATTTCTCATATCATTTAAGTTTCAAATCAATGAATGCTGCAATAGTAAAGACAAATGCTGTCACATAAATTACAATGTTTGCATAAACTCTTACATTAAAACCATGATAAATATGCAGTGTAGTAAATGGCAAGGAGAATATCTCCAGTATTTCCATAAGAAAAATATCAGAAAAATTGCTGATATTATACACATATTTTTCTGGCTTAACCAGAATGCAGAGCTTAATCAGAAAATGATGTGCATGTGAACATGGTCTATTTCTAAATGATTCAGTAAAACAAATGCTATTTTATAGAGAGCAATCACTCCTCTGTGAGGCTGTGTTATATATTGTCCTTCACTCCCTTTATTTTCTCTACATGTTCAATAAACTCAAGCACTCATTCCTCTCTCATCAGATTTATCTCCACACACAGTCCAAGCGTCATTTGAGTCATGAAGTTCAAGCCGTCTGCGTTTTAAAACCATATTTATTACACTATAATGTCTCAAACACATAAGAGGCATATAAGGCAAGAGTTTTGCATAATTCTTTCTCATGACTGAATGATGTGATTTAGACTGAGAACAACAGAGGTCCCAGCACAGAACCCTGTGGGACTTATTCAATAAAATCTGACAAAAACTGTAAAGACGCAGATGAAGAGATTTGGACAGACTGTCTGGAGCGGATTAGACAAGTTCTTCTGGTCCTTTACTTGTGATTAAAAGTTAGATTCCGGTGGGAGAAATGAATTCAGCGTCCATGTGACTCAATGTTTAAATACAGATTGGATGTAATTGTGCATGACCCACATTCAGCTCCTCATGAGCACTGTTAAGTTCCCTTCGTTTTGAGGAGAAACTACAAATGTAGTGTAGCTTAACAGAAAGGAGGAGTAGGATAAGGATGGCAGATCTACTTAATCCCCTGTTGTATCGTCACAATGACTCAGCAGCACATTTACATCTTTTTTCTTTTTGCAAAAGAGTAATTTGAGGACGTTCTCAGTATCAGTATCAGAATGACACGGCCCTTCTGTCTCTGCCAGTCTAGAGTACTTGTGCAAAATCCTCAAGTCGACTTTTGTCTCATTGAAAATCTCTAAAAACCCAGTCGTTTTTGAACTCCCTTCCTGTCTACACTCCATTACATGATTCACCTTATGTTGCAACGTGGAAGAAAGCTGATTTCTGTGAATGCACATGACTTTTTGCATATTTATCCTAACTCTATTTAGTCTCCATTGTTGCTCCCATTTCACTTTTCTGTGTGCCACCATCTTGTCGATGTTCAATCCAGGAGTTTATCTTGCATACATAACTATAGACATCATTATAGAACATTTTAACATTTAAATTAATTGTTTTTATGGATAGAAAGAAAACTGAAAAAGTACAGAATGCCTTTGATGCAAATGTGACCATGATGTGTTGTGATGCATGAAGATCATTTCACCGTCACAAACGCAAACATACACACCATCATACACAAACAGTCATTTTTCTACAGATACTGGCAATAAGGGCAGGTGTGACCTTTTTCTGATGGATTCTTCATTGGTTTCTCAATACTTCTAAACTGACGAACAGCCTCACAATCAGGAGGAAAGCTCTCTCTTCACAATTAACCTCTATAGATCAATCAAATTATGTGGTAGTAGTGAATTCTCTCACCATCTTTCCTGTCCACAGTCTTGGCCAGCGCGTCAGTCTCAAAAGCGTCCTGTACCTGTTGTCCTCGGAAACAAGCCAGGTGTTCTTTCTCTATGAGGTCGCTCTCGTCCTCCTCTACAGGCGTCCATGTGCCGTCAATGAACCACTGGCCTCTCATGACAGGGATGCACTCCTGTTCTACAGGGGGGAGACGCAAAACAAACAGTAAAGGACACAGAGAAACAATCAAACATGTATTAACCTTGGGTAAATTGTATTTTAAGAATGATTTTTTAATGCTGTAAATACAACAAAGATTATTGAAGCATGCTTTACAAGAATATACTATTTCAAAAATATGTCATGATGAATTCAATGTGTTATTTGCCATTCCGTTGTAATCATTTATAAAAATTACTAGCTAACTAGATAATTGTTTCGAAGTAAATCCTACACCAAATTTATTACACATTTTGTAAAAGATTTACACTAAATTACTGGCAACACACCTCACCTGACAGACTGAAGTGATTCACCTTCACCTGAGATGTTAATACACTTAAGAATTATGCAAAGAAACTAAACATGTAGCCTTTCAAATTATGCACCAAATAGAGGTCCTTATTCTCTGAGAAAGTTTAAGTTACAGTAGTCCACAAAAACGTCAACTATGTTACTTCACTTTTACAAACATATTTTTACATTGTTTATTTGTTTTTTGTTATATATACAGTACAGTCCAAAAGTTTGGAACCACTAAGATTTTTAATGTTTTTAAAAGAAGTTTCGTCTGCTCACCAAGGCTACATTTATTTAATTAAAAATACAGTAAAAAACAGTAATATTGTGAAATATTATTACAATTTAAAATAACTGTTTTCTATTTGAATATATTTGACAAAGTAATTTATTCCTGTGATCAAAGCTGAATTTTAAGCATCATTACTCCAGTCTTCAGTGTCACATGATCCTTCAGAAATCATTCTAACATGCTGATTTGATGCTCAATAAACATTTAATGTGTACAATTGTACAAAATATTTGTGTACAATATTTTTTTTCAGGATTATTTGATGAATAGAAAGTTCAAAAGAACAGTGTTTATCTGAAATCTAATCTTTTGTAACATTATAAATGTCTTTACTGCCACTTTTGATTGATTTAATGCATCCTTGCTGAATAAAAGTATTCATTTCTTTAATTTCTTTTCAAAAAAATAAAAATAAAAATTCTTACTGACCCCAAACTTTTGAACGGTAGTGTATAATGCTACAGAAGCTTTGTATTTCAGATAAATGCTGTTCTTTTGAACTTTCTATTCATCAAGGAATCCTGAAAAAAAATATTGTACACAAATATTTTGTACAATTGTACACATTAAATGTTTCTTGAGCAGCAAATCAGCATATTAGAATGATTTCTGAAGGATCATGTGACACTGAAGACTGGAGTAACGATGCTGAAAATTCAGCTTTGCATCACAGGAATAAATTACTTTGTCAAATATATTTAAATAGTACACAGTTATTTTAAATTGTAATAATATTTCACAATATTACTGTTTTTTACTGTATTTTTAATTAAATAAATGTAGCCTTGGTGAGCAGACGAAACTTCTTTTAAAAACATTAAAAATCTTAGTGGTTCCAAACTTTTGGACTGTACTGTATATATATAGTGTTGTAGTCAAGACTATCTAAACCGAGACCAAGACCAGACTAGCACTCCTCAAATTAATCTGAAAGATCCACATTTACTACCTGAGAAATGTCTTATTTTTAATCAATAATTATATTTAGAATAATAAGACTCAGTCGTTTCCAAACGACTGAAACAACAAAGTTCATCTTTACACTACAGCGGTGGAACAGAAGTTGCATCTGAATTGAATAAATAAATATAAATAATTTTGAGATTAATGTTTTAAAAATAACATTTAAAAAAAAAAAAAAAAAAATCAATATCACGTTTGCAATTGTGCTCATATTTGTGAAAACAGCCCTCTTTCTTGAGATATTGCTAAATTATATCATACAGTATAGAAATATCAAGATCTTACACAAGTACTTTTTTGCAATCATATCTTGAATTTTGTGGGCATTTGTATTAATTTTGGTGACATTTTTGACACAATCCCCTCTGACCCGGCACAACAGTAACAAAATAAATTAAATTAGAAATAAGTTATTGATTGAATTTGAAGCAGGAAGTTTTACACCCAATCAAATTAACAACATTAACAAAGAAATTAGACAATGCAACGGCAATTTAGCGATATCCCCGAGGTTGTGGTCTTGACCGGTCTTTAATTAAAGTCCTAGAGTCCTTTTAGTCTGAGACCAAGACTTTCAAAAAGTAGTCTTAAAACCGGTCTCAAGTACTACAACACTAATATATAGTAGTCAACATCTGAAGTGGATCAAAAAAGTTAATCAAAGTTCTCCTAAGAACGAAGAAGAAGGTTTTAGGTCAACTTTGATGAAAGGTTTTGATCCACTTCAAATGTCGACTACTGTATATATATACACTGATCAGGCATAACATTATGACCACCTTCCTAAGGTTCCCCAGGTAAGAGACGCACACGCACCCGGCCAAAGAAAAGAAAACGTGATTCATCAGACCAGACCACCTTCTTCCATTGCTCCGTGGTCCAGTTCTGATGCTCACGTGTCCACTGTTGGCTCTTTGGGCGGTGGACAGGGGTCAGCATGGGCACCTGACTGATCTGCAGCTATGCAGCTCCATACGCAACAAACTGATGCTCTGACACCTTTCTATCAGAACCAGCATTAACTTCTGGAGCTACAGTAGCTCGTCTGTTGGATTGGACCACACGGGCCAGCCTTCGTTCCCCACAAACTCACTCAAATCCTTACACTTGCCCATTTTTCCTGCTTCTAACACATCAACTTTGGACAAAATGTTCACTTGCTGCCTAATATATCCACCCACTAACAGGTGCCGTGATGAAGAGATGATCAGTGTTATTCACTTCTGTCAGTGCTCATAATGTTATGCTGATCGGTGTATATATATGTTATAAAGTATATATATGTTATGTTATAGAGTGCTTTCAAACTATTCAATCCAGACAGGAGAATACAGGTTTGATTTATTGTATTTATTTGCATCAAAATTGTTTGCAATGTTGAGAATTCTCAATAAAAAGAGAGATTACTTCACACCTGACGTGAACAAACCTCCAGGTGTCACAGACACCAAAGAATGTGAATAATTCAGTGGGCAGGTGCTTTTCATGGAAGGATGTGCATGTTTTCAAGCACACAAGTGTTCACTGACACTAGGAGCGTCTCAACAGCAAACTGTGTGTGTTTATTTAATCACGTAACTATTTACATGTATTCATTTTTATTATTTTCCTCACTCTTGCAGTGCATTTTATTGTTGTTTAGAGATGTTTGTCTTCAAGAGTTAGACATTGGAGAATGCCTCCATTTTAAGATTTTTAATGTCACTTTCCATTGCTTTTGCTTTGATAATAACACTTGTTGGATTTGTGCTGGTCATATGAAACCATGATTATTCAATAAACTCTACTCATTTTTACCATCACTTCTTCTCTTGCTTTCTGCCATTTCACTGCTTCCACAAGCTGAGAGAAGACTTTTTGGGTATCAGACAAAATACAGCTTATTTTTAATTCATTTTAGTTATCCTAATTTAGGATTTCAGAGAAAACAGACATCTTCTGATGGGATCTGGTAAAGAGATTGGATCAAATATTCCTGGTGTGGGGATTTAAAGGGTTATTTCACCCAAAAATGAATTTTCTGTCATTATTTACTCACCCTCATGTCGTTCCACACCTGTAAGACCTTCATTCATCTTCAGAACACAAATTAAGATATTTTTGATGAAATTTGAGAGTTTTTTTATCCTCCATTGAAAGCAATGAAATTACCACATTCAAGGTCCAGAGAAGTAGTAAAAACACTGTTAAAATAGTCAATGAGACTACAGTGGTTCAACCTTAATGTTACGAAGAGACGAGAAATCTCTTCAATAAACTATAAAGTCATTATTTTTGTTTTGGGCACAAACACGTTGCTTCATAACATTAAGGTTGAACCACTGCGTTGACTGTTTTAATGAATGTGCCTTGAATGTGGATAAAAAAACCTCTCAGATTGAATTAAGGTCTTACAGGTGTGGAACGGCATGAGGGTGAGTAATTAATGACAGAAATGTCATTTTTGGGCGAACTAACCCTTTAACATACTAAAACTGATCTTTTATCAGTAAGTAGACCAGATTACAGAGCACATCTGCAGGGATGATTCGAACCTAATTCATTACAGAAATGAAAAATAGTCAGCGCTTGATACTCAGTAATTAGTCGAATGGACTGGGGATTAAAAGACAATTAATATTCAACAATATAATCGATTTAACTGCACTGACACTATCAGATGAAAACTGAATTAAGCGTGCATCACTGACACTGTAACTGATCTGAATAATGACATTATTGTCTTCTGTAGAGCTGCTTTACAGCTGAAATCAAATTTGTTTCATAATTGATGAATTTAACAAGCTTGAGAGTTTATTAATGCCGCTCTGAAACAGTCTGTACTGTATAAAGAGCTTCAGAGATAAACGTGGCTCGACTTGAACCCATCAGTGATCAATACTTACGATTCCAGTACACCGGATAGCACTCTTTGTTTCTCACGTCCACTTCATAGAGTCCTCCTCGGACACACACGGCTTCTATAGCGACGTCAACGCTTTCACACGTCTCCTCGCTGGGCTCACGCGTCTCCAGCGACGGTTCGCCTCCGTCTTTGAGGATCTCCTCTCCGGCACGGCCGCTCTCCGGGTTCAGCTCGCAGAATCTGCGGTACATGAATTCTATCCGGAGAGAGTCGTGTCCCATGAAGGGCTTCCATGTCTTTTTGTCCTCTTTGTAAAACCACCTGACTTCCTCCGGTCCCAGCTCGGTGACCACCTCGAACCGGCGTCTGGAAGAGCTGGAGCGTTTCCGGATGTCCAGCAGACGGTCGTTTTCGTGGTAGTCCGAGGCCGGGCTCGTGCAGTAATTGGTATTGCCGCTGTGGAGGTAGCTGATGACAGAAGTTGTGCTCAGGTCCAGATGGTCTCTAGGAAGGACGTCCGAGGCAGGACTTTTGAGCCTCAGCGTCATTCCGTCCCGTGGTGAAGGGTGTCTGTCCTTGTTTGGCTGCAATCCGTACATCCTTCTCCCAAAGGACTCGTCGTAGAGGCTGATGAAGTCATCGTTCCAGTCTCTATTGCCAAAAGACAGTTTATTGCCAGGATTTTTAATAAACCGTGTCTTCTTCTTAGTAAGACTGCTCATAACTCCTTGCTCGTGGAGCCCGGGGCTGTCCCAACCGGAGCTGACCTCTGTGATGTCATTTAACAAGGGTCATGACCTCATATCAAAAGCAGACACTCTATCATTTAACAGCTAAAATGACACGTTGTCATGTTATTCAGCTGCTGCTTCTGTCAAATATATGAGCAAATGTTTAACACTAACAGAAGGTTCATTCAGAGTTATCTGGTCATTAATGTTCATTTATTTACACATCATTCAAAAGTAACAATCACAGAATGTTGGCAAAATAGAACGTTCGCATAAACATTTACAAATCCAGACGCGTTCCAGAGAACATCCAGAAACGCGTTTGGAACGTTAGCACGATGTTACTTTGTATATAGGCTACCTGGCAATATGACGTCATACCACAATAAAAAGTACTTACCCCTTTTAAACGCACATTAACCGACAGTATGTCATGCTATGTATCTGTTTTACAGCGACCATGTAAAGCAGAAGAACCGGTCTGATTCCTGCCTGACGTACCGGATTGTGCTCGCGCAAACCTGCCGTCAACCAGAGCGCGTCATTTCACAGAATCACGCTCTTCCGCTCTGTTTATCCAGAAATGAGTCCGTGTCACAAATAGAAACATAAGTCTGTGCACTATTCCAGCCAGTCTGAGGGCAGCAGGGAAATACACTGACCTGCTGGCTCACTGACAAGTGCAGGGTGTACGAGCTTACGTCACAGCCGACGTAGTGACGTGATGAGAGCATCCCGCACTTGCTACTGGGCAACCAGGGAGGAGGCTGTTCACCTGCCAGAGCGCGCACGTACTCGTGAATGCGCTTTGGGGGTGCGCGTGTTCAGTGGATTGTTTTGAATTTAAATGAATTTGGCTGAATGTAATCTAATAACAGATATATTTTGTGTATTGTAGTTTTTTTTTTTTTTTTTAAATAGACCTACAGGTTGGCTGTGATGTGCGGTAATTATCTCACATTATGAAATATTACATACTGCACATGCTAATGTGGGAGTTATAGGATTAGTTCACTTTCAAATGAAAATTACCTCAAGCTTTACTCACCCTCAGGGGCGGCGTTAGCGGTGGACTCTCCCTTTAAAGGGTTGGTTCACCCAAAAATGGAAATAATGTCATTAATTACTCTCCCTCATGTCGTTCCACACCCGTAACACCTTCGTTCGTCTTCAGAACACAAATTAAGATATTTTTGATGAAATCCGATGGCTCAGTGAGGCCTGAGCACATTTCCTCTCTCAAGATCCATTAATGTACTAAAAACATATTTATATCAGTTCATGTGAGTACAGTGGTTCAATATTAATATTATAAAGCCACGAGAATATTTTTGGTGTGCCAAAAACACAAAATAACGACTTATATAGTGATGGCCGATTTCAAAACACTGCTTCAGGAAGCTTCGGAGCGTTATGAATCTTTTGTGTCAAATCAGCGGTTCGGATCACATGTCAAACCGCCAAACTGCTGAAATCATGTGACTTTGGCGCTCCGAACCGCTGATTCGACACACTGATTCATAACGCTCCGAAGCTTCCTGAAGCAGTGTTTTGAAATCGGCCATCATTATATAGGTCGTTATTTTGTTTTTTTTTGGAAATGCAGGCCTCACAGAGCCATCGGATTTCAACAAAAATATCTTAATTTGTGATCTGAAGATGAACGAAGGTCTTACAGGTGTAAAACGGCATGAGGGTGAGTAATTAAAGACATTATTTTCATTTTTGGGTGATTCTTGATGCTGCTCTGTTGCAGTCCATTAAAAAAACAGAACTGGCGTCACCTCAGTAAGCTTTCTTCATAAGTGGAATAAAGAAGGTGGTCTGGTGGAAGCTAGATATTTGACTTCATAACTTGTTAAATATGGATTTTTTTTTTTTGCACAAATGCATCGCTTCTCTTCAGAAGGCCTTTATTAACCCCCCGGAGCCGTGTGAAGTACGTTTATGATGGATGGAGACTCTTTCTTCAGCTCATACTCAGTGGTCCCGTTCACTGCCATTATAAAGCTCGGATGCATCAGAATATTTATTAATATTTCTCAAATTGTGTTCATCAGAAAGAAGAAAGTCGTTTACACCTAGGATGGCTTGAGGGGGAGTAAAGCTTTGGCTAATGTTCATTTGAAGGTAAACTAATCCTTTAATGTTATTTAGGTTAATTGCTATGTATTCTATTTTTTAATTAAATATTGTTTGAACCTTTGGGTTGCCATCCAGGATCCTTCAATAATTAAATGTGAATTTTATCAATGATGCATCCACAAAAATGCTTTACACAATCCCATAAGTGATTACAGATAATGAAAATTAGAGGAAATCTGGAAATGCATTATTGATAGTTTGAATAAATCACTTTTACCAGATAATGAGTGAATTTATTATTAGCTCAAACTTTGGTTGCATCAACCTTCTTTACTATGGTAATGACACAAACGCCCACAAGATGGCGCTGTTGTCTTGCTACTGGCCATTCATCAACTGATTTTGTAGTGTTTCTCAGTTCCTCTGACCAGGGGTGCGTTTCCCAAAGCGAACTATGGTCGCAAGTTCCGTCGTTACCAATAGAGTTCAATGGGACTTACGACCATAGTTGGCTAACGATGCTTTCGGGAAACTCACCCCAGGTTTGTTTGAACCTGCTGTCCAAGGATGTGCAGACCTAAATTTAGATTTGTGTGCCTCAGTATTAATGTCTCCAGCATCGAGCCCCTGCTCCTGGCCTGTTTACTACAGGTGCTAATAGTCAGCTGCCATGAAACCTACTTTGGGGCAACAACTCGGGCTCACGTGGGAATGTCAAGGGGCCCTCGTGAATGCGTAACTCAACCAGGCCCCTGTCAAGCAGCCGTTGTTCTTATAGCCATGTTTCCAAGGAAGCTTAAGTTATGCCTGTGTTTCGCTCCCCGTATATTGCTCTGCTGTGATTTGTGTTCAGTCACACCATGGTTTGTGGATCTCGTGATTTCCATGCAGAGAACAAAATGGATGTGTCTGCTTATACTGTTTACATGGTCTGTGAGAGCGACTTTAGTTTAGCTAATGTTCTACAAGTGTGCAGCTGTTATCAGGCTGCCTGTGATGTTTATACACATACACCATTATTACAACAACAAAAAAGGAGCTAGCTTCTGCTGATATAATGAGTTAAATAAAGCTAAACACATTGCTTTTGTTTACTTTAATCCCCAAAAGCTGCATTAGGTTACACTAATTGATTTACGATAAATGTCTGGTGTTTTAGGGCACATCTGGTACGAGTCTGCGAACGGAGGAAGGGAGAGTTTGTGAATATGCAGAATTCATGTTGAATCTTCCTGTTTATGACATGTGCGTGTTTGTGCACGTCAAGAGCATTTGACCGTAGAGAAAAAAACCTCTTTAATATACAACGAGATCAAACTGTGCGTTTATGAAAGTGGCGTTTTATGTGTGCGATGTTGCATGTGTGCCGGACATCGGATCTGTTGCTCGCCACATTCCACGTTTGCAGGTGGTCTGTCCGCGCTCGGGGTCTAGCAGGGGATTTCATATTTCATAGGAACGCAGCATGCTCTGGACAGCATCATTGAGTCCACATGGAGAGCAGAACGTTCTGCTGTGAACACTTGGCTTGAAGCCGCTGCCCGTCGGCCCCCCTCTAGTGTGCACTCGCTCGTCCTCACTATACAAGCTGGTCACACAGATGCTGGCAGATGTCTTCCCAGCTAACAAAAACATGTTATAATATTTTGCTGATGTTCCTATTAAGTTATGAAAATGGTATTTCTATTGCATAAAAGTGAGGGAAAACTTCTCTCATAAAGCATTACACCCTGAGACACAATATAAACAAGATGGAGAGCTACAGATGTGCTCATCACTGATGGAACTAAGTGAAAAGGGCTGTTATGTAATACAGTATATGCTTTGGAAAATTCAGAAAACATGATCTGTACAGTTGATATAACAACAGGGTGACATGCATATGGTGTTATGAGCTCTCTTCCACTCTCATTACTCACAACTGAGGTGCCCTAAAACAGATGCCCACTGCCTGGGTGTGTGTGTGTTCAGTACTCACATTAGTGTTCAATAGCGAAATGCAGAACACAAATCCGAGTATGGGACACCATACTTGGCTACACGTCACTTCACTCGTAAAGAAAGGTTTAGAGACAGCAAGTTTACATCCACTAATTTTCATCAATCAGAATAAATCCAATCTGATTTCAGATTCTGAAAGTTCTGTTTATATGAACCCTAACCTTTACAATGCGATTCACATATTACATGTATTCTGAACAAACGTCAGCGCATGCACGGCGTCCAGTTGTCACGTTCAGTTTTGCCTTGATCTAAAAAGAAATGTCGGAAGAGCTTTTAAAGCAAATATTTTGTAAATATCCTCCACTGACCCGTTTGTAAGACGAAAGATGAAAGTAAACATAGGCATGTACATATGATGTAAAACTTAGATAAATATATGCATCATCAGTGGGGTTCCTCAGGGGTCAGTTTTAGGAGCCTTACTATTCTCTGTATATATATGCTTCCTCTGACCTCTATCATTCGGACAAATGGCATATCTTACCATTATGTTGAATTTTATTTTTTTCAGTGTACTTGGACAAGAAATCCTCAATTAAGAATGCCCTAAATTGTTTTACTGATATAAGGCATTGACTAGCAGGCAAAATCAATCAATCAATCAATCAATCAATCAATCAATCAATCAATCAATCAATCTATCTATCTATCTATCTATCTATCTATCTATCTATCTATCTATCTATCTATCTATCTATCTATCTATCTATCTATCTATCTATCTATCTATCTATCTATCTATCTATCTATCTATCTATCTATCTATCTATCACCAGGATGTCCCGTCACTAACAGACTGCAAGAAACACATGTTTTGGGCGGGTGTTGGGGTTGCCAGCCATTATTTGAAAAGATCCAGGCACTGTGTGCAGATCTAAACAATCCCAAATCAATGTCATCACCGCTCATGAAAGACAATATAAACAGGAAATCAAGTCAAGCATAGTTGTGACATGAAATGTGCCTTTTCAAAATAAAATACTCAGGTTTGAAGCATATTCTTTGTTAAAGGTGCCCAAGAATGCTTTTTCACAAGATGTAATATAAGTCTAAGGTGTCCCCTGAATGTGTCTGTGAAGTTTCAGCTCAAAATACCCCATAGATTTTTTTTTATTCATTTTTTTAACTGCCTATTTTGGGGCATCATTAACTATGCACTAATTTTTTCAGCGCGCCGCCCCTTTAATTCGCGTGCTCCCTGCCACACGAGCTCTCGACTATATTACAGCGCATTTACAAAGTTCACACAGCTAATATAACCCTCAAATGGATCTTTACAAGATGTTTGTCATACATGCTGTATGCATGCTTCAAATTAGGTGAGTAAAGTATTTATTTTGATATTTATATTTGATTCTCTATGAGTTTGAGGCTGTGCTCCGTGGCTAACGGCTAATGCTACACTGTTGGAGAGATTTATAAAGAATGAAGTTGTGTTTATGAATTATACAGACTGCAAGTGTTTAATAATGAAAATAGCGAACGGCTCTTGTCTCCGTGAATACAGTAATGAAACGATGGTAAACTTTAACCACATTTAACAGTACATTAGCAACATGCTAACGAAACATTTAGAAAGACAATTCACAAATATCACTAAAAATATCATGATATCATGGATCATGTCAGTTATTATTGCTCCATCTGCCATTTTTTCGCTGTTGTTCTTGCTTGCTTACCTAGTCTGATGATTCAGCTGTGCACAGATCCAGACGTTACTGGCTGCCCTTGTCTAATGCCTTTCATAATGTTGGGAACATGGGCTGGCATATGCAAATATTGGGGCGTACACCCCGACTGTTACGTAACAGTCGGTGTTATGTTGAGATCCGCGTGTTTTCCGGAAGTATTTTAAACAAATGAGATTTACATAAGAAAGAGAAAGCAATGGAGTTTGAAACTCAATGTATGTCATTTCCATGTACTGAACTCTTGTTATTCAACTATGCCAAGATAAATTCAAATTTTGAATCTAGGGCACCTTTAATTTATAGCCATACCATTAGCTTGGGGATGGTAGAAGGAGGTACGAATGTGGGCTATTCCCTTGGCTGATAGGTGGTATTAAAACTCACTGGAAATTAACTGCAGCCCTTTGTCTGTGATAATGAACTGCGAGATGCCAGGAAAAGAGGAGGGGGAACAGAGGCGAGCTCCCTACAGAGGTCTATCTGGAGATGCTCCCATGGCTTGGATGGCCAGTCGACAGGCTGCAAGGGTGGTTGGAGTAGCAGACAAGGTGTAAAGTCAGGTACTTCTAGTGCTTCTAGCTCTCTGTTATTCCCTGGCCACCAAACCATGTCTCTGCATCTCTGCTTCAGTTAACTACCCCCTTGTGTGCCATTAACAGAACCGCGTCCTTAAGCGGTGGAGGAATGACTGTGAATGCATGACTCCCCCAACATGTCAGATCTGTCTTAACTCGTGAGTAGGGTTTCAGGTCAGAGCTCACCTGAGCTGGCCAGCCTTTCGAATGTAGGTGCTGAGGGAAATGAAGAGTTACTACTCCCGCTGAAGTTCATCAAGAGACACCGCCTGGTGGTCTGTTCTGAGTGTAAAGGATCATCCATATAAGTACATGTGCCAGCGCTCACATGCCCAAAACCACACCAGTGCCTCTCTCTCTTCCACTGAGTACTTCTGCTCAGCTGTTCTCAGAGCCCAAGAAGCAAAAGCCTTTCAATGCCACCATGCATTTGTGACAGGACTGCTCCGGCCACTGCTGATGTGCCGCAAGTCACCAGTGTGGGACTGGAGAGATCAAAATGAGCTAGTGTTGGTTGTGAGGTGAGAAGGTGCTTGAGCACGTTTGCACTCCACTGTCCATGCCCAGGGCGTGTTATGTTTGAGTAGATGTCACAGGGGGGCAGTGATTGCAGAACACTGAGGTAAGAATCTGAGATAGTAAGCAGTCATGCTGAGGAAGGATGAGATTGGCTTGGGGAGGATGGCCTCTACGTTGGACTGCAGTGGTGTGATATCTGAGCTGGAAGACCTGGGGTTGCCAACTTCAGGAAAGGAATATAAGGGACAAAATAAGGCACACACTCAAAATATTTGTACTGTACCACAAAGTGTTTGTCATTTTAGTATCTGCAGTTAAGTATGTGTATAAAAGATGTAAAGGTTCTCAGACAAACACATTTGGATCATTCCATGTCAAATCAAATCAAAATTTCAGAAACTAGTTAGACATAAGGCCATCCTCGTCAACAAATGCTATGTTCAGGAAAAAACACACAAACATCACTTTGGCAGAAGATGTTTACTCACTGAAACTTCTTCAACAACACAGAATACGATACAACTGAGAAGCATGTGCACAAGCATAACTTCAAAACAGAAGTCATGAAATGTTACCAATAAATATGTTAACAAAACTCATTGTGGGTGTTTGCAGTTGCTAAGGTGTCCTGAGTGGTTTCTAGGTGGTTGATTACTGGTTCACATCAAAAGAGTCCACCATCAAGTCTCTGTGATACTCTGGTTTCTTTCAGGTTTAGTAGAATAAATATTCCATCAACGAGACTCCACCAGCTCCTCCTCATTTCCCATGACTCATTCTGTGAGGGTTTGTTGTGTAAATGCCCTTCTGAGGGATTGTACTCAAAACAAGTAGGTGTTTGCCAATCTCACTGACTATTTTACATTTATGCACATTATAATTTCTTACAGCGCTGGAATGGTCAGAGCTTCTATGAGCTTTGATGTGTCCTCTGTAACTCCCCCCGTGCCTCTGCTTCCAGCACCTGTGGGTCAGTGAACGCGCCCTTCTTAGTGTGCAACAAGCCCATGAAGCAGTTCAAGTCCTCTTTCTTACATTGCAAACCTCAAACAAAAATGTTCTAAGAATGTTTGCTAGCATTCCCATTAAAACTTCATTTCGCAATATTCTCTAAATGTTCAACAAAAAAAAACAAAAAAAGTTTTTCTTTGTTATGTGAACGTTAGAGAAATCATTAAAGTCCCCCTGTGGTGAAAATCAGGTTTTTAATGTGGTTTATGTCTATGTGGTGTTTTTAATATGCTTTAAGACAAACCATGTGCAAATTCATAAGTCAGCACCATTGCTGAGTATTTTATGTTACGGGCGGGCGCCTGCAGGACTTTTTAAATTGGAAAACTCCAAAATGCAACGAAATTGTCAAACATCCATTTAGCACTGCTTGTTGAAAACGGCCGCTTCAGGTGTTTCAGTAAGAGAGCAGTCCAAACGAATGCAAGTGGATTCAGACCATTTTGCAAAGGCGTTTTACCAATTCATAATTTAAAACACAATTTAAGTGTCAGAAAATATGAGCAGTTCAGTTGCACAGCTGTTAAACTGAATATACAAAGCGAAGCAAGCTTTTTCTTAAATATCCACAACTCAAACTATAAATTGCTTGTCACTGCAGCAACACTAGACTCTCTGAGCTGGCGCGAGCGTGTGGAGGCGGGGCTAATTTGCATATTCATTGACCCGTGTATATTAAATGAGGCAAGGGTGTAGAGTTACATTCAAGCTATTTTAAGGCATGAAGAAATTTTTTCACTTGAATTTTTTTTAAATGTCATTTTGGTGATCAAAGAAGAGTTTTAAGGGATAAAATAATTGATTACAGGGGGACTTTAAGGGAACGTTCCATTTTGCAAAAATTATGGGAGCATTAGACGAATTTTAGAAAAATGTTAGACAAACATCCAACTAAAACGTTTCACAAAACAGTTCCATAAACAATGATTAAAAAACGTTTTTGTGCTATCGTTTTGAGAACATTACCAAAGACAAGATAATTTTGGACAAACATTCTATTAATGTTACTGGAAGAACGTTTGTTCATAATGTTGAGAGAACCTTGCCAGAACGTTCTAGTAATGTTCTCTGTTAGCTGGGCTGAAAGGAATAATTCTCGTAAAAATCATTTACACGTTGTCAACTTGTCATGTTGTTTCTAAACATTTATACCAATTTTTTTCTTTCTTCAGTGGAATAGAAATGACCGAATGTTCATGCCCAAATACAACTTAAAGTGATGGTTCACGTTTTAAAAATGAAAAGTCAATGTTGTCTAGACTCTTTTGTGTTCTTCGCAAGGTTTGGAACAACATGAGGGTGAGTAAATGATGACAGAATTTACATTTTTGAGTGAACTATTCCTTTAAATTTGAGTCACAAGTGTTTGTACTTATCACACAAAAGCTATTGTGTGGCTTTCAGAGGACTTATAAAAGTCTCCAGTGTTTCTTATAGTGTCATTCTAATGAAGCATTCAAAATCACAAATCATAATGTAATATTGAAGGTTCAGTGGAGTTCTATACTGATTCAATTCTAAAGAACCCTTGATGCCAGAAAGGTTCTGTACAAGGAGAAATGTCTTCAGCGATTGCATCTTCTTCGGTGATTGTTGTGGAGGTCAACAGCACTGATGCTGGACGAGAAGCTGTTTAGAGTTGACTGGGAATGCTGTATGAGTGCGTTTCCACATGAGGGCAGCACAGCACAAGAGAGTCTGGAGAATAACACACACAACACAGAAGAGGAACAGAGCTGTGTTTATGCTCAGTAATCTCCATCTGGGCCACTTTCTCTTTTGGATACAACAGCCAGAGTTATGTTGCTATGAAATAAATTTATGCTGTGTGTTAGACAGTTTGAAAGAGCATCAATGGCCGTCCTGGGCCTCTTCAAACATTCACACACACACACATAAACACATGGATCCAAGTTAAGAGGAAGCCATGTATGCTTTTTTTCAAGGGAGGTGAGGGGAGGGATGAGGGGTCCGCAGGTCTGGTGACCACATGTCCCCTGTTGGCTTTGTGTATGGTTATTATTGCTGGGTTGGGTTTCCCACTAAACTTCTATACAAGGTCTGAAAAGAAACCTTCTGAAAACATTGTGAGAGAGGTAGGTGAGGACAGGGGTCTGTCTGGAGACCCTTTTGACCCCTGTATACTACAATGAGTATGACATTACCTTCTCTCATCACCACACACACACACACACACACACACACACACACACACACACACACACACACACACTCATCTGACAATGATCAACTTCCTCTTTTACCAACTGTAGCAGACAAGACAGGTTTCATTATGGGAAAATGCGAATGGCGCTCCTGCCGTTCAACAGTCAACAGTAAAATGTATAAAGAATAACAATTAAATAATTGTTTTTGAAATTGTCATTTTAGTTTTCAACATTGATAATAATCATAAATGTTTCTTGAGCATCAAATCATCATATTAGAATGATTTCTGAAGGATCATGTGACACTGAAGACTGGAGTAATGATGCTGAAAATTCAGCTTTGATCACAGGAATAAATTACACTTTACTATATATTCACATAGTAAATGGTTATTTTAATTTGTAATAATATTTAACCATTTAATATTAAATAATTTAGTAATTTGATCAAATAAATGCAACCTTGATGAACAGAAGAGACATATAAAACATAAATCCATATTAACTTTAATTACTGTTAAGTCATGTCTATCACTGAGAGGTGAGCTGACACAGGAAGTGTTGCGTGTTGTTCAGTGTGTTTAAGTGTGTTGAGTCTGTCCATCTCAGAAACATAAAACCACATCAACATTATTCGTGCACTCTCATTCAGCACACGTTTGCTTGCTTATGGACATGTTAGGAGTCAAAAAAAACCCCCTGGAGGTCGAAGGTCACTCTACTGAGTAAAAGTGTGTGTGTGGACCAAGCGGCAACCTCCCCCAGTTTCTCGTGAAGCCAATACGGAAGTGACCTAAACTGCAATTCATCGACTGGCCGCTAGGGACAGGCTCCAAAAGAGAGCAGAATCTCATTGAGTCCCATGTTAAAATGCCCAACTTTACAGCAGAAATAAACATGTTTAGAGCCTGGATCAAATTGTGGTTTTGGTCTATACTGCTAAATTTGCCCTTCATGACAACTCTGAGGGTGGTGAATTTTTTTTATAACTCATTCATTAAAGTTCTGCGTAATTAAGGGCGTGGTCACTTGAGTGACAGGTAGATCACGCTGCTGTCTGTGAGCCGTCACTTTACCTCAGCTAATTCATCTCTGCCGTGTTTGTGCTTTTTTCTGGATTGTTTTATACAATTATAAAATAATAATATATACAATTAGAAAATATTATGGCTTGCTGCGTTAATGGTTGAGACTCGAGACAGATGTGCATCTGTGTAGATGTGCTCGCATGTGGAAAATAAACATGGATCGTGGCATTGGCTAAAAGTCTTTTTCCTGAGATTTACTACAATGTACGGAAGAGGATTAGGGCCAAGCAATAATAAAAAAATAAAACCATCTCGAGATTAAAGTTGTTAAATTTCGAGAAAAAAGTCGAAATAAAATGTTGAGAATAAACTTGTTAAATTACGAGAACAAATTCGTTAAATTATGAGAATAATGTCGTTAAATTTCGCGAAAAAAGTCGAGATAAAATGTTGAGAATAAACTTGTTAAATTACGAGAACAAATTCGTTAAATTATGAGAATAATGTCGTTAAATTTCGTGAAAAAAGTCGAGATAAAATGTTGAGAATAAACTCATTAAATTACGAGAAAAACCTTGTTAAATTAGGAGAACAAATTCGTTAAATTATGAGAAAAATGTCGTTACATTTCGAGAAAAAAGTCAAGATAAAATGTTGAGAATAAACTCGTTAAATTACGAGAATAAAGTCGAGATAAAATGTTGAGAATAAACTCATTAAATTACGAGAAAAAACTTGTTAAATTAGGAGAACAAATTCGTTAAATTATGAGAAAAATGTCATTAAATTTCGAGAAAAAAGTTGAGATAAAACGTTGAGAATAAACTCATTAAATTACGAGAACAAACTCGTTAAATTATGAGAAAAAAGTCGTTAAATTACGAGAATAAATTCGTTAAATTATGAGAAAAATGCCGTTAAATTTCGAGAAAAAAGTAGAATTAAAATTTTGACTTTTTTCTCAGAATTTAACGAGTTTATCCTCAACATTTTATCTTGACTTTTTTCTTGAAATTTAACAACTTTAATCTCGAGATGATTTTATTTTTTTATTATTGCTTGGCCCTAATCCTCTTCCGTAACAATGACAATGACGGGAGGATATAAAACTCAGACAGCACTGCTTGGATATTATAACTAAAACTGCTGCATTTTGAAAAATTATATTTTGGATACGGACTCATTTGTTTGTGAGAGTCTAATGTATACGATCATATACAGTTTTACAACATAAACGCTGCTCAGATTGCATAATTTCTTGAAGAATGATAATGGAGAGCAGATCATTCAGAAGAAATGTGATGCAAACAATGGATAATAAATCAATATTTCATGGATTTAACGGTTTTGTGGACAAAAAGTACTGTTTTTTGTTTTTCAATGGACTTTCATGGATATTTTACAAAGTGCCACAGCTTGGATTCACCTTGCGATCACTTTTTCATTATAAACGTGTGAAGTACCGTTTGATTTTGCATGTTGTCAATTGCACACCTGACACACATTGCAATTACTGTCGCTGGAACATCTGTATCGTTAAAAAGACACCGTAGATTGACAGTAAACCTTTAGAACTTTCTAATGACATAACATGTTATCTTTATTAATATTTTTGATAGTGTCTCAGATAGATAAATATCTCCTTGCTAACATGATCACGTCGAGCTAGGTGGGTGTGGTTTCAGCACCTCAGTTCCAACCATGTCCCGCCTCTTTGCCCATTATCCGGGAGTGACGCGTGATGACGCGCTGCTAAGATGGCAGGGGCCTCATTTTCGCTTCAAAAATGCTCTTCTGTAAACTCTACGGGTGACGTCACGGACACTACGTCCATATTTTTTTCAGTCTATGGTGTGGACAGGAGGAAATGATCCTCTGCATGGGGTGTGTGGGGAAGTTGTGTCCAAAAATGGCAAAAATTTACAAATGTACATTAGCCAAGGCCTTAAAGCAGAGGCCAAGAACCTTTTCAGCTGGCCGAGCCATTAAAGGGATAGTTCACTCAAAAATGGAAAAATTCTGTCATCATTTACTCTCCCTCAAGTTGTTCCAAACCTGTATAAATTTCTTTGTTCTGATGAACACAAAGGAAGATATTTGGAAGAATGTTTGTAACCAAGCAGATCTCGCCCCTCATTGACTACCATAGTATTTTGTTCCCGTACTATGGTAGTCAATGGGGGGCGAGATCTCTTTGGTTTTGCATGGTGTCTAGGGCATTTCTGGGCAGCTGGCAGGGTAATCTAGATGGTTTCTTGGCAATATTGTTAGGTGATTGCTAGGCTGACTTTTTTGGTCAGGGTCGTTGAGCATCACAACTCTAGACAAATGACCTGCAGGAAGTCAAATCTTGACATAATATGTATAAAAACATCAAAGCACATCACCAGGTTCCTCTTGATTCATTTACTGTCATGTTGCATAACAATGTCTCAATTCATTCTAACACTTTCACGGCTTCTAGAGTTGATGCATTCTGAAACAGTTCAAACTGTTAAGTGTAGACAACCATCTATTTCCACTCTCTTACTTTTACTCTCACTTACAGTGGAAAATTCTTGTGTGTTATTTTCATCATGTGACCCTGTCTTCATTCAGATATGTTTTCAGGGTCAACCAGACATGCATATTTGATTTTACTTGGACGCTCCAGTCTGACGCTCGCCTGATTCAATCACATCTAATGAAATGTACTCTTGCGCTGACTTTGATCCTCCCTCTCTCTCTTTTTCTCTCTTTCACGTTCCATCTTGTCTGCATCTCCATTCCTTTATATTTTAAGGACCCAGACGCCTTGACTCTGATATGCTGAAATTGATTCACGGGACGCTCCTGTTGTACCATTGTGGTGTCTTGGTAGGTTCAGGGAAGTAGATTAGCCTGGCTGGCAGAGGGCAGAAAGCTCTCAGAAAGCTCTCTCGGCTCTTAAAGGGGTCATGAATTGAGAAATCAACTTTTCCTTGAGCTTTTGATATATAAGAGTTCATCGTACTATAAGAATATCCTGTAAGTTTCAGAACTGAAATCTTCCTTGTTAGTCCAATAAAAGCTTTTATTGACTCCAGACCCAGAGAACGACTGATCCTGGAATGTGTCTATAGATGGTGAAACTCCGCCTCCACAGAAGAAATCAACGCCCACTTCATCATTGCAGCGTTAGCCCCGCCCACTGGTGTGTTAGTGAGATGAGGAGGAGAGAAGAGCGATACAGGACTAAAATAACATTACCTTTCAAAGGATCCTAATGCAGGAATATGGTTATTTATTTTCAACAATGTGAATGTCTCAGTTGAGCTTTATTGATTTGTATTCGGTTCATTTCACTGTGGATTCTTTGGTAAATCAATCGCATTTCGGCGCAAACAGACTTTTACGATATGGACTCGACAGTAATGCAACAACATGTCAGTAACTGTGTTCATTCTAATGCCTGATCTGATATTAATGATTCATGTACAGTCAGATGATCTTTGTCTGTGTGTCAGTAAATCAAACCAGTGACTAAACGCTCAACTTCACCTTGATTCTCTTAGTAGGATGAAAATAATCTGTTATTTAAATTATACATAGAAATTGATCAAAGAACGCTCACTTTACAATCGCTGGAGCTGTCAATCAAACAGCGTGAGTTTATCAGTGACTGAGTTCTGGACTCGAGCCAAAACTCCCGTTTTATTCAACAAATCTCTTAGTTACATCACGTTTACACTGTTAGTCATGATGAACGCATTAGTTAGTGTGCAGAAATTGAGTTGCAATGACGAGATCACTGCTTTCATGAGCTCAACAACATGTCTGTGATCGACTACAATGTTCATCACTGCAACCTTTCATGCCACAATCTAAATGTAATGCAATAATCAACCCTTTTCACGATTAGTTAACCTTGAGAGCTGTAATAGTAAAAACGAGCTAAAAGCTTTTTAGAGAGTAATAATTAGTTATTTCAAATGCAAAGATGTCGTTTACACCGCAGTCTCACAGCAGACACGCCCCTTAAAACAGTGCGTTCAAATCAGAGGATAAAATCAGGGTAGCAAAAATGCCTTTTATTTCTAAATTATGACACTTTTTGATGTAAAAAGCATACTAACATTATAAGTGCACCCCAGGAAACTCTAGCCTGGTAATACCAGACTCTGCTACTTCACTTTGCTTCGTAGACAGAGTCTGGAATGGCATAATAGAGAAGTGTTTTCTCTCTCGCTAGGGGACGCTTGTCTGAAGTTTAAAATCATTGGTTACCCGTAAGCCAATCAGATACGTTTAGTTATGACGTATGTTATGGGCCTGTACAGTCGCATCGAAGCACAGACATCATGCATCTAACTCAAATCTATGATTGAACTTCCACTGTAAACCTGTTGTAAACACATGATGATGTGAGCGAAATACCGGAGTGAACATGGCTGTAAACGACTTTTGCAGATTATGCGAAGTTAATGCATCCCGAAGTTTGCATCCCGTGTCTCGTTTCCCATTTCCGCGGTCGTTTCGGTTTTCGATTTCTCTAACCTACAATGTAAAACTCGGCGCTTAGCATCTACGTCACGGCTCTCAGCCCGCCCTCTGTTCGTTGATTGGCCCGGCTGTTTCCAGACCGGTGGCAAACACAAAGCTATGACGCTGTATCAGACTGAGTACAGAAGCGAAATGAAATTGAGCGGAAGTAGGAAGTCTGACGTAGTCAGGCTAAGGAAACTCTATAAAACAATAAAAACAACACAGTTCATGAACCCTTTAACCTTTAGCACCACATTGCTATAAAGATCTCAGAGACTCTCTTTGTTCTAGCCGAGTTGGTTGTTTGAACCAATCCTGACATTTGTCTTGGAATCTGAACAATCATGTTTGCAAAGAAATGTACACATTATGTGCAATATAGAGATGCCATAAACCTAGAAAGAGTCAGCGTTAAAGTCAACAGAATTCTACTTTATACAATATTGATGCTAATTCAATTTTGCGGTTAAAACACAAGATGCATGTCTGTGAAGCAGGGGGAAAAACCGCAACGCCTAGAGATGCATTTTTTAAAAAACTGAACTTATTTAAACTTGAACACCATGTTTTTACAAGCCAGAGATGCTGCAAAAGATGGTAGACGCAAGCTCCATGGTCAAACAGGTCCGTATAGCGCTTGTTCACATTGAGAAACATTGGAAAAGTAGCACAGTGGAATGGAAAAATGTGTTCTGTGTGAAAAAACATTTTGATTTCGGGACCACACTTTATTTATTTAGTATGGACTTTATACTTGGAATATATACTATTACAGTTATTTTCATATATATGCAAACAATAAAGTGAGATAAAAGTTTAATATGTGTTCAGCTTTATGTAAACGTGTTAACTCATGAAAGAGAAATGAATGAATTGTTTCAATAAATCTCTTACATGTGAAAATGCATTGCAGATTATGTCTTCATTGCTATATGCATTTGTATACGTATCAATATATAGCCATACATGGTCCATGCATATACTGCGGTATATTGAAAAAAATATAAGCACTAGTTTCCCATATATGGAATTGTATTATGTAATATATTGCATTATATTTTCCAGTATATTCCCTTTCATATTTGTTTTGTAAGGGTGACCTCACATCGCTCACCTCTTCCAGGAATTGCACCTGCAACCTTGCAGCGATGCACATATTCACTGATTATCAGAAATAATGCATTTGAGATTTCCTCATGTGGGCATTTGGCATAATTCAGAGTGTAACCTTGATCATAGTACCGCCAGGTTAGCTACACACATAGTGTCCACTGTGGTAGAGTGTGTGGAGTTATAGTTTATGAAGTGCTGAAACTCACTCTCTTCAGTCCTGAGTGAGAGATTTAGTAGCTCATCTGATGGCAACCTAACCCTGACTGAGAGGCCAAAGGGGGCGCTGCTCTGGCAATTAAATAGGTGGGGCGTTGCTTACATGAGGGGATGGGCTTCTCCAAATATTTCGGTTGGACAATTCTTTTAAGTCATACATAGCTGGCAAAGTTTAAAAAACAATAGTCAACTCTTTGTTGTTTCTCAGGACACATCAGGTCCCATTAGCTTTTACATTAGCAATTACCTCCGAACGTGGTTTGAGTGAGCGGACCACTTATATTTATTTAGCACTGTCCATGTGATTCGATGACCCTGGATGGATCATGTGTTCCTGGTCTACAATGTTTTCACCTTCTTCTTCTCTTTTTCAGCCACACATATGCACGTGTAGGTGCATTTCCCACGTCTATCAAATCTCTGTGGAATTCTAATCTCTCCCAACTCAAAAGGAGCCACACTTGAGCTGTGACCTCATTTGGATTGCCAACAATTATCCTATTAGTGTGAAGAGGTGTACCTCTACATCTAAGGCAGAACTGGGTGCAGGAGGTGGGCTGCAAAGATCAATGGTCTCTTCTTGGTTGACAGCACCCAGACAAAACCCTCTCTCAGACAGGCCAGCCCTCCTACACCTGGAAAGAGGAATCACTGCAAAAGGAATTGCAGAGAAGCGGCCAGCACTTCAAAGCAGAGCCGACCACCTGCGCCAAGAGCACGCCCAACCGATGCGCCGCGCATAGAGAGAGACGCATACCACAAGAATCACTGTGCAATGTCAAAGAGAAGCGAGATTTTAATCACACGACAAATCTTATCTCAACAAACACTGCAGAACGTCGTACAGTAAAACACCTTAACATCTACACGCAGAGACGATCACTCAAAGGCACCTCAAAGATACACATGCAGCACCAACCGCTGCGCCTGGGAACCTTGCGATATGACTGCAGTAGGAGCTGTTTGAAGCCAGCTGTCACAACCTGACAGGCTGTTGTTTTAGGGGCCTTTGGTATGGCCAAGGGGCCGAGGGGAGAAAAAAAGCACCAGGAATTTGTGCAAGTCAGGACCCAACAGTAAATCCTTCGTCCACTTCCTGTCCCTTGCTGCAAATCGGGAAAAGCAGGATCACCGGGGGAGGGACCAGGGAGCGGCCCATCCTGCACGCGGTACTCGCATGTGGGTACGGTAGGCGTCACCAAACATTTCTAGAGAAGCCTTCAATTCAACACACTTCTCAGTTGAAAAATACAGCATAATCTGGTTTGGTATGTTTTGAAGCATGGTTTGAGCTGGTTTATGCTGGTCCTTAGTTGGTCATGAGCTGGTTTAAACTGGTCCTGAGCTGGAGCTAGTTGCTTGGGACCAGCACTTAAATCAGCACATGACCAACTAAGGACCAACTAAGGATTAGCTCAAACCAGCTGCCATGCTTCAAAACATACCTAACCAGCATATGCTGTTTTTTTCAACAGGGTTCTCACCCGTCACAAATACTAACTCTGGTAAACACAGTTCCAACCAAAATATCATAGTTACTAATGTTAATATAAATGGGGGGAATGGCATAGAGAGACCTGGGCAATATCTAAACACCAGAATATCACAGAGACATGAGGGTGGACTATTTTGACTTAGACCTGTAAGCAATTACCAAGCAGAACATCCTAGCAACTATATAGCCATGCACTAAAAACACTGTAGCAATTGCATAGGAACATATTGGCATTGTGGCAGGTCATTTTACAGACAGGCCAGGCCACTGAAAAGGGGGGACAACTGAACCTTTTGTCCCGGGCCCAGGCTTGAGGGGTGCCTTAATGGATAGGGTGAGGTGGAAAGCGATCGTGATTTCAAGCAAGGGGTCCAATTCCAACGAGGGTCTCAGTGTGATCACACCAGGGGCCTGTGATGAATGTTTTGTACCAGACTTAACAATTTCTTACTTTGGCCCTGCAGACAGACTGTACAGTAACAATTGCTATAACTATATTGTTCCTAACATTGGAGGAAATCGTGGTAATGAACAGTACACTAACAAGCACACAATAAAGGGATGCAATGAGCTCTGAAAGTGATGTAGAAAATTAAAGCACATTTAACATGCCCCAAAGATTATGAGTACATAACTGGAAGCAGAAGTGAATGTTGAGTGCATGGTGTTCCCAGGACAGACTCTGACTCCTCTCTGCTGTTCAAAACACATTAACACTGACAGCTGCTTTGTGTGAGCAGACGCAGAGAGGAAACAAAGATATAAACACATAGACCCATGCCCTGTGCTGCAGAGGACAATCTAAACACAACAGAGCCAAATCCCCCCAACCCACAAGCATACACAGCCACACACCAACTCACATATACAAACATGTAATCTAATGAGACATCATTTGGAATTATAGCCAAAAATATCACAGTTAACACAGACTTGACGTTTTTCTAAACTCTTGGAAGAATCTTGAAGGCTTACCATTACAAGAACAAGACTAAACTGAGAAATATATCTGACAATATTTGATGGAATCGTAATGATATAATTAGGACACCTTTAGAAAACGAACCCAAGCCTTACTCAAACACAAACCGAAATGTTCAGCTCGATTTTTGTGGTGTGGTCTGCACCATTGGCACTAGTCAGGCTATAGTCTGTGGCTTTTCAGCCGATTGAGCAGGTTGAATTGACATCTGAGTTGCTGATGAAAGAGACCACTCCGATTGGCAGTTCAGCTTAGCAAAACGAAAGTGAGAAAAGCAAGTAAACATCAAAGTCAAGAGTCACACACAAAAGGCTCTTCTAATTTTACATATACATATTCAAGCATTCCAACATGCAAATATTTTCATAATGACATGGCCATCTGAAATGAAGAAACTGAAGACCTGTTGATCAACATTATTCATATTCAAAATGGTAAGCAAGCACTGCTTTTTAAACGGTTTGTATATCCACATTCCTGGTCCCTGTTTCCGTTCCTGAATGACAAATGCCACCTGCTGGTATAGACAGTATTTCCTTTCATGCAGATGCAAAACATACATGCTAGTTGGCCATTGACTGTAGTCTTTGCAGTGTGTTCAAGGGCACCTTTTATGCGACAACAAAGTCAGCTTTCATTGGCACTAGTTCTTTGATGCCAGCTTGGTGTGCCACAGCTTTTACATTACTGTAGCAGTAACAGCACCAGAAATCAAAGGGGCGATAGAGTGTCCTTCAAATGTCTGTGCCATTAAACTGGGCATTTTATTATTGAGCTTGCGATTTGCATGACAAAACTTTGCTCAGCAATATTCTCTTCAAACGTTTGTTTTGCCAGAAAAGCATAGAAAGCCAACCATCCTAGCTTGATATGCATAGCCATAGCCATTTGTAGGTTGATTCCACTGAAATGTGTAAAGGCAGGAACACACCAAGCTGACGGTCGGCCGTCGGGCAGTTTTTCTTCGTCGGCCGACTAAGTTTTCTCAGTGTGTTCCGCACCTTCGGCTGAAGTTGGTCCTCGTCGGCTTTTTTTCGGCCGCTTCGACATGTTGAATCGGCGTCGGAGCTCGTCGGTCTGTCGGGCCATCTGATCATTCTGATTGGCTGTTCAGCTATTGCCACCTACTGGTACGGAAAGGCATTTCATCTCATGCAGGCGCAGAACGGACGTGCTACTTGGCCGTCGGCTGTCGAGCGTCGGTTTGGTGTGTCAGGGCAACTTTGGACCCAGACTCTGCCGACGTGAGCCAACCCCACAGTCTGCTTTCATCGCCACTAGTTTGTCGGCGTCGGCTTGGTGTGTTCCTGCCTTAAAGGGATGGTCACACTAGACTTTACTCTAGTGACTTTCATACACATGTGAATTCTGAAGACAGGAAAAGCTTATGCAAAGAATTTGTTTGTTTTGAATTTGTTCAAGTTTGGTGATTTTAAGCTTGACCTTGGCTTAACACTCTTCTATCCAAACATTAATATGTCTGTATGAGTTTCTCGACCAGCATGATGACATTGGCTAAATCATCTGTTTGCTGACCAGTGGCAAATGGGCAGACTGTCCTCCAAAAAAACACAACCATATAGGTCGTTTCTCAAGCACCTTATTACGACCTATATTTATGTTTTAAAGTCATGCGCCCTCTAGCTGGCGTAAAAATAATGACAGTGTCGTGTTACGTCTGTCGTCATGAAATATGACATATGACTGTCGTTACCAATCAAAATGCGTGTTCATTTAAATGCAATGTGTGGACTTTTACACCATTTGTCCTATTTCCATTTAGCAAAACTCATTTTTTTATTAACAACTACACCTACCAAACACTTAGTGATTTATAGTGCATTTACACTTTATGAGCACATGTGTTCTCTAGGATCGAACCCACGATTGCATGATCACATGATTGCATATTGTTATATATTGCAATGCTCTGCCAATTGAGCTACGCAAAACCGAAATATGATGTAGATAAAAAGGGATCAATGCATTAAAATGAAAGTGTCCTGTTGTCGAAAGGGGCGCAACTTTAGTTAACGCTCCTATGGGTCGTATTTCATGAATTTAAATGAAAGTGTCCTGTTGTCGATAGAGGCGTAACATTAGTAAACACTCCTATGGGTCGTATTTCAGGGAAGTGACAAACGTCCTATATAGACGTATTGGTTGGAGAACATGTTGCAAATGGGAGTGTTCTGGAACCTATTTGGTGCTTGCACATAAATTACGCACTTAAGCTTTAAATTCCTTCAAATTGATCAATCACTTTTCTACATTAAATGTGTATATAAATATATACACATATATACACATTAACATATATTAAATGTGTATGTCTGGGATTACATTGAGACTCTTTGCAAGAGAGACAGACAGAGGGAAGAACGAAGACATGTGGTAGTATCATTTATAGTGTTTCCACTTGCCTACAAATCTCGAGTATTTAGAGCACCAGACGCAGCTGGATTATCTGCAGGGCCTCCACACGCTTCTCTGGCCTCTGACCAGGCCCCGGAGATCAGACCGGGCCCCGAGCGTACTCCTCTATGGCTTCCACCCACAGTGCCTGACAAATATATTTTGCCGAAATTTGTGTCTAATCCACACTTCCATGTAGGGATCCCATTACGGCTTGACTTGAGTGGCCCAGCTGTTCAAACACAGTGATTAATTAAAGGAATTCAGTTTGTAAAACAATCCAACACCCCCCCACCACCCCTCATGAGAGCCCGGCTGGAAGCATTGCTGCAACTCCAGCAGTGTCCGATTGGCCGGTCTCCTTGCATTAAAGCCGACGCTCCCCGAGGTGTCCCACATTAGCAAGACAAACACTTCAGAGCTGAGTGGGGGAAGGGGTTGCGTGGATGGGTTTGGACAGTTTTAGTGATCTGGACTGGGGCAGGTGAGCTCTCATGTTGCAGATTATGAGCCGAGGTCACTCTCGTGAGCAGTGCAGGTGTGCGCTATTCATCACACTGGGAGTCATGCTTAAAATCCCATTAGACCTGAATGCGTGCTGACCCGCTTTTATAATAGCCTGCGGCACGGCTGCTCCGAGCGCCCCAGCGCACTCCGCATCCTGAAAATATTAAAAGGCCGACAGGCTGCCGCACTAAACACATGAAGAGCCGGAGATGGGGCTAATGATGTGCACAATTAAACTTGCTGTGTGCCTTCGTAAGTATGCGCTTGATTGTGAAGTAGTCCTCTGCTTCCCCTACTAAAGATAAGGTAGAGTTGTTTTTTCTGCAATATTAAATTCTTACTAGTTTCCCACTTTAATATGTAGTCAATTTTAAGTAAGATATTGGTTGATTGACTTCCTAAAGAGTGTAAATGCTGTGGTGCTTTCCTTCTTCCTCAACCTGTTGGGGAAATACTGTTTGGCGCCACTATTTGCGCAAGGAATTACAAATGAGAGGCTCATTGATCGATAAACCATGAATCACACATACACACACAATCACCAGATGTGTTCATCAATTTATTTATTTATTTATTCATTTACTACACTGATATTAATAAAGTGTTAAAGCACATGGTCTATTGAGTGTTTTGAAAATTGAAAACTGAGAAAATTGAGAACATTTGCAAACCAGTCTGTCAAATGATGAATAATGATCATTCATAGTATAACCTCTAGGTGAGTGTTTCTATTCTCACAATGTTGTAAATTTACAAAGTTTTTGATTATTTCTAACCATAAATGGTGTGACACCAAGCTGACAGATGGCCCATGTAGGGTTGTTAAGCATCTGTTGGCCAAGATTTTGTGGGGTGTTCCATTCGTTGGAACTAGTCGGACCCCTGCTGGGTAAATTGTTGAATCTGTGGCAGAGTCCATTGGTGAGACAGACCACTCTTAGCAAACCAGTGAGTGATAAGAAAAACTTAACTTTTAACAATTGCTGAAAGTGGAATTAATTTAACAAAAGTCAAGGCCAATTGGCAATCTAAATGGAACACTGATCCCCATAATAGTGACATAATAACAGACTTCAAAAACTTTTGTACACACACCGTTTTTTGTGGTCTTTCTGGAATCCTACCAGTACCCAAATGACAACATCAAGTGTGCAAAACATACCTATGCAGTTTTCTTGTTTTTGAATGATGAATACAGACCACTGCCATCTGCTGGTATGGAGAATTATTTCCCTATTTGAAAGGGTAAGAAATATATGTATAAGACTTAACATCAAATGTATCTTCATTTAAAAATGCTTACATATTTGTACTGGAAAACAAGACAAAAATACTTAGTATAAAAATCTTTTCTTTGTTTTTTTTCGTAGTGTATCCCTAAAGACATTTCAAATAATAGTAATGGTCATTCGGTTTAATCTGTTGCTTAATAAAGATACAATTGGAATAAATTAATCATATCATTAACCTAATTTTATAATAAACCATGGCAACCACACCATAGAAGACAGAAAAAGGACATGATAATGAAACTAAATAGACATGATTGTGACACTTATGAGGTTGTATGTAATAGTGGGACTTTTTCCAAGCCATTTTTGTCTTAAAAGGGACCTATAGTACCCCTTTCACAAGATGTAATATCAGTCTCTGGTGTTTCCAGAATGTGTCTGTGAAGTTTCAGCTCAAAATCCCCCACAGATCATTTATTATAGCTTGTCAAATTTGCCCCTATTTGGGTGTGAGAAAAAACACGCCGTTTTTGTGTGTGTCCCTTTAAATGCAAATGAGCTGCTGCTCCCGCCCCCTTTCCAGAAGAGGGCGGAGCTTTAACAGCTCAACAAGCAACAAAGCTGGAGAATCTCACGCAGCCAAAATGAGGATTGTCAGTAACGGTGTTCAGCCTTACATTGTTCAAACCGGAGTCGACACTGATGGAGAGACTCAGGAAGAAGTTACAACTTTTAGACGTTTCTGAATGGTTAGTGGATAAATTGATGTAGTTGCTGTGGAGTTGATTCAACTCATCCACTAGCATGTGCCGTCATGTTCATCTTTTGTGTTGAATTGACCCTCGTTTGTGAAACAGTCCGGCATAAAATGACGGCATGACAACAACACTCTACTACAACAACTCTTTCCTCTTCTCTAAAGCAGCCCAACATGGCCCCGCCCCCTTTGTCGCGTGTTCTCGGGGGCGGGGTTTATGTAAATTTTAGGGTTTATGATGTCACTAACCAGGGAAGAAGCTCATAGTCCCTACCAGCCATTTGTTAACGATTTCTGTAAAAGAAAATATCTCCTTTGCACTGAACTTTGAGCGTCGTAACTTTGCAGATGTTGTTTATGTCACGAACCCAGGAAGAAGCTCACTGTTGTCCCAACCAGCCAGTTGTTGTAGTCCTTAAAAAGTGATTTTTGTAACAGAAAATATCTCCCTTTGCATTGAACTTTGAGTATCGTAACTTTTCAGATGTTACACACTAACTGAAGTTAAATCAGTGAAATCATAATCAAGGACCCCTTTAATAATGTCTCTTTCAAGAGTGATTTATTGCTCAAATTTCATTTGATTTCCTCTTGCCATTAGGGAAAAACTCTTGTGCACTTTCCACAATCTGTCTTTGCTGTTCCTCTGAGTAAACAGTAATCCCTTCAGGAATCAGGTGACTCTGGTGGTCGCATCAGTCCTGTGCAAGAGAGTGAAACAGGCAGTGTGAAGAGAGCTGTGCTGTCAGTCTTAAATGAATCCAGAGGATCCACACCCGACATAATGTAAGCGGGAAGAGTCTGGTCTGTGAATGCTCTCTATCCCTTGCTTTTAATTTTTTGTCCTGAGGTGTGGCTGCATTTATGGCCGCAGTGCTAACAAGATCAAGCTGCAGTTTGACATTTTTGTGTGTAAATATGAGCATGAGTGTGTTCAGGTTTACATACACAAACAGAAGGACGCTCAGCAACAGACTTGTAGACAAAGAGGGAAATTGATGGATGAACTGAAAAAAAACATCTCAGATCATCTCAGTTAAAGAACCTGCCACTGATGCGCTCTCAACTGTTTCCATGATTAACCGATGCCATAATTAACCCCAATAAATTGGTCGAATCAGAAGTTGAAGTTGTTTTGTATCATATATATCATATACATATGTATACAAAAGAGAGATGTCATAGGTTAGAGTGCAAATGTGTGAGCACCATGTTAGCAAGATAAGGTATCAGCTTTAATGTTCTTTAAACTGGGTCTGGATGAAATCTTGTAAAAGACCGACCAGCCTGTCATGTGCAAAATCATTTTGGAGAGCAAATATATTCCAGATTTCTGTGGTTAGTGTTCACATCTCTTCGCTCTCACATATGATTGAGTGTGCAGCAGGCCAGATGAGACCTCAGATGTTCTGTGTTACGTGTTCCTGCATGCAGGACCAGTATTTTAATATATCATTATATATATTCAATTACAAACTCACTGAGAAAAACTTCATTGATGAATGCTGGGAACAGGGTTATCATAGTTAATTAAAACTGAAACCATAAAAACTTTCATTACTTGAAAAATGGAAACACTTGTCTTTGTTACATGTGTTACATGTAGTTACTAATTACTATAAATTGTGCATAATTACATGGAACTAACCATAAACCAAACTAAATCCTAACTCTATAGTAAAAACATGTAGTTAATTAATATTACACCATAACATGGACACCTTAAAAAAACAATATAAAACCAAAAAATTAAATTTAAAAAACCTTAAACTTATTTTAAACTCAATATTAATACCCATGTCGCACAAGCAATCCAAGTATGCACAAGCACAAACCCTGAGGTCCAAGAATGGTTACCCAAAGGAACCAACTCAATAATAAACATACATGAATGTGTATGGAAAGGGCAAGCACCAACATAAAGAGCTATAAGAATTAAAATACTTCTCCAAGAAGGTAGTCTTCCTAGTGCCTATTGTAGCATACTGTGCACCTTTTAGGCCTGAAAAGGAACTTGACCTGACATAAAGACATAACTGCTCACAGAAAACACATAAAACAAACATACATGAAAGGGACAACCACAGCACAAAACATTTCATATTGTCCCATTGTGATAAGCTTGGTGACTAGATGAGAAGCATGCTGCACCCCTCATAAGTGGAAAAATAAATAGCCACCCAATAAGGTTGTTTATGAACCTTACTGTCAGTAAAGAAAGGTATACCAAAAGATTTTCTAATCAGTGGGATCAAGACTATTCCAGCTGAAACAACAAACTTGCATCAATAATCCAATAAGATAACCACTGCTTAGAGAAGGGGGAACCTAACTGGTCGGATTTCAGTCTCAGTAACTGGTCGGATTTATGCCACAAGCCTAAGTGGTCAGTGTAAATCCTCAAAGCCCTGACTGAACTCAAAAATGAAGCTTTTCTTGCTCTTGCGATTCAGGAAGCATGACCGGATGGATGGTTGAAAACGGCACCTTTGGAACGTAATCTAGCCTTGGGTGCAATATGACCTTAATCAGTCAAGATGTCTTCTAACATCTTATTTCTCTTACTTCTCCTAACATCTTCTTTCTCCTCCAGCCAAATTTAGCTTGTCTACAGAGAGAGTCATCACCTCAAACAATTCTTCAAATGCACGGGACTGTTCTGGATCCAAAACACACTCCTTGGATTCTGCTGATTGAGCAAGAGAAATGGCAGAGCCCGTCTCAAACTCATCAACCAGATCCATCTGCGATCCCCATGATTTAAACTTCGGCAGACGCAGCACTCGCTTTCTCATGAAGTGAGCCAGACGTGAGCAGAGCTTCTTCAAAATGAACTTCTCAGAGTGCTGCAATTGTCTCTCGAGAGCATATCGAGCATGATTCGCTCTTAAGCAGATGACACAAATATTGTGTTTGTCATACCTGGTAATATAGCGAGAGCATGGCGAAACAAACTGCTTTTCAGTTTTTTATGCCATTTCTTTCACACAATGACAGCAGACAAATTTCTTTTTGTTTTTGGTCTTTGTTGTTTTTATTTTGAACTTCTAACAAGGAGACAAGACTTCCACACACATGCAAACAAACGGCTTCCTGAAGACAACATCTATTTTATGGTCTTGGTGACATGCTTACGCTGTGTCACATGACCATGCTATACAATAAGGATTGGCGTCTTTCCACATATGCTTCAGACACCGGATCACACAGAAGCGTTCCCATAGCATCGATGTCATGACGCAGCGTTGAGATCCACTCAAAAGGGAACGGAAACACTTTACTTAAAGCCTTTATATACTGTATATAATGCATTATAATGTATATTTAATGCAACAATTATTCCTTGTAATGCAACTTCAAATGCATTGTATGATCTCATGAATAATTGTAACCACATTTATAATACATTATAATACTTATCTATTCATGGAGCACACCTTTAGAAAGTGTAATTCGTTAAAACACAACAAACAACCAATTTCAGATGGAACAAGGAATATGCAAAATTATAATACATTTTAACTTTGCTTACAATTATTTATGAAAATATATTATAAATTACATTATGACTACATTTATAATGCATTATACATAAAAGCTTTAAGTAAAGTGATACCAAAATAAAGATAAAATGACTAAAACGTTAATTAAAATAAAAAATGAAAATATGAAAAAGAAAACTAATTAAATATAAAAATAATTTAATAAAAGCTATAATAGCATCTCAATGATACTGTTTTGAAAGGGAGTTTGATCGTACTGGGTCCACATATTGCAATTATGGTGGCCAAAACAGAAGATAAGCCTCACACCGCAGGAATCCATGTCATGCCTTTGTTCACACTTCACAGAGAAACATGTCGTACTGCTGGAGGTGGGAAATATGATGCCCATGTTCATCTTGTATCTGTACAGATACCAAAGAGCCAAAACCATCTTAGCTTCAGACACTGTTTTCCTGCATGTGCTATGTGGGCATTTGCTCTTTTCAACACTAAACTTTGATAAGATGTGAAATAATATGCGATGCATGATGATAAGAACTTGAGGAACTTCTTATCAGAAGCATGAGGGCCTCTCCATCCTGGCCCGTATGGCACATTAGAAACATGGAAGGAGATGTAAGGCTGGGGCTGCTTGTTTCATGTCGTGCAAGGATTCCTGTCTTTGTAGTTTTGTATGAAAGCAGTCCAGAGACTGTTTTGGACACAAGCCTTAATTTCTGCTCATTTTGAGCTCGATCCTGTGTGTGTGTGTGTGTGTGTGTGTGTGTGTACTGTACACCGAGAGTGGATGAATATTCCAGGCCTCTGTCCTTGGGTGCACCTTTTATTTTTGGATGCATGCTCTTCCTAAAATGAGCTAGTCTGAGCCCAGATTTTAAAGGTGGCCAAGGGAGAGCAGATCTCTGACGAACTGCCAGACAGCAGATCAGACTTTATGTAGAAAGCAGGTTTGGTACAGGTGAACTTTAGACTACAAGCATTTGCTCCAAATGCATAAACTATGATAATGCAAATTACTGTTTTTGTAACCTTAAAAGACCTTACAATTTTATGCAAACAATATTGTGAAATGTTTGAAATGTTACTTCGTTCTTAACCCTGTAAAGTCTGACTTATGAAATAAAAGAGTTTTTTTTTTAATGGAACCTTTAGGCAAAATATATTTTTTTAAAGTTTGCAAATGTGTTTTTGTGCATCATATTTGATACATCAGGCTTTTATGGCTCATATAGTCTGAAAAAGGTGAGATTGTGGAGGAAAAATAAGCTCAATTCTATTCAGAGGTCCAAACTGAGCACAAATATGCATTTTGGTGCAGATGCTGATATTAATATGAACCATAGCAAGAGAAAGATGAAATTCTGATTCTTGTAAATCAGTGAGATCTTTATAACAGTATAGCAGATACTTACATAAAATGCATATAAATGTCAGTTGTCACTCTATATCTGCCAATAATAGTAAGATGATATTTAAAGTTGTCATGAAATCAAAATTGACACTATTTACTATTTATGGTGAACAATTAACCTGTGCAAGTTAATGCACACACACACACACACAAAATTAATTTGTTGTGGTAATCTTTAATGAAAATCTATTCAATCTATTCAATATTCCATTTCACTCGGAAATACATCACAACACTGAAGTAAAGATGGCTGCTTGTCCAGTTCATGCAGACTTTCAATGATTAGTTTTATGATCAAAGCTTTGTAGTTTTAAATAATATAATGCAATGCAATGATTGAGAGATGAACAAATTGAGATTATGAGATTATGAAGCTCAAAAAAGTGCATCCATGGATCATAAGACGTACTCCACGCAGCTCCGGGGGCTTAATAAAAGCCTTCTGAAGGGAATCGATGTGTTTGTGTAAGAAAAATATCCCTATTTAAAACTTAAAATAAGAAAGCCTCTGGCGTGACAGCCATACTGTAATGTATAGTTTTGTTTCATGTTCATGGTTTGTGTCTTTTATTTTGTAATTCATGTTGCTTGTTTGTGTCTTGGCTTGCTTACCTTGCTTATCATGTGCTCCTTTAGTCAATGTGTCATGTGCTGATTGGTTGTTTTTGGTCATGTGGTTTCTCAGTTCTGTTCTGTCATTGGTTCCCTTGTTCCTTGTGTCATTGGTTGTCTTAGTCATGTGTTCCCTAAGTTCATGTATTTAAAGCCTCTTTTGTAACCAATCAAGTAGGCATGAAAGTCTTTGCAAGGCATGTGTTTAAGGTTGTATTGTGTCCACCTATGCGCATTTTGAAAAAAAAAAAAAAAAAAAAAAAACTCTAGATGGAAACACCAAGATGTGCATAAAATCAAAAATGCACATAAAAAAAAAAAAAAAACGTATGCGCTCAACTAAGTTGAATACATTTTTAAACTATGATGGAAACACTTTTATTGAATAAATTCCATGATGCACATCAAAAAAGACATAATTGACTTTGCGACGGGACGACATAACTCGTTGCACAGCATCTGAAATGCTGTTTTGGTCATTCTGTAATGCCTGAGCAAAGTCTGTCGTTAAAGTGGTTCAGTATAATTCCCTCCCAGAAGAGTCTCACACGACTGCGTTCACAAACACCAGGCATCTGAATGCAAGATAACATGACAGCGTTTATTTCTTTTCATCTGTGCGCTATGAGGTGCAAGTCATTTATTATATACAAAAATGATTAAATACAGTGCCTTCTACTGCAGCAACTTCCATTTTTCTTAGTGATATTTAGCACCAGTTTATCAGGAAGTGACGATTTTGTTCTCTTCATCTCACTGCATGGAAATGCAAATGTTTTATGTGATTTTCCAAATTTGCACATGAGTAGGAATAGCGACTGCAGAAAGCAAAAGCCAAATCCCGGACATTTTGGGTGATTTAGAAATCCTAGAAATTTTAGGTTCAAAAAGAGGACATGTATAGGAAAAAGAGGATGTATTGTCACCCTACACTATGTCCTACATTATAACATGTAGTACGTCATGTCATTGCGTACTATGTCGCGGAAGTTAACGCATTTTAGCTGTAAAACAAATGCGTATGGCTGTCACACCAGAAGCTTGTTATTTTACTTTATAAACCAATTATTATTGCCTATTGTTATATGTATTTTAAGTGATTTTAAAGGCTATTGTTCACTTAGGTCTATTTTTATAACCACAATAATTATATGATTACTCGATTAATTTTCAAAATAATCAACCAATTACTTGATTACCAAAATAATCTGCACTAGATTAGATAAAACATTTCAAAATGCACCTGCATTGTTTTGCGTTTTGTGACTTTCAGTTGAATAAAAGATTTTTTCCAGTCTTTCCAAGCTTTCTTAAAAATAGTGTTAAAATATCGTCTCGTCTCATGAGATAAGTGTATCGTCACACCCCTACAATAGAATTATTACAATAGTCTTTCTATATTTCTTATTTTTAATAATCATAATAAATTCTTTATAATAAAATATTTATTTTGCCTAATTGTACAGCCCTACAAACAAGCACAGCAAAACCTGGAGGTTGCATTTTAAATGGCAATCACTTTTTCATAACCTCTGCAAATTTATCTCTTTCCCATGAGTGATTCCATGAGGGATGTGAGTCCTGATAAAGGTCTAAGTCATCTATCAGAGCTGTGAAACGCCACGCTTTGGCGGATGGACAGCTGTCAAGATTACAGGGCTGTGTACTGATGGAAAACCACGATGAAGAGCAAGATTAAAAGAGCTTGAGTTCAAAACACATGAAAACCTACAGACCAACATGAGACAAGATCTTCCTGTAGGTGTTTTGTAATGTGATTCTTATTTCATATCCAGGAAGTTTATCAGTATCAAAATACCTCTGGAGTGATAACGTGGATCATTAGCAGGAACGAGAGAATCTCTGGAGAATCTCAGGACTGACTAAGACCGATCTGTATCTTCTCTCTTTGCTGGATTTTAGATCTACATTTTCAGATGGCTTGTTGTCACGTAACTGGCTTCATGGTCTGCAGGCAACACTCCCATCTCAAACAGCGTTATCATCCTCAGCAGTCGACAGGTAACGGTATCTGTTTTCATCTCTGACCGCAGTCTAACAGGACCAGGTTTGTTATTGTGATCAGGACAGTGTGTGTGCCTTAGACTCAAGAATGGCTGCTCTTTTCTTCTTTGATTTGTTAGTATGTTATGTTTTCATTGTTCATTGCAGTAACTCTCAGGTACTTTATGACTTTAATAAGACTGATCATATGGGGAAAATGAAATTAAAGTATGTGAAAGAAAACTGAATAACATCTTGGTGCAGATACCACAGCACACCTTCAGGGGTCTAGAGGAGTCCATGCCTCGACGGGTCAGGACTGTTTTGCAGCAAAAGGGGACCGACACAATATTAGGAAGGTGCTCATATAAATATCAGTTAATGTTTATTTTATTTCAAAGAAAATGTTTATATGGTTTTAGTTTCAGTTACTTATAATAAGCCCTGTATGCACCTCTTCAAGTTTCAGGACGTGTTCAGTAGAATGTGGGGCAGGTGGGGTGATTGAGGGTTGTTGAGGGGCTGTTGCGCACCTGTGTCTGGCAGGAGTGTGTTTGAGACGCTCCAGACACCTGCAGCCTCTCCACTGCTGCTTCACTGCTCATGTATGCAGGGTCTCTGTGAATAAAAGCCTCCGGGCATCGTAAGACCATAAACAGAAACAGGTGTTTAATATTGCACTAATGTGTGAAGCTCTGCAGTGTTCCTTGCATTATTGCTGAAACGGTTAAAAATATATTTTTTTTGATTTGCACCTCATAATAGTGTCCATTTCTGGTGATCTGATGACAAGTGCTTGAGTGAGACAGATTGTTCTTTACACTGTTTCTCAAATGTGTCCTGTGGACGGAAGGGAGCGTCTCCAGTTCCATGACTGCACCCATCACACATTACATCAGTGTAGTGCTGCAGGTTGACAAAAAAACGTAAAAAAGTCAGAAAACATTTGATCTCAATTATCTCACTTTGAACCTGACATTTTGAGCTGAAGATCAATGTTGAGTACACAAATTGTGATATATTAGGGCTCGGATGATAAATTGATTCATCGTGATTCGTGTATCGATTCTGAGATTTTCTGAATGCATTGCAATTCTCGCTGGAATTGCTTAGTTTTTAACAGCAGATGGCACTCTATGCTAGTTTTTAACCGCATGCTCAAATGCTCATGAAGAAGAGCGCTCGTGTGTTCGGCTATGTGCTTGCACCTCAGAATGCTTTTATGACGCGAGATTAATGTAAACAGCCCACTGTAATTCACTTCAACCTTTTCAAACTTTATGAATGATTATTTTATAGAAAGTTCAAGTGGCGTGTGTATCGAGTTCAAGTACGGATGTTTCTAAAGCATGCAGTGCCATCTACTGTTAAAAACTAAGCTCAGAATCAATTTGAGAGAGAATAGTGATGCATTCGGAAAATCACAGAATTGATCCAGAATCATTTCTCGATTCGTGATGCAACAATTTATTGTCCCAGCCCTATATATATATATATATATATATATACAGTTGCAAGAAAAACCACTTGCAGAATCTGTGAAAATGATAATAATTTTAACAAAATAAGGGAGATAATACAAAATGCATGTTATTTTTTATTTAGTACTGTCCTGAGTAAGATATTTTACATAAAGATGTTTACATATAATCCATAAGACAAAAAACAATAGCTGAATTTATTAAAATAACCCCATTCATAAGTATGTGAACCATTGATTCTCAATACTGTGTGTGGTCACCTGATGATCCACGACTGTTTGTGTGTTTTGTGATGGTTGTTCATGAGTCTCTTGTTTGTTCTGAGCAGTTAAACTGAGCTCTGTTCTTCAGAAAAATCCACCAGGTGCTTGCAGAAATCTTCAGTTTTCCAAGGATTTTTTGCATATTTGAACACTTTCCAGCAGTGGCTGTATGATTTTGAGATTCATCTTTTCACACTGAGGACAACTGAGGGACTCAAACTCAACTATTAAAAAAGGTTCAAACATTCACTGATGGCTCCAGAAGGAAACACGATGCATTAAGAGTTCGGGGGGTGAAAACTTTTGGAATTTGAAGATAAATTGTATTTAATTTGTCTTCCGGGAAACATGCAAGTATCTTCTGTTGGCTTCCGAAGGGCAGTACTAAATGAAAAACAACGATATTTAAACAAAATAAGAAAAATTTGGACCTCTTCACCCTGTTCAAAAGTTTTCACCCCCCGACTCTTAATGCATCGTGTTTCCTTCTGGAGCATCAGTGAATGTTTGAACCTTTTTTAATAGTTGAGTTTGAGTCCCTCAGTTGTCCTCAGTGTGAAAAGATGAATCTCAAAATCATTCAGTCACTGCTGGAAAGGGTTCAAATATGCAGAAGATGCTGGAAAACTGAAGAATCTGCAGGAGCTGGAGGATTTTTCTGAAGAACAGAGCTCAGTTTAACTGCTCAGGACAAACAAGAGACTCATGAACAACCATCACAAAACATAAAAACAGTCGTGGATCATCAGGTAACCACACACAGTATTGAGAATCAATGCTTCACACACTTATGAATGGGGTTATTTTAATAAATTCAGCTATTGTTTTGTCTTATGGATTATATGTAAACATCTTTTATGTAAAATATCTTACTCAGGACAGTACTAAATAAAAAAAACATGCATTTTGTATGATCTCTCTTATTTTGTTAAAATTTTGCACATTTTCACAGATTCTGCAAGTGGTTCACATACTTTTTCTTGCAACTGTATATATATATATATATACAATTAGATATTACATAATGATTAGAATGTATTTACGGTGTCATGAAGATGTTATTTTTACTTAAAAGTAATTTACCTAAAATGAAAAAAGAAACTTGGTCAACCATTTACTCACCCACATCGTTCTAAAACTGTATGATTTTCTTCTGTGGAACACAGAAAATATGGAATGTATCATTTTTACCCCCATGATTTTTCAAAATATCTTCTTTTGTGTTCTGCAAAAGAAACAATCCCTTTGGTTGCATTACTTGACATTTCATTTAGTTTTCATTTAATTCAAACCTTTATTGCAATGCGTATAAAAATTTGTGGACAAAGAGTACATTTCTATGACTTTTGCACACTAGATATTTTTCTTTATTGTTGACACTCTTGTTTCTAAGCCACAATATGACTTGAGCGGTCTGATCACATAACGTTTTGGACCCAGTTTACACCTGTGATCAGGTCACTCAAAACAAACGTTCATAGCAGGTGTAAACGCGGCCTATGGGGCTGTTTTACACCGTCCCCTCAAACACACACAGATAGAAGAATCACTGTCCTTCTTCACTTTCCAGGTCCGACAGAAACAGCGAGCCAGTGCTGATGACTACAGTGCAGGAATGTTTCTCTCACCATCTGCCTAAAGCACAGCTCGCTTATTCCTCGCATTCAGTGAAACATGGATGCATGGAGCAGGAATGCAGATTGGATCCACTTCATCTCACTGTCCAGAGTGAATCATGAATGTTTGATGAAACTCACACAGAGCCAATGTAAGCAGAACCGTGTTGAGAAACACCAAATGCTGTCAAACAGTTGAGATGGGCAGTCAAAACTGCAGCTGTGGGTAACATTTTAGCACTGGCTTTCTCTGGACGGGCTGTTTGTCTTTTTTCCCCCATGAGCCCTCTCACGTAACACCCCCTCCCACCCAGGTCAGCGCTTGTAAGAGTTGCATTACCTGCGTCCTAATGCACTCCAGACAGACGCACTTCCTAATGACTCGCTTTGCTCCGAGCCTTTCCGGGCAAGACTGTGGCCACAAGCCACCTCACACATGGTAACCAGACACACACACACACACACACACACACACACACACACACACACACACACACACACACACACACACACACACACATAAAAGCACCTGATAAGAGCACTCAGGTTCAGATCAGAGGTTCAGCCCAACAGCGCAAACTCACAGCGGTCTAAAGCATCCAGAAACTCTCGCGGTAAATCAGAACGGGTGATAATCCTGAGAGAGCCGGTGCCCCTCGCCAGTGTCTGGTCTTCATTAAGCCACATTTCTCTCCACCCTCCGTCTAATTCTGCTCAGCATTACGGAGAAGAGAAAAACAGCGCAGTGACCTTCAAATAAACCTACAGGCGAAAACAAAGAGACATGTCAGGAATTTCCCTCATCATATCCTGCTAATCTGTACTAGTTCAATCACAATGTTCCATACCTGTACACTCTCTTAGTTGTTATTGATCATAAAGGACAAAAACAACTTACTTGTTCTCATGCTCAAACAAAGCACTCGTATGACTTCAAAAGACGAGTACTTCTGAAGTGAAGCGATGCATTTGGGTAAGAAAAATATCCAATTTTTTAAAACTTTATGAAGTAAAATAACTAGCGATTGTACACATACCAAATGAGTAACCCGTGACGCGATGTTTGATGCAGGATGTAGGAGTATCGTAAGCTTAGACGCCTCTCACGGTTCAAACAAATAGAGCTGTGCAACAAACTCAAGCTCCTCTTCTCTTATATCGAAATCCTCTGACATTTTGCTTTAAAAATGATTGTTTTAGACCGTGTTTTGTGTTGCTCTATCCTCTGCACCTCTGCGTTCGTCATTATGTCGTATGTCAGGTCAGAGGTCACTCTTCCACCACCGTCTGCCAAAAGGGCTGCCTGAACACCGTTACTGACAATCCTCATTTTGGCTGCGTGAGATTCTCCAGCTTTGTTGTTGTTGAGCTGTTAAAGCTCCGCCCTCTTCTGGAAAGGGGGCGGGAGCAGCAGCTCATTTGCATTTAAAGGGACACACACAAAAACAGCGTGTTTTTGCTCACACCCAAATAGGGGCAAATTTGACAAGCTATAATAAATGATCTTGTAAAGGTATACATTTAAGATTTGAAGTACACTAAAAGTGCATGTTCAATACCACATATTTTTACACTAAACCCTACCCTCAACCTAACCGACAGTGTTAAAGGTCCCGTTCTTCGTGATCCCATGTTTCAAACTTTAGTTAGTGTGTAATGTTGTTGTTAGAGTATAAATAAAATCTGTAAAATTTTAAAGCTCAAAGTTCAATGCCAAGCGAGATATTTTATTTAACAGAAGTCGCCTACATCGAACGGCCAGTTTGGACTACATCCCTCTACTTCCTTCTTTAATGACGTCACTAAAACAGTTTTTTGACTAACCTCCGCCCACAGGAATACACAAGAGTTGCGTTTGTAGAGTGTGTTTGTCGCCATGTCGTCGAAACGCTGTTATTTTCATCCCGCAGTCCAATCACCGGGTCTGATTCCGGCTCAAATTGATAGGGTAAAATTAAAGACATGTTTACAATAACACTGAGCGCGTGCATCTCCACGTTATGGTAAGAGGCGTGACCTTTCCGGGCAAGGAGCGCTAAGACCTGCTGTCGAATCACAACACAGGAACCGCTGGCACAATCAGAACTCGTTACGTATTTCTGAAGGAGGGACTTCATAGAACAAGGAAGTCATCAGCCCGTTTTTATGACAGTGGAAACAGCGGTATACAGATAAGTAAATTATGTGAAAAATACTGTGTTTTTTTACACGCGAAACATCAAAAAACCACGAAAAACGGGACCTTTAACAAAAGCAAACGTGGGATAAAAACGCATTTACTCATGCAACCATGCCATGTTAGCTTGTTTTTACAAGATTTTTAGCTCTTTTATTCTGACTTGTGCTACAAGTACAGTGCTGTACCAGCTGGGCTACCGAGCAAGTTTACTACGCCAGAAAAGCCAAACATATAGAGCTGTTTTTGTAATGCAAAAACGTCAAAATATATTATTTTAAATCATGCACTGTGGTAAAAGTGTTTTGAGGTCATAACATAATATTGTGCAAGGAACGGCATAATTTGTGTGAAAAGGAATGCAAGTTGTTGCTGTTCTGCCACCTCTGGGGTTCACTTCAGCTGGAAACTGCAGTGAATGTATGTATTTGTACATGTTTGGAGTTTTGGAGGCAAGTTTTCTGTACTAGTCAAAAAATCTGATTTCACAACTAGCCTTTTTTTTTGTATGTTCCTCATAAAGTAAGCATTTTGACAACAAAACAACATTTTAAAAGCTGAAACTTTATGAAGCATTGCAATGCCAAACATTTACATGTTCATTGCATCATTAAGTCCATTTGAACGTCTTGATTCCTCAATACCCTGGTGATCAATAGTCTCATACACTATGAAGCCAGTGTATAACCTGTCTATTTTACAACAAATTCTGTTCTATAAATTCTTTTGTTTGAAAGAACGTGTATTGCCTCCTACCACCAGATGGTGCAAAGATCTGCCCCATCTCCAGCTGTTGCTGATGCCTGTTGATATTAGCCTGAACTTTCACACATACATGATGTCTCATTCCTTACAGAGTTTCAATAGGTTGCCGTATGTTTTATGTGTGTGGTTGTTAATGGTGCTCAGAGGCCTGGTTGCGTCAGGGTACTACATCAGTCCCGTGTTCATCACAGCTGTCTTTCCTTAAACGCGTCCCAACTGATGTTTGAAAGCAGTGGAGTGCTCCTCCCTGCTTTGATTTTTTTCTCATGTAAAATTTTTCACATTTGTTTCATATTTGGCTCGCTCCCACACCAAAGTGAACATCTGCTCACGGCCCTGTGGAGGGATTGGGCTGACCTTTAGTTTGAGCTGTACTGTAACAACATGGAAAGTATATCACTGAATGCTTTTACTGAACATTTATGTGCTCCCTCATGCCACTCCAAACCTCTATGCTTTTTTGTGGAACATAAATGGAGTGGCATCGGGAGAAACAGGAGAATTCCTGACGGGCTGCTCATAAATTGCCGGTTTCACACGGGACTTTATTCATTCACAGGATATGAATTCTTGATATCAACAATTCAGTTTTCACTAGTTAAAATGCTAATTCTTGATATCAGGAATTCTACTAGTAACAATGGTAATTTTTAATATCAACAATGATATCATCACTCGCAGAAATACAAATTCTTGATTTCAAGAATTGAATTTCAACTAGTAACAAATGTCACCATAGGCTGCCATTCAAATTCAGTTGTTGATATCAAGAATAGACATTTGCACTAGTAACCACTCAATTACTGATATCAAAACTGATGGTTTTTACTAGTAAGAATTGTATTTCTGATATGTGAAATTGGAATTTCAACTAGTAAAAAAATCAGTTCTTGATATCAACACTTGAATTTGAACGGCAGCCTATGGTGACATTTAACTAGTGAAAATACAATTATAGATATCAAGAATTACAGTTTTTACTAGTTGAAATTCAATTTTTGATATCAAGTATTTGTATTTCTGTGAGTTGATTGCTGAATTAACATTTTTACTAGTGGAAATGAAATTCGTGATATCAAAAAGATGCCATTGTTACTGGTTGAAATCCAATTTCTGATATCAAGAATTAGCATTTTAACTAGTAAAAGCTGAATTCTTGATATCACAAATTCATATCCTGTGAATGATTAAAAGTCAAAACAGCTTGCATATTGCCATTCCCAGAATATAAATTATATATATCAAGAATAATATTTGTTTTAGTAGTTTAAATTACTTCCTGATATCAAGAATTTGATTTCTGTGAGTAATGATGTCATTGTTGATATCAATAATTCACATTTTTACTAGTAGATATCTAATTCCTGATAAAAAGAATTGGCATTTTAACTAGTGAACATTTAATTGTTAATATCAAGAATTCATATCCTGCGAATGAATAATAGTCAAAACAGCTTGCCATGGTCTAGTTCATTTTTGAGAGACACACAGAAAGTGGCAAGTTGCACATCTTAACTTTTAAAATTTTATACTATGCATTAAAAAGTGTCTTGTCACTTGGCAGAGTGCATACATGCTCTCTCTCTCTCTCTCTCTCACTTACACTCACACACACTCACACCCAGAAGGAAAGAGTGAATCCACATAAGCATATGTACAGTACAGTACAGATAGAAGTTGTAGGAGGTGGTTTGCAGGCTGGAAATGGGATCCTCTCCGGCCCTTGTTCACAGTGCTTCACATATAAGCATGATAAAAGTATCATAACAGTCCTTGTAACTTATATGCCTCTGAAGTCAAATGACAGCTTTAGCCATATTTAGACAGTAATTGTTTTTCATGTAGACGCCTGTAAAAATAAATCTGCATAGCACCTCAGTGATAAAACTAATGCATTCTGTTTAATTCACAGCGGAGGAGCAAGTTCTCTGATCCCTTCGAACCCGGGAACGCTCTGCTCACTCGGTCAGTCACATGATTATCAGCTCAGCTGTAAACAAAAGGTCATATGCTTGGAATAATATAGATGAATTCATTTTTAATTTAATGATCCAATTCATTTTTTGATTGTTTAAGTATCCTATTTAAAATAGGAAATTGATGCGTTGTAGTTTTCTGTCATGCATTTTATCTCCGTTTTAAAATTAGCAGAAATAAGTTAACGCAAACTCTTATTTACATTTGACATTTGACTCAGCTACTTGTTCAACTAGTAAAATGATTATGTTGTGCTAATTTATATACATGTATAAAAATATTTTAAAGTCTCTTTTTTCTTCTTAACAGTGCCAGTTCACTGTTGTGGAATGGTGATGTAATATTCTTCTTCTTAACAGTTACCAGCATCTCAAAGATCAACAGTTACCGTACAGAGCTTGGCAGTGGCCAAAAGGCATTTACAAGTCCTTCACATAATGACTTGATCCCTTCTTGTAAACTCAGGGATGTGGATTCAGACAGAATTAAATTACCACACAAACTCTGTGTTTGTCAAATAACAGTAGGTAATTCAGCCGGGAATATTTATGTGGGTGGTGGAAGCAAACAGATTCCAGATTCGGATGGCAGTAAAATGCCTGTAAATGCTGAAATTACCTTACGTACACATGACAAACAATTCCCGTCTGAAGAGGGATTTAGTGTAAGAAACAGACTAAAATGCAAGTCTTTATTCAGTGATAATCTGCCCCTCCAACACACTGCACCAGGTGTGACATTATTGATACCAGACACAAGCCAAGATCCATCCCTGAACTTCCTGTCTGCCTGGATATGACCATGGACGTCGCACTTGAGCTTCCTGCCAGCCTTGTTACACCCTAACCTCGCCCTTCTGTTACAGTTTCACCTGCTGTGTTACAGTTTCACCGGCTGTGGTGGTCTTCTGCTCCACCGTGGAGATCTTCATCCCCAACTGTACTGCTGTGGTGGTCATCTGCTCCACCGTGGAGATCTTCAGCCCAACTGCACTGCCGTGGTGGTCATCTGATCCTCTGTGCAGGTCTTCAGCCCCGACTGCACTGATGTGGTGGTTATCTGCTCCACTGTGTATATATTCAGCCCCAACTACACTGATGTGGTGGTCATCTGCTCCACCGTGGAAGTCTTCAGTCCAGACTGTACTGCTGTGGTGGTCTTCTGCTCCACCGTGTATATCTTCAGCCCCCCCATGTGGTGGTCACTACGTGTATACTGATGCACTGCTGTGGTGGTCATCTGCTCCACCGTGGAGGTCTTCAGCCCCAACTACACTGATGTGGTGGTCATCTGCTCCACCGTGGAGCTCTTCAGCCCAACTGCACTGTTGTGGTGGTCATCTGCTCCACCGTGGAGGTCTTCAGCCCCGACTGCACTGCTGTGGTGGTCATCTGATCCTCTGTGCAGGTCTTTAGCCCCAACTACACTGATGTGGTGGTCTTCTGCTCCACCGTGTATATCTTCAGCCCCAACTACACTGATGTGGTGGTCATCTGCTCCACCGTGGAGATCTTCAGCCCAACTGCACTGCTGTGGTGGTCATCTGCTCCACCGTGGAGGTCTTCAGCCCCAACTACACTGCTGTGGTGGTCATCTGATCCTCTGTGCAGGTCTTTAGCCCCAACTACACTGATGTGGTGGTCTTCTGCTCCACCGTGGAGATCTTCAGCCCCAACTACACTGATGTGGTGGTCATCTGCTCCAGCGTGGAGATCTTCAGCCCAACTGCACTGCTGTGGTGGTCATCTGCTCCACCCTGGAGGTCTTCAGCTCGACTGCACTGATGTGGTGGTCATCTGCTCCACTGTGGAAATCTTCAGCCCTGACTGTACTGCTGTGGTGGTCATCTGATCCTCTGTGGAGGTCTTCAGCCCGATTGCACTGATGTGGTGGTCATCTGCTCCACTGTGGAAATCTTCAGCCCTGACTGTACTGCTGTGGTGGTCATCTGCTCCACCGTGGAGGTCTTCAGCCCCAACTACACTGCTGTGGTGGTCATCTGCTCCACTGTGGAGATCTTCAGCCCAACTGCACTGCCGTGGTGGTCATCTGCTCCACCACGGAAGTATTCAGCCCCGACTGTACTGCTGTGGTGGTCATCTGCTCCACCGTGGAGGTCTTCAGCCCCAACTACACTGCTGTGGTGGTCATCTGCTCCTCTGTGGAGATCTTCAGCCCCGACTGTACTGCTGTGGTGGTCATCTGATCCTCTGTGCAGGTCTTCAGCCCCAACTACACTGATGTGGTGGTCTTCTGCTCCACCATGGAGATCTTCAGCCCCAACTACACTGATGTGGTGGTCTTCTGCTCCACCATGGAGATCTTCAGCCCCAACTACACTGATGTGGTGGTCATCTGCTCCACAATGGAGGTCCTCAGCCCCAACTACACTGCTGTGGTGGTCATCTGATTCTCTGTGGAGGTCTTCAGCCCGACTGCACTGATGTGGGGGTCATCTGCTCCACCTTGGCCACCTGCCAAGCCTGCTCCTCCCTGGTCTTCTGCTTTGTCTGCTCCACCTTGGTTTCCTGCGCTACCTCAGTCTCCTGGTTCCCTTCCACTTCATGAACATGGCCCTCCATCCCGCCCCCTGTTCTGCCTCCGCTCCACCTCCCACCTGGACTTTTGTTGTGTGTTTTCTTGGGACTGTCTGGAATCCGCTCTTAAGCAGGGATGTTCTCCCTGTGTGTTTTGTGGACTTTTGTACTGTTTCCTGTCTTGCGTCATGTTTTGTAGTTCTTTGTAGTTATTATTATGACATTTAAAGTCTTTATCTCATAATTATGACTTAGTATAGTATGTCAATGTTTACTTTTTATCTCAGTAAAAATAGTAAAAAGTATTTTTGTGTGAATTATTCCTTCTTTTAGGAAGCTGGACAACAACCTGTATTTCAGTAAATGCTGGCTGTGTAAGGCTGTGTTATTTAGCATGGTTTGTGTGTTTTTCTTGGTCAGGTAACTTTAGCGCAGCAGGAGCAGCTAGCCGTCAGACACATCACAGCACCTCCCAGTCTCGTCCAGCATCACGGCTCAGTCCGTATCCCTATAACCTCCCCTGACACTTCAAAGCCCGGCCTGCCCACAGAGTCACGGTAGGGCCTGGGGAATCATGGGAGACAAAGGAAGCAATTAAGCGATAAAGATCACTCTGAGATATGACATTTCATCCCAGGCGGATCCGGTGGTCACACTCCTTTCAGAGAAGAATACTAGCAGAAAAAAGGAAAAGGGTGGGAATTGCCCCCTCCTCCTCCGGACTGCCCTCCCCGTCTGTCTACAAACATGAGAAAAAGGTTGACTGCGGTGCGCTTCGAACCCTTCGCTAACAAAACCGCTTTTAACCCCTGCTCAAGAGGTGACACCAACTGCAAGAAGAGAAACTGTGTTCAAATGACAAATACGACTACAATCATATCAGCGAAGCTCATTTTCTTTTTATTTTCTTAAAGCATCATTTGAAAATCAAAGGAAGTCAAATAAATAAGCATTCTATTGTGGCTCTAATTGCCCCGAGATCGAGTTACGGATCTTGTTTCGCATTTGCGCTTTCAAACGGCAGTGTTCAAAGCTTCCGTTCACCTGTCTGTGAGGAGAAAAAACATCCACAGAGGATCTCTGAGAAGCGCACTGATTCAAGGCGGCGCTCTGAACGTCTTTTTCCACCACGTATTAACACAACCTCAAAGCTATAACTGTCTTGATTGTGAGCTTTTAAATGAATAATTCACCCAAAAATTCATAGTAAAGACAACTGTTCAGCTTCTAAATCATCCTTCAAATGTTTGTGGTCTGTTTGTTTGTTTGTTTTATTAAAGAAATTCATTCTTTTTTTCAGCAAGTACATAATAAATCATGAAAGTCCGTTTCTACCACATAAGAAAAAAAAAAAAATCGTGCTTTTGTAAATGATAATAATGAGACTTTTTATCTCAATTTTGACTTTTTATGTCATAATTATGACATTTTTGCTTCATAATTTTGAGTTTTTATATCAGAATTATGACTTGCTATGCCATAAGTTTGACTTTTTATCTCAATTTTGACTTTTGTCTCAGAATTATGACTTGGTATGTCATAAGTTTGAATTTTTATCTTATAATTATGATTTTTTGCTTCATGATTTTGAGTTTTTATGTCACAATTATGACTTTGTATGCCATAAGTTTGACTTTTTATCTCAATTTTGACTTTTGTCTCAGAATTATGACTTGGTATGTCATAAGTTTGAATTTTTATCTTATAATTATGATTTTTTGCTTCATGATTTTGAGTTTTTATATCAGAATTATGACTTGCTATGCCATAAGTTTGACTTTTTATCTCAATTTTGACTTTTGTCTCAGAATTATGACTTGGTATGTCATAAGTTTGAATTTTTATCTTATAATTATGATTTTTTGCTTCATGATTTTGAGTTTTTATGTCACAATTATGACTTGGTATGTCATAAGTTTGACTTTTTATCTTCATAATTATGACCTTTTTATATCAATTTTAACTTTTTGTCTCAGAAATATGACTTGGTATGTCATAAGTTGGATTTTTTTTTTGTCATAATTATGACTTTATTGTTCCATAATTTTGACTTTTTATCTCAATTTTGCCTTTTTGTCTCTTAATTTTGACTGTTTATATCAGAATTATGACTTGGTATGTCATGATTTTTGACTTTTAATGATTTACCAAATTATGATTTTTTTTTTTTCTTTTATTGTAGAAATGGGCTTCCATATTAACTTGATGAAAAGTGACAGTAAAGACATTTTAAAATTATATTTCAAATAAATGCTTTTCGTTTGGACTTTATATTCATCAAAGAATCCTGAAAAAAAATCATGGTTACCACAAAAATATAACAGTTTTCAATACTGATAATAAAAAGAAAGGTTTCTTGAGCAATTCAGCTTTGCCATCACAGGAATAAATTACATTTTAAAATATATTAAAATAGAAAAATTACTGTAAAAAGAACTGTAATAATATTTCACAATATTACTGTTCTTACTGTATTTTTAATCAAATGAATGCAGCCTTGGTGAGCAAAAAAGACTTCTTTCAGAAACTCAAACCCCAAAATTTTGAATGGTAAGTGTATATGACTCTGCAAGTCATATGATGCTTTATGTCAGGCTATATGTGCCCAAATGTAAGCTATTATTCTTTAACAGTCTCCTCCACTGCAGCACTTAAATCCCATTTTCCATTCCGCTTTTTCGAAAAGTGCCAGGCTGCGTTCAGCTAGGACACGCCTAAGAGCCAGTGGTGTTTTGGCATCAGTGCCGTCCATTTTTGAATCTGAAACCAACCACACATTCGATTTCAGAGCTTTGACATAGGGTAATATTTTCAGTGAATAATGACTTACAATTTGTTTGTTCCTCACACAATGCATAATGAGACTTCTGAAGACTTTGAATATTATTGCATACTATTTTTTGCGATACTTTTATGGTGCTTTTTTGATTCTTGACAGATGTGGTCGCTATGATCTGCCATTGTATGGAATGAGGTGTGGGGGAAAAACTCTTTCATGTTGCACCAAAAAAAAAAAAAAAAAAAATCCGACAGGTTTGAAATGGTGAGTAAATAGACAGAAATGTCCATTAGTCAAAATGCCTAAAAACAAGGATTTTTTTGACTGCTGATTGTTGAGTGTCTTAAGCGCCACGGGCAGCGACTTCAAACATGAGGGAAGCACACCTGTTTGAAGGGTTAAGAAGGATGATGGGAAATAAGTAGAGACCAGTGGACAGTCACCAGCGGGGATATCCGAGGGCCATCTTTTTATTAGTTGTACCTAATGAAACTGCACAACAACAGGGAAGAGATCCCCACCGCTGAGACACGCTACCGGCACCAAAATTACACTGAAAACAAAAGGGCCTTCACATCTTCACATCAAAGTGTTTCCACTGAAAGAGAAATGACAGGTCGTTTAGAGCAATCAGAAACAAAGTGCAAGGTACCATAACGTGATCGCTGCCACGAGATCAATCTTTTCAGATCATTAATGTTTTATATACACATTACATGTCAAAAGTATGTGAACAGCCCTTCTAATTAGCTCGTCTGAGTTTTCCAGACAAACCCATCACTGACAGGTGCACAAACCCGACAACGGAGCAGCTCTTCCTGCATCTGAGATCTGAGAATGACCTCGAGTAAAAAGGAGTTTTTGAACCATAAGAAAGAAAATTCATTTATGGGGTCTCATTAATATCTCGCTTCTTTCTTCTAGACAGCTGTGAGACCAAACTGAGACTTGTTCGGTAAGTTTCTACTGACAAAACAGACTCAAGCAATCTCATATGTGTCTAATCTCTCTGAATAATTCTCAGAATAATGGAGGTATTACAGCAGAAATTAGAGAACCGGTTCTGTAGTCACACTCTTGAATTTGTCAAAAAAAGTCAAATTTGGCATTCATGTACTAAGTAATTGGATGTACAAATATGCTAACAACAGTATTTTGGTCTTAATAAAGCTGGTATTAAAGGAACATTCTGGGTTTAATACGAGTTAAAGGGGTGGTTGATTATGATTTCACTTTTTTAACTTTAGTTAGTGTGTAATGTTGCTGTTTGATCATAAACAACATCTGTGAAGTTACGACACTCAAAGTTCAATGCAAAGGAGATATTTTCGTCTAAAAGTTGTAACTTCTTCCTGAGTCTCTCCATCAGTGTCGACTCCGGTTTGAACAATGTAAGGCTGAACACCGTTACTGACAATCCTCATTTTGGCTGCGTGAGATTCTCCAGCTTTGTTGTTGTTGAGCTGTTAAAGCTCCGCCCTCTTCTGGAAAGGGGGCGGGAGCAGCAGCTCATTTGAATTTAAAGGGACACACACAAAAACGGCGTGTTTTTGCTCACACCCAAATAGGAGCAAATTTGACAAGCTATAATAAATGATCTGTGGGGGATTTTGAGCTGAAACTTCACACACACATTCTGGAGACACCAGAGACTGATATTACATCTTGTGAAAGAAGCATTATAAGTCCTCTTTAAACTCTGTTGACAGAATTTGTGGCTTTAATGTTACAGAGAAATTCATCTCTCATTTTTGTCTTACAACACACATTAAGAGTAAACAGGAGCAGGAATAAACATTAAAATACATGCTGTAGAATCACTTACTAAATTTGTCTGTGTACAAGTTTTCCAATTTTTCAACATCAATGTGCCATCTCAAGGACAACAACTTTACAGCTCAAATAATAAACAGGTTTTTCTACTTTTTTTCTGAATAATATGTGTGAAAAAGGTGCTTTTAAATTTTGGGCCAACTGGGGTTGAATAGAGATGCTTTTGTCCGTGACTTTTAACTGCACTGTCAAAAATGATTTTTTGATGTAAACAAAGATTACCATGTTTTACAAGGAAATACCATTTCACTTTTTCTACTTGAATTTTACGTTTAAATCAATGTGTTACTTGCCGGTTCTTTGTAATTATTTGTGTACTAGCAATTTCTGAGTGAAAATTGTTTCTACAGCAGTTTTTTAGAGGTTCCTTTGAGGCAAAGATTGAGTTTTAGCAGTGATCGTTCCCTCATTATCTATCTGTCACGTGTGTGCTCTGTTTTCATTCTGTTCCTTGTGTTCTTTTGCCTATGTTCACTGTCATTAGTTCCTGTGGTTCTTAATTATAGTCACACCTGTTTCTATTCTAGTTAATTATCTCCCTGCTATATATGCAATTAGTTTCCTTAGTTCCTTTGTTCAATATTGTTTATTGTGTGTATTGATTGTGTTTACTATAATCTCCAATGATCTCCTGTGTTTTGATTTTGTGATTTAAAGATTATTTGGTAACACTTTACAATAAGGTTAATTTGTTAACATTAGTTAATGTATTAACTAACATGAACTAACCATGAGCGATACATTTGTTACTGTATTTGTTAGTCTTTAAGGTTTGTTAATAAAAAAAAACAGCTGTTCATTGTTTGTTCATGTTAGTTCACAGTGTAACTAATGTTAACAAATACAACTCTTGAATTTAATAATGTATTAATAAATGCTGTATAAGCGCAGTTTATTATTAGTTCATGTTAACTAATGTTAACTAATGAACCTTATTGTAAAGTGTTACCAATTATTCTGTATAAGTTATAAAAACGTTATTTCTGAATTTCAAAATGTCATGTTTTTTTCCTTGGTTATGCAAATGTTAAAGAAACATTCCATTGTATCATTCTTCAAACATTATGGAAATGTTTCTTCTGAATGTTCTCTGAATGTTCTGAAACAAGTAACATTAAAAAAAAACATTAGGTGAACATCCAAATAACGTTTAAGGTAAAAAAGTTCCTATTTAAAGGGGACATATCATGAAATTCCATGTTTAAGTGATATAATCAGGTCCCCGGTGCATCTATCAACCCAGAAAACATGAAAAAGATCAACCCAGTAACTTTGTTTTGGCAAGCCTTTCTCTGCAAGCATGTGAAAAACAACACGCTCAGATTTCACTCCTCTTGTGACGTAGGAAGGGGATCTTATTATAATATTACCGTCCCTTAATCTGCACATTTCCACCCATGGCGCCGCCATTTTGTTTCCCTAAGCGACACCAGTGTATGAGAACGTTGCAGCACGCTATCAAACCCATTCAGAATCGAATGTTAACAAACATCCACAAAACACATGCCATGCGTGATCTGATATGCTGCATCACAAACAGTTTGTAATGATCCATTTTGAGAGTTATGTTTGCTGTGTGAGCCTCGCCTGTATTGTTTATGCCTCAGTGTATTGGAATCGTGAGCTTGGAGGCGGGGAGCATGAGCTCATTTGCATTTAAAGGGACACACACCGAATCAGCACATTTTTTCTCCCACCCAAAAATAGGCAGTTAAAACATGGTATAATACAAAATCCATGGGGTATTTTGAGCTGAAACTTCACAGACACATTCTGGGGACACATATTACATCTTGTTAAAAGGGTCATAATAGGTCATCTTTAAATAATGTTTTTATGCTAATGTTTTGAGAACATTATTAAAGACCAGATAACTTTGAATGAACGTTTTATTAACGTTACTGGAAGCATGTTTGTTCATAACTTTTGAGAGTGTTCCCTGTTAGCTGTGTGGTCAGTTGAATTCCAAAAAAGTTGTGACACTGTACAAATTGTGAATAAAAAAGAAATGCAATAATTTACAAATCTCATAAACTTATATTTTATTCACAATAGAATATAGATAACATATCAAATGTTGAAAGTGAGACATTTTGAAATGTCATGCCAAATATTGGCTCATTTCATGAGAGCTACACATTCCAAAAAAGTTGGGACAGGTAGCAATAAGAGGCCGGAAAAGTTAAATGTACATATAAGGAACAGCTGGAGGACCAATTTGCAACTTATTAGGTCAATTGGCAACATGATTGGGTATAAAAAGAGCCTCTCAGAGTGGCAGTGTCTCTCAGAAGTCAAGATGGGCAGAGGATCACCAATTCCCCCAATGCTGCGGCGAAAAATAGTGGAGCAATATCAGAAAGGAGTTTCTCAGAGAAAAATTGCAAAGAGTTTGAAGTTATCATCATCTACAGTGCATAATATCATCCAAAGATTCAGAGAATCTGGAACAATCTCTGTGTGTAAGGGTCAAGGCCGGAAAACCATACTGGATGCCCGTGAACTTCGGGCCCTTAGACGGCACTGCATCACATACAGGAATGCTACTGTAATGGAAATCACAACATGGGCTCAGGAATACTTCCAGAAAACATTGTCGGTGAACACAATCCACCGTGCCATTCGCCGTTGCCGGCTAAAAGTCTATAGGTCAAAAAAGAAGCCATATCTAAACATGATCCAGAAGCGCAGGCGTTTTCTCTGGGCCAAGGCTCATTTAAAATGGACTGTGGCAAAGTGGAAAACTGTTCTGTGGTCAGACAAATCAAAATTTGAAGTTCTTTTTGGAAAACTGGGACGCCATGTCATCCGGACTAAAGAGGACAAGGACAACCCAAGTTGTTATCAGCGCTCAGTTCAGAAGCCTGCATCTCTGATGGTATGGGGTTGCATGAGTGCGTGTGGCATGGGCAGCTTACACATCTGGAAAGGCACCATCAATGCTGAAAGGTATATCCAAGTTCTAGAACAACATATGCTCCCATCCATATGTCGTCTCTTTCAGGGAAGACCTTGCATTTTCCAACATGACAATGCCAGACCACATACTGCATCAATTACAACATCATGGCTCCGTAGAAGAAGGATCCGGGTACTGAAATGGCCAGCCTGCAGTCCAGATCTTTCACCCATAGAAAACATTTGGCACATCATAAAGAGGAAGATGCGACAAAGAAGACCTAAGACAGTTGAGCAACTAGAAGCCTGTATTAGACAAGAATGGGACAACATTCCTATTCCTAAACTTGAGTAACTTGTCTCCTCAGTCCCCAGACGTTTGCAGACTGTTATAAAAAGAAGAGGGGATGCCACACAATGGTAAACATGGCCTTTTCCCAACTTTTTTGAGATGTGTTGATGCCATGAAATTTAAAATCAACTTATTTTTCCCTTAAAATGATACATTTTCTCAGTTTAAACCTTTGATATGTCATCTATGTTGTATTCTGAATAAAATATTGAAATTTGAAACTTCCACATCATTGCATTCTGTAATTTATTCACAATTTGTACAGTGTCCCAACTTTTTTGGAATCGGGTTTGTAGTTGAGTCAGACCCCAGAGCAAAGGACCAGGCAGAGGCTGTGTGACATGAATAACCCTGCAGTTGCAAAAATGCAAAGCAGCCGCTTCTAGTGTGTCACCCGCTTGGCTCCCGCTCCATACACTTGGGGCCGCGTATGAATACGGTGCAGTGAGCGGGGGAGTGAAACAAGAGGATCTGACCTCCACCTGCACTGACATCAGCCGTTACTAGCCAACTGATCCTCCCATCAAAACAAGCCACACATCCACTGCTAAGAGGTGCTGCACGGGTGCATGATGAAACAAGTCTGAGCTGAGGACCGCACAGAGAGAAACTCTCGCTCAACAACACACCTTCAGTCTACTGACGGACAGCACTGTATCTAAAACAACCGCCTCACTACAATGCACATAAAGAGACCCATTAGATCAGACTCGGGCATTAACATTGAGTACAAATTAATATGGATAATTGGACATTTTAAAAAAGTTACTTTGTCCAACATGAGTTGAAGCTTGCACATAATTTGTCGAATCAGATGTGTCTGTTGTGATACTGATGATGATGCATGCGAATCGAAAACATTTTGTCTTTGCACTGAGCATACTGCACTTTTTTGGCCTCTGAATAAAAACATTTTTTTAAGAAATTTTCACCATTGCACCAAAGTTTTGTTGAAACTGCATCAGGTGACTGTAGGCATCTTTCTGACAGAGTTTGGTGTGATTATGAGCGATGTTATCTTGATGGAGGGAGGCCAGTTGATGTGCATCTGCTCCAAGAAACCTTGGAAAAGCTCATGCTCTGCCCTAAGCCACTTCAAAATGAAATTCCTACCTTCCCTCATCTGACAAACCTGTGTCTGATATAGTCTTCAAAGGAAAAGTGGCAAGCCTCTACCTCCAGGCTGAGGTAATTTGACTAAAGCTTTGCAAAGAGAGAAGACAAATGTTGTGGGCTTTTTACCTCTTCAGAGATTAGATGCGATGCTGCTTCTTTTACATGATAATCGCTGTTATTGGGTCATCTGAGGAAACGTGAAAATGTCAGAATTTTTTCATATCATTTCTTGAGAACTTATTTTTTTTAAGGCATATTTTCCAAACCTTCCAAAAGGACTTTCCAAAACATCCACTTTTGTTCAAGGTAATTAAAGAGTTAGTTCACCCAAAAATGAATTTCTAAATGTTTCGTTAGCATGTTGCTAATGTACTGTTAAATGTGGTTAAAGTTACCATCGTTTCTTACTGTATTCACGGAGACAAGAGCCGTCGCTATTTTCATTTTTAAACACTTGCAGTCTGTATAATTCATAAACACAACTTCATTCTTTATAAATCTCTCCAACAGTGTGTAATGTTAGCTTTAGCCACGGAGCACAATCAAACTCATTCAGAATCAAATGTAAACATCCAAATAAATACTATACTCACATGATCCGACGCATGCATGCAGTATGCATGACGAACATCTTGTAAAGATCCATTTGAGGGTTATATTAGCTGTGTGAATGGTGTAAATGCACTGTATTATAGTCGAGAGCTCGGGGGGCGGGGAGTGCGCGATTTAAAGGGGCCGCAGCCTGAATCGGTGCATAGTTAATGATGCCCCAAAATAGGCAGTTAAAAAAATTTATAAAAAAAAATCTATGGGGTATTTTGAGCTGAAACTTCACAGACACATTCAGGGGACACCTTAGACTTATATTACATCTTGTGAAAACTGATTCTAGGGCACCTTTAAACAAAAATAATTAAATGAAAAAAAGGGCCAATCTTTTGATAATGTTTACAAACATTCTATTATAATTCTGTCAATTTTGGTAACAATTATGTGAGTGCAATCCTGATAATTACATAAGTAGTAAATCATGTAAAGCAAACGTCTCCTGACAGAAGAATTATTATTTTTACATTTATTAATCAATTAATTCCTGACAAGATTGTTTTGACTGAAGCGACTAACAACCACATGTCTTCTTTTCACACCAGTCAGAAATCCTAAAGCATTCCCATTGGCTATTCCATCATAATTTCCTAATCAATCCTACTGGAAATGCAATATCCACTGAAGCTCTCGAATAAAAGAATCCTATTGGCATTTCACTTTATCCTTGGATCCTATTGTTTTAATTCTTAAATATTATTTTCTTTTCTTTTTTTGTCCCCATTATAACTGAGTCCAAGTTATGACTGAAGTCCTTACAGTATCTCTGACAAGAGCTGTAAGTAACATCAGAGGATCTGATCGATTAACCCTTAAAGATGATCGGACAGAGATGTTTATTGAGGGTTCAAAGCGCTTCCGCTGCTGTTATCGTGGAACAGGGCAGTAAATGAGTGATTAGAGCCTGACAGGCGTCTGTATTCAGTCTGCTGATGGAGACACACCGTCTCACCTTTGATTTGCTCTCGCGTCGCGACGTGCGCAGCGCCGTGTCGCGTCGCCAGATCCACGCAAGTGTCACTCCCATTCAGTCTCACCGGTGCGCGCGCGTCACGCAGTCTAGACGCTATTATTGTGCGATCAGAGACGCGCTGGTGCTGCAGGAGTGCTGTGAAATCATGGGGTCGAGTCGTGTGCTGCGCTTCGACTGATATTATTATTACTTATGAAATCAAGCAGTCATGTTAACGGTTTCATTTAGCTCTCATGTCATGTCTACTAACCACATTTCCCCCTGTCTAATCATATAAAGACCACATATCCATTAAGAATGAATAATAATAAAGATTACTTTGGTATGCACACCCTATCTTCTCTGTTTTCCAGCTGAGAGGTGCTGATTCACAGCTCTGACCACATGAACTCCTTCACTGCCCAGTCAAACTGTTTTTGTACAGTCATCCAGGTTCAGTTTCACCCAGAGATAAAATGTGTGTATTTTGTATAAAGAAAAAAAATAACTTTTTGGCATTATTTTCATGAGAAATGATCATTCTGATCAGTTAATCATTACTGTAATGTAGTCATTTTTATTTATTGTAAAAAAAAAAAAAATGCATTAAAACAATGAGAAGTGTGGCATAAAATGCACTTAATTGTCATTAACGGGTAAAATGTGACCCAGATATGATCTTGACAGATTCTGTGAGTTTTCAGATAGATGTCTTTGTTTCTTGATTCAAAGTAATCATCACTAATTATAATATAAGGAAACTTTATAACACATTCTCTCAGAATGAATAGAAATTTGTTTAAATATCTGGAATTTTGTCTGAAGAAGTGAATGTCGTCGTTTGGTTATATATGTATAATATGCAATGAATGATGACTTTTTCACTGAAATCATATGTATGTATAAATCTTCTGTGATTAAAAGCTTAATTAAACCATCCAAATTATAATATTTTAAAAGTGTGCAATTTTATCACAAATATACAGTAGAGGTTTGAATTGCTAAAATGCAAGCAAAGTTGTTTCAGCATAAGCAGTTCATAACAGAATACACCGATCAGCATAACATTATGAGCACTGATTAATAACACTGATCATCTCTTCATCATGGCACCTGTTAGTGGGTGGATATATTAGGCAGCAAGTGAACATTTTGTCCTCAAAGTTGATGTGTTAGAAGCAGGAAAAATGGGCAAGCGTAAGGATTTGAGGGAGTTTGACAAGGACCAAATTGTGATGGCATCTCCAAAACTGCAGCTCTTGTGGGGTGTTCCCGGTCTGCAGTGGTCAGTATCTATCAAAAGTGCTCCAAGGAAGGAACAGTGATGAACCGGCAACAGGGTCATGGGCGGGGCACAACAACGAGTCTGAGCGAATCTGTGGGATGTGCTGAACAAACAAGTCCGATCCATGGAGGATCCACCTCACAACTTACAGGACTTAAAGGATCTGCTGCCAACATCTTGGTGCAGATCCCACAGCACACCTTCAGGGGTCTAGAGGAGTCCATGCCTCGACGGGTCAGGGCTGTTTTGGCAGCAACACAATATTAGGAAGATGCTCATAATGTCATGCCTGATAGGTGTATATATGGCTGCCTTCCAGTGTGTGTGAGAAACCAGTATCTTTTGTTTTTGAGCTTTTAATAACAGAACAGCACACTACCCTTTATTAATCTCACATTGTTGTTGGAATGTTTGACAATTTATTTAACAACAAAGTTATTTTGGGAACATGTAAATCACATGCTGATGCAAAACATTAATACACATCTGATTCCTTTTACTGATATAGTAGAAAATCAGTTTTCCTAGGATTTCACACAGTGCTCTATTTTAAGTACACAAACGATGCGTTCTGATCAAATAGGGGGTCGTTTGGCTACGCATTACTATTTCCGTGAATGTATATTGTATTAAAGAAATAAATACTACCAGTAAATAAACTTTTAGTGGCTAATTCTTCTAGCTCATAGAAAAACCCTTATACAGTCTGATATACATTATGGAAAGCTGTACAGCTGCATTATAATTAAAATATGGACACTTTTATTTTTTTTTTTTACTTATGTTGATATAAATATAAATTTATATATACTTTTTTGTCAAAATATATGATCGATCAGACAAGAAATGAGACAAACACACATCTCAACACAGAAGTTATAAATAAGTGTCCACATACGGATATTTGAGTGTGAATGTGGGCCGTGTCTCTGGTCAGCGGCAGCCGCATCCCTCGACCACCATCTCCTGATAGTTTTTCAGCACCACCCTGTCCGTCTCGTCCAGGTAGAGCATAGAAATTGCACTGAGCTCGGTGGGAACGCAGCAGGCTTTGGGAATATTGGTGTTGACCGAGTTAACCAGCGTCTGTACGATAGCGTGATTGGTGGAGTTCAGGTGATCGGCCAATGGAAAGGGACACTCGCCGTGACAGTAGTACGCCTGGTATCCGGGCGGCGCCACGATCCAGTCGTTCCAACCCACGTCGCTGAAGTCGACGTAGAGCGCGTGCCGCCGACAGTTGCGATTGCGCTTTCGGCCTCTTTGCTTGGGGCTGCGCTTCGCTCGCCGCGTCAGCGGGTGACTCTTGCCGTCGTGCCCGAACGTGACTAGCAGCGGGCGAAGCTGGTCCCAGTCTTCATCCGGAAGCGGATGCAGGGAACGGCTTACGCGTACGTGCCGGCCCTGGTGTGGGCGGCTCCGGTTCAGGGGCACGACCTCCACGGCGAGGCCGTGGTTGGAGCGCTTGTCGCGGGTCCAGCGCAGCACGGCGGGACTCACGTCGAAACTCTCCCATCCGGACGCGTTGTGGCGCACCAGCCGCGTGTCCAGGAGCTGCGTGATGAGCTGCCCGGCCCGTGGGGGCTTCAGCACCTCGTATATGTTTATTCGGTGGAGACCCTCGTCTCCCATGTGTGGAGGATCTGAGATTGCATCATCTATTTGTTGCCTGTAGATACGAAGCTCTGCGGTAGAAATGAGTTCCTCCTCGGGGATGCTGCTGAGATTGAAGACGAAGCGCAGCGGAGTCTCCTGTGACCCGTCTGACTGCAACTCTTCCATGTGCTCTAGACGAGAAACATCGGAAAACAGGTCAAGATCAAATGCAAATGAACCCTATTAAACCCACTGCATCTGAAAATTTCAAAGACCTTTAAATGATCAAATCTTACTGAAAAACTAAGGTTTACTTGATTATCCACACACCATGTTTTCAATGTAAGCATCAAATATGATCATCATCTTTTGAGGAAGGTTTATTCGTTCATCTCTCAATCATCATTGTATTGCATTGCATTAAAACTTGGATTTTCAGATTAACAATAATACAGAAAGTAATACAGTAATATTGTTGACATTTGTCTTGTTTCTAGGATTTTTTCATTCATTTTTTTCAGCAGAAGCTTTAAGATTGTTCTCAAATAATTTAATATTCAAATATTTGTTTATTTTGTATTGGTCCGTCTAATAATCACTTCATGGTCCTATTCATGCAATCTGGATTAATTTTGTGATAATGACAAACTCTTTATTATCCCATACATCAGCGGTGCCCAGTCCTGATCCTGGAGAGTTCAGTTCCGGACTTCAGTTCAAACCAGGGCCGTAACCACATAGACACTGAGTCCCATAAATAATTAGAAATGGCCAAATTGTCCCCCCCAATATGTGACACTTTTGATGCTGTTCTGCTGTACTCTATTATGCACTGCTCTGTTTGTTGATCGGATGACAAAAAATGGTTTTAAAAGTTACATTTTTAGGCTGGTCTGCCTCAGCGGTCTAACGGCGCTCATCACTGTCAGAATGAGTGACATTTTCACCCTTTTGAATTAAAAACCTGCTATTATTTGATTAATATGATATGATTAATTTAATTCATAACTGAATGTGACGAGACAAGAAATGTTTTGCATTTTTTGACATATCAGACATATGATTTAAAAAAAAATATTTTCAAATAGTTTAAATTGATTACTTAATAACTGAAATAGACTTGGAAATTTCACCGTACTTATTTCTTTTTCATTATTCCCTTTTGAACTTTTAATTATTTAATTCCTTTTAATAAAATAAAATTACAAAACACTTACTGACTGCAGGAATTATTGCAGGCTTTATTAATTTGTCTTTTTGTTAGTAAATAACAGCATGCATACTTCAAAAATACATCAGACATATAAACATGAAAGTATTTCAGAGTAAACTAAATTAATAATGGACTATCAAAATATTTTTGTTTTTCATATTACAGCTATTTTAGCTTTTATTTATGGTGAAATTAAGTTGTAAAAGGCCAAAAATATAACATTGACCTACATATTAAGTAACATTTGGTTGGTCTAAATATAATATATTGATTAAGTATGATAGGTCTTTATATTTATTATTTATTTTATATTTATTATTATTACCTTGTATGAATGTTTTTGTATTTGGGAAAATATATATTTTTGATTAATATTAAATTAAATAAATGTAAGGTTTGAACCAATCCAGAAATAAAGTATATGAAAAAAATAATACATTTTGCTGTAACAATTTAAAATAGGTCAAAAGTATCATTTTTAAGTGCAGAATATGTATATTTTATTAAAAGATTAAACTGGTCCCTGAAATCACTGAACCAACCTACTTACATCAATTTATACCAGCAAAATAGCATTTTAAGGTAACAATTGCAGGTTACCAGTTTTTACAGTGTAACTACAAAGGTTATAAAAGGTTATACTGTATTTTTCAGGGAATCCTGTCTGCCTAAGAGACCACATTGTTAGCAAAAGGAGTTTATTTAGAAATCTGCAGAGTAGCATTAAAAATAATTGCACGTTGAGGAAAAAGTCCCTCAACAGGATCCACATGAAAAAGCATAGACTTTTTAAAATTCTTTTTAAATATTGGGTTGAGTTTGAACTATCCCAGCTAACAAGGAATGTTCTCAGAGCTTATGAGCAAACGTTCTTCCAGTAACATCAACAGAACGTTCGTTCAAAGTTATCTGGTCTTTAGTAACATTCCGAAATGTAGGCACAAAAACATTATTTATACATCGTTCATTGAATGTTTTTTAAATGTATCAGAGAACATTCAAAAGTAACATTCCAATAATGACAAAAAATGGAATGTTCGCAACTGAACGGAAACATTCTTAGAACACATTTTCGTTCGCTGGGCAAGTGTCTCTGCTGTCTCACCTTCATGATGGAATCCTCTCACAGTGTTTGCTCGACTGGTGGACCTTTCGGGATAATCGAAGCTGACGTCGTGGGCTCCGGCCTCTTCCGCCTCCCCTGACTGCAGTCGATACAGGTCCAGCAGATACTGGGGCACGACAGCCGAGTAGCTGGGTCGCGGTCGCCTCTGCAGCCCAAACATGTGCAGCAGCGTGGCTTCAAAGTCCCGCAGCAGTTCATGACTCTGACCCAGGTTCTGAGCCGACACTTTCTTCTTCCCTTCCTCAGGTATTAGACTAGCATAGCTGCTCTCTCCCAGTAGGACTCGGCATAATAAAATAACCATCAGCATTCGATTACCAGGAATCATGATGTCTCTGGTGGGCAGTTGAACAAGGAGACAGAAAAGCAAGACTTCAGTGACAGATGTTTGCCTCCTCATTGACATGTTCATACCAAAAACATAAAGTCGAGTACACGGTCCCGTTGAACACGTTTAGCATGACCTCCATACTCAAGGGAGCGACAGAGTTTCCTTCAAATAACTGTGATTAGGCTATATGTGTTTTTAGTAGCTTATTATGAACATTTTGACTTTTTCATTTTGAGCAAATTTTCTAGTCATTTTAATAGCAATGCACACGGTTGTCAATTTTGCGATTTCCAGACACAAATTTCACAATGGTTCAAGTTGGTCATATGATTCAACGCATTGACCAATTGAAATCTGCTTGGTTGTAAAGTGACTACAACACATATCGCTACAATACTGACCTTTTTTGCCTATGAAATTGTGCAACTTTCCACCCACTTAAACTACTTACTCAGCAACATTTATTTCAAACTGTTTCTAAAAAACATGATAGTCCGAAATGCATGTTTCAGAATGCAACTACGCACAAAATTAAGCTTATAGCTACACTGAAAAACTTTAGTGTAGGAAACAATTTTCACTTAGAAATTACTTGTAAATTTTACAAGTAATTACAAAGAATTTGCAAGTAACATTGAATTAAACGTAAAATTTGGGACAAGAAAGACTGAAATATAATATATTCGCAAAACTACTCAAATAAAAGTACTCTAAAAGTACTCCAATAATCTTTGTGTCGAAGTGTTTGGATTCATGTTTGTTTTAGACCTTATTCACTCCAAAAACAAAATGCCATAACTTTATAATTAAATAGTTTAAAAATCAGTTTGCAACAACATAATGAAATGAGCTGAGAAGTTTCATTGATCGCTCACCAAAAACATTAAATATAATTCTGTCATCATTTACTCACCCTCATGTCATCCTTTCTTCAAACAAGTTTAGACCCCATTGACTTTCAGTGTGCACTTAAAAAAAAAAACGTTTTCAGAGAAATGCCATTTTTGGTTCCCCAAAGAACCGTTCTTCTTAGTTTCAAGAACATTTTAATAATCTGACAAACCTTTTTCCACCATAAAGAGTATTTTGTTAAATGAATGTTACTTTATGGAGCCACTGATGCCAGTTAAGAACCTTTATTTTTATGAGTTTAGGGACAAAAAAGCATTGAGATAAAAGTCATAGTGTGGAATGACATGACATGTGGTGGAGCAAATGATGACAGAATTTTCATTTTTGGGTGAACTATCCCTTTAAGGGTCAAACCAAACAACAGCTTGGTAATCACAACTGATGTCAAACAAAGATGGCAGCCTACAATTTTCAAGTGCTTAAACCGCAACATAAAACAGCTGAAAGCAAAACTCCTGATTGACCACTGTTTGTTGTAAAGAACGACTAAGCCTTTTAATTTGCCTTTCCAAATATGTAACAACCCCGTCACACAATTAAGACTGGATGGGTGTGGTCTACTCACCGACAGAAAATAAAGCATGGGAAAACAGTCCATGTTTGTCGAGAGGTGATACAGGACGAGTTCCTCAAGCCAATGTTACGTCGTCCTGCAGGGCTGTTTAAGAACTGTGGTGAGATCCTTTTCCTAAAACACAAAGGTAATATTTCATGTAATCCGATTAAAGCACACATTTCAGTATAAGCAAGGCAGGAGTATTTTTTCACTAAGAGCAAAATGCAAGTTTAAGCCAAACACCTTAAAGCAACTAAAACGCTGCTTGTGCAACACGTTATCTTTGCTCATTTACAAGAGTTCCAGGTGTGAACACCTGAAAGGATGGCAACTCCAATTTACATACAAATAGAGGTTCGTCTGTCAACAAAGGGATCTCAGAACTGCCTCTTTTATTGATGGTCTTTTTACAAATCCCTCTTAAAGAGTCTTTAAAAATCCCCCAACCCAGACTGGGCATGCAAGCGGCACCGTCCCGGTTTGTTAACCCGTAACATCCAAATATGTGCCAAAAGCAGAGTGGATCTTCATTGCAACCGTGCGACTCCACAAATGTGATTTCCAACTAATTATTTGAGTACAGAGTAAATGCACTAATAACAATCACAAGTGCTTGGGAAAGGTCTCAGAAAGCAACGTCATCACTGAAACCACAGCTGAACTTAATAGTTGAGCGTAGCAATGCATGTATTTTGTCATTTCTTGGACTTAGTTCTATTGGATCAAGTCCAACCATTACAGCAGGAATGATGCATTTTAACAAGAACACTGTGTGTGTGTGTGTGTGTGTGTGTGTGTGTGTGTGTGGTCACGAGTGTTATTTCCCTCTCCCTGTCTTCACAATCAAGCATACTTGTGATTCTTGAATGATATACCATTAAAAACATTCATAATGTCTGCAGTTTTAACAACAATGCATCACAGTGCGGCTATTCAAACAGTTCATTATGTCGAGAGCAAACCATAAAAACGAGCGTAACTAAAAGACTTTGATCAGCCATGCCAGAAAACATGTAACAAAGCACAAACAACTGCTTTCTTCAGACCACCTACTCTTGTTTAAAAGCCTACAGATACTGCCCTAAATATTTACAGAATCCCTTTTTGATGTGTTTGAAGATGGAGAGCAATGCATGTGCTTTTGCACAGTGTGGGTTTATAGTCCTTTAATTTGGCAGAGTCATGTAAAGCTCACAGTGCTCGACTTTGCTCTACCCTAACCCTGCTTAATGAGATTAGGTTATGCACATGGTTCTTCGGATGTGTGGGACAGGGTATGGGGGAGTAAGCTACCGCGGTAACAGACAGTATTGAGGATTTAACCTCAGAAATCAAATCTGGAAGAACAAGTAGCGTTGTGTCCATTTGGAAAACGGGGCATTTTAAATGCAGCCTATAGTCTTCTGTGCAGTCGTTAAAGTTCATAGGATATGTGCATAGTGTGATCTCAAACTAATTCTCATGAAAACCAAAGAAAAAAATATGCATTAAAATAAATGACAACATTGAAGTTCTCATCTAATTGTATCTCTCCCATAAACAAAAAATGACAATGTATACATCTGTCCATCAATAACGAGGATTTGAATGGCTTTGCAATATAAGCAGCATCATAACAAAGCATGCAAGTACAGTATTATAGCACTATAAGCAAATTGTTATATCCCTTTCTTGGCCTGAAAACAGACCCTTGCTCTAGAGTCTAGATGACAACATCTGTTGATCTGTAATCATTAGTGGACTGTCTGACTCTTGCAATAGTTCACATATTTGGTATGAAATGATATTTAGATCATCTTATTTCTTCATTTTTTTTTGCTTTCCACGTCCTTGAGCTGAAGTCAAAGATCCCTGCCAAATGGCTCATGGGGTTGTGTCTCTTTATGTCATAATGTTCCTCATAAAACCTTTCAGACGTGCTCTTATGCTTGACTGAGTGCCACCACTCTTCACTACAACTCATTTAAGTCTTCAAAACATGTGTGGAGGTCAAATGTACGAGTGCATTTTACTCTAAAGACTGGTTTCACTTAACTTTTCAAATTAAGAATACAACTATTTTCTCTAACTTCAGATAAAAACAACAGCATAAATGCTGCGTAATGCCCAAAGTGTTTGAATTGGATGCGAGGCCAATTTGCGTTCTTCACTGAAACCAGAGTCACACTGATTTGGAACATTTAGAATCTAGAATTTTGTTGTAGATTCCAAAAGTAATCTTGATGTGTTGATTTCCCAGCTATCAGAGCTTGGCTAACCTTCTGGCAAAGTTATCTCAAAGTTATGAACAAACATTCTTCCACACTCTAAAAAATGCTGGGTTAAAAACAACCCAAGTTGGGTTGAAAATGGACAAAGCCCAGCCATTCGGTTGTTTTAACCCAGCAGTTGGGTTAAATGTTTGCCAAAAGTGCTGGGTAGTTTTATTTAACTCAACTATTGTTTAAAAATTACTGTATGACTGGCTTAAAATGAACCCAAAATATGTTGAAAATGAAAAATCAGACACATAATTACTAGAGGAAACAATAATAATCAAAAGGTGAACATTTTTATTAATAAAAAATGTAATAAATGTTTATTGTTTAATTATTATTCATTAAACTTATTAATAAATGTTCATTTATTAAACACGTTATTTCCATTTCCAACATATGTTGGGTTCATTTTAAGCAAGCAATACAGAAATTTTTAAACAATAGTTGAGTTAAATAAAACTACCCAGCACTTTTGGCAAACATTTAACCCAACTGCTGGGTTAAAACAACCCAATCACTGGGTTTGTCCATTTTCAACCCAACTTGGGTTGTTTTTAACCCAACATTTTTTTTAGAGTGCAGAAGTGTTCAAAGTGATCTGGTCTTTATTAATGTCCCCAATGTAGTTTTATACATTTTTTTTTTTTTTAAATGTTACAACTTGTTTTAGAATGTTTAGAGATTCAAAAGTAACGTTCCAATAATATTCGCAAAATAATATAACATTCAGAAATAACGTCAATGGGAACATTAACAAAACGTTCTTATAACATATTTTTGTTGGCCACTACCATCGTGGTTAGGGCCACATACATCAATTAGAATTGTACTAACATGGTATTAGCCACCACCTTAAAGCATAAATTATACAAAACATCTGTTCTGTTTGAATGAAATGCCATATTTCACGAGCAGAAGCCCTCATCCACCCGGATGGTGTCCTGTGTGTGCGCGCGGTCAGGTGTTTGAACGCGTTGGTGGTTCTAAACTTGCAAAAAACATTTACCATAAACAAGCCAGAGTGACTGAGCAACATTTAATCCTGTGCAACATTCCCAATTCGTTCCCAACGCGACAATCCAGAACGCTCCGGTTTTCGTTGATTATAATAATTGCGACCTCTCGACGCGTAAACACAGGTTTGTGGATTATAATGGGAGCGTTTTCGTTAGTTGTGTCGCCTGCAAAGACAGGATTTCCTAAAAGCGTATGAACAGATGAAGTCATAAATCACTTCTTATCATAATGAAAGCTGACTTCAACACGACATGCCGACTTACCATTGGAAGAGATGCGCACGGTATTCCTGATGAGAGTTTAACGGAGTTCGCCTCACATAACAAAAGTCCAACCCTGAAGGGAATGTTTAGGTCATTAGTTCCGCGTCACGTAGAAGAAACGTCCAATGCGAGCGCGGATCTCTGTAGCTCCAGGAATAGGCGAGAACGGAGAACATCACCGACTGATCCCGCATCCAGTTCTCCTGGCAGTTTTTATGTGACCGCCCTATGAAGTTCCTGTGCCTCCTCCCCTACTCTCTCAACCCACCGCGCTTCACCCACACCTCAGATAAACCCCAGAGAACGCAAACACACTGTTTCCTCCCTTACATGCATGCACTGCATACTGTACTGCTTTATCTTCTGGAGTGTAATCAGCGCGCTAGCGAGCACATGCAATCTATTAAAAGTGTTTTACTTTTTCTCGAGATCATCACATGGGTTCACCACACTTGCGTTGAGACGGGAAAGAGCGTGTATATTATTGCAGTCAGTGACTCCACAGAAGAACCGTTCAGTGATCAGTTCTTAAAAGAACCATTTTTTTCTTAGTATGAAGAAGAACATTTTAATAATCTAAAGTTGCCTACCATTTTCCACTACAAAGAACCTTTTGTGCAATGGAAAGATTCAGTGGATGTTTGAGGTTCTTGCAATCATCAATGCCAATAAAGAACCTTTATTATTGGGGTATAATGAGAGAGTTTATTGGGAAAAGTTCAGTTTTAATTGGATGTTTTTCTAGAGAGTGAAAAATAAAAATAATTCTTTGTCTACTTGCCTTACAAAGTGAAAATTAAAAGGAATTTTCAAATTTTCAAAGGAATTTTAATATCATGATAAGCATCATTTCAAATGTGTTGTTGTGCTTTAAAGGGTTGGTTCACCCAAAAATGAAAATTCTGTCATTAATTACTCTCCCTCATGTCGTTCCACACCCGTAAGACCTTCGTTCATCTTCAGAACACAAATTAAGATATTTTTGATGAAATCCGATGGCTCAGTGAGGCCTGCAGAGCCAGCAATGACATTTCCCCTCTCAAGATCCATTAATGTACTAAAAACATATTTAAATCAGTTACACTCAACTAAAATATCTTAATTTGTGTTCTGAAGATCAACAAAGGTCTTACGGGTGTAAAACGGCACGAGGGTGAGTAATTAATGACAGAATTTTCATTTTTGGGTGAACTAACCCTTTAACCTTTATTGCTGCAGTGATATCAGTGAATGTTTCCTATTAATGTCCCCGTTTGACCTCCTGCCCCTATTATATTACAATTAACCCCCGGTGTGTGAAGAAGCACCCGCAGACACCCTCATTACCATATTATTTACCTGTCTGTCTGGCTCAAGTGCTTTGAGTCACAAGGCAATAAAGTGCCACGCTCCCTCAAACCCACCGTCTGGTTCTTTAGAGAAGGAAATGTCATCACATGTTTGGAGAAACATCTTTTATGGCTGTTACTCTTTGCTAATGCAGTAAAATTCAAAGCTGAACCTGTTTACTTTCTTAATACACATTCCTGGTCTTATCTGTACAAGATTTATCTGTGCTTGTTTTCGTAATCTTTATTCAGAATCTCTGAAATCGCTTCCATTTTCAGCAGACATCACTCAGCTCTCTCTCTCTTTCTTATTTTTGGAATGGCTTTGTCCATTTTGTTATGGACATTTGAACTTTTCATGACCCAATCAATCCAATCTTGTCCCACTATTTTTTATTTTTCCCTATCAAATATCTGGTTTCCCTCAGGAATTCTTCCCATTTAGACAAAAAAATGGGGGTTACGCATTCTGTTCCATATTTACTTGTAGGACATTTATTGTTACATTTGACAACATGAGTGTTTGACACCAGCTGTTTGCTTAAATGAATATTACAAGTTAAATTCAACTGATAGCACTTGCTGCATAATGTTGATTACCATAGTAATTCATTTCAACTTGTTTCTAAACTCCAAGAAAAATCTGTAAAAATACAACCCGAATTCCGGAAATGTTGGGACGTTTTTTAAATTTGAATAAAATGGAAACTAAAAGACTTTCAAATCACATGAGGCAATATTTTATTCACAATAGAATATAGATAACATAACAAATGTTTAAACTGGGAAGTTTTAGAAATTTATGCACAAAATGAGCTAATTTCAATTTAATCCCAACTATTTTGAGCTTATTTCAGAATAGTTGGGACGGGGGCATGTTTACCATGGTGTAGCATCTCCCTTCTTTTCAAAACAGTGTGAAGACGTCTGGGCATCGAGGTTATGAGTTTCTGGAGTTTTGGTGTTGGAATTTGGATCCTCATTCTTACCTGATATAGGTTTCCAGCTGCTGAAGAGTTTGTGGTCGTCTTTGATGTATTTTTCTCTATAGGTGAAAGATCTGGACTGCAGGCAGGCCAATTCAGCACCCGGACTCTTCTACGATGAAGCCATGCTGTTGTAATAGCTGCAGTATGTGGTTTTGCATTGTCCTGCTGAAATACACAAGGCCTTCCCTGAAATAGACGTCATCTGGACGGGAGCATATGTTGCTCTAAAACCTTTATATACCTTTCAGCATTCATAGTGCCTTCCAAAACATGCAAGCTGCCCATACTGTATGCACTTACACTCCCCCATACCATCAGAGATGCTGGCTTTTGAACTGAACGCTGATAACACGCTAGAAGGTCCGTGATTTCCAACAAGAATGTCAAATTTGGATTTGTTTGACCATAGAACACTTTTCCACTTTGAAACAGTCCATTTTAAATGAAGGTCCACAGGACATGACGGCGCTTCTGGACCATGTTCACAAATGGCTTCCTTTTTGCATGATAGAGCTTTAGTTGGCATCTGCAGATGGCACAGCGGATTGTGTTTACCGACAGTGTTTTCTGGAAGTATTCCTGGGCCCATTTAGTTATGCCATTGACACAATCATGCCGATGAGTGATGCAGTGTCATCTTTGTTGCCCCCATGCCCAATTTTCTGAGACCTGTAGCAGGCATCAAATTTGAAATGAGCTCATTTAGTGGATAAAAGTGTAACATTTCTCCATTTAAACATTTGTTATGCTATCTATGTTCTATTGTGAATAAAATATTGGCTCATGTGATTTGAAATTTCATTTTATTCAAATTTAAAAAACGTTCCAACATTTCCGGAATTCGGGTTGTAAGAATGAAGGAATTTTCTGTATTGACTTTTCACATGCGTTTTACCCGTATTTTGAATTTTGTATTGCATTGTGATAATTGGTACACATTGTACGATTTTGGGCTGTCCCAGACGAAAGATGACCAATTTCTGTGGTCATGGTTCCTAAACAGTGATCATACAGTGAGAGAGGTTCACAGACGGCCGTTGTCACAGTCTTGCGACCAAAGATAACTTGCAATAATTTTGTGAGAGTTATTCTTCTATACTAACTAGCCTACTATTCAATAAGTGGGATTGGATTTGTTATGATCTTATAGGATTGCTGAAATCGCATAGTCTGTAGCAGACATTAGAGTTAATGGGCCTCACACATGAAACTAAATATACAAACAAATTCTGAGTAATTTTCGCGTAAAATGGACCTTTACGAAAAGTCTCCACCGGATTTACAAACGTTTCATTTTCCACGGATTTGGTGCATATTAATGAATTCCAAACATCCATAAATAGGGTGCCCGTGCACACTCATTCATAATTAGCATAATCCCCACCCATGAGTTACAACTAGAACTACACAGAGTTACACAAATTACGTTTCCAGGAACTCTGTGGAATCTTCTGGACTTCCTTCTCAGGTTTGGCTCCAGTATATTGCATAAATGCTAAAGATACTAATTAGCCATATGCCTAGCAATAAATATTCCATTATCGTGTGTCCACCAAAGCATTTTTAGCTAGCTAAATAAATGTCTGGTGCTCTTCTGAAAATGGCCAGCTGGTGGCGCTTGAAAGTGCAGGATCTCATTTTGAAGAATATTGCAGAATATAAAAATGCAGTAACCAGCATATTAACTTCTTCATTGTTGTTTAGTTGTTGTACAAGTTGGGATGATTGGTTGTCCCGCCCCTTCTCCACTGTGATTGGACGGCTGGGTAAAAAGTGACAGTGATGAACGCTGCCTATTACCCAAAGTTGAACAGTTTAACAAATAATAATAATAACAGGGCAAATCAACTCGTGAATATTATTATGGTACAAAAAGTGAATGGTACTGAATATTATCAATATGCCTAAATTAGAAGACATAACGTTCAAAAGTTTTACGCACCATTTACAGGTGTAAAGTTCTTTCATACCAACTAACATTTTGAAAATATGAATTTTTGTGAATCTGAAAATTTACATCAGAAAGGCTTTACGAACGATTTACACAATAATTTGTTCCGCTTGTGTTTCATGAATGTTCGTAAAGGCCCAGTGTTCGTAAACCTAAAGAATAATGTCCTGGCAGAAAATTACCAGTAGGCTACCATTACAAAGCACTAAATGGTTTAGCTCCCCAGTACCTGAGCGAGCTCTTAACGCATTATAAACCTTCACGTCTATTGCGATCTCAGAATTCAGGCCAGCTGATAATACCTAGAATATCAAAATCAACTGCGGGCGGCAGATTCTTCTCCTAAACTCTGGAACAAGGTTTTTTCTCCATTTTAACACCTGTTTGCCACCTGACATCACCTAATGGAGTTTGGGTTCCTTGCCGCTGTCGCATTTGGCTTGCTTAGTTGGGGACACTTGACATTTGATATTCAACAATGTTTTTGATCTGCCTGCATTGACACCATTGTATGAGAACTGAACTGAGCTGGATGATGACATCACTGTTTACTCCAGTGCTGATATAGATAAATTAACTAAATTATTACTATAACTATTGATTCTTACAATGGAATGAATCAGTACTGAATTTACTTAAGCTGGACAATGACACCATTTTCTTTAAGAGCTGCTGTGCAGCCAAAATAATGTACCAGTTATCACTGTAAAGCTGCTTTGACACAATCTGCATTGTAAAAATTGCTATATAAATAAAGGTGACTTGACTTATTTTTTTTTTCTTACAGTGAGGCACTTACAATAGAAGTGACAGATGAAAATATCACACAGATTTGAAAAGAAAAACGAATGTAAGTGCTTTTATAAAATTATGAGCTTTAAATTTTTGCTTTCAAATCCTACATAAATTGGCCGCATTCACTTCCATTCAAAGTGTGTCTCACTCTCATCACAGACTTTTGCTTTTTTGAAGTAAAGGGGGATGAGAATAAATTCTTGTGTGAATGAACATAACACCACAAATGCTGTCAATTGAGCTCAACTTGTAGTGAACCCAGAATGTTCCTCTAATATCAGTTTGAAAAAAAAAAAGAGATGTGTGCCACACAAAAGGCTTTCAGCACTTTTTTCAGCATGTGACGGTTTTGTTGTAATGGTATTGGTCAGTAGACCAGAGCTGGTTAATGACACTCACCTATGAACAGCAGCTCATAATCAAAGACTTCAAACACAGACCCCTGCTTAGTGTCACAGCACACCTTTTCTCTCATCTTCTCTCCTGGTCAGGAGCTGTAAGGCAGTTGCTAGTGCAGATACGCACACTGATGATTGATCAAATAGCACTTTCACCAGCTTCTCTCAATGAAGCAGTTACCTCCCAGTATCTGTAATGGTCTGCGCCGTATGCACATCCTAAATCCCGCTAATGCAACACACTGCTTTGAAAGTTTACAAGTGGATTTTTTTTTTTTTTTTTTCGGGACTTGAACAAACTATGACCTGGTATGGAAACATAGGGAAAAATAAATGCCTTTGAGTATTCAGCCAGTATTGTGAGACGTGTGTTGCACTACATCCATGTAATGTAGGGTTGTGCAATATATATATAATTTCCTTGTGTAATATATATGGATTTATTAAATATAATGAAATTAATTAGATACAGTTTTCTGTATGTGGCATTCAACAATGATTATGATTTTACGACATTCAAAGGTTATTACAATATCACGTAATGTTTTGAGATTCTATTTTTAATTTTATTTTAAATATATATTTTTTATAATTGTATATACAGTATAATATGCATAAAAACAGTTAATTCAAGAAATTTTTCAATTTGCTTTGTTTTCTGGCCTTCTATGCAGAAATCTAACTCCAATGCCTTGCATCTTTGTGACTGTCAAACATCCATGAAGCCAGATGTGTCTCTCTCCATCAAACACAAACACAGCTATCTCTCTTCCTCTGTGACAGCTGGGCAGAAGATGTGTGGATGGACTTATCAGAGTTGCTTGCTGAAGTGTGTTGGACCCCAGACCTTTTTTTAGTTTGCTCTGTAAGTGTTGGAAGACACTCTTGCCGCAACATTGTCCAGACCCTTTTTGGAGTGCTGCAGTACCTGTTGGACCACCGGAGGTCACAAAGGGGAAATTTCTCGAAAGATTTAAAAGCTTTTTTTTTATCAGAAGATGGACCGGCACTTGAGAATGTTCCTTTAATCTAAGAGTACGCATTGACACTCGCAAGCAGTCATCACTGTTGGTGCTGAAACCCAGAGGTATGTGAAAGAGCTGAATAAAGAGGAATAGAATTAATATTGTTAATATTAAAATGTTTAATTTGACTATATTTCCAATGTTTCCTATCGTTTGAATTTATACAAATTTGCCACCAATTTGCCAAAGTGTAGTTAGAAATTGCAACAAATTGCATTTTTGTGGTTAAAAATGTGAGATGCAGGGCGGGGGCATTTTAGAATGTCGTGCAATAGTCAAACACATCAGTCTAGCACATTTACATAGAAAAACAATGGAAAAGAAGTACAGTGGAATGGAAAAACATGTTCAATTTAAATGGCCTCTAATAATGTTCTCAAAATGTTACCCTGAAAAAAAAAATTCTAGTTTCACAACATTCAAGACATTTACCCCTCCACGGGCTGCTCCTGAGAACCACATACCCCGATGCCAGGGCCAGTGCCAGCAGGAGGATCAGAATGGTTTTGATGGAAGGCTTGAGTGAGGGCCGGATCCAGGATGTCATCTCAACATACCCAGGAGTGTTCCTCTGGACCATATCCTTCCCAGTCAACAAGATACTGGAGACGACCCCTAATGACCCCTGTTGTTCCAAGATTGTATAGGGAGTTTTTTTTGCAGGGCACTCGCATCCTGATGTCACGGGTGGAGAGCCACATCTTCTGTCCGGGCAGGAACTAAGTAGCTGGAGATCTTTGGACGTCGGTGTGGCCCTTATGACACTGCACTGCTCGCTGCAACTGATGGTGGGCAGCATCCGAGACCCTCTCTCTTTCCTGGAACCAGTGATTCATCGCTGGGACGTCCGATGGTTCCCTGTCCCAGGGATACAGAGGTGGCTGCTAAGCAAATATGCACTGGATGTGTGCTATTTCAGTCTCTGGTTGACGAAGAGAATTTTGGGCATACCTGGCCCAGGCCAGGAACCGGTGCCTGAAGTTTTGGTGGCTATGGCAGAAGTTGTGAAGAAAGTGCCCAATCTCCTGGATCTTCCTCTCTGTTTGCCCACTTGTCTGAGGGTGGTATTCAGACGAGAGGCTGACGGTCACACCTAGGAGCGAAAAGAAGGCTTTCCATACTTGGGATATAAACTGTGGTCCTCTGTCTTAGACAATATCCTCTGGCAAGCTAAAGTTCCTGAAGACATAGTTGAAGTGAAATTGAACCGGGTAAAGAAGAGGGCCAATCTGGCCTGTCATGGATTAACCTGTTGGCATCACGTAGATATTCCAGGTTGGGGTGGTCTGTGATAACCAGGAAAAGATGATGGGCCCTTTCCAACCAGTGCCGCCACTCTTCGTGAGCTAACATGATGGCTAATAGCTCTCGGATGTCATAGTTCTTCTCCAGCGGAGTGAGATTCCTTGAGAAATCGACATGGATGGAGACAGAACGGCACCCACATCTGAAGTAGAAGCATCAACCTCCGCGGTGAAGGGTTTCTCAGTGTCTGGATGACGAACCAAAGGAGCAGATGTAAAGGCTTCCTTCAGGGCGTTGAAGGCGTGGATGGCCTCTGGTGACCAGGACAGAGACTTTGGCTTATTGGTGAGAAGAGAGGTTAGTGGAGCTGTGACTTGGCTGTAGATCTTGATGAAGCGTCTATAGAAGTTTGCAAACCCAAGGAAGCTTTGGTGTTCTCTGGTGGTAGCCGGAACAGGCCAGAATTTGACTGCTTCAACTTTCTCCACTTACCTTCAACACTGATGATGTAACTGAGGAACTGGGGGGAGCTCTGGTGGAACAAACACTTCTTAGCCTTGAGGTATAGATGGTGATCCCTCAGTTTGGAAAGCACGAGCTGATGGGGTGGCGATGTTCGGCCTCATTCCGGGAGTACACCAGGATAGAATTTATAGACAACAACGAAACAGCAGAGGTACTCCCAGAAAAAAAATTAATGTACCCTTGGAACACGGAGGGAGCATTTACTAATCCATATGGCATGGCCAGATATTCATAGTGGCCTGTAGTTGTTTCAAAGGCGGTCTTCCATTCGTCCCCACTCCAGATCTGGATCAGATTTTAGGCACTGCACAGGTCAAGCTTGCTGAAAAGTGTTGCTCCATACAACAGTTTCAGTGCAGCAGGGACGAGGGGAAGAGGATATTGAAATGAGAGAGATCTGTAGTCAATCCATGGCCGCAAGACTCAGTCCTTCTTGCCCAGCAAGGTGGGGTAGAGGTGGAAATCATCTATTTGCATTGGTTACATTGCTGGTTCTGGAGGAACTGACGAAGCTGGCTGGAGAGTTGGGGGTGACTGCAAGGCAGGATGATCTTCCTGACAATACCTCATGCGACGGGCAACCCAGATAGACAGCTAAATAAATTGCTGTAGGCCCATGGTGTTATCGTATGCCGCGAGTGCTGGTTCATTCTGTTCGCTAGCAGCAAATACTGTTCTGAACTTGAGAGAATAATCAAAAATATCATAATTTCCTTGACGAAATAAAGTAAGTTTTTCACTTGCGAAAATGAATTGTGAGGATTGATTCCTGCCAGTGTGGTTATGGTTTGGCCTTCTGTCAGGAAACAAAGTAAAACTGAAACAAGGTGTTTATTAACAGATTTTGGGCAGGAAAACAATCAGTAAACAGGTAAGTGGTTATACTTAAGATTGTGGATGGTGAGAATAGCAGTTTCACGAGTTTGTGTGCCCATATAATCTTAGCGTAAGTGGTAACAGATTTAGCTTGCTGTCTGCTATAGAGGGGCTCGGAGAGGATATTCTCCTCGAGCTCAGATTGACCCCCATATAACAGGCAAAATTTTACAAAAGGGAGGAGAAGGGGAGGAGGAGGGATGCCAAAAGAACTAACAACAGGAAGAGGTAAGATGCTGGTTTTATACCTTGGTATTAATTAGAAGATTAGATGGGAGTACTCCTCCCAAAATTTCGTTTAATAACTTCACTTATGATTAAGTTAACAGTATTTTGCTTACAGATCCGGATGAGCACACACAAACACAATGGAAACATGTTGAGGCAGGAGATGACTGGAGAACAACTTGTAGTACTTGCAGGTCTGGAGGTAAGACTTGGATGAGGTAACAGGAATTGCGACCGTGGATCATAAGGCAGGTAAGTTACAGGTTAGTAGTCTTTTTACATCAGTCTTTTAACATCAGTCTTTTTACAATGTTTGCATAACCAAGAAAGAATGTTTTAAAAAACTGTATGTTTTGAACATTTAGAGAACATTTAGAAATAACGTTTTCATAAAGGTGTTGTATGCAACTTTTTTGACTGTACTAAAGCATAAAAATACCATAATATGTTTGTAGATATTTAGGACACATGCTAAGGTCACATAGTCTACTTCTCTAAAAAACAATTCTACAGCCAGTTATTCTACTTTTAAATTTGCGTTCTGTGTCAGAATGTCTGTTTTTGTTTTGGTCTGTGTGATCTCGCTCCCTGCCAATTTACCCAATAGTATTTTGACACCCCGGGTTGCCAGTTGGCAGAAAACGCAGAGTACTGCAGCCATGGATGCCAGTAATCAAACTGGGTGAGAGATCGCAGATTCTCAGCATCCAAAAAAAACCTCAGCATCCATCTAAAATGCTCTATGACCAAAGACATATTAAAACGCAGAAAGATCAACTCATCAACTTATAGTGTAAAGCTCATCGCCTTCCATTGTCAGTGGCTCTCGTACCTGTTTTGTGTCCTCAATCTGGCAACCGTGCATGCATAGGGTCTAAGGAGGAAGGGCGTGTGAAACGACTCTCTCCAATGTTTTGAATTGGGACTGCAGTAACCCATTTCAACCACTAGCTGTCAACATTACATCCTGCACCTTTTAATGGCAACATTAGCAAAATCTTCTTCGAACATATTTTGGTTATCTGCATCCTTAACCATGGAAAACCATGGTAACATATGGCCAGCAGCAACGACAAATTATAAAAGACACTAAAAATTATATTTATTAAAATTAATAATCACACTGATTACTTTTGTACTGTTGTTTTACTGTTGCAACGCGGTGTATTAATATAAACTGTGTGCTCGCAGGTGTGCGTTTTACATTTTACAGCTCATCCAATCAGAAATTAGACTCTATTTTGTAATATAAGATCAATTGGAATAAACATTGTGCATCTTGAACTCTAGATCCTTGAGAAACCTTCTCTGACCAAACTCCAGAACAAGCATTACAAGCCAAGGGAAAAAAACCTTGCCGAAGCTTTTAAGGAAGGTCAGGCACTTCCTTGCACCCATGTTTGTCTGCTCGAGCTTCTCTACCTTTCTTTCTTTTTCCTCAGCATATTTATTTTTACTGCACATCCATATCCTTAAGCCCTCTTAACATTGCAGGCCATCGAGAAGCTCTTAAGTGGATGAGCGAGTGTTAACTGTGTCTTTTCAAACCTTGACATTTAATACTCAATATAAATCTCTCCAGAGACCTGTTATTTTTTCAAGAATGTAATTACATACTTTCAAATAAAACTTGAAAGGGCCCAACAAGTTTTAAAACACAGTGTGTGCTCTCTGGACGGCGGGAAGGAATTCCAAGCAGTTGGAATATGCTAACATCTCAGTGTGTGTGAACCACGGGCCCTTGGCAGGACAACACAGCATTCGTTGCTTTAGACCTCGCTAGATATACAAAATATAGAGACAATTAATCCACGTAGAATTCAAGTAGCCTTTACGCTGACTAACAAGAAAATGCTGCTTGAATGTTTACAGCGGAAGTGACCGCAGTATGTCATCATTTACAACAGTTGCTTGTTATGCACTTAAAATGACCCAAAAATTATAGTTGCAACACATTATACACACAAAAGAGAATGCAATGGTAACACTTTACTAAAAACTTTATATATAATGCATATTTTTAATGCATTAATTATGCACCTTATAATGCATTGTATAGTCTCATGAATAATTGCTATAATAAATTATAATACTTATCTATTCACTTAAAGTGTAATGCATTAAAACACATGAAAAACAACCATTTCCAGATGGAAATGTAAATATTATAATGCATTTTAACTTTGGTTACAGTTATTTGTAAAACAGTATAATGCATTATAATGTGCATTATCAATACCTTTATAATGCATTATACACGAAGGCTTTAAGTGAAGTGTTTCCAATTAGTTTTATGATGATATTTGCATTTGATTTAGGACTTTTAGAAGGATACTTCATAGCCAGCACTGTGTAAGTAAATTATTATTAAATTAAAATGCACTTGATTAATTATGACATTTTAAATTACACATGATGCATTTGCTTAATAGATTTTCTGCCCCCTTTCACCAAGAAATGCAATAAAATTGTTTATGGTGTCAACCCTGTGCAATTTGATATATACCATATAACAACAAAACAAACAAACAAACAAACAAAAAGAACTGTTTTGACATGCAGTTTCCGTACTTTATTTGTATTCATGAGATTTGTGTGTTTAATTTCAGTGTGTGCGATCAGGCATTTAGATCATTGTCCTGCTGTCAGCAGTTTAAAAACAGCAGTTTAAAGCTCACAGCATTTCCATGCTTATAATTTCTCAGTGGGACACAATGTGTTTTATGTGAAGGACTATGGGAAAAAAACAAACCAGCAAGACCTGAAGCCTTTAGGTCAAACACCAGAAACATAATTAAACAAGGAGGACAGCTCCTTAAAGCAAGTCCCTCCCAGGTTTTTTCCAGCTAGCATGTTATTACCAGACTGAGTGCTGCTTAAACTCTGGGAGTGGTCAGAAAACTTGGCAGGGCTTGAGGCAACATAGTTCTTTGAATGTGCTTTTTGGCCTTGTTGGGGTGTACTAGTTCAGTAATAGAAAAATACAGTTTTACCACAACAAAATGTGTGAGTTGCAGAGTTAACAAATCGAGATGCAGAATTGTGATTTGAACTGAAGATTGAAATGCATACTGCTGAACAACTGCTGCATGTGTAGTTCTTAATGCTGATACTTATTTACTCATTATTAATTACTCATAAACATGTTATTCATTTACATTGGAAAGGCTTATTTGTTGTGATGATGCAGCACTGACCGTCGGCTGTACAGCGTATTGTTCACGTTTGTTCATGATAACATTGCATTGTTAGAATTCATAAAAATGTTACTGGCCACCTGGTGACTGACACATGCTCGCCATCACTGATTTTACTCACATTTGGCGCTTGGCGAGTGTTAAATTTAGGCCCTGATTATATCCCTACAATAGATGTTAATTGGAAGTTGCCATAAAAATTCCCATTACTAACCAATTTGCATCCCACAACTTTCCCTTGGACGACCAACTTAAGTTTTTCTTGCTTTGTCATTGTGGGTTATTGTGCTTGTGAGGGCATTTTCTGGATGCATTTTTCACTGGTTTCTGCCTGGCTAAGCCTTACTTATTTTCTGCACTTACAGAGACGAGGCTGAAAATCCTCCATATCAGGGCAGTAAGACTGTGTTGAAGTGTCGGCCCTTGACTGTTGCCCTGCAGCAGGTTTAGCATCGCCTGCCATCACCTCCTTTCCCTTATGTGAGTTACTGCACTGGTAATGAACTGTAGTAACACATACAAAATGGGAAACTGACCTGCAGTTTAAAACAGTCTAAAACAAACCTTGACTGAAGATGAAAGTGGATGCATGAATCAAGGGCACGATGATCCCTCAACCTTAATGTGTGTAAGTACTGTCATTAGAGGCTTTTGCAGATCATTACAGCCAACCAATGCACGTAACTTAATTTATGAGATGTAGATGGAATATTTGATCTGAATATGTAAAATAACAATAATGAGCAAGGTCACTTATAACAGAGTACTTTGGATGGTGGTTTTATTAAATTTAGAATAACAATAACTAAACTCATCTTGCACACTGTCATTAAAGGGATTGCTTATGACCTTTTTAGATCTTTTAAGTTTTGGTTACCTGGACTTTTAATGGAGGGACAGAAATCTCTCAGGTTTCATTAAAAATATCTTAATTTGTGTTTTGAAGGTTAAGCAAAGTCTTATAGGTTTTGAACGACATGGAACACGCCATTTTTGTGTGTGTCCCTTTAAATGCAAATGACATGCTTTAACAGCTCAACAACAACAAAGCTGGAGAATCTCACGCAGCCAAAATGAGGATTGTCAGTAACGGTGTTCAGCCTTACATTGTTCAAACCGGAGTCGACACTGATGGAGAGACTCAGGAAGAAGTTACAACTTTTAGACGTTTCTGAATGGTTAGTGGATAAATTGATGTAGTTGCTGTGGAGTTGATTCAACTCATCCACTAGCATGTGCCGTCATGTTCATCTTTTGTGTTGAATTGACCCTCGTTTGTGAAGCAGTCCGGCGTAAAATGACGGCATGTCAACAACACTCGACTACAACAACTCTTCCTCTTCTCTAAAGCAGCCCAACATGGCCCCGCCCCCTTTGTTGTGTGTTCTCGGGGGCGGGGTTTATGTAAATTTTAGGGTTTGTGATGTCACTAACCAGGGATGAAGCTCGTTATAGTCCCTACCAACCATTTGTTAACGATTTCTGTAAAAGAAAATATCTCTCTTTGCATTGAACTTTGAGCGTCGTAACTTTGCAGATGTTGTTTATGATCAAACAGCAACATTTGACACTAACTAAAGTTAAAAAAGTGAAATCATAATCAAGGACAACTTTAAGAATGGCTCAAATATATTAGCTTTGTGTATTTGCGATGAGACGTTGGGACAACTGCAGCTATTAGAGCATGTCTACAGTGCAATTAATTGTAGTATCTTCTCAAATTACACAGTAAATGTTATTGTGAATAATATGAATAAAGTGATTTCTGAGCTGACAAAATACAACTTAACATAATAAAGAGGAGCTTCATTTTCTGCAAGATATAATGAACTAATTAATCAAATCACAGCTCATTCCCTCCTGACCTCTGCCCACCAACAACTCATTGGTTTTCCCACACAGGAGAAAAAACACACATCAGGAAATGCTAACATGGGGCCAGACTGTTGGTATGGCAACAGAACAAACACAAATGTGACTGGAACTTGCTTCAAGGCCAGTTTTGTTGCATTACTGCATTGGTTTCCCTGCTGGCGTTCAGCCTGATCAGCTGGAAGCCGGAAAAGGAGGTAAAATAATGCAATAAGACTGGGAATGCCTCAGAGACTCCCACCACCGATATTCCACACAGTGTTTTCTCTCAGCAGGGCTTGAGCTGTTAGCAGCCATTTCAAGAACCACACTGGTTTATTTACAACACATGCATCCTACTAGTGCTGAAGATTTGCCAGGTTCAGTCTCAAGGTGACCAGACACCTATTCCTGAGTCCCGACCCAGAGTGTGCCTTCTAATTATCTCTCCATCCCCTATTCACTGTTGGGAGCAAAGCCAAGGCACACCTAGTTACGGACTACTAACTACAGACTAGCTACAAACAACAACCTCCACTTCAGTTGCCGTTGTCATATTAAATGGATAGTCCACCAAAAAATAAAAAAAATTCTGTTATCATTTACTGTCATTCCAAACATGAATGATCTTTTTTTTTCTTCTTCTGTGGAACACAAAAGAAGAAAAAAGGGCACCAATTTTATAATTATTTATAAAAAGTAAAGTTACTTATTGTTGATCATCTTATTTAACACTGTACACTATAGCGCTGTATCAACAAAATCCACCTTACCTTTCATCATTATACCATTATATTATATTATATACCGTTTATTTACACTTACACTGCAGCTATGATTCCATAAATAATGTTATGAGACTAATGTTCTAAATATATCAGTTTGAATATGAAATGTTGAGAAAAATGAAATGATAATATTATATATGAAACTAAATGCGCCAGTAGGTGGCGACGCCATAATAAGGGAATCATAGAATCATTCATTCAACCGATTTGTTCAAATCGTCTTATTCATTCATGAAAGAAGTGTCCACTGACTTTATGAATGAGTCATTGAATCGATTACTCACCCGATTCATTCAAAAATGGTGTGTTGCTGGGAGACGCAATTTTTCTGCTTTGTTTGGAACTGTTTTCATTGGCAAAATAGTGCAAAAACAGTAAAAATGTTGTGTCTAAAAACTGTCAATTCATATAATCGGCTTATTGTTTGTCATGCTGATATTTGAGAAAGCACTCTTGCTTGTGTGATATTGCTTAAAGCTGCAGTCCATAACTTTTTTTGGTTAAAAATTACCCAAAATCAATTTTTGAGCAAGTACATAACCAGCCAATGTTCAAAACTATTTCCTTACATTAGCAATTCACAACGATAAGCTTGTAGTGATGTATTCTTATAAGAGTGGTACTGGTGGGCTTCCGCTGGAAATTCGAGCATGCAGCCGTTCGTCTTTGCGTCATTACGTCACGTCTGTTTACATAAAGAAGAAGTCCCTGCTAGTAGGCTATATCATGTGAGGATGCTGCAGGTGACGGATCATTTATAGCCTTTTCTCACAGCAGCTGCAATAATTAAACTTATCATTTTGATGGCGGATTATATGGTGTGACAAATTAACATTAGAGATTAGACTGTACAGAAATTGAAATCTACAGGTAACGCTAACACACATTAAATACACATAGTTACGCAATGCTGATGTTGTTAACATTAACAATTTGAGAACAAAGTATAACAATAATAATAATTTGCACGGTTTGATGTGATCCGAGCTAAGCGATCTTTAGATTTAATGCACCATTGTTAGTGCAATTTATTGTAATGCTTTTTTTTCCTCAGTTGGTCAGAACAAAAGTGACAGATTTTTTACTTGTTTAGATGACATTCTCCGTGATTCCGAAATACCTGTACATTGTCCACCAGTGCAGTGACTGACAGCCACACATTCTCCTCAAAACATTAGATTCATCCGTGCCGAGGAGCCGTGCAGATGCACAAGTCACGTAAAGATGATAATTCCACAAATAACTGCGATTGCAGGTTTTGAACAGAGATGGCGACAAAGAGGCAAAACTTACGGACTGCAGCTTTAAATATATTATGTAATAAACACAAAATACAAAAACTCAAACAAGGGCAATTCACTCTCTCACTCTCTTCCTCCACAAACAAACAAACAAACAAACAAACAAACATTTCCATAACTTAAAATAAAATAAACATCAACTACAATAAATAACTTTTTCAGCTTCAACATTTCTCATTTTCGTTTAGTTAAAGTTGAAGCACTAAAATAACTAAAACTGAATAAACTAAAACTAAAAAAATACATTATGAATACCTTTATAATGCATTATACATAACAGCTTTACGTTCTTTCTTTAAAGCTTTAAATACAGTTCATACTGAATATTTGGTTTACTTGTTTGCCTTAAAATGAGGTATTGGGATGTTTTGTAAAAAAAAAAATCAAATCAAAACAGATAATTTAGAGCTATACATTGAGCTGATAAATGCATACACAAACCCTATAACATTTAATCATGCAGCAGTAACACGTCCTCTTCATACAGCAGTCCCATATCAGAGTCCATACCGTTGCTACACTGAGCCAGACTGATCCGGGTCTTTCCCCATTTCACGGAAGGACAGCGGTATGTTGCAGCTGAGGATGCTGAGGTCTGTCAGCATAAATTTTACTGATATCACCTCCATCGGAGGCCTATAAAGCTGATTTATTATAAATACAGCTCCCTTGTGTTTACCGCACACATTCTTCTGTCTGCAACATCTTTCAAAGTGAGCACATGCAGGTGCTGAGGCCTGTCTCAGCCGGACAGACTCGAGCAGAGAGGTATCACAAAAACGGAAAACTCAAATGCAATGATGGCAGATATACAGTGAGCTTCAAACATTTGAGACCAGATTGCAAATCTAGGATTGAAATCTGGAAACACACACTACTGTTCAAAAGTTTGGGGTCGGTAAGATTTTGTAATGTTTTTGAAGTCTCAACAAAGCTGCCTTTATTTGATCAAAAATACAGTAAAAACAGTAATATTGTTAAATATCATTACACTTTAAAAGTATAGTTTTTTCATGTGAATATATTGTAAAATGTACTTTATTCCTGTGATCATTTTCAGCATCATTACTCCAGTCTTCAGTGTCACATGATCCTTCAGAAATCATTCTAACACGATGATTTGATGCTCAAGAAACATTTCTAAGTATTATCAATGTTGAAAACATGATTAATATTTTTGTAGAAACTGTGATAATGTTTTTTTCAGGATTATTTGATGAATAGAAAGCATTTATTTGAAATATAAATCTTTTGAAATATTATGTCTTTACTGTCAGTTCTGATAAATTTAATGCATCCTTGCTGAATTAAAGTATTCAGCAAACTTTTGAATGGTAGTGTATCACGGTTTTCACAAAAACTGGTTTCAACATTGATAATAATAAGAAATGTTTTTAAGCAGTAAATCAGCATGAAGGGTGAGAATGATTTCTGATGGATCATGTGACACTGAAGACTGGAGTAATGATGCTGAAAATGTCTCAGTGTCGACTGTTAAAATAATGTGAGTTATAAAATTTTGTATATTTTTCTTTACAGAAACAGTAAGAACTTCTCATAAGGCAAAGTATAATTAAAACAAGAAATTCTTATTTTGTGACTCAGGCACTTTTGCAACATTCATCCATATGAGATACTTTTGTCTGTCTCAGCATGTAACTTAGGGTATGTTGATGGTACATTATAATCCCTGATAGAAGTGTGTTGGATGGAAGGTGTTATAGATAAAGAAAAAGGTAGAAAGTAAGTGGAGGTATTTAAAGTCTTCTCGCTGTGTTATACTTCCTCTAAAGTGCATGGTGTCAATGGCAGCTTTTCAGCAAGATGGATAACAACACTATGGCCGGGCTTTTTATCAGTCTCCCAGGAACCAAACACAAAAGATACCAGCCATTATACGGACAACCAGAAGGTGCCTGGGGATATATGCATTTATCTAGAACTGCTGGAAAATGAAAGTGCTTTGGGCTAAAAAGATAGTTGCTTTGCAAACAGCAATGTGTTGTCCAAGCATACAGTTGAGGGACAAAATAGGATAAACTTAAGGCTAACATATGGATGGTAAAAGCAACTAAACTTTAATTTTTTATTATCTTACTTTACTTCTTTACTTAATGCATTTCCGTTCTGCTCTGCTCCAGCTTACTGAATAGTTGTAACATATGTTAATAACACTTTATATTAGGTATATTACACTTTATATTTATATTTTCAATTCTTTGCAGCCTTTAGCTGCTGCCTTCACACGCTGGATCCTTCACTGAAACCAAAAGTAACTCACTCTTGCTAAACATTTACTCTTTGAATTCTTGCACCCAAGAACAAATCAATAAAGTTGACACCATTAAAACTAAGGCCACATCCACACGAAGCTAGAGTTTTCCCTATCCAATGTTTTTTTTACTTCATCTCAAGAAATATCTGCATACACACGAAACCACTGAAACCGATTCAAAATGATGTAGTATACATGCCAGACCAGTATGTGGTGCTGTAATTCTGCCACAGAGATACACTAAAAATAGGGAATAAGACTTGGAGCACCTTGCGCGCTGTATACAAACTCTAGTAAAGCTTAGAAATAAAGCTTTACTTTAGTGAAACTAATAGACTCGGTAGCTTCTGCGGCACGAACACAAGCATGTAGTCCGCTATTGTTGTTGTTGTTGCTGTAGCGGTGTCTTACTAGGGTCAAGACGTGGGGTGATGGCATCATTGTTTCACAAAATATACAGATTGGCTATTGGCTGTACACATGAAAATGCAAGGGTGTCGTTTTCAGATTAATCCACTCTGGGATTCAAAAATGCCGTATCCATCTAGATGAAACGCCTATACGATACAAAAAATTTCCATAAACAGCTAAATGCGTCTCTGTGTGGACAGGCTCTAAAAGTTTGCTAAGAAGTATTTCCTACTAAAGCAAGGTGGTATTTGACTCTGGTCAAGCGTATCTATAGCAAACTGGGAGTGGCTTTGGACGGCAACATGCCCAGTGCATTATAATAATAATGCATTTTATTTAATGGCGCCTTTCATAACACCAAACGTCACCTCACAAGCAAGCAAAGATAAAAAAAATAAAAATACAGATCACTACACAAGACAAAACACACAACGAACACTCCACATATACAGATAAAGTGCAGTAAAGACTCAATAAAACATATTATAAAAAAGCCTGTATAAAAAGTCAGCAGGCAATCGCTATTGCGAACATCACGAGTTCCATAGGCAGGGGGCAGCATAGCTAAAAGATCTGGCACCCATTGTAGTTAGTCGAATCCGAGGTACCACAAGAGAAATTGAAAATGAAGATCTGAGAGCATGTGAAGAAGCTGAGTAAGGTATTGGGGTGCAAGATTATGAAGTGCCTTGCAAGATCTTGAATTCAACTCGATACTTTACTGGAAGCCGGTGCAATTGCTGAAGAACTGGAGAAATGTGCTCAATAGAAGGTGTTCTAGAAAGAACACGAGCTGCAGAATTCTGAACCGACTGAAGCTTATGTAGCAATTTAGAGGGAACACCAGTGAGAAGAGCATTACAGTAGTCTATACGTGAAGTGACTAGTGCGCATTATGGGTGTTATCTGGCAAAAGGAGGCATATAGCACCAATTTCAAAATAATTTCCGCCTTTCAACCACATGGGCAGTTTAACTGAATGCCCATTTTGCCAGCAGTGAATTATCCCTTTAAAGGTGCCCTAGATTCAAAAATTGAATTTATCTTGGCATAATTAAATAACAAGAGTTCAGTACATGGAAATGACATACAGTGAGTCTCAAACTCCATTGTTTCCTCCTTATATAAATCCCATTTGTTTAAAAGACCTCTGAAGAACAGGCGAATCTCAACATAACACCGACTGTTACGTAACAGTCGGGCTTATTAATATGTACGCCCCAATATTTGCATATGCCAGCCCGTGTTCCCAACATTTTGAAAGGGATTATATGTCTGGATGTGCACAGCTGAATCATCAGACTAGGTAAGCAAGCAAGAACAATAACAAAAAATGGCAGATGGAGCGATAATAACTGACATGATCCATGATATCATGATATTTTTAGTGATATTTGTAAATTGTCTTTCGTTAGCATGTTGCTAATGTACTGTTAAATGTGGTTAAAGTTACCATCATTTCTTACTGTATTCACGGAGACAAGAGCTGTCACTATTTTCATTTTTAAACACTTGCAGTCTGTATAATTCATAAACACAACTTCATTCTTTATAAATCTCTCCAACAGTGTAGCATTAGCCGTTAGCCATGGAGCACAGCCTCAAACTCATTCAGAATCAAATGTAAACATCAAAATAAATACCATACTTACGCGATTAGACATGCTGCATGACGAACACTTTGTAAAGATCCATTTTGAGGGTTATATTAGCTGTGTGAACTTTGTTTATGTTGTGTAAGGCAAGTGCAAGCTCTTGGGGCGTGGAGCATGAGATTTAAAGGGGCCGCAGCCTGAATCGGCTCATTTATAATGATGCCCCAAAATAGGCAGTTAAAAAAATTAATAAAAAAAAAATCTATGGGGTATTTTGAGCTGAAACTTCACAGACATATTCAGGGGACACCTTAGACTTATATTACATCTTTTAAAAAGAAGTTCTAGGGCACCTTTAAAATAAAGTGGGACTATTTTATAAATTTGCAAATCATTTTGCTTTGTACACACAATGTCAAGACGATCTCTTGATTGTTTGGTTCTGTCCTGCATGATCAAAAACAGATAATGGGCATATAAAGTGTCTTCTCATTGAGCTTGATCATGGATAACTTATGTGCTATAAATCTTGCAACATGCTTAAAGAAAGCAGAACCTAAGCTGAAAGTAATAGTTCATATAGACTCTATATTTGTCTGTTTTTAAAATTTCAGTAGATAATAAATTATTTTGTAAGTTAGGCACAGAGGATAGATGCTTGCTTGTTCCTTCTGTGTTCAGCTGTTATTGAAAACACATTTTGAATATAAAACATTTGTTCTATGCTAATGAGTCAAATCTTCTAAAGTGCAGTTGTGAGTGATAATGAGTGACTGAATGTGTGATATACTGAAAAACTTATTCTTGTCCCCTTTACAAGCTGACCAAATATTGTCTATCCTTCCTATTTTATATTTCTAGTTTATTATCTAAAACAAACATCTATTTCATTACAAAATGAAAAGGTTCATCATTCATTTCCTGTTATTTCATGAATTTATTAAGCAGTTTATTGTTACAGTTCTGAGTTTATTTAAGTAATGGTGTGCGATTATTCACGCCTGTATTTGCGTGCTCGCGTTCGATATGTGCTTCATTCATGTCGAACTGCCTTTGAGGGAACACGCACCCGCCTTTTTCATTCTTTCATTATTTCTCTCCTTTTCAGGTACTTGTTAAAATACACCAGATACATGCAGATTTGCTTACACAACATTGTTCGACTCTCAGTATACAATGAAAGTATTGATACTTCACAGTCAATCTGCCCATCTCTAACAAAAAGAACATTTTTGTGTTGTTTCATAAGGGAAAGCTCTTTGATAATAGGTCTGACTATGCTAAAGTAGAGGCAGCTGTCCAGATTCCTGTGGAGATGTATAATCATCCTATGATGTGTATAATTATATCTTGGATGTCAAAAAACAGAAGTGTCCAAGAGGGCAGCGAGTAGTGACAAGACGTTTTTATATGTTTTATTTTTTCATTTTGCCTTTGAATGGGTAAAATCGGAAGAAGCCTAATCTCTCTTGCTGTTCCTGCCAATCTAAAAAGCGCTTACTGAAACTAAACTGCAAAAACAGCTAGGGCTGTGCAACTTGGTGACGTCACACACAAGAATGCCTCAGCATGACCAGCCACATTAAATGACACCTCTTGCATGATCAGTAACTTGGCCCATCCTGTCAGGGTGATGGGAAATTCAAACTTTATTGGCAGTGGCTATTTGCAATTAGTGCAAATAGTGATAGATGCTGAGTGTAAATGGCAACAAAAAGTATTTTCTTTGCACTGATTTGAAGTGTTTCCCTCTGTTGCAGCGACTTTCTTTTTGCTTGTTCTACAGACAGGGTGACCATCTTAAGTTTCCCTCTGGTTTTTGTAAAAGCCAAAATGTGACCACACCTCAGATTTAGTCCTCTTACCAGGCTGAAAAATCTCCCGAGTGCTGTCACTGCCTTCCACCATGTCTTCTCTTACAAAAAACAACAGTGCATGCTGCGCCTGCCTCAGACTGATGCTGGCTGGATAGGATTTACCGCGAATTTTCAAAATCGCGATAATCAAACATGGTTAACAGGGTTCCTACGCAGTTTGGAAAAGTATGGAATTTGATTTGAGGGTTACACTTTATTTTACAGTGCCGTAGTTACATTGCAATTACTCAAATGAGTATTGAGTACTTTTAATTAACTACATGTACTTACTATAGAGTTACAATTAGGGTTAGGGTTTGGTTTAGGGTTAGTTACTTGTAGTTATGCATCATTTACTGTTATTACTATAGTAAGTACATGTAGTAACGTGTAACTACGGCACTGTAAAATAAAGTGTTACCGATTTGAGTAATTTCCAGGTCTGGAAAAGTATGGAAAAAAGAAAGCCAAGTATGGAATATGATTTGCATTTCCAGACTATTGCCACTATTTAGTTTTCTTTCTTTTTTTTTTAAATTTAAAATTTAATGAAAATAAATGTATCATTCAAGAAATGTGTTTTCATGTCAGCTGTTTAGTGATTCTTTAGTGATTGTCAAACATGACTGAATTAATTCAAGATGCACTTTTTCATTATGCAAAGATGCAGGTTATAAACATTTTACAATTTACAATTTATTTATAAAGCACAATTAAACACAACTGCTGTTGACCAATGTGCTGTACAAAATAAAAACGACAGAATCACAAAATAGACGACAGAACATCGAAACAGGACATCAACATCACCCGTCATGTAGAATAGGACAGATCGAATAATACAGTTTTTAACTTAGATTTAAAAATGGACAGAGTTGAGGCAGTTCTAATATCCGTGGGCAAACTGTTCCAGAGTTTTGGTGCCGCTATTGAAAAGGCTCGATCTCCCCTGGTCTTGAGCCGCGATCTAGGAACCACTAAAAACCTCATTTTGGGTTTCTTCTCATAATATTCTTAGCACTGTATTACAGAGCCTCGAGATGGACCTTTGCAAAAATATAATGACTTGCGTATAGGACAACGCCACTGAGCCACCATTAGCCCATATTGCGGTGTGGTTTCTTGGCTGACACAAAGCAGACCTAAGGCCTTGAAATATGATGTACTGCCCTAATGAAAGCCAAATTTTGAACATTTATTTACAGTACCAGTTTTTTTTCCTAACCCATGAACTTGACAAATAGGACAATGCACCGCCGCAGAGGATGCATTAAATTGGACATTAGGCCTTGATATTACCCTAAGGAAAGCCAAAGTTTGAGCAAATGTCACCGGGTCTGAGATAGAAAAGTCAGAAATGAAATGTGGTTCAGGGAATACAATGAATAGACAGTTAATTAAATTTATGCATTTGGCACTTTGAAACACTGGTGGTCAGAATACTGACTCGTGGTCAAGTGGACCTTGCAAATTGGGCTTTCTTTTCAAACATCCAGGCAAGCGTACAATGTTTGGTTCTGGGACTTGTGTTTTGTCTCGACTGCATGATTACCTGTCCTATATACTTTGAGCATGACCTTGAGGGAACTGAAACACATCTCCCCAGCTCCAGAGCTTGGATGAAAACTTCAGTTTTAAGCCTCAAAATGGACATAAAATCATTGAGCTGACCTTGCAGATGTTGCAGGTGTCTGGTCGTATTTCTCTGATTTACTGCCTTAAGCCTCTGCTATGTAGTATGACCTAGTGTGTTGTTTGAATTCATGGTCACACTTTACAATAAGGTTCATTTGTTAACGTTAGTTAATGTATCAACTTACATGAACTAACAATGAGCAATACATTCGTATTTGTTAATCTTTGTTAATGTTAATAAAAATCCAGCTGTTCATTGTTTGTTCATGTTAATTCACAGTGCATTAACTAATGTTAACAAATACAACATTTGATTTTAATAATGTATTAAAAAATATTGAAATTAACTAATTAACTAATGAGCCTTATTGTAAAGTGTTTCCTATTTCATTATGAAGTAGTAAAGGGTTAGTTCACCCAAAAATGAAAATTCTGTCATTAATTCCTCACCCTCGTGTCGTTCCACATCCGTAAGACCTTCATTCATCTTCAGAACACAAATTAAGATATTTTTGATGAAATCTACAAGCTTTCTGTCCCTCCACAGAGATCCAACACAACTTCCACTTTCAAGGTCCAAAAAGTTAGGAATAACAGCATTAAAGTGTTCCATGTGACTGCAGTGGTTCAACCTCAATTTTATAAATTTACAATTTCTTCTGTTAATTTTAATGTTTAATACGGTGAAGCTGATTATTTTAAAGCAATCTATTGTATAAAGTGCTATAAAAATAAACAATCTTTTATTGAGATGTTCTTTTATTTGAATGTTCGCTTATGGTAAACTGCCGAAAAAAGTATTTCAAATTTCTTTTTACCCTTAATGCGAAGAATTTTGCCCTGAGCTTTTCGGGTCCTCTAGGTGTTTTGGGTGACTGCTTACTGACCCGAGTCAGTTGCTGTTGTGTTTAGGGTTAGGCTTGTGAACTAGCTTAACAAGCAAGACTTAGTCTATCAGCATCATCAGTAAAACCATAGTGTTGGCATGTGAAGTTGTGCAGTAAAGTAAATCAACATTAACTAGCCTGGACCAACATGGAAATCTTAGTCTAAGCTGGTCACTTCAGCAAAAGAGCCTTCATAACCAAAAGAGGTGAAGGTGGAGCACATTACCAGCTTCAAGTTCCTGGGTATCCATAATTCTGAAGACCTTTCCTGGACCCTCAACATCTCCATCCTGATCAAAAAGGTGCAGCAGGAAATTAAGAAAAGCTCATTTATCCCTTTCGGATTCTGTTGAACTTCTTCAGCTGTAACATTGAAAGCATCTTACACACCGTGGTACAGCAACTGCACTGTGTCAGATTAGAAGGTCCTCCAGGGAGTTGTAAAAACTGCCCAGTACATCACTGGTGTCCAGCTGTCCTCCATCAAAGACATTTATCAGTGAGAAGTGAGAAGTATGATTAAAGATGCCTCCCACCCTAACCATGGATCAGTTTCTGGTTCAAACGTATATGGCTGAACTAAACCATTATTTCCACTTGCCATTTTGCAGCGCTTATTCTGAGTTTGTGTGATTGATTGGAAGTGGGGCTAATTTAAATATGCATAGATCTGTCTATACTAAATGAAGCAAGGGTGTAGAGTTGCATTCAAGCTATTTAAGGGCATGAAGATTTTTTATTTATTTATTTATTTATTTTTTACAGGAAAAAATTACATTTTGATGATCAGATGAGATGAGTGATCAAGTGTGATGATGAGCCGGTCACCGTGATTTTGCCAAGTAAGACATGTTCCTGGATCAACATCTTTGTTGATCCTGGAACAACATTCCAATCAACCAATCAGATTTGAGGGAAAAGTTTACCGTTTATGTCAAGTTTAGGCTTGCAACCAGAGTTAGGTGCATCTACATCAATGTTATTCACCTATCTTTCCTCTCTGATTTTAGGGGAAGTTATGGGTAGGATTAGGTTTAGGGGTAGGAATAGGGTTAAGACTAAATTTTCAGACTGGAATGTTGTTCCAGGATCAACAAAATATGCTGATCCAGGAACATGTCTTACTTGGCAAAATCACGGTGACCATGATAAGCCTTATAGCCGGCATCCTCAAATAGCGGACTACGGTCGGTTTCCGGACCCTGGCTTGGTTCTAACCGGACCGTGAGACAAAATGTCAATTGTAGCACCTTTTTAGGCTTTTCTCAGTTTAAAGTGAGCAGTGCATCAAAACAATGGATCTGTTCAGACCACATGCGCTCAGGGTTGTTTATGGCAATGATCATTCAGCGCTGTATCCTCTAAAATTTTTATCTAGAGCCAAACGCACTTGATTCATGCTCTTTCCAATACATGTGTGCTAAATCAGCAATAAATACACTGCAGATGACACAGTTATTTTAACAATAGCAAAAACACAGTGAATAGCAAAACAGATTGATACTTTAGCTAAAATCGCTTCCGAAAACAAGAATGCAGCAAATACTGTAGTTATTTTTACATGTCATACAGTATATAACTCTAACCATTCAAACTAGGTTTGTGATGAGACAGGTTTTTTTTTTTTTTTTTAAAGTTATCTTTGTTTTCTGCTCATAATGACAGAATTTTTTATATTATGTACATTGTTTGTTTTTAGTAGATATTAGCAAAATATAAAAATAGTCCAGACTTCAAGAGGAAAACCCTGAACCCCCTACAGTATCTTTTATCAGTCACATGGTGTTCTGCCATACGTAATAGCCTTATAAAACATCTGATCTTACCTTTTAATATTCATATCTAATTGGGCTCAACTGATGAAATATTTACATATATATTTTACTTCTCAGAGGCCACTGCTTTGGCTTTCGGGACCCAATATCCTCATCTTTGATGACTATTTTGACTGTTTTTGACGGGGGTTTTATTATTATTATTATTTATTTATTTGTTTTTTTGTTTTGTTTTTACAAAGTACTACTGCTGCCCAGATAACTCTTCCAAATAAGTATTGTCCGGACCACTGCTGGGAAGGAAATATAGACCAGACCTCCTGTAAATTTAATTTATTTGCCCTAGAGAATGAAACTTTTTTTATAAATATTTGAACTTTTTGTGCAAAAAAACATCATAAGATAACCTTCAGTAGCATAATATAAAGATCTGAAAATGCATTTCATGACCCCTTTAAGTAAAAAGAAACGCAGCTTATAGAATACCTGCTGTAAAATCAGGTCTGTCTTGCTTTGCAGTCAAGGAAATGTGACTCAAACTGTTGCAAGGATAAGCTTTATTGCAGAACCTCAGTTGGCCAAAGAAGGGTTGAGGGTGGAAGGCCACAGGGATGCTGGGAGGAGAATGTAAGGAATGTCCATTGCTGTTTACAGCCCGGGACGTTTCACACATGCAGGTCAGGGGGCTGTCATCTGTCTTCCACTCTCTTACGCTCAGCTTCTCGTCCCCCCTCATTACACGAGGGTCAAGCTCAGAGGTGACCTAATTAAAAGCTCATTACATCACAGACAATATCCATTAGCATGCCAGGTCAAGCTGTTAATCCATTAGTGTTGCAGAGGCTGCTTGTCCAAGCCTCACATTTTAAAAGCCCCCTCTTTCCCAAAGTATACACTTGCTCGCACACAGAATCTCTACTTAACACTCTCTGCGTCCAAATAGAAGATGAATTCAGACTCACAGAGTCCTCTGATAATCATTGTGTGGGGTTTAAAGAGGGATACAGGGTGCCCACACTCATACGACGATGGATCTGTTCCAAAACCTAGTGAGCTTCCTAACTAGATAGTGTTTTAAGGCATCATTCACGTTTAAAAATAAAGGTTCTTTATTAGCATCAGTTGGTTTAATGAAGAACTTTTAACATCCATTGCACAAAATGTTCTTTATAGTACAAAAAGGTTTAAGATTATTAATATATTCTTCACACACACACAAGTGTTTCACAACTGTTCACTGAAAGGTTCTTTGGGGAACCCAAAAGGATTCTTTTATGGCATCGCTGTGAACCTTTATTATTAATCGTGTTGGCATGCACCCAATGCAAAAGCTTTTTTTTGCAAAAAAATAAAAAATAAAAAATAAAAATCATTGCATTTATCCTTTGTAGAGAGGCCAATACCAAAATGCATTGCAGTCAGCAAACAAATCATAGCAATGAGAAGATTTCAGAATTTTTTCAAAAAAAAAAAAAAAAAAAACAGACTCCAAAAAAGTTGGGACACTGAACAAATTGTGAATAAAAAATTAATGCAATATTTTACAAATCTCATAAACTTATATTTTATTCACAATAGAATATAGATAACATATCAAATGTTGAAAGTGAGACATTTTGAAATGTCATGCCAAATATTGGCTCATTTCATGAGAGCTACACATTCCAAAAAAGTTGGGACAGGTAGCAATAAGAGGCCGGAAAAGTTAAATGTACATATAAGGAACAGCTGGAGGACCAATTTGCAACTTATTAGGTCAATTGGCAACATGATTGGGTATAAAAAGAGCCTCTCAGAGTGGCAGTGTCTCTCAGAAGTCAAGATGGGCAGAGGATCACCAATTCCCCCAATGCTGCGGTGAAAAATAGTGGAGCAATATCAGAAAGGAGTTTCTCAGAGAAAAATTGCAAAGAGTTTGAAGTTATCATCATCTACAGTGCATAATATCATCCAAAGATTCAGAGAATCTGGAACAATCTCTGTGTGTAAGGGTCAAGGCCGGAAAACCATACTGGATGCCCGTGAACTTCGGGCCCTTAGAAGGCACTGCATCACATACAGGAATGCTACTGTAATGGAAATCACAACATGGGCTCAGGAATACTTCCAGAAAACATTGTCGGTGAACACAATCCACCGTGCCATTCGCCGTTGCCGGCTAAAACTCTATAGGTCAAAAAAGAAGCTATATCTAAACATGATCCAGAAGCGCAGGCGTTTTCTCTGGGCCAAGGCTCATTTAAAATGGACTGTGGCAAAGTGGAAAACTGTTCTGTGGTCAGACGAATCAAAATTTGAAGTTCTTTTTGGAAAACTGGGACGCCATGTCATCCGGACTAAAGAGGACAAGGACAACCCAAGTTGTTATCAGCACTCAGTTCAGAAGCCTGCATCTCTGATGGTATGGGGTTGCATGAGTGCGTGTGGCATGGGCAGCTTACACATCTGGAAAGGCACCATCAATGCTGAAAGGTATATCCAAGTTCTAGAACAACATATGCTCCCATCCAGACGTCGTCTCTTTCAGGGAAGACCTTGTATTTTCCAACATGACAATGCCAGACCACATACTGCATCAATTACAACATCATGGCTGCGTAGAAGAAGGATCCGGGTACTGAAATGGCCAGCCTGCAGTCCAGATCTTTCACTCATAGAAAACATTTGGCACATCATAAAGAGGAAGATGCGACAAAGACAGTTGAGCAACTAGAAGCCTGTATTAGACAAGAATGGGACAACATTCCTATTCCTAAACTTGAGCAACTTGTCTCCTCAGTCCCCAGACGTTTGCAGACTGTTATAAAAAGAAGAGGGGATGCCACACAGTGGTAAACATGGCCTTGTCCCAACTTTTTTGAGATGTGTTGATGCCATGAAATTTAAAATCAACTTATTTTTCCCTTAAAATGATACATTTTCTCAGTTTAAACATTTGATATGTCATCTATGTTGTATTCTGAATAAAATATTAAAATTTGAAACTTCCACATCATTGCATTCTGTTTTTATTCAGAATTTGTACAGTGTCCCAACTTTTTTGGAATTGGGTTTGTATTATTTCATGGTGGAATTCTTAAGGCCATTACTGATGTCCAAACAGAGAATGAGATGTTGTTTATGGATGTTAAAGGTTCTTTATTGGCATTAATGGTTCAACAGAGAACCTTTATTTTTAATCTGTAACCAAAATTTGTTGTTCACCATGACATATCCGCCATGGTTAAACCAAATAAAATAACATTTTAAAAAATGGTGATTTTTGCAATACCAAGAGAAAATCACTCAACAAAATAGGAAAATTAAAAATGCATACCATTTTTTTGTCCACCTGAATTGTATAACTATTAAGTTTGAGCCACTGGGGTGACCAAACAAGATTGGTTAAGCACCTCGTTGAAAAAACAAATGACTGTATCATCTGCGCACATATTTCTGCAGTCTACTTTTGAACTAAGGCTTTCCACAAGATGCCAGGAGACAGTGTGGATTTCATGCATTATAGTATCTCCACCTTCACATAGGCTTCTCCTGTGCCTTGAATCTCCTGTAGCGTCTATTGAAGTTTTTGTTCAAACAACGACCCATGCACCTGCAAGCTGAATGCATGTATTTATCCGTTCACTGGGGACTGAGCCATACAGAAGCACTCTGCTATCTCTTTGAACCTGCTTCCCCTGGTGGCTTCCTAACTATACAGCACTCAATGCTTTGTAAGTGACTCCAGCAGTGGGGGCAGACTGAACAGAATAGAAAGTTAACCGAGGAGAAGAAATAGTAAAACAAACAAAAAGACCTAGGAAAATGTCTTTGATGCATGAGGAGCGCACAGGGGGATCAAAGACCTTCACGGTGACCTACGGCTTTTGTCTTTTAGACACTTCATTGAGCTCATGTCTGGACACCTATGTAAGTCACTGCCATATTCAGAAAAGGAAAGCCCGTTCCCTCTGTGGGACACTAGATTGTCACCGGTTCCTCTAAAAAAACATCCACTGTCAATGTGCCTTCCTCTCCGGCATGGTTCCAGAGTTTCAAGTGAAGGGGAGTGACATCTAAATCTTTACCTGTCAGTTTCCCCACAAAGAAGGCGAGAGGGTTGTGGGTAGATTAATGGAGAGAAGATTTGCCCAGTTTAGAGAAACAGAAACCGACAGTTATGTATTAACAGTAGAGGCTGGAATGCAGTACACAACTTTTGCACAGATTTCCCCCCCTGATTTGCAGTCTGGACAAGTCAATGCTAGTCAGAGCCAATTCACAGATTTTGGGCAGACAGAGTTGACCGATTTTAAAAAAAGCTGTGCAGTGTGTGATAGGCATAAGATTTGTTTTTACCTCAGGGTGTGGTCACATTTATCGTTGCTCTGTGAAATTTCAGGGCTGAAATCCAGTCGTTTCAATATGAATCTGCACGTTTGTGAGTTTTGCATTAGTGTGAAAGCGTTTCCCACAAAGATTTTGCCCATGTTCAAGTTTGGTTTAAAGTGGCTTCTGTAGCTACACTATTGGCTATTGGCCTTTTTGATGGGAAATATCACTAATGTGACCACAATAACTGAGAATTGTTTGGCTTGCTATGTTTTTATAATGGAGAAATGTTAATGCAGATTTTTGACAATACGTTTTAATTGGTCATCAACAACTGCTTCAGTTTGTGTAAAATCAAACCGACACTGTCAGATCCTACCAGCGGCTGATGCATATAAGTAGATGATGTGACAAAGGAATTAGCATCATAAAGACTATAAGGAATCACACTTTATTTAAGTGTTGTTGTGGTTAATTAAGGAAGGTTGGGAAACTTGAAGTGCTTGAGGGTTGGGGGTGGTTAGGGAAGAGAACTAGAGATGGGGGTTTAAGTATGTTGGGAACGAACGCACACAAATTGTCCAGCTTTCATTAGTGTGGTGAGTGAAGACTCCGCAGAGGGCTTGATTCCCAAGACTCTCAGATAACAAGTGGCTTCTCACACTGGGGCTTTCTGTTTCCTCCAAATAAAACCAAAAAGAGAAAAAAGGAGAGAGATGGAGAGTGAGTTACCACAGAGGAAAAAAAAAAAAAATGGGAGAGTGTTTCCAGCAGCCAACCGTTATCTGCCTGACATTCAGTCAGTGTAGAGTTATTTTGGTTTATTTATCCCAAGAGCAATGAATGGCTGCCGACAAGATATTTCTGATAGATGTGATAAGGGCTTCCATCCTCTAAACATGCCCTCTTAGCTTAAAAGTTAACCTCAACTCTAAAAGCCATTAGTGACAGACATAAAGCTGAGGCGGAGCGTGGAGGTCTTCGCTGAAACATTAATCTGCACACAAGTTATTCTAGACATCTCTGAAAGCAAACAGGAAAATGAAAAAGTCCAGAGTGGAATTTCAGGAATACGCAAGACTGACACCTTTGTTTCAACTAGAAGGTCAATCATCTTCAGCTTTAGCACATCAACCACTAGAGCACTGACTGGTTGGGTCAAATTCAGAATTAAGGAATTCACAATGGTTGTGAAGTCACAATGATTAATTGCTATTTTAATTGGAATGACTTTTACTGAACTGATATTCAAAAAATTCAGCACATGATTTCATTAACCCAAGTTTTGCCGCCACACGAAATGTGGATAAACTCCAACAGGTAAACATGTCAGCTGTTTGAGTTGACAATATCGATTTCTCGTTTTGAATCTATCTTAATTTTGACGAACCGACTATGCTGTTTGTCATGTTGATGCATGAACAAAACTTCAGTAAACATTATTTGTATATAATCTTAATAAGCTTTGTTACTTCTTAAATTCTCTCAACAATATTCAAACAATAAATGTGCTTTAATGAGTGGTGACAGATCACAGCAGCGCCTCAAGCGAAGTGTGAACCGTTCATCCCTCCCTCTTTACTACTAGTTAAAGTAAACAGTATGTCACGTAACATTTACCACAGGAAAGCCATTCAGTGTCCATAACTTGTTAGTCAGATAGATTTAATAATAATTCTAGAGAGGAGCATTTTCCTAAATAAATGCACTATTTTAAAAATTCATTATAAATTTACATAACCAGTTGTCTTCATTGTTCAATTTACATTTGAATAAATCTGACATAACTCATTTAATTACAACCACCGTTTAAATGTTTATATTTCAACAAAGAATTGTTAGTCCCTCCAGAAAAACACAGATTTTTTATTTATTTTTTTTTTGTGAAAAAATCCTTGATTTTCCGGCACGTTTTCTTAAAAAATGCGATGGAATATGCCGGATATTTTTGCAATTTTATGTGATGAAATTGCGGGAACTTGCAAAAACTGCGGTTTGATGAAAAAGAGAATAAAAGGTGATTCTCCCAACACCCTGTTCTCACTAGGCTACTACCTTTAATGTAAAGAGTCATTTCTTATTACTTCCTATGATAAGCAAGCATACTAAATCACAGAATATTTAAGTTCTCATTCTGTTTTATTTCAGACCTTAATTAACACATGGCTCAAACTTCCGTCTGTGGTCCAACACGTAGTTGCACGGAGTGCAAAATAATTTGCCCCCACTGTCATGTAACACACCGGGAAACTGCTTCGCGCGGTCTTTTGCGCTTATTTTTGTTGGCAAATGAGAATGATTTGCGTGCTTCATCATGGTATCACTGGTTTCACCCAAGCGGCAACCTCCCCCAGTTTCTCGTGAAGCCAGTAACTTAAACTGCGATTCATCGACTGGCCGCTAGGGACAGGCTGCAAAAGGGAGCAGAATCTCAATGACCATCATGTTAAAACAGCCAAGTTTACAGCAGAAAAAAACATGTTTACACTCTGGTTCAAATTGTGGTTTTGGTCTATACTGCTAATGTTGCCCTTCATGACAACTGTGAGGGGGGTGAATTTTTTTATAACTCATCCGTTTAAATTATATTAAGCCTTAAAGTTCTGCATAATTAAGGGCGTGGTCACTTGAGTGACAGGTATGCCGCTGCTGTCTGTGAGCCGTCATGTTACCTCAGCTAATTCCAGCCGCTGAATTTGGCATCTCAGCCGTATTTGTGCCTTTTTTCTGGATTATTTTATACAATATATGGCTTGCTGCATACTCGAGACAGATGTCAGTCTGTGTACATGTGCTCGCATGCGGAACACACGTTGTTGGATCGTCGTGGCATTGGCTAAAAGTTTTGTTTGTGAGATTTACTGCAATGACAATACCAGGAGGATATACAACTCCGACAGCACTGCTTGGATATAACTAAAACTGCTGCACTATTTTGAAAAAATTATACTTATGTTGAGAACTTTTGAGATTTATACAGATATCTGGTACCTATATATGTACGTATAGAGTTTTACATTATAAACGATGCTCAGATTGCATCCTTTCTTGAAGAACGATGATGGAGAGCAAATCTTTCCGAAGATATAATGCAAATGATGGATAATATATAAAGATTTCATGGATTTAACGCTTTCATGAACAAAAAGTAGTTTTTTTATGTTTTGAAATGGACATTTTACCCAAGTGCAACAGATTGGATTCATCTCGCGATCTCTATTTCATTAAAGGTATGAAGTCCCAGTTGATTTTTTTTTTGTGTGTTATTTGCACACCCTACACAAATTAATTAGCCTACTGGTGTTAGAGCATCTATAATGTTATCTTAAAAAACACCGTAGATTGACAGTAAACCTTTAGTACTTTCTAATGGTATTGTTATCTTTATTAATATTTTAGATAGTATCTAAGATAGATATGCTAGACGGGCGTGGTTTCAGCAACAAGTCGCATGGGCTACAACTACGTCTCGCCTCTTTGCCCATTTTCGGTTATCCGGGAGTGACGTGCGGTGATGCGCTGCTAAGATGGCAGCGGCCTCATTTACGCGTCAAAACTGATGTTCAGAACTCTATGGGTGACGTCACGGACACTACGTCCATATTTTTTTACAGTCTATGGTTTCACCACGGGGTTTGCAGATGATGTTCACGTCACGTAATTACATCACTTCATAAGGTTCCCATGGCAATAGGGGGGAAATAATGGCGCTTTTCTTGTGTGAAGTAAATGCAACATTTTTCAACTTTCTGCTAAGATATATGTGACTTTTTTGCAATGAAAATACAGGGATTATGAAATCATGCTAGCCCCGCATATTTTGCTTGCTGAAATCGGCGGCGTATTTGAAAAAATGCGACCCCCGCATAAATATGCGGACTTTGGTTGATTATGCATTAAATCAGGCGATCGCATAATTGCGTTTTTCTGGAGGGATTCTGAATTGTAGTAGCAACTGCCTTGTGTGCAATTTCTTTATACAGCTTTTTTTGTTAATTATTAAATAAATGAGATTAATTCATTATTAAAGGTGCAATATGTAATATTTTTGCAGTAAAATATCCAAAAACCACTAGGCCAGTGTTATATATTTTGTTTACTTGAATACTTACAATATCCCAAATGTTTGCAACTATTTGTAAATCGTGAGAAAATTGCAGTTTTAATCAAGGCTCCGGGACGTGTGAGGAGTCGCCTGTCAATGGCGTCATACCCGCGTTACCCTCGGTTTCCGGTTTATTCTGTGGAAACCATGGAAACACCAAAGATGCTTTAATATAATACATGTTTTAATAGACAAGGGAACAACTGTTTTGATATATTTATAGACAGAAAACGAATTATTGTTATATAGCTCAACACGTATATTAATTCTAGTTTTCTTGATGTTTTGTGAGTACCGTGCTTTACCATGCCTCAGAGAAAAACACTATTTTGTGAAGTAGCTAACATAGCATAATCAGATGCAGCTTTATTTTTAGTAACAGTAATACAGCATTTTCTCCATCATACAATACGTTTTAAAATTAATTGCATGCCATTTATCAACACAATCATCCAGCATTTAATATGATATTGTAAAATCGATCTATCTTACTGCAGTGTGTAACAGTGTCTCACAGCAGCTGCCGAGCGAACGCACAGAGTAACGTTATAACATCATTATCAACACTCTCAAATGTATCTAATATGATAAACAGAGCTGCGTTACCTCATACTCATGACCGGAAAAGCGGAAGCGGCGCCGGCGACTGTGTCATAATAAAAGTCCCGCTGCTCGTGAGGCGTGTGTTGATCAATCGCTCCAGCTCCTCGTTCAGCTCCACAACACTCGCTCCTGCTCTGCTTCATACTACAGTAACGTTAATAATCGCATCCATGAACATGATTTCTGCCCGAGTTCTATCCCTATTCTTTTGCACCGTCCGTTGAGGTGAAGACCACATGTCTCAAGTTTCAGCACTCAAACTTGGCATCATCAAGCTACCTCTAGCGACCTCTAGAGGACAGAATCCTTACATACTGCACCTTTAAATAAACTTTATTTTTGTTTTTTAGCTAAATTAAAACTTTAATTTCGGTTTCAGTGTTTTGATTTCATTTTGGTGCATCACTACCTGGAATCCTTCCCAGCTTTCCCCCTTAAAGAGATAGTTTACCCAAAAATTGTGTCATTATTTACTCACCCTTATGTTGTTCCAAACTTGTATGAGTTTCTTTCTTCTGTTGAACACAAAAGAATATATTTTAAAGAATGTTGGTAACCAGCCAGTTGATGGTATCCATCGACTTCCATAAAAATTTTTTTTCTTTCTTTCCATTTTTAGGTGAACTATCCCTTTAACAACGGCCCTGGATGGAGCATCTGACAGATGGGCATGCAAAAATTAAGTTTTAGAATGAACCAGGTATGTTTATATTATGTTGCAGGTCAGTTTGACCCATTTCAAATTTTGAGTTGTCGAAAATAATGGTTGAAAAATTTGACAAAATGGTTGTCAATTTTCTTTACAGGTGTTATCATCCAGTTGGTCTACACAAACTTTCTCATATGTCGGCCAATCTCTAATCAACACTCTTCTGTATTTAAGTGAAATGTTTCATATTTCTGTGCCCAACCATCTGGTCAGCTAGTGATGAGAAGCAGAGATGATGGCTGGTATACAACACTGGCAGTGCTCAAGTTTCTGATATCTTTTGGGAGTCTTTGATGTGCATTGCTCCCACCCCTGGCTTCCTTCTCTCAGGAAATTGCATTCTGTCTGTTTCCACAGCAGATAAATGATCTAGGAAGGGGGCTGCACACTGTCACCAGCCAGTCCTGTATAACACCACGGCCTGTATCGTGTTAACTGCGTGTGGCTTTATCTGCTGCTGGCCAGGTAATGAGCAAACACATTGCATGCATTTCCCAATCTGAAATACTTCAGAACATATTTGTAAGCAAATTGTTGCATTGATGATTGTTTTATCAGAATAATATTTTTACTGACTATAAATAACTTTGCAACTACATGTCAACTTATTCTACTAGTGCTCAATTAACACTCTAATGAAAGTTAGTAGACATTTATAGTCAACAGAATGTGTAAAACGGACCATCAAAAAAGAGTGTATAACACAAAGTATATTTTGGCCATCCGCACACCATGTACAACAGCGCATATGCGATTGAAAACAAAGTTCACTAGATAGTGTGCACGGGCCGAACACATATTTCCTTGCTCAAAAGTGTATACTTTGAAAGGCTTACACACTCAGCTGTGCGCGAGATGGAGTGGAATGCGGAAAATGAAGTATAACCGGGCCTTAACCACTTATGCAACTTGAAATGTATTGAAAAGAATCTTTATTAGTATATGCAGAAATTAGCATGAACCACAGTTAATAAATTATGTAAAAGTATTGTTTATGGTTATTTCATGTTGGCCATTACATTAAAAAAATTGAATACTTTACCGAAAAATCATTTACTCACCCTCATGTTGTTCCAAACCTGCATGACATTTAAAAAATAAGATATTTTGAAGAATGTTAGTAACCAAACATTTTAGGTGACCATTGACTTCCACTTTATAGGGGAAGAAAACTGTCGACATTTCTCAATCTTCTTTTGTTTTATGAAATGTGTCTGTTGAGGGTCTGGTCACCAGCCTAATTATACAGGGGTAATTAAAATATTGCTCTGATCCTAAAAAGAACTGAGGTGTTACCGTGCCATGTGTCAGTTCACACACTCCTTCTTAATTTGCATCTACAGTTCCATGAGGAACTTCTAACATCCATTGAACCTCTTCATTGCACAAAAGGTTCTTAATAGTGGAAGAAAGATTATTCAGATAATTAAAATGGTTCTTTAAGGAACTGTTCTCTGAAAGGTTATTTGGAGAAACAAAAATAGTTCCTTTATGGCGTCATAGCAAACCCCCCCTTTGGGAATATATACATATATGTTTTTAAAGAGTGCACCTCCATAGTTATAATGCAACAGGTCAAAGGTCTTCCCAACAAAAAAATAGCAGCCTTGGCTGTCATCAACATTAGCATGCAGTGCCCACATTACGGCTCTGGAAAATGTTGCGTCTGCGTTCTGAATCATTCTCTTTGATGACAGACGAGAGCAAGGCTTCCTCAACCCTCCGTCCCATTCCAGACGACTCCCTGCATCTCACAAGGCCTCTGACTGACGGGCCGTGAAGGTTCTCATTTCATTCAAGTACCGTGTCACCCTCCATTCACAACATCATAGAAAAAAACACACTTGAGTATTTCAGAGCAGGAAGTTTCCTGCGGGGAGAAAGTTTGGTTTCAGGTCAGTGTGCTTTAGTCGGAGAGGAGGTGCGCAGGGGGAGGTGGTGGAAACTTGAAGGCAGTGGGAGTGCTAGGCAGCTGGTCGGAAAAGGAAAAGCCGGTGGGCCTTTGGGATCTTGAAGGTGGGGGTGGGCGATAGTGCCGTTGGGTCCTTGGAGGAAACATTAGCAAAGCGCGGAGGAAAAGCTGCCAAATTAACTTCTCACCCTTTCAATCACACCCCAGAGAATTCCTGTCCCACTTCACCTCTGCCAGTCTGGCTCGTTTTTTCAGCCTCTCTTCCCATTCCAAGTTAAGACATTGAACGACCCCTGAACGCCTTCGCTCCCCAACAACCCAGAACACTCAGTAACGTTAACACACCAACAAGCCAATGAGGTCGTATGGCCTCTTTCTGCCCTCTACTTGTTATTTTTCCTTTTGTGTGCCTTACAAGTGGAACTTAGTGAGGCTCCCCCTCGTGTACCTTTTGAAGGAGTGGAATAAATGTCTCATTTGTATCAGTGACACTTGTTCTAAATGGTCCGTTTATGTTTAGGCCGATTTAAAGGTGTTATTGGGAGCCACAAGTCTTTTTTGCTTGAGGTATTTTTATTCTTTGCCTTTAATAACATTCACTCAAATGAAAAGCAGATGTGGACCATATTGGACCCGTTGTGTAAAAAAAAAAAAAAAAAAAAAAAAAAAAACTTTTTTTTTTTTGAGTGGTACTAATTTATTAGACTCTTGCAACATCTGGAATTCTTTATAATTAATGCAGTAACCTCAAGATTTACCCTGTCAGACTTGAAGAAGACAACCAGAGATCCTCCTATAAATGACTACGGGATGCCATTGTTTTTTTTTGTTGTTGTTTTTTTTCTTCCAGATTAAGGAACCTGTACCTACAGAAACAGTTGCACAATGTCTTTTGAATGCCATTCAAAAGTTTATTAGCTACAGTTTCTAAGACTAAGTATCACCATAGACTAAAGTAGGGATGATGTATTTTTGTAGGCCAAAACCCGGTAACAAGTTCACATTTTAGCACTTGTCCTGAAGTCAATGGGTTTTTGAATGGGTTTTTGGTTAAATGCCTGAAATGTTTTATTATACAATACAAAATACAGCAGTGATTTATTTTGTGACAAGTGACAACCTTTTACTTGTTTTGAAAAGTAAAAGTGTCTAAATGGAGGTTGACAGACCTTAAACGTCATCAGCCGAATTGGTAAACTCATCTACTCACTAGTCCACTTCCACAGACTCGTATTGTATATTCTAATATAAATTTATTTGTTATTGTATATCCTCATTTGTTTTCAGGGAAAATGTTTTGAAATAAAGTCGTTGAAGTGACGTTGAAGTCGTGACTGTGGTATAGTTTGTTTATAGCTTACGTTTAGCTTTTTACTTCTGCCAATTGTACTTATGTTTCAGAATTCATAAAAGCTGTGTTTAAAAATTTAATGGGTCGCCTCCTCTTCACCAAAATCAAATGAGCACGATAGTCGGCTCCTCATAAGTTTAGGGTTTTTTCCAAACCCCAGTCACCCAGAACACTCTAATAACCACATTGTAACATGTTATAAACCACTCAGAACACCTTAACATATCATAAAAATCGGACTTTTCCATGTTTATGTGCTATTATCGGTCCCCGGTGCATCTAGCCACCCAGAAAACGTGAAAAAGGACAACCCAGCAACTTTGTTTTGGTAAGCCTTTGGTAAGATTCATCTTCATTCATATTGAGTCTCTCCAACAGAGTGTAGCTTTAGCCACATTAGCCATGCAGCACGTTATCAAACTCATTCAGAATTGAATGTTAGCAAACATCCACAAAATACAAGACATACCTACGTGATCTTATATGCTGCATCACAAACAGTTTGTAATGATCCATTTTGAGAGTTATATCTGCTGTGTGAGCTTCTTTTGTATTATTGTCAGTGTATTGGAAACATGCCTTGTTGCAAAAAAAAAACAATGCATTTTTAACAGTATGCTCAAAATATCAAACATGTTTGATATCCTCTGACTGGATGGAATCAAACTTTGAAGCTAAAAAAAAGTCTGTGACCATCATACACTACACGATCAGTATTGGCCGATGCTGTTCACTTGAGCAGCACGACACATGCGTGTGATGCTGACGCAGGAGCTCTGCACTGTGTTCACTGTATCAACTGTTTAGCAGACTGACAGGGAAGAGGAAAAATTGTTGAATATAGTCGTTATTTTTTTGTTTTTGCGCACAAAAAAATATTCTCATCGCTTCATAACATTAAGGTTGTAGTCACATTGACTATTTTAACGATGTTTTTACTACTTTTCTGGACCTTGAATGTGGTAATTTCATTGCTTTTTATGGGAGATAAAAAAAAAAAAAACTCTCGGATTTCATCAAAAATGTCTTAATTTGTGTTCCGAAGATGAAAAAAGGTCTTGTGGGTGTGGAACGACATGAGGGTGAGTAATAAATGGGTGAGTAATTCATTTTTGGGTGAACTAACCCTTTAAGAATCATTATTGGTTCATCAAAATGAGAATCTCTTAAAATGTTGACCCAAGGCAGATCTTGAAGGCAACGAGTATAGAATGACATCTTGACAGTTTGGCTTATCAAAAACCAAGAAGTAACCATGCATATAGAGAAAGTCTCGGGTTACGACTGTAACCCTTGTTCCCTGAGAAGGGAACAAGACGCTGAAGCATGAATGAAACTATTCCAATCATGATTGGTGACATGGCATGTGATGGCAAACACGGAAGCTATAAAGAGATGCCGGCACACAGTAACATCAGCTTCTGATAGTTCGAAGCAAGTCGCTCTCAGACATACGAAGGCATGACAAAGCGACGCAGTGTCTCGTTCCCTTCTCAGGGAACAAGGGTTACATTCGGGTTAAGGGTTAACCTGAGATGTTCCCTTTCGAGGGAACTCGTGCTGCGTTGTCTTGACGACACTTTGGGGAACGTAATGCCCACTGCGCCATGCTGAGTGATGTCTGTCCTAGTGTGAAACTGTCCAGGAACAGCTTAGGACGTGAGGACCTGTGCCCCCAGTGTGGAAAGAAGATGCAGACTATAAAATCTCATGAACGTATGCGGGGTAGCCCAACCCGCCGCATCACATATCTCTTGCAGGGAGACCCCCGAAAACAGAGCTTTAGAAGATGCCATGCTTCTAGTCAAATGAGCTCTTACGGCATGCCGTGCATCTGGTAGGCCAAAAACATTGCCTCAACAATCCAGTTGCTGATTGTCGCCCCTGAAGCGAACCTCAGGAACTTCCTGTGTGAAGGAAGGAAAGAAATGTGGAAGTATGCATCCATTAGATCTATCATGACAAACCAGGCCTCGGATCTGACTAACAATAATCGGGATAGTTAACATTTTGAACCTGAATCTCCTCAAAGAACGGTTCAAATGTCGCAGATCTATGATGGGATGCAACCCCTCATCTTTCTTCAGAACCATGGAAGTACCGGCTGTAGAACCCGGACTTCCTCTCGGGAGGAGGAATGCGTTCTATGACCTCCTTCACCAAGAGAGAGTGAACTTCCTGTTCCAACATCCGATCCTGCTCTGGGTTTTCAGAAGTCCAGACAAGTCTACCTTTTTTCTACAGTGCATAGGACCCACTGAAACATGTTTGGAAGACATGTCCATGCTTTGAGAAAATCTACTAGGGGAATCAGCCTCTCAAGGCCAACTTCAGGTGTTTTGTTCACGTTGACTTCGGTATCCTGAAGCGAATGATCAGCAGGAAATAACCAAAATCAACTTTCGATATGCGGACACAAGCACTGCATGGCCGCAAGCTTTATGGTCTGCGTAGGAGTGAAACTCGGTCTCAGAGGCCTGAGACTGGTGTCAGGACCTCTTTCTCAAAGCCATTTCGCAAGAAGAACGGTCCTCAGATCCGTTTTCTGATTTGATTTATCCAGCTGAGAAACAAAGTACAGCAATGGGATGTTTCGTCTTTCCATTCAGACAGGAACAGCGATGCAGGAGGGCTCACGCTCTTCAGATACAATGACACAATTTGACAGAGAGTTTGTGTTTTAAAGCGAAACAGATGCTGGAATGAATAATTCTCTCTTCCATCTCTGATATAATCAGCATGGACTTTAAGATCATCTAACTGCGTGACGTAAAGTACGTTATGATGCAATTTCACATGCTTCAGTAATTTTTTTGCGTTAAATATGCGTTAAATTATTTTGAATGAATCGCATGCATTAACGTGTTAACGTTGACAGCCTTAATATATATATATACATGTGTGTGTGTGTGTGTGTGTGTGTGCTTGTGAGAACTGGACAAACAACACCAAAGAGCCTTTGCTGAAGAGCAGAAGCTGACACTACTGTGTGTCTGCATCTCTTTATAGCGTCTGTGTATGCCTTCACATGCCACGTCACCGAGGACGTCATGACGCAACACCAATCAAGATTGGAATAGTTTCATTCATGCTTCAGATGCTCTATGTTAAGGGCGTTCCCTAAAGTGTTGTCAAGACGACGCAGCCCAAGTTCCCTCGAAAGGGAACTACCATGCAATTACATTTGTGCCCATAGTGGATAGTATTTTATTATAACAAGGTCCAAACTTAACATGCACCTTTGAGTAAATGAAACAGAATAACTCACCTTTCAGTGAGTCTTTTTGAGAAATTGCATCATTAATTGGTTTAAATTGAAGTAATGTGAGCAAATTAAATCAAAGACATATAAAAGGTCTACTAGAGAAATCCATTGTAACTCACGTCTTCAAAATGAAAGACAGAAATGGAGCCAGTAAAACAAGACGTGGTTTGCACAGAAGCAGTCCCTCATACAGAGTAAGAGCACGAGAACCGAGAGCAGGAGAACCAGATGACCTATTTGGATCACTAGAAGATTATACAATCATTAGTCAAAATGTTGCTTTAAAGGCTGTATAGGGGACAAGCTAATTAACTTAAATGACTAACTGAGATAATTAGAGCCCAAAAGCCCATTCCTCTCAGAGCAGCAGCAGACAGTCCATTCAAACCAAGGTATTCAGTTAATCGTGTCTACTTCTAACACCTGAAGTGAAATCGTTGACAGATAACCTTTCATGTACTAATAACAAATGATCAACTGCATCCCCATAACAGCTTTTAAAGTTCATTTGTGATATAGAACTTTTAACCTCTAAGCTAACATCATTTATGCATGATAAAAGACTATAAAATATAACATATTACATGAAAAGTGGCTAATTTCACAGACCTATTTCTCGGCAATTAGTACACTATTGAAAAAAGCATATCTGAACTAGAAGAAAATCATAATGAAATTCATTTCTAGAAGAAAACAAAATGTTACAGCAATACTAAACTATCAATATGAAAATATGAATATCGCCTTTATCATAATGTAACCTTGAGAACGCTGTTCACTGAATATGTTTTGCATGGACCAAAATTATTATTCCATTTTATATGCATGCAAAACACCTCAAAAGCTAGTCCTGCAAATGTTGGAAACCAAATAACGATGAACATCATGTAAAATAGAAAACAGCAGAATAAAACTGAGTTCGTGTGACTATAAAATTGAAAATTGATGGATTACAAAACTGCCTATGTGTTGACATTATAAATGATGCAGGCCCATAGATGGTTAATTAATAGTTTCCACAAGGCCCAAACACACAAGAGCAAAGATTTATTGTGAGAAGGACGAGGGTGCTCTTCCCATTACAGAACGCTTTCCTTTGTCTGACTTTATTAATACCAATATATTACTCAAAGAAGCAAGGGTGCATTAGAGCCAGAACATGTACCCTAGGATAATAAATGGCAACATTGTGAGGGCCTAAACATTTTCGTTCATCCCCAGCTGTTTCCTTGCTCATCATGCTGCGAGATAACATGAAACACTCACGCAACAGCTTCATTTCACAGACATCTGTCATCCATTAAGGACAACACACTCAGCCTCTAAGGGGCAGAGTCTGATCTCTGTAGGGTGTGTGTGTATGTTAGATAGAGAATGGGAGGGGTTAGACATTTCTAACGGACAAATTCAGCAGGAAATAATGCTGTCAAAGAGCTTAACAAGAAAAGTTTCAACATTCCAAGACTATTTTTGTCTCTAATTGCTTAGGTAATATTTAGGGATGAACCGATCATGATTTTTCATGGCCGATTCTGATTTTTTATTACGAGCAAATGGGCCGATTCCGATACAGGTTGCTTTTTTTTTCTTTCTTTGTTTAAGCAAATGTATTTGTTGTTTATTACATGCCAAACTGGTCTTAACCCTTAAATGCATGACTGTTTCACCAATCATTATTACATATTCGGGTCTTTATCGACCCGGATCTATATCTAACACGGATGGATCTCTACCTGTCGCTATAATATAAAACTCCTCTGATATTAGAGTAACAATTACAGAAGAACAAAATAAAGCATATTTTGTTACCTTTTGGAGCTTGAAAGGGCTCAGTTTGAGCAGATGTTTTATGCCATCATCACTGTCCTCGTCAGAGCTCATTTGCCTGTAAATTCAGCAAATAATGGGCTAGTTTTATGTTTGAGGTCACAAATATGAGCCCATTCGCGATCTCAAACATATTCTCAAAACTATATAATTTTCAACATCTTCAAAATCAATATTTCGATCGCTAACAGCTTCACCAGATCCATCCAGTGACAGTGACAGTTATATTTGATTGCGTTCAGTACTTGCTCTGCAGTAAATCTCTGAGCCATTTCATGTTTTTCTTATTATTTCGTTTTCTGTCTGAATGAGTCGTCACTTCATCACTGTGTATCAGACATTGCCACCTTGTGGAATAAAGGTGAACTGCACTTATTCCGTAACCTAAGATTAAATTATTGTTGTGCAGAAAAAATATACATACACTTATGCACACCTCGGGTCGTTAGCGACCGTATACAATTTTTACACAAAATGAATACAAAAACAGGCATTGTTTTATAATTTTATGATTTTTTTCTTGTTATATTCTTTATAATGAATTGATTGAGGAATACCAAGAAGGTTGATGTCTAACTTTAAAAAATGAACGAGGAGGAGGGTAGTGAATGACATGAATGAATGCATTTAAGGGTTAAACAAAAATATATATATATATTTTACTATACTATACTATATATATATAGTATGCACTTGCTGTCATTTGAACACAATGTGATGAGATTGCTGGATAAGGATAAAGGATAAGGATAAACTTGTCTGGAGCTTGTAGCCAGACCTTCAGAATGACGGCAGAAGGTCTTGACTCCATGGCAGCTTTCATTGGCCATGGACTGCCCAAGAGAACGTCTGACATGTAAAGCAACCAATCACAGTTCATTTAGTTCGTCAGGTTTAGGGGCGTGAAAATATAACATTGATGTCCCTACAATAACAGACCCGTGTTTACTGTGTTAAACTCTTGGACGTATTTTAAAGAGTCTATGCCTCATACATTACATACTTTTGAAAATCCAGCGTTTAGTTGATCCTGATAAGTGCTCATTGTCACAAATGTAAACACAATGTCTTTCTACTTCCATGAAAGTTAAAACCATTAAACCGCTAAAGAACGCAACAAACACGTCTCCCAGAAATCCTGTAGAATTCAACCAATCAGATGACGGCTTTGAAACTCCTGAAGTGTGTCCAATTTTGTGTGCATCAGACGTTCAGTCAACGGTCCGTCTGAGGCTGAGACTAACACCATCTCTACTTATATTTGATTATGTACTGGCTCACCATTCTTTGAAGGATAAAGTAACTTTAAAACATGAACATAGTTCAATTTAATTCATCTTGGTACTTCAAGATTTATCCAATTTTTTACCACATTATGAAGCAAAAAGTATGACAAATGGTCCTTTTTACATCAAAAGCTAAATGAATAAGTTTTAAAGTGCGGCAAATCTGCGTGACCAACTTGAACCTGTTGCAAAATCTGCCTGGGAAAATGTTTCACCCCAGTCATGTGGATTTCTATTGAAATGACTGCAAAAATCCATTTAAAGATTAAATGTGCATTAAGTGACCACACCATCAGGCTGAAAGAATTCACAATTGTGCAATAGAGGGCGCAACAGGAGAAGCAAGTTCAAAACTTTAATTTCAGCAATAAAAGTAAAATAAACACAGATGGGCTTTTAACTTAAGCAGGGATCAATGCTATGGGTTGTCAGTGGTTCAAATCTTTATATGCCCTGCCAAAATTTCCACTGGCCCCACCACAAAAAAAGTAATACATAAATAAACTCAAATAGCTTTTGTTTTCATTTTATTGTTAATAGCATACCAGGTCTAAATGGATCGTTTTCTTTTTTTTCCAGAGCAAAAGAACCAAGAGAACCGAACTGCAGTGTGAACACACCCTAAAGCTCAAATCTGATTTGCTGGCGCATTTCATTGCCGGATAAAAAAAATGACACAAACACAAGAGGAAAAAAAACAACAAAAAAAACACCTTGCTTTATCAGTGGGTGAATATTTACATCTGGTGTGAATAGTCCCTCAGTAATCTATTATTTCTATTAAAAACTTATGTGTGATGAACATTCCTGTCTATGAAAGTTACGTATTAACAATGAGACCAGGCTGAACATTCATGTTTGGTGTGAACGGGCCTCAAGCTGGAAATTTTTTCATTTCCAATATAATAACACTCCTACTAACAAGCTATTGCACAGAACACACTGTCTTGTGGCCTATACTTGCATAAACGCTGCTTTTATTGTGTCACGGTTGGGAGTGGAACATGACTGTGTTAATGAATTATCAGTCAGACAGCATGTACACTAGACAAAATACACGTTTACAGAAAGAGGCAGATGTTCACAAAGACAACTGTTACATGAACAGGACTGAGTGGGTGTTAGAAGAGGTAAGACACAATGAGGGTGGATTAAGTGAACATTAAGTGGCGTTTAATTACAGCTTAACCCTAGCCGGAGGGCTCGTACAGGGCTCTGCCTCTTATTCATACTGAAAATCAAGCTAAGTCGTTTAGGCAAACATCCCTTAAAGATTTTTAGTGATACCGCTTGTATTCAGGGTGGATTTACAGACAAGAAATTCTTACAACGTTATCACACAACATGGCCATGTTTTCTGTGTGGTTTTGTGTTAACAACACATCATTTGGTGTCATTTTATTAAGTAGAATATGTTGTGCATTCTGCTCTTCACTGGCACATTATGTGCAGCTCAGAAAGAATACATGAGCACTGCATTGCAACATCCACTGCTAGACTGAAATAATGTGATTTATTTTTATTTTTCTTCAGTATAGGTCTGATAATGTCTCTTGGTCAAAAGAGCCATAAATGTAATCTCTTCAAAGCATTAAAGGGTTAGTTCATCCAAAAATGAAATTTCTTTCATTAATTACTCACTCTCATGTCACTCCAGACCTTCGTTCATCTTCAGAACACAAATCAAGATATTTTTGATGAAATCTGAGAGGTTTATGACTCGTCCATAGACAGCAAAATAATCAACACTTTCAAGGTCCAGAAAGGTACTAAAAACATCTTTAAAACAGTCAGTGGTTCAACCTTAATGTTGTGAAGAGACGAAAATACTTTTTGTGTGCAAAAACAAAACAAAAATAACTTTACTCAACAATTTCGTCTCTCCCCTGTCATTCTCCTATGTTGTTTACATTGAAGACACAGTGCAGAGCTTCCGTGTTTACGTCCGAATGCCAGCTCAGTATGGGCCAAAGCTGATCACATGAGCAGCATGACGTATGCATGTGATACTGACGCAGGAGCCGGCCAATAATGAGACTGCGTTCTGACGAAAAAAACTTTTTTTTGAGGTGAACTAACCCTTTAAGTACACGGTTTCAGTTTATGGCACCACATTTTCCATTTTCACAATTTTAATTTTTTAAAGAATGTGTTATTAAAATCTGTGCTGCATGTGACTTTGACAATATGGTTTATTTCTTAAATATTTGTTTTGGCTAGTAGAATTTCTGAATGGTTGGTAACTTAATTTAGTAGCCAAATTAGCTAGTGAGTTAAAAAGTTAATTTAAAACCCTGATTAGGTACACAGTACAACACCCCCTGATTGAGCATGAAAATAATACTATAGATTACTGATTCATCAACAGCATGTGATTTTGCTTACTCTTCATTGCATTTCTCATATTGTCATGAAATATCTGATAATGTGATAATAATTTATTCCTTTTTACGGCATCCTTTAATCAGTGGTTAATGTTTAGCAAAACATAAAATGCAAGAATTAAATGAACAAAATCACCAATAGATATGAGACATATCTATTTTCAGATGTGTGTACACAACATAGAAAGATAGATAACGATATATATTTTATAGTGCTGTCAAAATTAGCGTTAATGCATGTGATTAATTTTTTTGAACAAACAATAACACAGAATTATGCCAAAATGGCCGTTTTGTGGAGTATCCTCATAAGAGCGGTCTTAAATGAGTTAAATAATGTCTTAAATGAACTTAAAGAGTTGTGAGAAAATGAGATGCGCATCAGATCCGTGTCATGTTCGGCAGCGGCAGCTCTTAAAGTGACAGCAGCCTAATAAACCAGTTGCTGTGAAGATGTCTGTCATTAATGTTCATCAAAGAACAAAGATAACAGAGAAAATTGTAGCTTTAAATAAGGATTAATCTGTATTTAATTTATAATTTATGCAGTGAAGACTGTAAAGTGTTTGATAACTCAATTTCTGTATATTTCCTACCTGTTAGACATATTATTATAATGGGTTTATGTGAAGATTGTTTTAAGTTCACTTAAATTAAAAGTTGTTATTTTTTTAAAGCCTAATAAATGTTGAAACTGATATCTTTTAGTTATACTATAATGAGGGAAACACAACATTCTTAAGAAAGGCAGTGGAACGAGCAGAACAAACCTTTCCCTCCACAACGGTGTACATTCTTTTAACTTTGACGAAGATTTACCAACTTGCATGAAAGAGAATCTCAACATGCTGACAAAGCACAGTATATTCCCCTTTTACAGGGCCAATCCTTCAGAACACAAGCAGACAACATCCAATGGACATCCAAAACAGGGGAAGCTATGGCCAACCATTGGCTAGAACAGCAAGTTCGGTCCTAGAGAGCCGCTGTCCTGCAGAGTTTAGCTCCAACCCTGAAAAAACACCCTCACCTGTCTTTAGTAATCCTGAAGGGCCTGATTAGCTTGTTCAGGTGTGTTTGATTAAGGTTGGAGCTAAACTCTGCAGGACGGCGGCTCTCTAGGACTGAACTTGCCTACCCCTGGGCTAGAACATTTAAACTGAAAGTAATAAAAAATTACGTTTTATCACCAGCAGAAACAAACGTGCTTAATAAGGGACTATCCTTCATTCCATTACATCTAGATCTCATGATAGACATACTCCTTCCACAGAGTTGAGCCAGATTCACACTAACATACAAAAAGCAGTATATTTTGGAGCAAGAATCGACTCGGTACAAGCAGTGCCATTTTGCAACAAATCGACTTGAAACCCCCAACCCAACAATTACCCACCAAATTTGGGATTTTTAAAAAAAAAATTTTGACAGAAACAAGGAACAAGGCCTTCAACAATTACAGGATCAAGAATTTTACACCAAAGCACCACCTCCAATTTTCCAACAATCCATTCCCCGCGTCAAACAAATTATACAAACTACATTAAAACAGGGTTACATCCAACGGAAACAAGCAGACTACCTTATAGGAGAACATAATCCATAGCCAAGACGTTTTTACTTATTACCTAAAATTCATAAACCACCGGACAAATGGCCAACCCCTTTTATTACCCCCGGACGCCCCATTGTTTTGGATTGTGGCAGTGAAACATATAGGATAGCGGATTACATTGACTACCTAAACCCATTATCCAAATTGGAAAAATTAAAACCTTAAAACTTCCACCAGAGGCCTTGTTATTCTGTCAAGATGTAGACAGCTTCTACACTATCATAGAGACTCAGCTGGGTCTTCAGGCTGTGAGAGATTGTTTTAGTCAAAACACAGACATTTTCAGACCAGATGAAGCAATTCTTCAACTATTAGAAATCAGCCTTACGTGCAATGACTTTGAGTTTGCGGGCGAATATTATCTACAGATAAAGAGGACAGCGATGGGCAAGAAATTCGCCCCTTCATATGCCAACCTCTACATTGCACAGTGGGAAGAAATGGTCTTTCACAAATGTTCAAAACTACCTTTCTGCTATTATCAGTACCTAGATGACATCTGTGGGATATGGCAACACTGCGATGAAGGCTTTGAAATCTTCCTACGAACTCTAAATAGCTATGATGAATCAATCAAAGTCAAAGTAACTACTCACGCTACCACCATAGACTTTCTGGATACTAATATACAGGTGCTGGTCATATAATTAAAATATCATCAAAAATTTGATTTATTTCACTAATTCCATTCAAAAAGTGAAACTTGTATATTATATTCATTTATTACACACAGACTGTTATATTTCAAATGTTTATTTCTTTTAAATTTGATGATTATAACTGACAACTAAGGAAAATCCCAAATTCAGTATCTCAGAAAATTAGAATATTGTGAAAAGGTTCAATATTGAAGACACCTGGTGCCACACTTTAATCAGCTAATTAACTCAAAACACCCGCAAAGGCCTTTAAATGGTCTCTCAGTCTAGTTCTGTAGGCTACACAATCATGGGGAAGACTGCTGACTTGACAGTTGTCCAAAAGACGACCATTGACACCTTACACAAGGAGGGCAAGACACAAAAGGTCATTGCAAAAGAGGCTCTGTGTCCAAGCACATTAATAGAGAGGTGAAGGGAAGGAAAAGATGTGGTAGAAAAGTGTACAAGCAATAGGGATAACCGCACCCTGGAGAGGATTGTGAAACAAAACCCATTCAAAAATGTGGGGGAGATTCACAAAGAGTGGACTGCAGCTGGAGTCAGTGCTTCAAGAACCACTACGCACAGACGTATGCAAGACATGGGTTTCAGCTGTCGCATTCCTTGTGTCAAGCCACTCTTGAACAACAGACAGCGTCAGAAGCGTCTAAAGACAAAAAGGACTGGACTGCTGCTGAGTGGTCCAAAGTTATGTTCTCTGATGAAAGTAAATTTTGCATTTCCTTTGGAAATCAGGGTCCCAGAGTCTGGAGGAAGAGAGGAGAGGCACACAATCCCTGTTGCTTGAGGTCCAGTGTAAAGTTTCCACAGTCAGTGATGGTTTGGGGTGCCATGTCATCTGCTGGTGTTGGTCCACTGTGTTTTCTGAGGTCCAAGGTCAACGCAGCCGTATACCAGGAAGTTTTAGAGCACTTCATGCTTCCTGCTGCTGATCAACTTTATGGAGATGCAGATTTCATTTTCCAACAGGACTTGGCACCTGCACACAGTGCCAAAGCTACCAGTACCTGGTTTAAGGACCATGGTATCCCTGTTCTTAATTGGCCAGCAAACTCACCTGACCTTAACCCCATAGAAAATCTATGGGGTATTGTGAAGAGGAAGATGCGATACGCCAGACCCAACAATGCAGAAGAGCTGAAGGCCACTATCAGAGCAACCTGGGCTCTCATAACACCTGAGCAGTGCCACAGACTGATCGACTCCATGCCACGCCGCATTGCTGCAGTAATTCAGGCAAAAGGAGCCCCAACTAAGTATTGAGTGCTGCACATGCTCATACTTTTCATGTTCATACTTTTCAGTTGGCCAGGATTTCTAAAAATCCTTTCTTTGTATTGGTCTTAAGTAATTTTATAATTTTCTGAGATACTGAATTTGGGATTTTCCTTAGTTGTCAGTTATAATCATCAAAATTAAAAGAAATAAACATTTGAAATATATCAGTCTGTGTGTAATGAATGAATATAATATACAAGTTTCACTTTTTGAATGGAATTAGTGAAATAAATCAACTTTTTTATGATATTCTAATTATATGACCAGCACCTGTATATGAAGGCCCCGATTTAGATTGAAACAGATACACATGCCCTTCTCCATCCTTGACACATTTGGGGCATGATTTGATCTCAAATCTTGAGATTCTCCAGAATTTGCTCTAAAGAGAGTGATTTCAAAGAAGCCACAAAAATTATTTTCAGAGCCCTAAGGAAAAAGGGTATTCGCGATCAAGGCTTAGACAATGGTACAAGCAACATGTCCAGAGCCCTGCCTATACAAATCAGTTTCAAATTCCAGCAATTGTCTATAATTAATGTTTAAATACAGACATCAGTAGCAGTATTAGTATCAGTGATACTGTCCTTCATTCATAAAAAGATGCCATCAAACCAATAATTAAAATATACTGTCTTGAAGTTGTTTCTACTTTAATGTGGAGAGTAACTCTGAAATTATTACAATAAATGAATATTAAAAACAATGTTTTTAATCGTGATTAATTACAGAAAAAATGTGCAATTATTATGATTTTTTTAATCGATTGACAGCACTAATATTTTAACATTCATCTTGGTCTACTCTCTGCACCACCGTGCCTTTAACTAACCACTGACTGAGCAACATCATCTTAATGGATATATATCGGTATCAAGGATCCATTAAAAAGGTTTTAACATATTTGAATTATAAATAAATGAAAACTGAATAAAACTCAAATTCACTTGTGTAAGATGAGAAATGACCTGTTAGTAGAGGAATTGCATTGTCCAGAATCGTAGGTAGGTGAGGTATAAATGTTAATGTTTGCTTCCATCTAGTGGTGGTAGTTTATTGGCAGGCTGGCCAAGAAAGACTCTGTTGACAATTCATTTTATTGTCATGGTAGCATTACAAATAAATTACATTGATAGGAATAAAATACAAGAAGTTTACTATCCATAAAAATGTTACTTTTAGTTGCTTGCATAAATTGGCTTTGGCAACTTTATTAAGACTTTAAGCATATAGTTACAATATTGAGAGAATAATAATAATAATAAAAACATCAGTTGCAATTTATGTATTTATTCAGCAGAAAAATTTTATATAATTACATATTTAATTTTAAATGCAATAAAACTTTATAACTTATAACTTAATAAAACCTTATTTTTAAATATACCACTGAATGCAGAATATTTTAAATCCAATTAAAATCAGATTCAAAGGCTTACAAGACTGACATTTTCCCAAGTAATGGATTAAGGTCTACATCACAGGGTTATAATTAACTAAACTATTAAAAAAATTTCTGTTAATTGAAATAAAGCTGAAAAAAGGTTAGTTGAAAAACTTAAACTAAATAAAAATTAGAAAGGTTGCCTTGGCAATAAACTGAAAGTTGAATTTGAAGCACTAAAATGATTAACTGGATATAAATAAAATCTAAATCTGAAATAAAAATAAATTAAGCCTAAATAGCAATAATTAAAAAAAAAAAAAAAAAAAAATGACAAAAGCACATAAAGAAACTAAAATTTCCATTATTAAAAAAATAACAAATTGAAAATATAAGAATAAAAGCTAACTCGAAATATTAATTATACTAAAATAAAATCACTGCTACAACACTCCTTTCAAAATGAAATATATATAAAGTTATTACATGAATTATTTATTATTTCAGTTCAGTTGAGCTACCAGGCAGATTATAAATTGATTATTTGGTTGTATCTACTGAAAAAAAAAAAGAAAATGCTCAGAAATTGCTAATAAATTTCACAAACAACTGCAAAAAAACAGCAAGAAAAACATTGAATTAAACACGAAATTTTCAAGGAGAAAAACAGAAGTAGTATTTTCTTTTATAACTGGTCTATGTTATTTAACCACACTCCTTTAAAAAATCAAGGTTATTTATTGGCATGGATGGTTCCATAAAGAACTTTTACCATCTTTCACAGTGCAGAAAAGTGAAGAGTCGAGTTGAGGATCTAAGCATAGTAATACTTTTATTAAATAAACAAAAGAAGATAATCCTAGAAGACGGGGTGTAGCATTTCAAAAGTGAGGGGGACAGAAATGTTGGGTGTAATACCACTTTTTATCTGACCATTGAATAACTGATCAATATATATATATATATATATATATATATATATATATATATATATATATATATTTTTTTTTTTTTTTTTTTATCTCATCTCTTGCTTTTAATTTAAAATCATTTAGCTTTTAATAAGAAATCAAATATACTGCTGAACAATAAACAATATCTAATATTTTCCCTATATTATATGACAATTTTATGATTGGTTTATGTACTACAAACACTTGTGCTTTAAGTCCTTATGAATGTTATACAATGTAAAATAAATAAATAAATAAATCACAGAATAAGGCAGAACATACAAAAGTTTGGAAACATTACAATTGTACAATTGAAATATGTCTCTTCTGCTCACCAAGGCTGGATTTATTTAATAAAAAAATGCAGTAAAAACAGAAATATTGTGAAATAGTATTACAGTTTAATATAGCTGTTTACTATGTGAACATATTGTAAAATGTACAATATATGTGATCAAAGCTGAATTTTCAGCATCATTACTCCAGTCTTCAGTGTCACATGATCCTTCAGAAATCATTCTAATATGATGATTTGATGCTCAAGAAACATTTATGATTATTATCAATGTTGAAAACAGTTAAGCTGCTTCATATTTGTGTGGAAACCATGCTACAATTCAAACATTTGTGGTAAGATTAAAATTAATAAAATTAATACTTTTATTCAGACGCTGCTAAGTGTATTACTGCCCTCCACAGGTCAAAGTTTGAACTAATTGTTAGATACTTGCACTAGCATATTATATATGACAATTTAGTTCAAACTTTGACCTGAGGAGGGCAGTAATACACTTAGCAGCGTCTACACTGCTGGAATCTTGGATGACATGGGGGTGAGTAAATTATCAGTAAAATTTTCATTTGAAAGTGAACTAATCCTTTAATTTGTAATAATATTTCGTTTTTACTGTATTTTTTGATTAAATAAATGCAACCTTCGCAAGCATATACTTCTTTCAAAAACATTAAAAAGGTTGTCAATTAGCATTGCATTATTCATATACTTTATTGTCAATAAATACCTTGAGATGGCTTGAAAAGCACACATAATAATCCATATCTTGTCGCGTTCGTGTGTTTGTCTTCACGTTTCATCAGTCAATGCGATTCTGCATTTTATTCAGCTGCTGCTAGAGTGAATAGCTGAATTACTTCTATGAAACCGTTTTGAATGAGAGAGCGCCCTCCGGCTTCCAGTATGAATGAAACATTACACGAGAGTGAGCGCTCCATAATGTTAATGTTGCCTCATTTTAGTTAAAAATAGCATAGACTATTTTGCCTGAAAAAAAAGTGTATAATCAGATAGGGTAAACAGCACTGAAACAGCGTTGGTAAAACAAAGACAATAACCGTCAAGAAACAGAAGAACCTCAGGAGTACAAATACACAGGATGATAACTAACTGAACTAGAAACAGGTTTGAAACATAATCAGTAACCAATGTGACAAACAAGGGAATAATTAGCAACCTAAGCAGCTCAGTAAACAGGAACTAAACACAGGAACGATAGAATGAAATGAAAATCAAAATAAGAGTCCTTGAAGAGAAATCCTAGACATTCCATTAGATGCCTTCAGATATAGAAAGTAAATGAGTCAGTGTATTGACTCTCTCCCAACACAGGAGGGCACTGGTTTCCCGACTGTGTAAATAATCACCTACTGCTGCACTTATTCTGTCTCGCCCTGACCAGCTAATATCTCCCGTCCCCCATACGCCACAAAAGCAAATGACCTACTTTACTGTAATGCATACTAAGCACTTTGTTACACCTGGAAGCAAAAACGTTTCTTTTAAAACGGCGTTCACATGTGCCTGTTGCTTGCGTAAGCACTCTTTGAATTTGACTCATTCCATAAAAGTCACTCTACATCTCTTAATACTGAGCATATGTACTGTGACTTTGCCCCTAATCTACCCAACAAATATACAAAGAAACATTACTAAAGGAAGGATATGTTGACAATAAAATTAATCTATTGCCTATTGTGACAAAAGTGTCATGGAGATGCCATTCTCAAGTGAAATGAGTCGAGGCTTGGACCCAGAATCGGCGTTCCTTACGTCACGACTTAACAAGCGGATAGTCTCTGATGTCATTATGTGTCATAAGCTCTTCTGAACAGCTCTGTTGGCCTGAAAATGGCAGGGTACAGGAGTAACGTGAACTATTACATTTCAGATCAAATATCATGATTAGAAGATCTGGCATATGTCACATCATCAAGTATTAAGTGAGATATAAGGAACGAACCCCTGCCAGGGCATCTTATTAATCTGATGTATAATTTACATTCACAAAATTCACCATCAATTGTATCAACAATGAATCATAGAGTGCACTGAGCAAGTTCTGTGGTTTTGAAAATGGACCATCTACTTAAGATTTGATGAGCAAAACCAGTAATTTTCTTGCCAGCAGCAACATCCGGTGAGTGAACGAGTAAGGTAACCAACACAAGCAGTCCAACTGAAACTATGCGGTGTCTAACGCCCACTTCAACCTCCGAAGTAATGGACTGCTCCTTCTAATTTATATGATTTCACATGGGAAAATGACATCATACTGTGTGCAGTTGATAGTTTAATTATATTGTTTAATTAGGATACATACCAGCAAGAGCTATTCTAGACCACAGCTTAGGAGAAAATGCCTTTGCTCACACCGACAGGCTCCTTGGTTTCCATAAGGGCTCATTATTATCAACAGGGAACCTGCTACCTTTCAAGAGTAAATGTGTATATAGTAACAAAGGAGTAAGCACATTATCACTGCAAGACTGACAGGAGGCTTTAAAGATTTTGTACCATTGTCAAATTTCATAGCTGCTTTGGACTGCTGGCAGTAGAAGGTGGCAGGCAGGGGACTTCAAAAATACAGCACCTCAAGCTGTTTGTCAAAGCTATGGGCTATAGTTGCTTCTCTCTATTTCCCAGTGTGCAATTCTCTAATACTTTTCATGTGTACACTCACACAAACAATTGTATCTCAGAATTCTCAAAAATACACCAAAAACCCTTTTGTTTATAGTATTTCAACAATTTGCAAAGACATAAACTCCTATGCATGTCTTCTAAATACACTTAAGGCCAACCAAATTTGACTTTTACCTTCTTTAAGTGTCTAATTTTTCAATGTTTACATACTTTCTCCTGTCCCATTTTAATGTGCAGTGAACTACAGAATTGTTGGGAGTCAACAACACAAGGATCCTTATGACACTAAAGCAATATCAGTGGTGGGCAAAGTACACAAATCAAGAACTTGAGTAAAAGTACAATATTACTCAAGTGAAAGTATTTAGTGCTCCTTTTCAATTTTAGTTGAGTGAAAGTACAAACGTACTTGAATTTTTAAAATGCTTGAGTAAAAAAGTACTGATTGATGAATGTTTATTTTGTAATTTTATATAAGCCACTTATATATTATATTATATATTTTATATAATCCTATTGCTCAGAATAATTATGAATGATTATGAATTGTCAAATAGCCAGCACTAGTCAGTATGGATGGAAGATTAGTGGATGCAGATACATAATATGCAATGAGTGTTGACAAACAATATAAAAACAGACAAGACATACAGGGCTAAATACATAACATTTTAAAAAATTGCTGCAGAAGCGGGGAAGATGAACGTGCATGTGTTATTTTAATTTGTGTTAGAGTTGCACGATTCTGGATAAAATGAGAATCAAGATTTTTATTTGTTTCTTTCAAAGAGAAATCATGATTCTCCCAGGATTCTGAATAGACAACTGAACAAAATTGCATATAATTAATTACTAGAGGACACAATATTAATTGCTGTAGTCTATTTAAAAATATTTAATTAATTAAAAAAAAATAGGTTTGAATGAATGATTTAATGACTCACTCATATTTCACTTGTTTCATTACTTGATGAATCAATCTTTTGAATGAATCATTCAATGTCAAATACATTTTAACAGTCACTTGTCACCTCCTAGTGTCGTAGTGATGTAATCGATACAAGCGTTATTTGAAGCGGCAAGTTAGTTTTAAAATGTGATTTGATCTGTTTAAATCGAGATCGTGATCCGTATACACATTGATGTGGATGTGTCCGCATTAAAGCATTTCAGTGGGCTTAAACAGATCGCCCTTTACAGCAGATTTAGTTAAAAAACAACTGACCTAAATATGATTTTCAGTTACAATAATTCATCCTAAAATTCAACATTAGTAGGCTGACTTACTTTGCGCCATCAGTCGTTGACTGACTGATCACGAATGATGGCGAAAAGTTCTTGGCTAATTTTCAGTCAGACTTGTAAATTCATTCACTGGAGAGTCGCTCTGAACGGATCATTGAATCAGTGATTTGTTGACTCGAGAACAGCTGCAATACGATCAGTCCAATTCGCGAATTAATTGTTGATGTGATTTGTGAACCGATTTAACAGGATGATTGAAAAGAATCAGTTTGTGCACGAATCGGACACCGCTTTTGCATCTCTGAGCATGTGACGATTACTTCATTTTAAAATAAGGAGTAATGATATGTTTTATGAAATGTAGTGGAGTAAAAAGTATGATCTTATGCTTTTGAATGTAGTGAAGTAAAAGTAAAAGTTGCTCAAAATAAAAATACTCGAGTAAAGTACAGATATTTTAGAAATGTACTTAAGTACAGTAACGAAGTAAAAATACTTTGTTACTGTCCACCACTGAGCAATATCAATCTATTTTCACACAATGCTGGTTTAGGTCCATAGTGCACACTTGCGAGTGTGATATTGCTTTCGTATGTCAGTTTAAAAAACAAGTACAAATACAATTAAGTATGGTATGAAAAACCAAACGAGTACCCCAAAATCCCAACCTTGCACATCAGGACTTTAATATTGAGTAACTTATAATAAAAACGTAGTAACTTCTAACAAACATAATTTCAAACAAATTCACAGATGAACCATTGCAAAGCCGAGCAACACTGTTGTGTATTGTTTCTGAATGAATCAGAGTTTTGAACAAATTAGTTGAATTAATTATTCAAATAATTCACTCTTAGACTGTCAATGTCGCCACCTACTGGCTCATCGATGTAAAGTGCAAAAAGAGTCACTGTACCAGTGGTGGGTAAAATACAATCTGAGCAAAAACATTGGATCATTTAGAATGGTAGGGGATAACCTTGTGGAGAACCAATCCTGCAGGAGCTCTAGCACTGTACCAACCAGGCAGTTAACTGGGTCCAGCTGACAATTTCTGCACCATGAAATGAACAATCTCCACTTCAGGGCATACAGTTTCCTCTTGGAGGGAGCTCTGAAGTGTTGAGAGTTGAGAGACCCGAGTCTATGAGTTGTGCCTCCTCAGAGGCTAAACCTGCAGCTTCCATAACTCTGGGCAGGGGCGTAGGTTTGAGACCCCTGCCTGAGACAGAAGGTCCCTCCTGATTGGAATCTCCCATGGAGAGCCATCTAGTAGGGACACAATATCTGAGAACCACACTCAAGCTGGCCAGAACGGGGCTACCAGCAACAAACAGTCCCGTCCTGACGGACTCTCTCCAGAACTCCAGGAAGCAGAGCAATCAGGGGAAATGCATACAGACAGCCTCGGCCACATCTGCATTCAACCCCAGAGGGAAGCATGATGCATGAGGGAGAACCAGAGTAGACAGTGTGTCATTTCCAGAGATGCAAATATGTCCACTTTCGCCTGGACGATCTCCCTCCATATTTGCCCACCACCTCAGGTGGAGGTTGCATTCAATAGGCCTCAACCTCAGCCTCGACAGGATGTCTGCCTTCATCTCCAGGCAATTTATGTGCCACGAAAGATGATGTCTCCCCCACGGAACTTCTGTTGACCGACCGTTCATGATCACTCCCCAGCCCATGAAAGATGCATCATAAGCATTACGTGATGACAAGAAGTTCCCAGCATTGAAGCCTTTGACAAGAACCAGTGTTTCTTCTACATCACCAAGGTACAAAGACATCTCCTCATAGCCTTGATCAAAGAGGAACAGGCTGCCCCTTGGGGAAAACCCCTTGGTCTTAAGCACCATTGCAAGGGTCTCATGTACAGCAAGCCAAAGGGTATCACGTTGGGTCCTGCTGCCATCAGACCCAAGAGTCTCTGAAACTCTTTGACAGTGAGTAACTGACGGCCGGTGCTGCTCCTGCCCAGCAGCCTCTAGAACTGAGCCTAGTGATTGAGGTAGTGCTGGAACGCTACTGCTTGCTTTTTGGTCTCCTGGAACCTCTCAACGATGGTATTAATGGCATTGCCAAAGAGGCCAGAAGGAGACAGTGGAGCATCCAGCAAAAACAATTTAAATTTTTCTTTCAGGTTGAACAAATTCAGAAGGAGAGATGTCTCTCTATAGCCACCAGGGCTGCCATAAAGGACCAATGGCTGTGGCCATCTTTTTAGTGGCCCAGAGAGACAAATCTGTGGCCCAGCGCAACTCCTTAACTGTGTCCGGACACACTCCCTTGCCTTCGTCTAAGACTCAAAACAGGTCGGCCTGTTATGCCTGCAACAAAGCCATTGTATGTAGACACGCACCAGCCTAACCTGCTGCCATATAAGACTTACCCACCAAGGCCTAAGTTGTTCTACATGGCCTGGTGGGTAATGTTGGGCCTTGAGGGAAGATGCCGTGTCAGGGGACAGATATCTTGCAAGTGTATGTTCCACCTTAGTCATTGCCCCATACCAGTGCTCTTTCAATTTGAATAATTGGGGACTTGCTGACTGAAGAGTCAGGATGAAAACAGTCTCTTCCAAAAAACAAACCAAAAAAAAAAAACAGCAGGCCCCGCCTCTCTGCCAGCCAGTCGATGTTTAGCTAGGTCATGGAATGACTTATAACCTCCACCAGCTCCTCATAAGCAAGAGAGTGAGGTGGCGAGTCTCCCCTGCCTCATTGCTGAGCACATCCACCTTGGATAGCTGCAGTACCGAGCTCTCACTCTAGGTGGATGAAACCGCAGCCCATGCCCCTGAACAGAATAGTCAGAGACAGTTTCACACAGAACACCATCATGACGTCACCCACCTGTGACATTCCACCTTGCCATTGGACGCAGAGGTGTTCCCACAGCACAAATTCCCTCAAAAAGGGAATATACGAGAGAAGGGAGTGTAAAGGTAGTGGCTGAGTTTTATATGACGACCTATGAATTCAGATACAATGTCTAGATTGCATTTCAATTGGAATGAGATCCAATCACAATGTGTGGGACACGCAGATCAAATAACATTCTGAACACAAATCCATTTAAACTTTTCAATGCATACATAGATAACGTTCAGATACAGGTTGCATGTTAATATATAATATGTAATCTGTCTGAAACAAGCAAAACACAGACAAGTGGAGAGATTCAAACAATCTGAGTGTCATATCAGCACTCATAATATATGAGGACTGGAACGATTGTATAAGCTGCACTCTTAAAAACAAAGGTTCAAAAAGTGGATTTTCACAATTATGCCATAGATTAACCATTCAGCCTTTCAGTGAACAGTTCTTAATTCTTCATCAATGTCAATAAAGAACCTTTTTGTGTAAAACAGCAAAATGATATTTATCAGTCATGGGGATGCATGAAACTGGCTGCATACTGGCTTAGGCCCAGCATTGTCACAGGGCCCAGCTGACCAATAGCATGTAAAAACAGCACAGGAATAGATTAGTGTGATATACTACACCCCAGTCAGATGGTACACCCATAGAGGCACTGGAGCACAAAGAGATTAGGATAATAAGCCAAAGCCAAGAAAGAGCTTTCAAGAGAGAACGTATAAGATTGCAACCTGCTATCAGGTTGGCTCTGGTTCGCCCTGGATGACATTGTGAAAGGTGTCAGTCTGTAGACTGAGTTACACGCTCATTTATATTTACTGTAACCTCAATTCTTTAACCTCATTTTTTGGAAGCAAATCATGCAAAACTTTTAGCACAAAAAGAAAAAAAAAAGTTATATACAGTGGCCAAAAGTGATGTCCAGAGGGTATATTTGTTTTTAATGACCATACAATTTCAATAAAATCATCAAAATATGAGGAAAATATTTTAGATTTTAAAAAATATTTTAAATATGAGGGAAGAACAAAACACTAAACACTAAAAAAGGCAAACTACAGCTACAGGTTTAATTTTACTATGCACAAATAAATGCATAGAAAAACAAAAGGCTGAAAAAAAGCATCCATTGACTACAACATTCAGTTGTGGTCAGAATTATTGGCACCCTTGGTAAATAAGATCGAAGATGACTGTAAAAATAAATCTGCATTGTTTTTCCTTTTGATCTCTCATTCCAAAAAAAAAAAACGTAAAAATCTAACCTGTTGAAGTAAAAGAATTGAAAGTGGGGGAGGGGAAATCACATTATCGTCACACTGTTACCGTCATGTTCTGTTTGTTTTGGTTTTCGTTCATCACAGGTGTTCCTTTGTTCTAAGTTCCCACCACTCATTAGTCACCATGGACACTAACTCACCATCACAGCTGTTCATCATTGGTTCATCTTCTACTCTGTGTATATCAGTTCCTGCTTGTTTTCAGTTCAGTGTCCAGTCTCATACATGTCATGTGTGTGTTGCTACCTGTTCCCCATTTAATGTCATTAAACATTGTATTGGAATTGCCTTTCATCTTCTTCGTCTGTTTGCCAGCAACCACGCGTTACAATTATGAAAAAAAAAAAAAAAAAAAAAAAAATCGACAGTACACGTTGGCCACAATAATTGGCACCCCTAAAATTTTTTAGAAGTAAAATATCTCTAGTATTTTCCCATTCATTTACATTTTTTTAGCACAACAGGGTGACTAGGAACATGAAATTGTCCAGCCATGACTTCTTGTTCCACAGGAGTATAAATATGAGGAAACACAAAGGCCAAATTCCCTTAATCATCCATCACAAGGAGTAAAACCAAAGAATATAGTTCTGATGTGCAGCAAAAGATTGTTGAGCTTTACAAAATAGAAAGTGGCTGTCAGAAAATAGCTAAAGCATTGAAAATTCCCATTTCCACCATCAGGGCAATAATTAAGAAGTTCCACTCAACTAAAGATGTTACAAATCTGCCTGGATGATGACGCGTGTCTATATTGTCCTAATGTGCAGTGAGGAGGAGAGTTTGAGTGGCTCTCCAAGGATCACAGCTGGAGAATTGCAGAAATTAGTTGAGTCTTGAGTCTCAGAAAGAAAAAAATGACCAAACAGCACCTAACATCACCACAAGTTGCTCGGGAGGGTTTCAAGAAAAATCCTCCTCGCTCATGCATAAACAATATCTTATCAATATCTTATCTTACATCAGCATATTCAGTTGTCAGACAGGGCTGGAACAGGACCAGCTTCTATGGTCAGATGAAACAAAAAAAAAAAAATATATATATATATATTTTTTTTTTTGCTTTGGCAGCAAACCCACCAGATGGGTTTGGTGCACACAGGAATAAAAAGTATCCCATGCCCACAGTTAAACATTTTGCTGGATCTTTAATGTTTTAATGTTGTGGGCTTATTTTTCTGCTGGAGGTCCTGGACATCTTGATCAGATATGTGGCATCATGGATTCTATCAAATAGCAACAGATATAAAATCAAAACCTGACTGTCCGTGCTAGAAATAATATAATGGGCAGTGGTTGGATCTTCCATTAAGACAATGTTCACATCAAAATCAACACAAAAATGGGTCACTGAGCAAAAAAATGAAGCTTCTGCCATGGCCATCCCAGTCCCCTGACCTGAACCCTATAGAAAATGAATGGGGGGAACTGAAGAGAAGAAGCACCAACATGGATCTGGGAATCTGAAGGATCTGGAGAGATTCTGTATGGAGGAATGGTCTCTGATCTCAACAGGCATTATAGGTGAAGACTCAGAGCTGTTATCTTGGCAAAAGGAGGTTGAAAAATGTATTGAATAAAAGGGTGCCAATAATTGTGGCCAAAGTGTTTTGGCTCATTGATGCACATGGGGAGCAAAGGCTGGCCCGTGAGGTCCGATCCAACAGACAAGCTGCTGTACTGAAAGTGCCAACAGTGGACACCTGAGCATCAGAACTGGACCATGGAGCAATGGAAGAAGGTGGTGTGGTCTGATGAATCACGTTTTCTTTTACATCACGTGGATGGCCGGGTGCGTGTGCGTCTCTTACCTGGGGAACACATGGCACCAGGATGCACTATGGGAAGAAGGCAAGCCGGCGGAGGCAGTGTGATGCTTTGGGCAATGTTCTGCTGGGAAACCTTGGGTCCTGCCATCCACGTGGATGTTACTTTGACACGTACCACCTACCTAAGCATTGTTCAGACCATGTACACCCTTTCATGGAAACGGTATTCCCTGGTGGCTGTGGTCTCTTTCAGCAGGATAATGCTCCTGCCACAAAGCAGAAATGGTTCAGGAATGGTTTGAGGAGCACAACAACGAGTTTGAGCCTTCAAATTCCCCAGATCTCAATCCAATCGAGCATCTGTGGGATGTGCTGAACAAACAAGTCCGATCCATGGAGGATCCACCTCTCAACTTACAGGACTTAAAGGATCTGCTGCTAACATCTTGGTGCAGATACCACAGCACACCTTCAGGGGTCTAGAGGAGTACATGCCTCGACGGGTCAGGGCTGTTTTGGAAGCAAAAGGGGGACCAACACAATATTAGGAAGGTGCTCATAATGTTATGCCTGATCAGTGTATATTCATAAGATAAAAAAGGGAATTAAATAGGAACAGTTGGACAAAATAATAAACTAAAGAGTAACCAAGGAAACAGTGAATTCAGGCAGTCACAACAGGAACTGAACACATAAACTCAACCAACAGAGCATGACTGTGACAATATGCAAGACACATCATGGCCATATTCCAGGATGACAATATCAAGATTAATCAAGCTCAAATTGTGAAAGAATGGTTTGGAGGGAGCATGAAGAATCATTTTCACACATGAACTGGCACCTCTGAGTCCAGACCTTAAATTCATTGAAAGTCTATGGGATGTGCTGGAGGAGAATTTACAGAGTGCTTAACTTGACACAACTAATGTTGTGATGTTATTTCCATTAAATGGTGAATAAATTTGTATGGCCATGATGTGTCTTCCTACATGTTTAAGAAATTAAAAGCTACACACTCCATCAATTAGGGTTAGAAGAACTGTTGCCAAACATGTAACATGCTAGAAGCATAATAATCACTGCAATACTAATCCAACCATAGACTCTTAAGTATTTAAGTATTTAAATCCAAACAATTTATTTATTTATTTATTTATTTATTTTTTATCAGAGGTAATTTTCAACTTCTTTCAACCACATGAGACTTTGATGACAGCAATGAAATCATCAGTCATGACAATAAACCACTCAAAACCTCTAATAGGCACATTATTAGGACACAATGTCCACTGCATTACAATGACACCATAACATACAGTCTGATCGGTATTCAAAGAAACATGAATATTTCAATACATAAAGTGTTTAGGTTATGCAAAAATGCAATAGAACATTAAAGAGGAGGTCTTATCTATTGTGTTCTATATTCTACTGTATATACAAAAACCTTATACAAACAAAACATTGTTGTAGAACTTTGTTTATTCAACATATATATAATTCTCTTTCATTGTCTAATGATGCATAAATGTCTGTCAAGACAATACGAATGAAGCTACCTCATTGTGGATGACGCATGCAACACTGATTGGCACCACTTAATAATTTATACCATTTCACTGGATACAGGCAACTTTAGACCTTAAACGTATACCTTACAAACAGCATGTCTTATTTATGAGCTGATTACTTTAGTTTGACTTTTCAAAAGCGCTTGTATTATGTACTGTCTGCTAAAGCATTGTTGATGGAAGAGACACAATGCAGATGTTTTGCTTCCACATTTTATCATTTTCAACATGGTAACAGAAGGCATCAATTAATGCATCAGTGAAATGTAGACGTAGACATAGCTGTAGAAACTGACACACATTTTATCTTCAAAAATATGTTTTTGTATTTTGTATTATTATATTTCTTTATAATTTACCTAAATTAATTTCAATATTTTAAAAAAAAATTTCTGGAATTTCCTGAATAAGCTGAACTAGTATCACATTTCAGTACATTTGCATTGCAGATTACCACATGACACTGCTGGTTTGCCAAAGCTACATGTCGTCAGCTAGTCTGCAAGTTGCAGTTGGAACAAGACATCATCAATTATTGAAGCCAGAGTCAGTTTGATTTGTATCCTGACAATTACACATGCTTCTGTTCAAGCATCTTACAGTTGATGCAGACAGTTTTGAGGCAAAATTATATTTGAAAGAATGATTCCTGAAATCATGTGTGTTGTTGAGCAGAGTGTGCTATTACTTTACTAAGTGATCAGACCCACCATTTTCACCTTGTGTTTTATATAACAGGTTACTTTTCTCAGTGCAGATGAGGATATTACACTCTCATGCTCGATTATAAAAGCAATGTGTTTGCAAATAATACATTGTATTTAACTATTCTACATAGACTGATTTCCAGTTATTTTCAAGACCCAGCTCTTGTGTTTATAGGTTTAAACAATGATATTTTTAATTGAAAAATGTACAAAGTGAGAGACAAAAAAGGAGTAGAGAATCCTTGGTTACACTATAGGTGACTTTGTTAAATACTTGTATTATACTTTTAAGTACAGAGTAATATTAATTAAAACCTGTACTTTCTATAGGGTTAGGGTTTAGTTGTTATTTAGTTGTTAATACAGTAAACGCGGTAATATTGTGAAATATTATTACCATTTAAAATAACTGTTTTCTATGTGAATATTTTGTAAAATGTTAATTATTCCTGTGATCAAAGCTGAATTTTCAGCATAATTGCTCCAGTCTTTAGTGTCACATGATCCTTCAGAAAATTATGAAGCAGCACTACTGTTTTCAACATTGATAATAATCAGAAATGTTCCTTAAGCAGCAAATCAGCATATTAAATGATTTCTGATGGCTCAGACTCTGAAGAGACTCTTTCAAAAAACATAAAAATCCTACCAATCCCAAACCTTTGAACAGTAGTGTATATAAAAGTAGTGTATGTCAATACAACATGTTGCTTCTGCAGTTTACTGTTTAGTTGCTTTTTACCTGGTTTGTTACTCTGAGGATATGGCGTTATATAGTACTGGCTTGTCAAAGTCCCACATGATCTCTCTCATCAGGAACTAGTTCTAGTTACCAGTGTCTCGGGTTCAACACTCATACACTATTCATGGCCATATCACATCTCTCCTGACCATCTTCAGGCTTAGACCAAACCAGACTCTTTTTGAGTTACTTTTGTGGCCTCTCTGTTTCTGTCATCCAAATGTCAATAATGAGTATGTAGGCAAGTTATTTTAAAAGCATCTCAACATTGGAATCAGTTTGTTCTTCCTGCAAACTCCTAGATGTGATTCAGAAGAATCAAGAACCAGCTGCATTGGACGGTAAGTTTGCAGTCTCTTCAGACTTTACATGTGAGACGTTTGTATGCGCTGTGTGTCGTGGAAAAACAAACATTGCAATCCTAATGGCTGTAACTTAATGACAATGGCTTTCAGATTTGGCGTACCTGTTTGTGGTGTTGGTGTATTAATGAAAACATTAAACATAAAGGGAAATGTATTCGAATAAAAAGTTAATTCACATTTTTAGGATTCACAATTAGGATATTTCAGTGAAAGGGTATAGTTAAAAACAGTAATATTTAAATGTATCCAAAAATGCCTTCATATTGCAATGGGATTATTTCCTTTACAGTATAAAATCTTAATTTATAATTGGTGTTTAAATTATTAGAAGCTATAAAAAAATCTGTAAAAAGTATTGGTTTGTTTATCACTCTAGCTCTAAGTATCCATAGTTCTCAGAGTTGAATGTGTAGTTGGTAATAATCTTTGTTGTTCTTTCTGTCTTTCTTGCTCATTTACAACATTCATCATTCTCATTGTTTGTTTTAAAAACATTAAATTCCTCACGTATCTGCTAAATATTGATGGTTAGTTGGGGTAATCAACTTTATTGAATTACTGAAGGCAAATGACCTTTTTCTGGTTATTACTGTTGTATAAGTTAAATCGAAATGGAATGCATGAGAGAATAAAGCAACACAAAGTTCCTAAGAGATTAACGTTACATTTAAGATGTTTATGACAGATGTTTAACTTTTATTTTCCATTTCTTATGTTAAATACGATTATATATCCAGAGGATAACTCAAATTCATAACAATGAAGCGTAGCAAGCATCGTGCCTCCAAGGATGATGGCAAAGGTCAAGGTGAAAGCTTTTATTAACTTGTGTGAAAATGTTAAAATTATCATGAATTCTTTAACATTATTATTTAAGTATTATTTATAGTGGATAATGAATATATTGATATTGTTACATAATATTTAAATAGTAATATATTTAATAGATTATACTAAGCATTTTATGTGTGAATGTAGTGAAAAACATGAAAACCATAGTGCTGTTCATAATGACATTTCATCATGTTTGACTTGTTAAGATGAACCGGCCATTCTTGAGACCGAGGATATGAGGATGCCAGACCCGGATACCATCTCACTAGCATCAGTAACTGCTGTCACAACCAATGTCTCCAATAAGAGGTGACCAAAAATTATACACATAAATATTAAATATGATATTCTACATTACATTTATATATTATTTATGATATGTCCTAACATGATATATTAGTATATTCTAATGTAGTAGGTCAATCAACACTGTAATTTCTTCATCCAAAAATGCTCTAAATATTTTAGATCAAAGCCTGACATCAAGATTGAACCTAGTGCTGGAAGACCAATGGATTTCCAAGTATGTAAAACAGAAAGACAATGAAATATATCTCATCAAACACCCAATTAGCCACTCTTACAAATGTCAGTTACAATTTATTTTGATGATCCCCTTTATATATTCTGTCGACTATAAGTAACGTAGCACCTACAAGTCATCTAACTCATTAGTGTATTAGTTGAGTATTAGTAGACTGTTGTACTTGCAAAGTTACTCATAATCAGTAGAATGTCTGTTGGAGGACCATTTAAATAAAGTGTTCGCAGATATTTAGCACACAGTCTACTAATACTCTAAGGAGAGTTAGTTGACATGTAGTAGAAGTAGAATGTCTAAAGGGGACCATCAAATATCGTCTTAGATTACAACTGTAACCATGGTTCCCTGAAAAGGGAGCGAGGTGATGGGTTGGAGTAGCATCACAATGGGAACACTGCTGCATGTTTGCGTCTTGAAGCGCGTGTGAAATCACTCCAATAATGTGGCGAGACGTGTGTGACATCATGACCAGGAAGCTCTATAAATTGCACCTGGGCCAAACAATTGCAGTTTCTTATAGGCCGAAGCATGTCGGTCACAGCTATGCAGGAAGTATGGCTGGGCGATGCAACATTTCGTTCCCTTCTCAGGGAACCATGGTTACAGTCGTAACCTGAGCTGTTCCCTTTCGAGGGAACCCACTCTGTATTGGAGAAGCAACACAAAAGGGACATTAATACCCTCTCCACCATATTAACAAGTGCCTGTCTAGTGAGAATGATTTGAGCACAACTAAGACATGAGCTCCCGGGATCCCAGTGTGGAGCCCATATCCAGGTCATAAAACCTCACGAATATGTGTGGTGAGGACCAACCCGCCGCATCACACACTTTCTGCAGGGATACTTCTGACCATAAAGCTTTTGGTAGAGTGTGCCCTGACAGCCATAGGTGAAGGCACACCTCATAAGCAGGAGAAATAGCATCGACTATCCACTTGCTCATAGTTTGCTTGGTCGGTGGAGAATCCTTCCTAGGCGACCCAAAACACACAAACAACTGATTAGATTTTCTCCACAGAGCAGCTTTGTGGACATACGCATCTAGTGCTCTCACTGGGCACAATAAATTCAGCTTTTTCTGGTCCGACATCTGAAATGGAGGAGGACAAAAGGCTTGCAAGGTTATTGATCATGCAAAATTGGTAGGAACATTAGGTATTTAACCCAGTCTAGCGTGCAGAAATGATTCTGGTGCCCAGGGATGTACACTGCCCTCAGGGAGAGCAGCTTGCCCTGAGCCCACAGGAGGATTTATGTGCCAAGAGAGATGATGACCCCTCCTCAGACTTTGTGTTCCCTCTAGGATCGCTCCCCAGCTCAAATACCAAGCCGTGACCTTTACACGGCTTGCAGGCCTCAGCCTCATGGCACATGTAGGAAAAGAGGGTGTCTTCCCAATGACTCACCACCCAAAAGTATGTGGTAAGCAGCTATGGCCTCCACGTACACCTTCAGAGTGGAACCAATCCTGAAGGAACTCCAGTTAACTGGGTCCAACTGGTGATTTCCGCACCACGAAGTGAAGACTGTCCACTTCAAGGCAAATAGTTTCCTCATGGAGGGAGCTTTAAAATGTGGAAACAACCTCAGTTGAGAGACGAGAGTTTAGGGACTGGTCCCCCTCAGGGGCTAGACCCAAAGTTTCTACAGATCTGTGTGGGGGTGAAGGATTGTGCCCCCTGCCTGAGATAGAAGGTCCCTTCTAATGGGAATCTCCCAGGGGGAGCCATTGAGGAGAGACATCAGATCTGTGAACCACACTCAGGCCGGCCAGAACGAGGCTACTAGGAACTCTGTCCTGAGGAACCCTATCTAGAACTCCCGGGAGCAGAGTGATTGGGGGAAAAGCATACAGACGTAGTCTCGGCCATGTCGGTACCATGGCATCCAACCCCAGTGGGATGCATGAAGGAGAACCAGAGCAGATAGTGGGTCATTTCTTGAGATGCAAATTGGTCTACTTCCACCTGGCCAAACTCCTTCCAGATCAACTCCACCACATTGGGCCTCAGCCCCTGCCTCAACAGGATGTCTGCTCCCTGATTCTGGTACCCAGGAATTTACACTGCCCTCAGGGAGAGTAGTTTGCCCTGAGCCCACAGGAGTAATTATGTGCCAAGAGAGATGATGACCCCTCCACGATCTTTGTGTCCTCTAGGATCGCTCTCCAGCCAATGAGGGCGTCTGACGTAGGCGTTCTGCGATGACAGGTTTGCCCCAAAGGTCTAAAAATCGGACGCAACACCCTTCATTTTTTTTAACAAAGAAATACCAGCTGTAGAACCAGGACTCTCTCTTGGGTGGAGGAACACGTTCCTTCCCCAAGAGAGCTTTGACTTCTTCCTCCATTACCAGAGCCTGCTCAAGGCTTACCACTGTGGGTAGGACCCCGTTGAATTGAGAAGGATGAGAATCAAACTGCCAGATGGTCTACTAAGGGAACCAGCCTCTCGAAACTGGTCTCTGGTAATTTTTAAGTAGTCAGCTCACCGCCCTGAAGTGGATGACCAGCAGAGAACAACCGAACTGACTCCTCTATAACCCTCCTTGGAGGGAGCGAATCAGTGGCGCAACGTCTTTGGGTAGACACTGAGAACCGAAGTCGCTGGAAACCACTGTGCCCTGATGCACCAATAATGGCAGGGTAGGCAGAACAATCCTCTGAGGGCACTGAGAAGAAGCAGGCACCGTATGATGAGGTGTGAGCCCTCCAGAGGCGTCACCACTGGCGTCAGGACCTCTTAGCTGAAGCCTTCTTCTGATTTCACACATGCTTCAAGACACCAACATGCAGAGGTGTTCCCATAGCATTCGCAGAGCAAAATCCTTTGAAAGGGAACTGAATGTCTTTGCATTAGATATCAAAGCATATCAAAGCAGGGGCATTTATTGTAAATGAAGAGAAGAAGCCAAACATTTCACAAAAAAAGTTTGTTCGGTTTGAAATGCTAAAACAATAGATGTAGTGCTGAAAATGAAGGCAGTCAATATTGCATGATTTGTGCATTGGTGAAGCTTTAGTGGAATATGTATATAGTTAATGTGATTAAAAAAAAGTGATATACTACACCTGCAGATACAGATACTTGCTTTAATATTTTGTATGTTTGTAATTGTGGTGGTTTGGGGCCATTGTATATGTAGATACAATATACCACATACAGTAATTTGTGTTATGCCCCACTTTCCAGGTTAGTGTCACTGTTATTGAGGCTAGACAGCTGGTGGGATTGAACATGGATCCAGTGGTGTGTGTGGAAATTGGTGATGATAAAAAATATACTTCAATGAAGGAGTCGACCAACTGCCCTTACTACAATGAGGTATGGGATTGTAATATTGTCCAGTGGAAAATTAATGACTAAAGCAATAATTGGTTTGTAAGTGGTCTACTGAACTGTAATGGTTATATAAGCATTGTAAATTAAATGTTTTGAGAAAATTCATACTAAAACATTATATTATATGCATACTTTTTTTTGTAGTATTTCGTTTTCGACTTCCACGTTCCTCCTGATGTCATGTTTGACAAGATCCTGAAAGTATCAGTAAGTATCGTAGAATAACAGTTATAGAGTAGTTAAAGCTTCCCCTTGTGAAAAGACAACGAATGAAAGACTAGAACTCAAGCAAAATGGTGACAAAAAAAAAGACGGAAAACTAAACAAGACAAATTTAAGGGGGGGGGGGGGGTATCACACAGTTTCTGCCAATCTCATGTTAATCTTGAGTACATATAGAGTAACAATGCCTCATTCATATCCACGAAAAGTCTTTAGTTTTGTCATATCTATAAAAGATAGATACGCTAAACCGAGTCTCTCTGAAAAAAGCAGAGATCCTGGAGGCGTGTCTGCTGTCAGTGCTGTGGGCGGAGCTAAAGAGTCACGAGCGCGTGCAGCTTTTGCATAGAGATCGTCTGCTAGCTGCGACATCATTATAAATATAAAGGGAACAAAAACTTTCATGTTGTTTACATTATATGCATTTGTGCACCGATTGCCAACAAAACACAGACATCTGATGCAGCTTTACTAAATAAATCAGAATGCATGAAATAGCATTACACCCCCCCCCCCCCGCCGCCTTTTAAAGTAATTTTAATTAAAATGTGCATGTTACGTATTTAAATATTACACATTCTTAATGATGAAGTTGCAGTTTAGTACATTGAAAATGTAAAAGTTAAATGTAATATTGAATAATACACAAGTACTTTACATGTGCATTAGTATGTTAGTCAATATTAAAAAAGTGAACTTCTTTGTTGTATGACAAAAAATTATTAAAACAATGATTAATAAACTTTAAAGTCAAAATTTTGACATTACAAAATGCACTTTTTAAATATTGTCATGAAAGTGTACTCTCTTTAAATACACTTAAGTGGCCTTTTATTTCATTAATATATTATCTGCAAGAACAGTTTTTTAAAATATATATATATATTTCTAAGATCTGAAGAACACTACAAGTGCACCTTCAATACAATTAAGCACACTTCTTTTCCACAAGGGTGAGCTTTTTCATAAAAGATGATATTTTTAGTTTAGCATTAAGCTTCAATTTAAACTTGTTTTAAACTGTTTCAAAATAATGTGTCCTTTCAGGTTATTCACTCCAAGAATCTTTTGCGAAGTGGCACACTGGTTGGGAGCTTCAAGCTTGATGTGGGCACAGTATATTCACAACCTGGTAACTGGTTTTACATGTTTCTATATGAAGCTCTCAATTTCAGTAAAGACTACAGATTTTCAGCATTTTTGTTTTTCCTTTACAGAACATCAATTCTTCCACAAATGGGCCACTTTATGTGATCCCGATGACATCACTGCAGGATGCAAAGGTTACGTCAAGTGTGACATCGCAGTTGTTGCAAAGGGTGACACAATCAAAACTCCACACAAAGCAAATGAAAGAGATGAGGATGACATTGAGGGGTAAACAACCTATCCTAAATTGTTAATGTTATTATTAGTGTTGTTTTCTAAGGCAAGCATCACTGTTACTGTTTCTTACACTGAACAGACTCTAAACTCCAGTATTCTCAACTTGTTTGGACAGTCCTATGAACTAAATATTTACTGCAATACTATTTTATTCGTATATCATTTTAATCATACATTTGTATTCAATTTAATTCAGCTTTGGCCATCAGTGGTGAAAAACATTCAGATCACCTTAGCAATGCCCTGGCAATCGTGGCAGTGATTTTTTTCACCAATCACAGTTTCTGCAGGAAATGTGAAATACAAGTTTAGTCTGTCATACAACAATAAAAATGCAGAGGTCTCCCAGATATTTCCATATAACAGTAAATTTAAAGGCAATTCTATTTGCAGAAATGCACATCACTTCTTTTATTAATTTCTCTTCTTGTTCCAGAAACCTTCTGTTGCCGGAAGACGTCCCAGCTGAGCGGCAGTGGGCAAGATTTTATGTCAAAGTATACAGAGCCGAGGGGTTACCCAAAATGAACACCAGCATTATGGCAAATGTCAAAAAAGCTTTCATTGGAGAAAATAAGGACTTGGTTGATCCTTATGTCCAAGTGTTATTTGCAGGACAGAAGGTGGGCAGAATTCTTATTAATATACAGTGTATATACACACATTAAATTTTGTATTTTTTCCATCACAGCTGATTCACTATGTCCTTCATGTTAGTCAGGTGGTATTAGAGGGAGGGATATTCTTATTCCAGAGAACATTTGATTGAACAACAACCTCTGTAGTTCAAGATGACCCTTGTGAAAAAGAAGTACGCTTAATTGTACTGAATCTGCACTTGTAGTGTACTTCAGATCTTAAAAGTATAAAACTGTACTAGCAGATAATATAAGATTAATGAAATAAAGGCCACTTAAGCGTATGTAAAGAGAGTACATGACTGTTTCCTAGCACACTTAAATTCACTTTTTAAAAAGTGCACTTTGTAGTCATGTAAAAAGTTTTACTTGAAAGTGTATTTTAAATCGTTGTGTTTTAATAATATTTTGTCATGCTTTAAATAAGTACACTTATTTGGATGTGTTGACTAACATACTAAAGCACATGTAAAGAACTTGGTTATAATTTTAACTGTATAATGTGTTATTTGACTACATTTAAAGTTAAGGTTACACTTTATTTTATAATTACACAATGTACAGTGTAATTATACATTTAGATACTGAGTAATAATTAACTGCATGTACCTACTATAGGGTTAGGATTAGGACTGGCGTTTAGTTTAGGGTTGGTTGCATGTAATTATGCATCATTTAATGTGTAACAAGGACATCGTAAATTGGGTAGCACTTTATTTTACAGTGCAGTAGTTACATTGTAATTACTCAAACAAGTACAGAGTACTATTAATTAACTACATGTACTTACTATAGAGTTACAGTTAGTTAGGGTTAGTTACTTGTAATTATGCATAATTTACTGTTATTACTATAATAATTACATGTAGTAACGTGTAACTACAGCACTGTAAAATAAAGTGTTACCCTTTATTTTACAGTCCTGTTACCCATGTACATACTATGTACTTATTATAGTAATTGCAATAACTGGGTAATAACTAGGTACTAACCCTTAAACCTAACCTTAACCAATGTAGTTACCTTATAGTACTTTCTTAGGTAAGTACACTGTAAGTACATGTAAGTGCATGTACTGTAAAATAAAGTGCAACTGTAAATTGTAGTGTTACCAAAGTTAATATATTTTAAATGTACTAAATTGCAACTGCGTCTTTATAAATATGTAAATACATGCCATACAAGTTTCAATAGAAATGACATTAAAGTATATTTTAGTTTACCATAAAAACTTGGCAGTACGTTTGACAGTATGCTTTAACCAAATTTCAAAGACAATAGAAGTAATTATGAAATTACACATAAAAATGTATTTAAGTGCTACTTAAGTGGGACAAAACACTCCTTTTTAAATTATGCTAAAGTGTACTTCTTTTTACAAGGGGAAGCATCAGTATCTTTTGTCCATTGTCCTTTGGGAGAAAGACTACAGTGTGCATATTGGCTAAAACCTAACTTTTAGAAGTACACTAATATTTAGATGACATCAAATCTAACAGACAGTTACAAAACTCAATTTCATGGTGTCTTTATTGGGCCAAGTGGACACAGGTGATGCAGACTGATATTTTTATCTGTCCTCAATGCAGGGAAAAACTTCAATTCAGAAGAGCAGCTATGAGCCGATCTGGAATGAGCAGATCGTTTTCACTGAGCAGTTTCCACCACTGTGCCGGAGAATGAAACTCCAGATCCGCGATTCAGATAAAGTGAACGATGTGGCCATCGGAACGCACTTCATTGACCTGCGGAAGATTGCTAATGATGGAGACAAAGGTAAAAAGTCAGCAAAGTCTGCAAAATAACATTTCCTATGTCTTTCTTATTACATTTTGCTTCGGATGCTCAATCACAGAAGCCATAACTACACTGCCGTTCATTATAAAATTATTGTAATGCAGTAAAAACACTGACACTATCGAATGAGAACAAAACTGTATTGAGCTAAATAATAACACTATTGTTTTCTGTACAACTGTGACAAAAAATATAACATCTAAATTAACTGGTTTTATTCAAGCCAAAATATTATTTAATATTGCTGAATCAACCTAAATACATTAATTTATACCAACAAAATTGATTATTATGGGTTAAATCAAGTAAAAAGACCCATCTATTTAAGATAACAGTTGCAGGTTACCACTTTTTGCAGTGTAGTTGAATCAAATTAGTTTCATAATTGAACTGAATTGAATCAACATTGATCTGGATTGAACTGAATAATAGAGCTGCTTTACAGCTAAACTGAACTCATTTTATAATTGATGAATTCTAGTCTAGTTATTGAACTGACTATTCAAAAGATGACTTGACTTGACAAACATCTAGAAAAATCATTGAATGTTATTAATCAAAAGGTCAAATATTTATCCTGCTTCCATTCGTAGGCTTTCTTCCAACTCTGGGCCCGGCTTGGGTCAACATGTACGGTTCCACACGCAGTTACACGCTCATGGATGAGTACCAGGACCTGAATGAAGGACAAGGGGAAGGGGTGTCGTTCCGGGCTCGTCTGCTGATCAGTCTGGCTGTAGAGATACTGGACACCTCCTCTCCTGAAGTAATGACCTCCACCGAGGTACAGGTGGAGGGGATATCCAACATCTCAGATGTAAGTGATCCACAGACGGGGGGGTTCGACAGGCCAATTACAGTGAATAATTAATTGTCTTTATTTATCTCCCTTCATTATTCATTTAGCAGTAATACTCATAGTAGTTCTTTGTGTGCAAGACAATCATCTGCACAGCCAAAGTTAGGCTTCATTCTGCATGTGACTTGCTGTTAAAAATTAATCATTCGGAGAAAAGTTTCACAACTCCTCCAGAATTATTTATGAGCACAATGACTTTTTTTTTTGTCTAATCTTAGGAAGGCCCTCATATGCACAAAACATTATTTAATCAATTGTTTGTTGCTTATATCTAGAATGCCACGGGAAAAATTGAGGAATTCTTCCTCTATGGATGTTTCCTTGAGGCTACTATGATTGACAGGAAGATTGGAGACAAACCCATCAACTTTGAGGTTACAATAGGTAAATCTATGGTAGACTAGTTATCAGTCTTTAAAGTTATATGTATGAATTTGGCAGATGCTCTTTTCTGAAGCGAATTACATTGAATTGAAGGTCTATACTTTATCAGTTAATGCATTCCCTAGGAATCAAACCCATGACCTTGACGTTGCTGGCACCTTTATCTACTCATTGAGCTACAGGAATAGCTATTGCAATAAACTGCAGTCAGAGTTGTCTACCATTCTGAATGTTACTGAATTGAGCTAGTAAACAGGAAGAACGTATTAATTATTTTAAAAGAAATGTAGTGAGTGTTGTTAACAGTTTATTGTCAATATGAATGAAACAATTTTTTGTTTTGGTTGATTCAAAACAAATTCAAACTCATGAATCTAGATGTACCCAGTTTTTTCATGCACAGAGCATTAATTGTCTGTCACGTGATCACAGAGACAAACAGGTAAAATCCAAGTGGAGCTTTAATTGGGCAATCCAAGAACATAATCAGACAGGCAGGGATCAAAAATCCATAGAGCAGTCAACAGAAAACAAAGAAAACAAACAGAGAAACCGGTGACCTGAACTGAAACCTCAATAACAAAAGCAGAAACAAACAGGGAATAAATAGACAGACACTAATCATCGAACACAAAACAGCTGGGTGTAATGACAGGATAATGAGTCCGGGAAGTGTGTTATGGGAAATGGAGTTCACAGGTGTGGTGAGGAACAGTCCGGGTTGGAGTGCCCTCTAGTGGCTAATTTGGGCACTCCAACTGGTGCTCATGACATCGTCACTAAGACAAACTAAATATATGCATTGTTGTTCATTCAGTGTATAAACAAATTTGGAATGTCAATGAAAATGTTACCAAGTATCATCCAAAACTATCATATCTAGTCACTTATATAAATACATTGTATGCAAATTATTTACTGGTGAGAAATACTGACCATGTTAATAGGGAGAAACTAAGAACAATTGTCCTGACATATAGGTCCCTATTTTAACGATTTAAGCACATGGTCTGAAGTGCATGATGCACTTAGGGCGTGTCCGAATCCACTTTTGCTAGTTTAACGATGGAAAAAATGTTTGGCGCACCAGGCGCATGGTCCAAAAGGGTTGTTCCTATCCTCTTAATGAGTAATGGGTGTGTTTTGGGCATAATGTGCAATAAACCAATCAGAGTCTCATCTCTCGTTCCCTTTAAAAGCCAGTTAAGCTCACACCATGATGGATTTGCTATTTACATGGCGGAATTTGCAAGCGGAAAGACTAAGAGGAATCCTTTTATTTTTAATATTTGGCATGTTTGTGTGTTGCTGTGTGTCCCTGTGTGTGTAACACCAGAGTGTACACGCATTGTGCACTCGCCTATAGGCACATATTACTAATGCACTCTTTAAATAACAAAAAAATACTGGGCCATTGACTTTAGAGCAGGTTTTTTGGGTCAATGGTGAAGTCGTTTTTCAGTTCCTCAAAATAGCAACACGCCAACAATGCACCTGAACACTCCTTGTTTTCAGACCAGCACGCCCATGGGTGGACAGATGGACACGAGTGCATTTGCTATTTAAACAATGTGGCTCTGGACATGAAAATGATAACTGTATCAGGCTGAAACAAGCAAAAACACTTGCGTTGTGCCTGGCATCGCATTGTGCCGGGTGTATGATAGGGCTCCTAAACTTCGTTAAATTGAATAGTTATATTTAATATAATGTATCACCATATTTTTGTTACATGTCAAATCCCAGTTTAATATACAATTCAACTATAAGTATTATGTACACTTGTACACTGTATAGTTTGATCCCCCCTGCTGTCTACACATTGATCTGTTTGTTTGAGCAGTTTGACTCAATCGAAGACATTAAATGGCTGAGTTTTGGAGTGGGAAACCTGTTTGAAAACAATCATCATTTTTAGTGGCACAGAAATTATACACTTCACCTTTATGCAAATAATGAAATGAATCTGGGAAATGTGTCAGATACCTACCTCATTAAACTATCGTCTCAACACAAGGAAACTACGGCAGTGACCTTGATACTCCAACCAAGCCAAAAACAAAGAAGAAGAAGGGTGGCGATGGCGATGAAGAGTCGGAGCTCATTCAGGGCTCGAGTGACGAGGAGATGGATGATGGTGAAGACATTTCTTCAGTTTCCTCCACCCCTCCAATGAAACCAGTCATCACCGACAGGTTTAATCACTGATCCTGCTAATCCAAAACTCATCTATTTTTTTTTGCCTTTTGCTGCAAATTCATGTGAAATATCTTGTTTATTTATTCTGCAGAAATTATTTCCACCTCCCCTACTTTGAGAGGAAGCCCTGCATCTATATCAAGAGCTGGTGGCAGGACCAAAGAAGACGGCTTTATAATGCGAACATCATGGACAACATTGCAGACAAATTGGTAATAAATCAATGAATATTTGTTATATTAGTTGCTGAAATATTGATATTTTTACTGTTTTTACTTTTATTTTAATCTTAAGGCAAGCCTCTAAAAGACTAAAAATATTTAACTTAACTACACTCAAAAAAATAACTTGTTGGTCTAACTTAATTCAATTATGACACCTATTTCCACACAGTTGAACTGATTTATTTGAACTTAAGATAGGTTAATTGTACTGATGAGTAAAATTCATGGTAATTGAATGAGATCACACCAGTTTCATTTGACATATTCTGTGAATGTTTCCTGAACATAATTCATCTTGTTGATCCAACCAGTGCTATTGCAATTCAGACTGGTGCCCTTGTGCAGTGTTGCTCAAGTTTTCTGCACTTTTAAGGAAATGGAAAGACCTGTTAGTGTTTAAGTGTTTAATGTTTAGTTATTTTGAACATTTAAAAGAGTTTGTAGCGTATATATATAAAAAATTTTTTGTTACCATCATGGTGAAGATGTGCGCTTGTGCTTAGGTTGTGAATAGCTGTTGTACACAGACATGTTTCATGACCATGAGAGGAATAAAGCTGATGACATATTAGACTGTGTAAATTATGTGCTGGCCTCAAACTAATTTATTTATATTTCTATAAAAACTAAACTAAAATATCACTTTTCATATGCTAAGTAACATTTATAGCATGCAAGTAATGATCAGGTAAAGAACTTCTCATCACTGGCTTTAGCACAGTTAAAGCTTGTTGAGAACAACATAGATTTATTTCATGCAGCCACCCATAGCCTAACCACAAGGTCTACACTTCAGCATAATGGTAACCTCAAAAAAATCGACATAACAAACTCTTTTAAATGTCAAATATAACTGAACATCAAACTTTAAAAGGTATTTCCCTTTACTAAAAACACATTAAACAGCACTTAAGTTCAACATTTACTGTCCTGATCTTTCCCTACGCAAAGCATGCTGGGAACTAGAAATCCACTGCCCAGTTTCAATCAATGCAACATAAATGATTCATGTCATCCCAACACAAATGGTTTAGGTTAACCTAACATTTTGCAAATTTAATTTCATTTAACGTAATACAATTGAGTGCAAATGCCAATTAAGTAAAAAACTAAAGATTTGTGTTGGTTCAGCTTATTTTATTTAAATAAACTGAACAAGCAGCTAGAATAATTTTTTTGAGTGTAATTTAACTAATTAATATCACCATACTTACGTGCATAAAGAAAATAGTTTTGCATTACAAGTTTTCTAAAATATGTTTAAAATGCAAGTTAGACACTATGCAATAAGTTTCATAATATGTATAAATTGAAATCTATAGATGCAAATAGACAGTGTAATTAAATAAACATTTAAATGTGCATTTTTTAAATATGTTTTATTTCCACTAGTCTTAAGGAAGACATGTTATGGAAGCAAAATCTCAAACTTGACCAGTGCATGAAAAAAACAATGGTTTTTGCCTGTAGTGTCTTGCCTTAAATCTAATTTTCATTGTAATATATAATAATAATCCTGGTTACAGTTGATCTGTGAAAATACATCCATACGTTTACATTGCATCCTTGCTCTGTATCATTTTATAGGAAGAAGGGTTAAATGATGTGCAGGAGATCATCAAAACAGAGAAGGCCTATCCTGAGCGCAGACTCAGAGGAGTCCTGGAGGAGCTCAGCAACGGCTGCAGGTTAGCAAACATGTTTTTCTGCAGATCATGAGCCAGTTATGAGTTGTTCTCTGGAAATGGTGTCATTTGTGCTTCATTTGTGTTCCTGTGACATATTGCATGACATGTGGACTTAATAAATTCTTATCTTGAGCAAAATAAGCAAGCTGACATTCAGTACAATCTATATATTTTATTTTGAATATATACAAATGCCATTTACATCTTTTAGTTTGTCAAGAGATTTAAAGTCATCATGAAATCAAAATTGACCCTATTTACTTTGTTAGTGCATATTACTAGTCTTGTGGTGAACAATTAATCTGTGCAAGTTACACCGAAAAAAAAATGTTTGTCATGGTAATCTTTAATCAAAATCTGCTTCCGATCTGGAATGGCGTTTCTTCTCAGATGACGTCAGTTTGACGGCTTGGGTTGAAAATGCGTAAACTACTCCAATCCAACCGTTAGTCTGCTATGAGTGAGAGATGGAGAGGAGGAGCGCTAAAGTAAAACTCTGCCCTCTATTCAATATTCCGTTTCACTTGGAAATACGTCACAACACTGGAGAAAAGTCGTTTTGCAACTTCCGGTTAACGGGAACTTTAAAGCACAACTTTTGAAGATGTCTGTACATGCTCTAGAATGTAAGAACAAGCCTTATTAAATCTGGAAATAAAGCAAAATAACAGAGAAAAAAGATAATTAGACCTCAGATGCCATGTCCGTAATTTATCTGGCAATAATTCAATCTCAAACGGATTCATTTAGAGAGTTTATTACCCCCCCAGCTGCATGACATCATTTACCAACATGGATATTTTGCGACAATAAGGTTTTGAGAAACGTTGTGACTAGCTAGTTGATTTATTCAACGATGAAGCAGCAAGTTAGTTATTGTGCAGGAAACACAACTCTGTTTAGTTCCTGTCTCTATGAAGCTCCTCCTTCTGAAATGCACAATGTGCTCTGATTGGTCGGTTGGAGCAGTGTGTTGTGATTGGTCAGTGCTTCAAGCGTGTTTGGGAAATGTCCCACCCTTTACCATAACCGCCAGTTTCAGAAACACTGATATAGAGAAGAACTCCTGCTGGAGGGACTTGCAACATTACACACTAAAGAAAGATGAACATGGAAAAAAGCATAATAGGTCATCTTTTATACTGATGTAATTGACAGGTTTAAGGTTAGGTCTAGGGTTAGTTACATGAGCAATATCACACTCATAGCCGTGCGACATGGCTCTATATCAGCACGGCTGTGATTTGGCCATAGGTAATCATAGCCGTGCTGATATAGAGCCATATTGCACGGCTACGAGTGTGATATTGCATTTATACAACAGTTCGATGGCACAAGTGTGTAAATAAATAAGAAACAACAATGGATTGTCTTTAAAAACTCCTTTGTGAGGAACTACTTCCTTCCGCCATGGATTCAAATCTCAAGTTGACAGTTTAACAGTTGAGCCCAAGCCTCTGTTACTAATTCTACAACGTCACTTCAGAACTAATGAAAGTACGTTCAGTCTCTTCATTGAAACTCATTGTAATATGTAGAGTATTATGAGAGAAGATCGCCTGAATGAATGCTTTACCTGCATCTAGATGATATTTTTCAGGTCAATCTTATATTCATAATCACAAAATAAGTTTGAATGTCCAATGAGGAAAGCGATATCTTTGTCTTTGTCCTTTTAACATTTAAGAGGATTTCCCATGATAGTGCTAGTCAATGCATATGTCAGTTGAGTCTCGTAAGATGTTTAAAGTAAAAACAACGTCCTTGTTTCCTTGTTTCAGTCCATTTCAATATAAAAGTCTTTGCGACTGACTGACTCACTCATAAAGACAGTCAATGAAACTTTCACTGAAGTCGAAATCACGAACTCTTTCCCAATACCAAAAAATATGGCATGTTATTTATATAAAATATTATTTACTGAACAATAATATTTAAATTAACAATAGCCATTATAACAATATAAGAAGTAAAATAGGAAATAAACACAAGAAAACAGTTCAGTCAAAAGTACAAAAGCAGCGCTTTAGTTAGTACAGGATTTAATTTCAATGTAAATAAAGTTATGAAACTTAATATAGCCCTTAAGCCAAATCTATTAGCTCTGGAACAAGTAATAGATTAATAAGATCAAAGATTGCCCCGTTTGATACACCCAAAATGAATTATACCTCATGTTTAACTACTATCTACATAAGAGCAAGGGGGTGGATGGCTGGAAAGACCACTCAGCCAATCAGATTTGAGAACCAGAACGAAATGTTGAATAAAAATAAATAACTAATAGTACTTTGCATGGCTTTAACCACATATTTATGATTGGCATTTGAAAAACCCATATTTGTTGACCACAAATCTTGGGTCAGCTATATTTTTACATATACATTAGGGCTTACTTGTGGTTTGCTTTGGTACATTTTTAAATGAAATCCTGAAATTTTGAGGCACAAATGGCACCTGACAACGTTTCCTGAGACGGCTGTTATATTTTCACAAAACCTTATCATTGCACCATTTTTTATATCTCTAGAGGAAGGATATATTAATAGTGAATTTCATATCTCTTTCAGTACCTTTGTAACTTTGGCAAACAATGACCAGAATCAGGCCGGGAAGACAAAACTGGACCGGGAGAGGGTGAAATTATGCATGCAGGAACTGGTAAAACACTCAGCAGCTGTTACAAGTAAATGCTATTAATAACTAATGTTAAAATATGACTCTGTTTCTGATGGCTTTTTTTATGTCTGTTGCTGACAGGAAAATATGGGCCAGCAAGCAAAGACCATGCGGTCACAAGTGAAGAAAAGCAACGTGAAAGACAAAATAAAACTTGCACAAAACTTTCTCCACAAGCTGAGATTCTTGTCCGATGAGGTAGTGCACAAAATGCTTGGTTATATGGGCATATAGATGAATTCAAATCAGTGTAAAAATATTAATGTAAATTCTTTTGGTTTTTCATCATAGCCACAACATAGCGTTCCAGATATTTACATATGGATGATAAGCAACAACAAACGCATTGCATATGCCCGCGTTCCCTCCAAAGACATCCTCTTCTCTTCTGTCGAGGAAGAAACCGGAAAGGACTGTGGGAAGGTCCAGACGATCTTTTTTAAGGTTGGTATGAATGCACTCTGAACATGTCTTAAAAACTGTAATTACCACATTATTATGCCAGAACACTTATCTTGAAAGGGGCCATATCATGGGGAATCAAGTTTTCCTTCATGTATTATGAAAACAACTCAAGACTCACTCCCCTATTGAAGCTAAGCTGCCAAAACGGCTTGTGATGAACGTATCAGCGTTTGACTGCATTACAACAGCAATCAGGTTATCAGAAACGTGTCCTGTTCAATCACAGTGAGCTATTAATGAAGAAACATGATGCACGCTATTATTCTTTAACAACTGATACGAGTGAAATAAGGTAAAGAGTGTGAAAGCTTGTGATGTTCCAGTCTATGTGAGTCGCTGCCGCTCTGTAGATCCTTCTGAAGAATTCAAATGTTACAAACCAGTGACTCGAGTGTATTTGCAATAAGATTCCTGATCATTAAGTGAGTGACATCACAAACCCTAAAATTACATAAACCACGCCCCCGAGAACACACAACAAAGGGGGCGGGGCCATGTTGGGCTGCTTTAGAGAAGAGGAAGAGTTGTTGTAGTAGAGTGTTGTTGTCATGCCGTCATTTTACGGCGGACTGCTTCACAAACGAGGGTCAATTCAACACAAAAGATGAACATGACGGCACATGCTAGTGGATGAGTTGAATCAACTCCACAGCAACTACATCAATTTATCCACTAACCATTCAGAAACGTCCAGTTTCATTCTAAAAGTTGTAACTTCTTCCTGAGTCTCTCCATCAGTGTCGACTCCGGTTTGAACAATGTAAGGCTGAACACTTTCGTCATTTTGGCTGCGTGAGATTCTCCAGCTTTGTTGTTGTTGAGCTGTTAAAGCTCCACCCTCTTCTGGAAAGGGGGTGGGAGCAGCAGCTCATTTGCATTTAAAGGGACACACACAAAAACGGCGTGTTTTTGCTCACACCCAAATAGGGGCAAATTTGACAAGCTATAATAAATGATCTGTGGGGGATTTTGAGCTGAAACTTCATAGACACATTCTGGAGACACCTTGTAAAAGGGGCATGATAGGTCCCTTTTAATATTTCTTTTTATCAGACTTTATAACTTGCAATTGGAACTGTTTCTAATTAGACTATTACTAATTCTGACTTTATTCTCAGAATTGAGAATCTGACTTTATAACAAAAAAAAGTCAGAATTGTGGTTTATAATATTGCAATTGAGGGGGAAAAGTCAGAACTGTGACTTTATTTCTCGCAATTCTGACCTTTTTTTCAGAATTGGGATTCTGACTCGCAATTGTGAGTTTATGTCTCACAATTCTTAATGAAAAAACTTAGAATTGTGAGATATAAACTTGGAATTGTGCAAAAAAAGGGTTGCAATTACCTTATTTATTTGTTTATTTATTTATTTATTTTTATTCTGTGGCGGAAACAAGCTTCCATACAAGGCAGCATAAAACAAGCCTAGAATAAAAAATATGATATGATACCTTTAATTGGCTTTTACTGAACTTTTACTTGATATATGCTTGGTTTCATAGACAAGGCTTAAGCCTAGTCCCAGACCATCAAATGCTCAAATTTGAGTTGTCTTCACTGAAAGCAACTTGCATCAACATATCTTAAAATATGTCAGTGACATTGTTTTGTCTCAAGATCCAGTAATGTTTTTTTTCTAAGACACGTTTATAAGAGCTACTTGAATGTCCTTATTGAACTAAGGCCTAATCCTGGCTCAATCTAAGCCCTGTCTGTGGAACCAGGCCATACCTTAGCATCAAGTATTAATTTACTCTGCTCTTCCTCTTTCTAGCTTCCTGGTAAGAAAAGTTTTGGACCTGCAGGCTGGACCGTTCAGGCTAAAACTGAGCTGTACCTGTGGCTCGGCCTGAGCAGGCAGCGCAAAGACTACTTGAACGGGCTTCCTAATGGCTTTGAGGAGAACAGGGCAGTAAAAGGGCCTGGCGTACAGTCCTCGCCCCCCATCAGCCTGATGTACACCAGTAAGACCCCGATGCATTTATATGACTGGCTTCAGATTGTCTAGGTAATAGATAGTTGATGATAACTCTTTTATTTTATCCCAAAAGTGAAGCAGATCTTCCAGCTGAGGGTTCACATGTATCAGGCTCGAAGTCTGTTTGCGGCAGACAGCACAGGCCTGTCAGACCCGTTTGCCAGGGTTTTCTTTTCTACTCACAGTCAAGTCACAGAGGTGAGAGAAAAGATTCATGGCAATTTGTCAACATGCTATTGACATTTTACCTTAATGTGCAAATTTAAGAAACATGTGAAGCACATCTGAAAGACTTGTTTGGTGAGAATTTATTTTACAGTACATGCACTTACAGTGTACTTACCACAAAACTACTGAGTAATGTAAGGGGAAGTGTTAAATGCTGTATGATAAAATTTATATTAATAAAACTACACTTAAAAAAGTTTAATTAAATTGCAATTCAACATCGTGTTTGCTACGGTACATCAACTCAAGTTTCATATTCAGGAACTAAAATCGAAAAATAGATTATCAATTATGTTCCACACCAAGTTTAAAGACATTCGAAGGATGATATAATAGCTGATTATTTCTCTCAGGTCCTGAATGAGACGTTGTGTCCTACATGGGATCAGCTGCTGGTGTTCGATAATGTGGAGCTCTATGGCGAGGCTGGTGAACTGAGAGACGATCCTCCTATAATCGTCATCGAGATCTATGACCAGGACACTGTCGTGAGTGTTTTTCATTCCCTTCTGCTTTTCATGCTGTAACGTTCATAAATGTGCTTCAATCTCATTCTGCTTCTCAAGGGAAAAGCCGACTTCATGGGTAGGACATTCGCTAAACCTATAACCAAGATGTCAGATGAGCATTACGGGCCGCCACGCTTCCCTCCTCAGCTGGAGTACTACCAGATCTACCGTGGAAACGGCACTGCAGGAGAAATGCTGGCAGCCTTTGAACTGCTACAGGTGCATCTCACAGTGCCAAGAAACCTTAGTCTGTGTGTGTGTGTGTGTGTGTGTGTGTGTGTGTGTGTGTGTGTGTGTGTGTGTGTGTGTGTGTGTGTGCATATATATCATGTACTGTGGAAATCTTTCAGATTGGACCAGCTGGAAAAGCCGACCTGCCTCCAATAGATGGACCTTCAGATATCGATCGTGGTCCAATCCTGCCTGTTCCTATTGGCATAAGACCCGTCTTGAGTAAATACCGAATTGAGGTGAGTTGCTCGTAGTAGTACAGCTACTGCACAGGAACCATTCAGAATCTATTGCTGATTCTTAAATATTATTTGTACACATCTTGTAAAATTTAAATGATATTGTAAAGAGGTGCACAGTCATGCATGACCTAATTTCACCAAGTACATTCATGTTCTGGATCAACAACTTTATTGATCCTGGAACAAAATTCCAATCAACCAATCAGATGTGAGGGACAAGTTTATAGTTTATGTCAGTTTAGGTTTAGGTGCTTCTACTTAAGTGTTATTTACCTATAATTTCCCTCTGATTTTAGGGATAACTTATGGGTAGGGTTAACTTTAGGGAAAGGGATATGGTTAATACTACATTTTTGGACAGGAATGTTGTTCCAGGATCAACAAAATATGTTGAGCCAACTCAGCATAATAACTCAAGATGTACCAGACTTATTATGAGATGGCACACTTTTTACTATATATATATATGTGTGTGTAGTTAACATTTGTAATGGATGTGCCCTCATACTGATCACGTATATGTGACACTGTCATCCATAAATGGATATAAAAATAAAAGTTTTCGGACCCACTTTATATTAAGTGGCCTTAACTACTATGCACTTACATTTAAATTAATCATTTGATACAATGCACTTATTGTGTGCATACATGTTTTTACATTGTACTTATATTTTAAAAACACCTGCATGTAATTACATCTGTAATTAATTTCTGTAATTACATTTATAATTACACTGTTGACCCATCCCTTACACCTTACCCCTACCCTTAAACCTACCCAAACCACCAAAGCTTTCCCTAACCTTACCCGTATCCACCTCAATATCAGCAAAAGTGTTTTTCAATACAATATGAACACAATAAGTACATTGTACTTATTTTTTGATGTAAGTACATGGTAGTTAAGGCCACTTAATATAAAGTGGGACCAAGTTTTCAATTCAACAGAAAATCCAATTGATTTGTGTGTGTGTTTAATAAAATTGTCCGTTTATCATTCACACAAATAGCTGCACCAACATATATCCATATATGTGTCATTTTGAATCCTAGGCAACTTCCAAAGGACAAAAAATAAATGTTATGTTACACGATTATTGTATTTAGGTACAAAATTCATCGCCTTTCGGTGAATTTCATCAGTTTGAAGCCAAAATATGTCAAATCAAGTAAAAATTATCTGTTTAGCGTTTTTTTTTCAATACACATTGCTTCAAAGTAGCTTTATAGAAAATCATGATAGTGAAGTCAGCATAAAACATCTCAGTTACGTATGTAATCCTCATTCTATGAAGGAAGGAACAGAGTTATGTCAGAACCGAACTGACGAATTGGGATCTCAACAGAGGATCATGATGATCAGGTCATGCTTACCCTCGGATTTACACTCTACTGCGTTTGATGTGCGGCAATAGCGGCAACATACACTTTCAGGGTGGAGGGAGACAGCCTTCACTCCAGCCCTTCCTCCAGAAAAGAAAGCACAGCTCTAACCAAGCATTTTCAGTTTTCTTCTCGGTGAGAAGGACATCACTTGATGGAACAGGTTCCCCTTAAAGGCGTAAGCGTGCCTCATACAGGGCACTCTTGCCGAAGTGATAGTGTCTACCACCGCATGGGGTAGATCACCTAAGTCCTCTGCATCGCATTCAGAGACTAGACATGGAGATTCCAGAGGTCTGGACGCGGGTGCCATAGGGTGCCCCGTCTTTAAGAAAGCGGGTGCTTCCTCAGAGGAATGCACCAGCGAGGGGCTGTCGCGAGGATCATGAGTTCTGGAAACCAGGTCTGGTTGGGGCACAACTAGCAATACCTGCTCCTCGTCCTCCCTGACTTTGCACAGTGTCTGTGCGAGTAGGCTCACTGCGGGAAACGCATACTTGCGACAAGAGTCCCATCGGTCAGGGAGTAAAACAACTGGCAGTGGGACACCAGGTCTACTTGTGTGGCTCCAAAGCATCTCCAGATCAGCTGGGGATGGAGTCTCCATTCTCCCTGAAACATGAGAGCTCATCGGCTCAGCACTGGTGAACCGTCACTGGTGCCCACTCAAAAAAAAGCGAAGTGCACTCATATAGCTATAGAAAAAAAAACATTTTGGATATATAAATGAGCAAAATCTTTGTGCAGGTTCTCTTCTGGGGCCTGAGGGACTTGAAGCGGGTGAACCTGGCTCAAGTTGACCGTCCCCGCGTGGACATCGAGTGTGCAGGGAAAGGCATTCAGTCAGCGCTCATTCAGAACTACAAGAAAAATCCCAACTTCAGCACTCTGGTTAAGTGGTTTGAAGTGGTGAGTTTTCACAGTTTTATATCTCGGGATTTTCATGATGATGTTGATTGCACTACAAACATTTGATAACGTTGATGATTTTTCCCTAGGACCTGCCTGAGAACGAGCTTCTCCATCCCCCCTCTGAACATTCGGGTGGTGGACTGCCGGGCGTTTGGCCGTTACACGCTGGTCGGCTCTCATGCCGTCACATCTCTACGCAAATTCATTTACAGGCCGGCGGACAAGAGTGTCAATAGCTGGTCTGCTATGGGTGTGTGTGCAAGGCTGAGATGAAAGCTGTTAAATATGCATCTTTAGTTGAAAAGCTTATAGCATCCATGGCATAGATGTGAGCCTTCGTCTAAGAGCATTTAAACAATAATACATTTAGATTTAGTAACTTCTGTAATCCACTACAATCCAGAATATGGACTGTGAGACATGTTAAGGCTGCAGATCCAAACTAAAATACACTGATAAATATGTGCCCATATTTAACAACTGAATATATACTAACAGTTACAAGTTTGGAATAATTAGGATTTTTTTGATGTTTTTAAATTAAGTCTCTTCTGCTCACCAAGGCTGCATTTATTTGATCAAAAATACAGTAACAATGGTAATATTGTGAAATATTACTACAATTTGAAAATAACTGTCTTCTATGTGATATTCCTGTGATCAAAGCTGAATTTTCAGCATCATTACTCCAGTCTTCAGTGTCACATGATCCTTCAGAAATCATTCTAATATGATGATTTGATGCTCAAGAAACATTTATGATTATTATCAATGTTTTTCTGCTTCATATTTTTGTGGAAACTGTGATACAATAACATTCAAAGTTTGGGGTAATTAAGAAAAAAAATAATTTCAATATATTTCAAATAAATGTTGTTTTGAATCCTGAAAAAATATATATTTCACAATATTGCTGTATTTATTTAATGCATTTTTTATCAAATAAATGCAGCCTTGGTGAGCAGAACTTCTTTCAAAAATATATGTATATATATATATATATAGATAGATAGATAGATAGATAGATAGATAGATAGATAGATAATTATTCCAACCGTCTGACCAGTAGTGTATACTTTACTATTCCTTATTTCTCAGCTATACCAAGCACAACTAACATTGTTTTTCCTCTACAGAGGAGGTCGTGATCCACACAGAGCCAGAACCTGCCGTGAAGAAGATTGAGACAGTGGTCAAACTTGACTCAGTAGGAAACTTTACAAAATATGTCTATCAACTATCAGTCAAATATTTGGACACACATATAAATTTACTTTTTTTTTAAGGCGTTGGATTGAAGACTGAACAAAAGCAGCCAAGTTTGCAGTGATGCATATTTCTTCTTCACTATTGTTTATACCATCAAATAAGAGAGTTTTCATTTGTGTCACATGTTTTCATCACTACATCATGCAGACTATTTTTTTGTTTTTTTTGTTTTCATGACTGCACTATTAGATATTATAAACAATATGTAGTTGTTTCCAAACTTTTGGCTGGTAGGCTACTGTAAATCATATTCTTACATAATAGGGATTTAAAAAAAAAAATGTATTGTTTATATTTAAAAAGAGATTATGCTTTTGAACTTGTTCATTTTATTGAATCTGTTTCAGGCGTCTGATGCTGTGGTTAAAGTTGATATGGTATGTAAACAGATATCAGATGTGTTTCTTTCTTTCTTATTATTTTCAGTGCCTGTAACATCATAACAGCTAACAAAAATATATTCAAAGAACATTTTTCTAATGTTCCCATTAAGTTATAAAAACATTATTTCTGAAAACGTCCAGTTTTCATTTCCATTTTATCATTTTGCAAACATTATGTTAACGTTACTTTTGAATGTTCTCTGAACTTTCTGAAACAAGTAACATTTAAAAAATGTTAGAAGAACATTCAACTAAATGTTTTTGTGCAAATGTTTTGAGAACACAATTATTAAAGACCAGATAACTTTGAATGAACGTTTTATTAATGTTACTGGAAGAACGTTTGTTCATAACTGTGAGAGAACCTTTGCCACAACGTTATCCAGAGTTCTGAGAACATTCCCTGTTAGCTGGGAAAACATTAACATTTATAAATTCATTATTTTTGTGTGAAAAGGGCTTTTGAATTTTGTGTCTTGAACATTGTGACAGCCAGATGATGAGAAAGGTGGGAAAGGGAAAAAGAAGCGCAAGAAGGGTGAAGAGGTTGAAGAGGAGGAACTGGATGAAAGCATGCTGGACTGGTGGTCCAAATACTTTGCCTCGATTGAAACACTGAAAGAGGTGAGAGATATAGAAGAATGACATTATTTTACAGTTGGCAGAAGATGCCTTGAAATCCATAAAAATGCATGATTCAGTTTTTTTGAACTGAGAAAACTGTATACTATTTTATGAACGATTTAGATCATTAAAGCACAAGAAGCAGAAGCTGAAGAGAAGGAGGAGTTTGACTCTGGAGAGGGTGGAGGTAACTGAAGCAGTGTCACTGATTATATCTCTAACACAAGACACCTGTAGAAATCTAATAACTTCCATCAATCTGCACTGTATCAAGTTTTTTTCTTTTTTTCTTTTTTATTCCCTAATGGAACAGTTTATCGAACCTTTAGACAAAATATTAAAAAAAAAAGAAGTTGTGCAAAACTGTGCAAAAATATGCAATTCAGTGCAGATGCTGATATTAATATGTATAAAAAGTAAGATGAAATTCTGATACTTGATAGTCATGTGCCTCAACAAGTAAAGACATAACATAATGATACATTTTCAAATCATTAGTTAATGATTAATTAAAGCAGACAACTGAAAGTTGAAGTACATGGCTTCAACCAATTGTGGTAGTTAACACATTAAATTACACTATTAGTTAATAAAATATGTTATTAAGGAATTAATACATTATGACACATTTAATTAATAACAATTCATATATTACTTAATCTATTAATCATATAGAAACTTTATTAGTTGCTGATGCAGTAATCATTAATTAATGGTTTAGTTCTTCATGAGTCTTACATTAACACATGATTATCTGTGCATTAGTTAAGCATGAATTAATGCATATTAGTGCACCAGTATTGTAAAGTGTTACCAATATATTTATGCATAAGACAATTCATTATGTAAGACATATCTACAATGAAGAGGCAACTTCCATAAATTTTTTTTTTATTTTTTTTTTTATAATTCATATTTTTTTAGTACTGCCCAGATATGTTATTTGACAGATATTTACATATAATCCATACTTACTACATAAATAATCCTGTAAATAAAAGTTTGCATGCCCTCTGTTGAAAATCAATGCTTGTTTGTTCTCTTCTGTTCTTTACACTGGTGACCAAATATGTTCTTATTGCCTCTGATTTGAAAGGCACCAAGAAGAAGAGAGGAAAGGGAAACAAGAACAAAGCCATGCCTGGGGAGGGTGCACCAGAGAAGAAGAAGCACAAAATAGAAGAGCTGAAGGTACATTTGTTGTTAGGTCTTTAAAAACAAAAGTACATTTGAAAAGAGAAGGCAGAGGTGAAGTTGTTCACCTCTTTGGAGAGCAGATGGGTAGGGCCGTTCCAGTCCGATTTTTTTTTTTTAATTCAGATTCCAGGTTCTGGAATCTATGGGCTCGATTTCAAGAATCGATTCCTCACTGTTGTTTGTGATTCTTTTTTGCAATCAAAAGATTAGAGGAACATGTTTACATAATCTGGCCATGAACACAATATAGGAAGGTCATAGAAAGTAGCCTTCTCCTAATATGAAGGCTCACAAAAAAGAAGATAAACGATACACTTATTCAAGGATATGAATTTAATGCATGGATGGTGCAAGAACATAAAATCTTCTAAAGTCTAAAATGCATGTGCACAGTTCAGTTTAATGATAAAGACATCTATTATGTCTTCATGTAGTCTGAGCGACATTCAAAACCTTCAGTTATAAACCAGTTTCACCATGTAACACTAAATCGTTGAGTTTGTTTCCTCTTCAGGTGTACAACAGAGAGCTCGAATACGAGTATGACACCTTTGAAGATTGGCTTCACACCTTTAACCTGTATCGAGGGAAGTGTTCTGATGATGCTGATGTTGAGCAGAATGCAGCAGATGAAGACAGACTTATTGGCAAATTCAAGGTTTGTCATCACCATTGCCCAATGCCATCTTTTCATTGCTATTTTTCCATGTACAATTTAAACACATCTGCTGCTTTATTATTGCTACTGATTTCTACATGTTAGATTAATAGTAACTTAATCGAAACTATGAAATAACACAGAATGGAATTATGTAGTGACCAAATCTAATCAGAACAAATGTTTTATTTGAGCTTCATCAAAGTAACACTATAAAATATGGTCTCATTTTTTTTACATTATTGCATTAACATGAACCAACAATAAGCAATACATTCTTACAGCATTTTTTAACCTTTGTTCATGTTAGTTCACACTATTGTTAACAGATACAACTTTTGATCTTAAAAATGTATTAGTAAATGTTGAAATTAACATTAACTAAGATAAATAAATGCTGTAGAAATACAAAATATAAATAATGTTCATTGTTAATTACACTTACTAGGGATGTGCGCAATTTCTCTGCAATGACACTAATAATCGGTACTGTAAACAATAATCACAAAAACTACAAAAACTGAATCTGGCCCCAGATGATTTCAATTTCAACAATATGAATCTGTATATCAATGGTCTATGAACCGGGTGTCTTTTCCAGTTTGATAGAGTAAATGTCAGTCAAATTTTCATACGATTTGTAGTTCATTCAGTTCATTCTACCATACAAATAGCGTGACCCAAAGAGTGATCTGAAGCTCATCTCTGAGTTTATTTGCTGTGTTCACCTTAGGGCTCCATGTGTATCTACAAAGTCCCTGTATCAGATGAGGTGTACAGAGAAACGGGATTTGATTCCAACATGGGAATGTTCCAGAACATTCCACATAACGATCCGATTAACGTCCTCGTCCGGGTCTATGTCATCAGGGTATGTAGTACCACAGACCTCAGAGCAGTGCATTGAGTCTTTTTCTGTTTGGCCATTTGAACAATTGTAATGCCTTTGTCTCAGGCAACAGATCTGCATCCCGCAGACATCAACGGGAAGGCCGACCCATACATCGCCATCAAGCTCGGAAAGTCAGACATCAAGGACAAAGAGAATTACATCTCTAAACAACTCAACCCTGTGTTTGGAAAGTTAGTACTGTTGATTTAAAGTCTCCTCATTCATTATTAGATAACATTAAAGCTAACATCAACTGCCTTCAAACTCCCAGGTCATTTGATATTGAAGCGACACTCCCAATGGATTCTACCCTCACTGTGTCCATCTATGATTGGGATTTGGTGGGAACCGATGACCTGATTGGGGAGACGAAGATTGACTTGGAGAACCGTTACTACAGCAAACACAGGGCAATATGTGGTATCAGCTCCAGCTATGCAATGTATGCAATTCTTCTTTTAAACACATTGACACTTGGTGACTACTGATGGAGGTTGTGTTCAGAGGTGTTTTTATATTTTTGGTTTAAAGTGTAATTTTGTTGTGTTTTCGCCATTTTAATTAGTTTTTTTTTTTTTTTTTTTTTTTATAAAGTTCTATATTATTTTAGGGATGCACCAAAATTTTGCACCAAAATTTTGGACAAAACAGCTCTTTTCGGTTTTTGGCTAAACTAGTTTTGGAGGATGACACCGATGTTTGATTAGCACTTAATTAGGCATGTTTTGACTGTGTTCAGTGTCTATTTCGTGCTCACAATATGGATAAGCTACAACAGTTAAACATGTCAGCTGTTTGGACACTAGCTCTGGATTGATAATATTCATTTCTCGATTTTAATCTGTATTGATATGGTTTCTTAAACAGCTGTAGCGCCTCAGTTCAAGTGACAGCACGGATCATTACTACTAGTTACAGCACAAAATAAACATGGGTGAATATCAGAAACAATCAGCGTTTCAACTGGAGAAAGACCTCAGTAAAACAGCTTTGAGGCTAGACTGTCATTTAACATCACATTTACCTCAAGAAAGCTATTCAGTGTCCTTAAACGCATTAGCTAGCTGGAAAAAATAAGTCTAGAGAAGAGCATTTTGCTATGCTCTGTATTGATATCCAATTTCAATATATATAAATACTCAATGAAACTCAATTATACTGAAATAACTCTGTAATAAATCTTATAAATCACTTATAAACATTATTATGAATGGGGAAAATGTCATGATCTGAGGTAGCTAGAGGTAACAATATTACTTCAAAATAGGATGGATAAAACTTTTCCTACTGTTTTTCTTTTAGTCATGGCTATAATGTGTGGAGGGACCCATTGAAGCCAACGCAAATCCTTGCCAAACTCTGCAAAGATGGAAAAATGGATCCGCCCCAGTACGGCCCCGGAGGAAGAGTGAAAGTTGCGAACAGAGTTTACACAGGACCCACTGAACTCGAGGATGAAAATGGTATGTACGTTTTCACAAAGCATTTCGAAAGGGAACAAGTCTAATGGTGGTCATCTTGGTAAATTAGCAACAATCACCTTGTTCTGAATCACTGAGTTCCCATCGGAGAGCAGCACATCAGAACAAATGCACATACTTTTCTACGGCAGGACTGAAGAAACAGACGGACGAGCACCTGGCTCTTGCTGTACTAAACCGCTGGGAAGAAATTCCACGAATAGGCTGCAAGCTGGTTCCAGAGCACGTGGAGACAAGGTCTCTCCTGAATCCTGATAAACCTGGGATTGAGCAGGTCAGGAATAATGTCCCAAAAGCATCGCTGTCAGATAACGAAATGACGATAATGAACCGTTAGTGAATGTGAGTGCTTGTGATGTAGGGGAGAATTGAGATGTGGGTGGACATGTTCCCGAAGGATATGCCTGCACCAGGACCAGCTATTGATATTTCACCTAGGAAGCCAAAGAAGTAGGAAGCACTTGGTGAAAGTTTTTGGCCAAATACAGATGACTATTTTATACTCAAAATACGTTTTCGTCATTGACAGATTTGAGCTCAGGGTGATTGTGTGGAACACAGATGAAGTCGTTCTGGAGGACGATGACATTTTCACAGGGGAAAAATCGAGTGACATATTTGTTAGAGGGTACGGGATATTTTTCTCTTGTTTCTCTGAAAAAAATAAAAGAGCTGACTGTGACTTTTTATTCATAATTTTGACTTTATTTCTTGCTATTCTGACTTTTTTTTTCTCAAAATTGCGAGAAAAAAGTCTGAATTGTTAGGTATAAACTCACAATTACATTTTTTAATTGCAAGTTTTCAGCTCACAATTCTGACTTTACGTTTGAATTGTGAGAAAAAAAAATTATTGCAAGAAATAAAGAATTGTGAGATATAAACTCGCAATTCATAAAGCTAATTGTGAGCTTATACATAACATTTCAGACTTTTATCTCGAAATTCCAAATTTTTATCTTACTTTCTCACTTTATTTCATGCTATTCTAACCTTATTCTATAAAAGTCTGAATTGTTAGGTATAAACTCACAATTACATTTTTAATTGTGAGTTTATATCACGCGGAATCTGACAGAAAAATAAGTAAATTAAGTAAGTCAGAATTGCGAGATATAAACGTGCAATTAAAAAAGCTAATTGTGAGTTTATACCTACTAATTCAGACTCTCTTGCAATTCTGAGTTTGTATCTCAAAATTCTAACTTTTTTCTTGTAATCACCAGTTTATATCTTGTAATTCTGACTTTATTTATTGCAATTCTGAGCATTGTGAGATATAAACTCATAATTGCAAGAAAAAGTCTGAATTGTGTGAGATAAACTAGAATTTAAAAAGGTAATTGCGATTTCTTGCAATTCTGAATGTTTTCTCAATTCTCTGCATTTATTTGATGAAAAATGCAATAAAAACAGTAACATTGTGAAATATAAATGTCACGTGATTCTTCCGAAATATATATATAGCGTTTATGATCAGAAGGGTACCAACTAACTGTGCCATCACTATGCAACTTGTGACCAACAGATGGCTGAAAGGCCAACAAGAAGACAAGCAGGACACAGACGTCCACTATCACTCGCTGACCGGAGAGGGCAATTTCAACTGGCGCTTTGTTTATCCCTTCGACTACCTACAGGCCGAAGAGAAGATCGTCATCTCAAAGAAAGAGTCCATGTTTTCTTGGGATGAGACCGAGTATAAAATTCCTGCCCGACTGAATTTGCAAGTGTGGGATGCAGATCATTTCTCTGCAGATGACTTCTTGGGTGTGCTGTTGTGTTTTACTAATCTTTTTATATTCAGGCTCAGTCTTAATGGCCTTCATTTATATGGTCACATGTGTGTTTGCTTTTTGTTTCAGGTGCAATCGAACTTGACCTGAATCGATTTCCTCGAGGTGCAAAGACAGCGAAGCAGTGCTCCATTGACATGGTCCTTAATGAGCAAGATATGCCCATGGTCAACCTCTTCAAACAGAAGAGAATTAAAGGCTGGTGGCCGTTTGTGGCTCGAGATGAAAATGATGAGTTGGAAATTACAGTAAGTGACCTGCAAATAAAATGTCTGCACATAGACAGGTGGTGCTGGGGAGGAGGAGGATGAAAGTGATGTGAACACAGTGACACTAGTACTAGACAATTCAAATGCATGCAAGTTCATTGGCTGAAGGATCACTAATAACACGAAGCAGTTGGCTGGTAGATTTCACATGAAGTATGACTACTATATGTGAAATATTTCTTGTTGAAATTTTCCCCTTCCATGCTTTCAAATGCCAAATCTTACACTTCTGCATATTCAAACTCAATTGCATGATACACAACATTCTGAACAACAATGCAAATCATATGGACTACAGTAATTATACTTTTTGACATTTTTGGAGCTTAGTAGTAAAAATCATCTTTCAACTGTGCTTTGAACATTCTTCAGAGTATCTTGCTTTGTTTCAGTAAAAGAAAGAAAATCATACAAATTGTAAACGCTCATCTTTTTTGCATGATATTAACCTGTGAATGATACAATGTTACTCCTAAACCATCAGTGGGAACTGGCAGCATTTTTTGCTCAGCTCTGATGTCTAGTTTAATGGGTTTTTTATACCTTAAGGGAAAAGTAGAAGCAGAGCTTCACCTGCTGACAGGTGAGGAGGCAGAGAAGAGTCCTGTTGGCGAAGGACGCAATGAACCAGAGCCTCTAGAGAAACCAAAGTAAGATCAGCATTTACACCAACTTTTACATCTACATCTACAATATTTCAGTCATTTGCCACTGACAATTTTTCACTTTCACTAGTCTAAAAACTTTTTGTTTGTTGAACTACACATTATACATCACTTTATATTTATAATGCTGAAATATTCTATCATACAATTTTTTAAAAGAGATTTTTTACAACATCCCCAACCCCCAGAAAAACAGTCATTATAGTTTGTCAATTGCAAAGGTTTGAAGGGTTTTGACTTATATTGATGAGCTAAAACATTATGTATGACCAGTCACAGGTGAAGCAAATATCGTTGATCATCTTCTAACAGGGCCACATATTAAGGTCTGGTTAGATTAGATGGTCAGCAGACAATCAGTTCTTGTAATCAACGTGTTGGATGCAGGAGAAATGTGCCGGAATCAAGATCTGAATGACTTTGACAAGAGCCAATTTGTTATGGCAAGGTTACTGGGCCAGAAACGGCAAGACTTGTGTGTTGCTCCTGGTCAGTGGTGAGAATTTACTAACAGTGTCCAAGGAGGGACAAACCACAAACCACCAATCATCATTGATGCATGAGGCCACAAAGGCTATCCCGTCTGGTCCGAGCCAACAGAAGGTCTACTGTGGCACAAGTCACACAATATTTTAATGATGGTTATAGGAGGAATGTGTCACAACGATCAGAGTGCCTATGATGACCCGGTCCACCGTTGACAGCACCTACAATGGGCATGAGCGTTGGAACTGGACCTTGGAGCAGTGGAAGAAGGTCGCCTGGTCCGAAGAGTCCCATTCTCTTTTTCATCACATGGACGGTCGTGTGTGTGTGCTGCATTTAGCTGGGGAAGTGATGCACCAGGATGCACTGTGGGATGATGACAAGCCGGTGGAGGGAGTGTGATGCTCTGGCCAATGTTCTGCTGGGAACCCTGGGTCCGGGCATGTGTCACCAACCTAAACATTGTTGCAGACCTGGTACACCTTTCATGACAGTGGTGCTCCCTGGTGGAATCCTTTCATCACGATAATGCACCCTCCCACACTGCACTCATTGTTTAGGAATGGTTTGAGGAAAATGAAGAGATCAAGTTGTTGCCCTGGCCTCCAAATTCCCCAGATCTCAATCCATCTGTGGGATGTGCTGGACCTACAAATTCTTCACCTCACAACCTACAGGAATTGAAGGATCTGCTGCTCATGTCTTGGTGCCAGAAACCACAGGACACCTTCAGGGTTCTGGTAGAGTCTAGGCCTCGTGAGTCGGCAGTGTTTTGGCAGCACACGGAGGACCAACAGCATTTTAGGCAGGTGGACATAATGTTTTGGCTCATCTGTGTATATGTTAGATTAATGTTTTCCTGTTATTAGCATGCATCATCATCACGTCGCATGAGCAGCTATGGCTAGTAGCACCGATCTCGTCATGCGAAATGAATGACCACGGCCAATGGCAAGGTTCCATTCATTTAGGAGGGAGGAGATGGATCTGTCCCCAATCTGATGAGGGTGACCAGGTGGTCTGCTTCAGCTGGTGGGAGCATGTCTTTTCAGTGTGGCGGGCAACAGTGCTGGCTAGGTCGCCATGGGCAGGAGTATGACTTTCAGGCCGGGCCACATCCAAACAGAGCCATGTGGCGACAAGTAATTATGTCTGTGAATTTTGACAGATCGGTGTGTAGGGTGACAGCCGCATTTGTCTTAAGGTCAAACCAGCGAACACAATTTGATGTTGGCAGCACATATGAAATGACTGTAGTCTTCTGGCATCTTGCAATTGAAGAGTCCAAGTCTCTGAACCGTACAGAAGGATTGGCAACATGCAGGTAGAATAGAACTGGAGTTTTGTACTAAGCTGGGTCCTCTGTTGACACCAAAGGTTCTGAAAAGACCTCATTGCTGAAGCACCCAGACTGATTCGACGTGCAGCCTTGCACCTTCCATCTGATTTTTGTACACTACCTATATACATGAACTGTGTGACATTTTTTCACCTGCTGACCCCAGACAGTGGTATTCCCAATATTGGATTCACTGCCCAAGCTCTGCAGTTTGGATTTTTGCCATGACATGTGTAGGCCCAGGTGGGAAGCCTTTCGCTTGAGATGCTCAAGAGATGTTGCCAGTTTTGATGCAGACTCATCTAGCAACAAGACATCATCTGCATAGTCTAGGTCAGTGAAGTCATGTTCTGGTAGCTTAACAACCTTCCATGATGCTATTCGCTCAAGGATCCAATCCATGGCTCTGCAGAAAAGTGCTGGAGCCAGAACACAGCCCTGCCTGACTCCAGAGGTGGTTGTGATTTCCTCAGAAAGTGAGCCGTTAACCCTCACTCTAGCAGTAGTGCCTGAATGGAGGTCCTTGAGATCTAGCAGGAAAGTTGGTATACCGATGCCCCAGTGCGCTCCACGGTGCTTGACGATCCACAGTTACCTGCTGCCTTAAAATTGACATAGGCTACTATGAGAGGATGGATGAACTTGTGGTGTATTTCTGATAGAAACGAGGATAACGTCTGTTGTAGATCTGCTTGAAGTAAAACCTGATTGTTGAGGGTAGCGCTGAGACACAAGAATCCTTGCTAACAGGACGTGAGCTTTCCCGGAACTGACAAAAGTGTGATGGGTCTATAACAGAAACATTCATTCCTTGGCCCCTTACCCTTGTTCAGAGCCACAATAATTCCTTCTTTCCACTTAGCAGGAATATGCTCAGAAGACCACACCTGCAAAAACAGTTTTTTTGGAGAGAGTTGATGCCGCATTTCAGTCGTTCTGGTGGAATTCCGTCTGAATCGGATTCAGTGGTCAAATCGAAACAACGGTATAGCTGGTGGGTGATTGGGTGCATTTGAGAAGTATTCCCGCCATTGATGCAGGATATCGGATTGACTACAGCATATTGAGCCAACTGCTTTAAGGATCGAGGTGGTGCCTTGAGTCCCATATGAACCCTGTATCTTGCTGATGTTCCTGTATGCTGCTTTTAAATAGTTCTGATGTAGCCCATCCTCTACTGTGAAGCATATTACCAGTCCCTAGCAAATGAGGCAGTGTTTTGCCTTGGCCCTAAAGATTCCCTGAAGCCACTCTGCCTTGTTACCGGCTAAACAGACTCAAACTTTCACATCAATTGTATCCATTGCTTCATGGGATAGCCACAGTTTCCGATGAGATCTTCTGTAGCTAATGATGTCTTTGGCAACTCTGCGGATATGAAATGACTGTAGTCTTCTGGCATCTTGCAATTGAAGAATCCAAGTCTCGGAACCGTACAGAAGGATTGGCAACATGCAGGTAGAATAGAACTGGAGTTTTGTACTAAGCTGGGTCCTCTGTTGACACCAAAGGTTCCGAAAAGACCTCATTGCTGAAGCAGCCAGACTGATTCGACGTGCAGCCTTGCACCTTCCATCTGATTTTTGTACACTACCTATATACATGAATTGCATGACATTTTCCACCTGCTGACCCCAGACAGTGGTATTCCCAATATTGGATCCACTGCCCAAGCTCTACAGTTTGTTTTTTTGCCATGACATGTGTAGGCCCAGGCGGGAAGCCTTTCGCTTGAGATGCTCAAGAGATGTTGCCAGTTTTGATGCAGACTCATCTAGCAACAAGACATCATCTGCATAGTCTAGGTCAGTGAAGTCATGTTCTGGTAGCTTAACAACCTTCCGTGATGCTATTCGCTCAAGGATCCAATCCATGGCTCTGCAGAAAAGTGCTGGAGTCAGAACACAGCCCTGCCTGACTCCAGAGTTTGTTGTGATTTCCTCAGAAAGTGAGCCGTTAACCCTCACTCTGGCAGTAGTACCTTAATGGAGGTCCTTGAGATCTAGCAGGAAAGTTGGTATACCGATGCCCCAGTGTGCTCCACGGTGCTTGATGATCCACAGAGTGACCTGCTGCCTTAAAACTGACATAGGCTACTATGAGTGGATGGATGAACTTGCGGTGTATTTCTGATAGAAACAAGGATAACATCTGTTGTAGATCTGCTTGAAGTAAAACCTGATTGTTGAAGGCAGCGTTGAGACACAAGAATCCTTGCTAACAGGACGTGAGCTTTCCTGGAACTGACAAAAATGTGATGGGTCTATAACAGAAACATTCATTCCTTGGCCCCTTACCCTTGTACAGAGCCACAATAATTCCTTCTTTCCACTGAGCAGGAACATGCTCAGAAGACCACACCCCCAAAAACAGTTTTTTGGAGAGAGTTGATGCCGCATTTCAGTCGTTCTGGTGGAATTCCGTCTGGGCCGGCAGCACAGCCATGATGCAGCCTTTGAATAACTGCGTGGACCTCGTCTAATGATAGAGCGTGAGGTGATATATTTGAATCATCGAGAGCTGAATCGAATTCAGTGGTCAAATCGAAACAATGGTATAGCTGGTGGGTAACTGGGTGCATTTGAGAAGTACTCCCGCCATCGATGCAGGATATCGGATTGACTAGAGCATATTGAGCCATCTGCTTTAAGGATCAAGGTGGTGCCTTGAGTCTCATGTGAAACCTGTATCTTGCTGATGTTCCTGTATGCTGCCTTTAAATTGTTCTGATGTAGCCCATCCTCTACTGTGAAGCATATTACCAGTCCCAAGCAAATGAGGCAGTATTTTGCCTTGGCCCTAAAGACACCCTGGAGCCACTCTGCCTTGTCACCGGCTAAATGAACTCGAGCTTTCGCATCAGTTGTATCCATTGCTTCATGGGATAGCCACGGTTTCCGATGAGATGTTTGTAGCCAATGATGTCTTTGGCAACTCTGCGGATAGTATCACTGATTGTTGCCCATGCAATCTCAACATCCTCTGATAGGTCATCCAGCACTAAGAAATTATCCTTGATGGTGACATTATAGCGCTGGGCCATCTCGAGCTTGTCTGTCAACATCTGCACACTGAATGTGTGGATATTTCGTCTTCGAAACACAACCCAGTGGCCTTTATGCCCTCGGAGGAACATAGAGAAAGAAGACGGCCTGAATTGTCATTTGAAGGACCCGGCAGTCCATGGCCCTGGGTTTGCATTCATGTCGCCAAGAATGAGCAGTTCGTCCTGTTTTGGCAATGACTGTATTGTGGAAGCCAGCTGATGGTAGAAACTGTCCTTTGCCATGGCATCAGCATCCTCTGTTGGGGTGTAGGCAACTATAAGTGAGAGTTGTCCCTGCCGATGGAGAAGCTGTGTATACAGGAGTCCCGCAGGACTAATGCCACTACCTTTGTGTGATCAATGCCGCACGAGAGCAGTATGGTAGCACCATTGACCATTCGCTGCTCATGGCCTGACAGCCACGCCTTGGTAATACCGGCTGTGACAATGTTGTACTTAGCCAGTTCATTGACAAGTGCCACCTGGTAACCAGACAGTTCAGGGTGATGATGTTCCAGGTCGCAATGTGGGTAACTGATTGCAAATTGACTTTTGGAGCTCTCTGCTCAACCTTCATCCGAGAACTGCCATCCCAAGAAGGACTTGAGACGGTCCTCTTCATAAAGGTGCGATCTTGCAGTATTGATTAAAGAGTACAATAAATCTAATAAATAAATAAACAAATAAATAATAAATAAATAGAAAAATATGGCTTTGCATATTCTGATTTAAAGGTAATCTCTCCTGTCATTAATACCTTCAAGAAAATGAATGATACTCCACCTTACAAACAAAATTAGAATCATACCCCTTTCAGGTTTCAAATGATAGATCCCATTTTCTTTAATTTGTCACAAAATCTCTAAAACATGCTGTTTTTAAGAAAAATCTGTCTCCCCAGATATCAGCCTGCTACGAAGTTTGAAGCATTTGATTATGATGTACTTTAAAACCGTTACCTAACCCTAACCCTAACCCTAACCTTCTACCCAGAAACTTTGAGAAGCAGCTGCCAATTTAATTAAATTCACTTTACATTCCAGTTTATTTGTAAACCGGATTCTTAAATGGGAGGTAAGTTTATACAGGAATCTGGGGCCTCATGTATAAAACGCTGCGCAGAAACTGTCCTAAATTTGATCTTACAATAATTTCTCTGACATGCATACATGTAATTCATAGAATGAACGTACACACAGAAAATTAGCATACGCCTCCCTTTTTAGATGTGAAATCTATAAATCTATAAATGATCTTGAACTTGCGCGCAGCTGAATGGTTTCAGTTCTCTGCGTTTTAAACGATACATAATTAATATCATTTACATATAAAAGATCACCAGTCATTGTCCAAATCCTTGGCGAGCTGCAAGAATAGCTTAGATTTCCAAAAACCTGCAGCAATCTGACCAGGAAAAGTGTGTACGTCTGCTCAGACCCTGACGTGGCTCTAAGCACTTTTCCACGTCAAAGACCGTTTTTATAAATATGAGCGTTGGCGTTGATTTAAGTGTACACACACTCTAAGATCAAATCTGTGCGTACACACGCTTTATAAATGAGGACCCTGGTTACTATATAATGTGTCTTGTGATCAGAACAGACATGGAATCTCTCATATGTTAAGATTTGGATTATTTTTGTTTTGTGAGTTAGCAAAAGAGTTTTATTGGCAGTCAGCATAATGACAATTTTTTTTTAAAGCTAATATGTGCTTGTTTTCAATTTTTATATCCATTGACAAGGCTTTCAATAAATTTTGGGCTAGAGGGTAAAATGGACAAATATCTGAATATTTATCAAATGACACTAAACGTGTGGACAGTGTTAACTGTCTGTGCATCATAAATATTATATAATATATAAAAATATCTTGAAATATATCACTGCCATTGTTTCGACTCAAGATTCACACCAATAATGTTTTTTTAAAGGCACATTTATAAAAGCTACTTAAATGTCTTGATTGAACAAAGGCCTAATCCTGTGAAACCCTGTCTGTGAAACTAGGCCTTGATGTACTTAAATCACTTTAAGTAAATTAAACATTTCAAGGGGAGCTGTCTGTGTTGATAAACCATTTGGTTATGCTATTTACAGAAACATTATAATAATAGAAATAATAAATCCCCCATTAAACATGTCTGAATAAGTTGAGAATAAATCCCAACGCGTAATGACAGCTAAAGTTCGCCCTCTGCTGTGCCGCAGACTTTTACCATGAGTTTTTCTTTGTCCCACCAGCCGTCCTGACACAACCTTCCTGTGGTTCCTTAGCCCTCTAAAGGCAATCCGCCATCTCGTCTGCAACCAATACAAGTGGCTGGTCATCAAAATTGTGTTGGCGCTGTTGATATTAGCAATGGTGGGCTTGTTTCTGTACAGTATGCCAGGTTACATGGTGAAAAAGCTTCTAGGTGCTTAAAAAGCTTTCCCAATGCCTGCAGTATTTGATATAATTTCAATGTTATTTCACATGGAATTATGTATTTGTTTGTTGAAGTCATTTGTTAAAAATCATTACTGCTTTAATGGGCAAAGCCCAACTGAGAACAAAGTTCATCAAACTCTTTTTGAAGACTTTTTTGGGAAACACTATAAAAGCATTTGCAGTTTTGGCTTTTCAAATTTTAAGTGTTCCTTTCCAACCATAGTTGTTAGCTGTTTGTGTTTCAAAAAACATTTGACTGCATAGCCAATGCTGATGTAAAATGTTTTTTTTGTTGTTTTGTTTTTTATATCAGTTCGTTCGTTTCTGGGGTTATCAGATTGTTGGAAGTTATTTCTTCACTGAAAGATGTGCTTTTGTGTGCTTTGGCTGCTACTAATAAATCAACAATAAAAAAATTTAAAAACTAAACGTGCATTTTATTTATTAACAGTGAAAATCTTGCCACTTTTCATACTACATTTTCTGCACCTATACTCAAACTAATCCAATCGTGAATATTTTGCAATAAACAGGCACATTTAAAATCCATTTGTAAGCATAAATTGAACAGCCATCCTTGTTTTCCATTTGAGATTCACTACTTTTTTTTGTTTTGTTGAACAGCTACTCAAACACTTGAGCCCATGCATGAGCACTAATGTGCACTATTACACACGAAGGCATTTTAATTATTGCTTTGAACCTGCCAAAAGTGCATGCCATCAGTGAGACGTAAAAATTGCCTATGTCCACAATATTTAAAAGCATGTTCAATGGTTTTGTCCCACCAGCCGCCCTGACATTGCATTGCTGTGGTTCCTTAGCCCGCTAAAGGCCATCCGCCATCTCATCTGCAACCAATACAAGTGGCTGGTCATCAAAATTGTGTTGGCGCTGTTGATATTAGCAATGCTGGGCTTGTTTCTGTACAATATGCCAGGTTACATGGTGAAAAAGCTTCTAGGTGCTTGAAAAGCTTTCTCAATGCCTGCAATATATGATATTACTTCAGTGTTATTTCACCTGGAATGATGTATTTGTTTGTTGAAGTATATATAGGGTGAATTCAGGTTGATTGGGGCACTTTTTCCAAGTCATCTCAATGGCAAAATGTGTCCCAATCACCCTGAATTCACCCTACTTATTTTGTTAAAAATCATTACTGCATTAATGGGCAAAGGCCAACTAAGAACAATGTTAATACATTTTTGGGAAACGCTATATTTGCAGTTTTGGCTTTTCAAATTTTAAGTGTTACTTTCCAAACATAGCCGTTAGCTGTTTGTGTTTCAGAAAACATACACAATCTAAAAACATGTCTCATTTCTCTGCATTTCCAATGCTGATGTAAAATGTTTTTTTGTTTTTTTTTAAATATCAATTCATTTGTTTCTGGGGTTATCAGATTGTTGGAAGTTATTTCTTCACTGAAAGATGTGTTATTGTGTGCTTTGGCTGCTACTAATAAATCAATAATAAAAAACGAAACGTGCACTTTATTTATTAACAGCTGGCGAAAATCTTTTCATGCTACATTTTCTGCATCTATTGGAGAACCAGTCCAATCATGAATCATCTGAGCGCAATTCCTGTCTATTCAATATTTTGCAATAAACAGGCACATTTAAAATCCATTTGTAAGCATAAATTGAACAGCCATCTTTGTTCTTCATTAGTGATTCAACACTCGAGTTCTAGGCGGTTTCATTGAACAGCTACTCTTGAACACTCGAGCCCATGCATGAGCACTAATGTGCACTATTACACATGAAGGCATTTTAATTATTGCTTTGAACCTGCCAATAGTGCATGCCATCAGTGAGACAAACATGTAAAAATTGTCAATGTTCACAATTTTTAAAAGCTTGTTCAATGGTTTTGTCCCACCAGCCGCCCTGACATTGCAATGCTGTGGTTCCTTAGCCCACTAAAGGCCATCCGCCATCTCGTCTGCAACCAATACAAGTGGCTGGTCATCAAAATTGTGTTGGCGCTGTTGCTTCTGGCCATTGTGGCACTGTTCCTCTACAGTATGCCTGGCTATATGGTCAAGAAACTCCTGGGTGTCTAAGTGGAGAAAACAGATTCATTTAGTAGCTTAATGGAATAAATAACTCACCCAAAAATGAAAACCATCCCATAATTTACTCACCATCCTAGATGCATATGACTTTATTCTTCCTGATGAACACAATCTGAGATACATTAAAATACATTATCCTGGCTCTTTCAAGCTTTCAAATGGGAGTGAATGGTGCCATTTTTTGGAAGCCTAAAAAAAAGCATGTATAGCTGTTACCAGAAGCTAGTGATTATAGTCTATAAAGTTATAAATATGGATATATTTTTCTTATATAAATGCATCGCTTCAGAAGACCTTTATTAACTCCAATTGCGTTTGGCAGAAAGAAGAAAGTCATATACACCTAGAATGGCTTGAGGTTCAGTAAATCATGGGATCATTTTCATTTTTGGGTGAACTATCCCTTTAATCTCTTCTACATCATACGTTTGAAATGCATTAATTGAAACATGATTTGTATGTCTGCATTCGGCAAAATAAAGACATCAGTTAACAGTCTTCAGTCTTTATTGGCACATTGCGTTCATTGTTTTAGGTTGGGGTGAGTTTGTCTTATTTTCAGTGGAGAAACTTTATCATACACAACTCACATAAGTTTGTTACAAAATTGCCAAAGCAATCCAGTTTGTAACAATAAAAAATAGATGTTACTACCATTAATGAATAGGTGAATAAAGTAAAATTTTAAACAATGTATTTATTTTATTTTGTATAAGCTTAACTGTATCACTGTAAACTTCCCTAAATCTGTCCTAAAATCCCCCTCTGGTGAAAATCAAGTTTTTAATGTTGTTTAAATGTCTTTGGGGTGTTTTTAATATGCTATCACAAACTACCTTGTAACCAATCACGTAAACATGCCGGCGGACATTAGCATATCATTGACTATGCCATGAGGCAGGGGAGTCTCGAGAGAAGCCAGGTATATTTTTCTGTTGATCTGAAAAATCGTGTACATTTAGCAACATAGCGGGTGAATTACGCATATGATGTATATATTACGATGTTATGATGAACTTTCTCCACTGATGTTTTAAGTTTTTCTAAGGATACTGATTTGTAGAAGACAGACTGAGATGGCAAACAGGAACATGGTTTGTGTAACATTAGCAACACATTATTAGCTGTTTGATGACGTAGTCAGGCAAAAGGCTAATAAATATTAAAGTTATGTGTCCGATGTTGTAAATACCACTGTGCAGCATTTACTACAGTAAAGTTGAGTGAGTGGATCAGGTATAGAGGGTATGCATTGACATCACTTTCCTGCTGGAACACACTCCCTCAGCCGGACCGAGAGGCAAGAGCTGCTGCATGACTGGATTTAATAGGGGAAACTGCGAAAACGCAAGTAAAACAAGTGATTACGCTAAAGGTTGGACTTGAAAATGTTCCTTACAACTTGTCAAAGAAACCTAATCCATGGATATTGACATGCAGCCAGGAATCGTGTTTCCTGACATTTATGTGTGCCCGATTTTGACACCGGGGAAACAAAGCAAATTTGCCTTTTAACCAATTCATATAAATACAATATAGGTAGGTCTAAACTGGATGATCACTTATATCAGTGTTATACTGTATACAGTCCTAAAAATTGTATAGTTTTTGTCACTATTTAAAAAAAAAAAAAAAAAAAACATTTATATGCAGAATATAAAATGTTATACAGTGTATTGACAACTAATCAATTAAATGTTTACCAATACAATATATATAGGGTATGATTTTACCCCAAAATCCAACATTTTGACAAAATGATAACTGCAAATCCATGTTTCGCTGCTTGGAGTCCAGTTGTTTCTGTGAATTGCAGCGATCCATTTGCTTCTTTTTTCTGTAGCTTTCAGCAGTCTGTAAAAATATACCTCAGATTTCTGGTGCACATATTGATGCATATGAACAAAAGAATCATGTTAGAGGGTTGCAAAATTTAGTAGAGTTACTGTGAACTACCTACTTATAACAAACACACAAGGCAACTTACACTCATTGGTGGGCATGTACTGCCGACTGTGGCACCAGATGTCGGCGCCACGAGACGGGAGGATGAAGGCCGGGATGGGAGATAGTTGGTTCGGCCCCATTCACCAATAACAGTGGATTATCAGTGAATCCCAGCAGTCTCTGATTAAAGTTTGTAAAACTATTCAGTTAAACTATCATTGCAGAGGTGGGTGTTGGTGGTGATTGTCAGCTCCCCATCAAGATGGTCTCTTCACAAAATTAATTCACCTCTTCTTCATATCGTTTTTAAATAAGGAGACCAAGCGGTTTTGTTTATTGTCGGAACCAGGTAATATGCATTTGCGTGACGAAGGCATAGCTATTAGGGATGTCCCGATCACGTTTTTTTGCCCTCGAGTCCAAGTCATTTGATTTTGAGTATCTACCAATACCGAGTCCCGATCCGATACTGCTATAATACATAAAAAAAGAATAAAGAAGAGCGAAAAAACAGATCCAGGATCCAGGAACAGTGCTTTTCAGGTTTTTCAGGTATAACAGTAGTTTTCACGTACAGAAAATGGATAAAGTAATCAAATATAAAATATCACTGCATATTATCTTTACTGTATAAAATAAAGATTAATCATTATTGAAGTTACAAAAACTATTCAGTCAAGAGCAGTGAGTGATTTCTTTGTTATTTGTTGTTTGATTTAACATTAAAAACAGGCAGCAGGAATAGTTTTTTTTCCCTATAAGACATGCACGATCCAGTACATATACTGTTACACATGCGCTGTCTTTCTCGACTGTTATACGTTCACTTAAGACATAACCGACTATGTTTGCTAGGATACTTGCTAAGATGGGCATGTTGACATAATTTTTGTATGAATTTGTCCGCTGAAGCGCAAGACTTGAAAGAGAACTCAGTATTTGCGCGCTGACTGAAATAAGCGTGTGCGCGCTTCGGATGAGCGCACACAAATCTTCTCACAGCGCGCGCGAGTTCTCTTTCGCGTTTTGTTCTTGAAGGTTTAAATCAGCAAGGCTTAAATGAGTTAGTTTAAACACAGATAGCAGCGTGTGCTGTTCAGGTCTCACCTGCGCTCGTGCTATCAATGGCGATGACGGCGTAAATGACTGGACATTAGAGCAGACGGCACTCGCAGTTAACAGTTTACAAAGAGTAACTGTTTTGTCCACGCTTTCTGATTATTGTTGTTGTAACGTTTTGCGCATCCATCGACTGAAACATACATTATCTGAACCCTGTCTGTCTGTTTTCCACGTTGCTATTTTAAACAAACCATATTAACCAATAGATGCGTCGTCATTCGAGATGGACCGCGGTGCAAGTGCGTACCGAACCGTAAGTGGAGAACCGTACGGTTCGATTTTTTACAGAGAACCGTTGCACCCCTAATACATATATATATCCGAGTCCTGATTAGGAGGTAACGTCCGATTCCGATCGAGTCTGAAACCACGTGATCGGGCCCGATTTCCGATCGCGTGATCGGATCTGGACATCCCTAATAGCTATATCTAGCAAAATGTAGTCTGTAGTAACTAACAGTAATGAACTGGCAATTGAGTGGGTAGTTATTATGGTGTTAGGGGCGGGGCCATGCTCTGTGGCTCCAGTGCATCCTCAAGCCACCATTTTTGCCCCGCACAAACATTCCTGAACACAGAATTGGTGAAAAACAATAGATTACTATTGTAAACCCAGTTTCCTGAAACATCGAGTGGAGAGATCCACTTATGGGAAGGGCATCCTTACCCGACCTCTGCAGAAGCATCCAATTGCACCAAGTCTGGATAGACAGACAGAAGCACGCAACCAATGCCAGGTAAGGCCCCACCCCCTTACCTGAGAGCATATAAGGCCTGCACACGCTGCTATTCTGCAGTAAGTATATTCGCTTCTCGTGCGGCAAGCGGGGCAAAGCTGTTGGATCTCTCCACTCGATGTTTCAGAGAACAAGGGTTACGACAGTAACCTATTGTTCTCTTTCACCATCTCGTGTTCGAGATCCACCAATGGGAAAGACATGGACAGCTCCCTGATTGCCCAATACACTCACAGTGAGGTTCTGTAAGCCAGAGAAGGACGGTTGCCCCAAGGGGGCGGTGCCTGACATGCCCCATAATCATGCACCTGGCAGCACTGATGCACACACACGACTGCGGTGCACAGGCACGACATGAAACATGTATGAGGCCCACACATGTAAATAAACCCAACAACACATATATACACCCAGCCAGGAATGTAAATGCATGCTAGGTGACATGAATGTGCGTGGCCTGCCGGCCCATTCACCCCTTGATCCTTTATTACAATGTGTAAATGGGAAGGGAGAAAGGAAGATAACAAGGAGGGGCTATGAAGACCCCACCACCAAAACAGAATGCACTACCGAGGTTCTGGTGACATCTAGTAGGTAGTAGCGAACAAACGAGAAGCCCAGCTGGCAGCAGAGCAGATGTCCTGCAGTGACACTCCCCTGAATAAGGCCCAAGAGGCACCTAAGCCCCTTGTGGAATGAGCTCTGATGTTCCCTGGGGGCTGCACTCCCATCGATTCATATGCCACAGCCATAGCTTCCACAAGCCAATGTGAGAGGCGTTGCTTTGATATGGGACTTCCCTTGTGAGGGGCGCCAATGAAATAAAGAGCAGGTCGCTCTTCCGGAAAGCACTGGTTCTGGTCATACACCGTAATACATGAACAGCCTCTCGAACAAGCATTCAGCCTCTGATCATCCTTGGAGAAAAAGGTGGAGGGTGAAAAGCAGATGGCTCCAACACCTCCGATGTGAATGCAGGGAAGCACTCAGGCATAAAAGCCAGGTTAAAACCTTATCTCCACTAAGAGAGAATTTAGTGTACAAAGAATGAACCGAAAGTTCACTGACACGTTTAGCTGAAGCCAAGGCCAAGAGCAAACCATTCTTGAAGGACAGCAGCTTCAGGGAAATACTTCCCAGGTGCTCAAAAGGGTATTGAGACCGAGCCTCCAGCACCATGGAGAGGTCCCATTCAGGAACAGTTCTCCTGATGACTGGCAAAGAATGACGGGCACCCTTTTAATTGACAATGTAGCGCTGTTGCATTAAAGTGACAGTAGGACCAAAAAAAGCCTAGCCAGGCTCAACCTGCTCCAGCGATGTGCCGTTCTTCACTATTGGGGAGACCAGATAGATTTAACCTACAGTTCACATTCTCTTCACAGAGCCATAGAACGCCCACTAACTTGGACAGCTTGACAAGGTCATAAACAGAGACGATCTCCTAACGGAGAGCGCACGTCATTATCTCCAGCTGTTCACCCATGTCGACCAGGAGCTTGGTCTGGTAAGCGGAAAACGTGTCTGAGACGTTGAGGGCTCGTACTGCCAAGGCTGAGGCTTTATAAGAGGCCTGGTGGATGGACGCGGAAAGCAATCCATTTAGCCGAGGAGAACAGGCTTGGGAGGGGCGAACTGCCCACCTTGAGAGGGTCTGGGCCTTAATCTGTCTGGCGATAGAGGACTCGAAAGCATGGATCCGCAAGACCGTTTCAGAGGTCGAACAGGTCTCCCAGCAATGTTTCATGTGTTTAGTACATGCAGAGAGGATACAGAGGAAAACTATTTCTTGGGCCGGGAGGGGGTCCCAGGAGTTTTCCGTCATAGACATCCCGCTCTTGGTCAGAAGAACTTTGAAGGGCCGGCCATTTGATGTTAAGGCGAGCGGCCGCTGGCTCACAAAACTCAAAGATTACCGAAAGCAGCGAGAGCGTTCGTCTGAGGCATCATAGATGACAGGATGGCATCCTCATCTTCCGAGCTGTCGAGAAAGCCAGCATCGTCCTCGTCCCCGGCAGCCAGATGGCTCATCCATACACTGAGGTTCGACACCACATAAGAGGCCGCACCCCGGGAATCACCCGTGCGCGCACCTGCGTCGCCTTTTTTTCCCCCCATCAGAGTCGGACAGGCATAAATCAGAGCGCCAGGCCATGCTACAGTGCGCAGAGAAATCAATAGCCTCTTCGGCTTGTTTAAAGCCAATACATACCACAGTAAGGATGGAAATCCCTAGCGGCGAATAGGGCGCTGCACGGGACTGGTAGTCCCTGGGGGGTCATTGTGGGTTTAGAGAGAGGCGGGCAGCCATAGAACAGGGGAAAATAGCGAAGACAGCGAGGGGGGCAGCCTGCTAAAGAGTGCGAGCATGGGCGGCTTGCAGTAATTACTTCAGCTAATCTGGCTAATAGGCAGGGCCACCGATGACAGCGGATAAACAGTTATGGCACATTCACTGGTACAGATGAAACATCAACAATATGATTTACATTGACTATGGCCTGCCCATACTTTGACTACAAACTTGGTCCTCAAATCATTACGTATTTTGCAATACATATAATGTAACTATATGACGTTGCACTATTTCTATAAGTAATAAATAGCTAGTAAGATAACGGTAACTAACGTTACAGTATGCAAGTAATTATTCTATCGATATGTAATGCTAAATACGGTTTGCTAGTACATTATTTCAGCAACATGACAAGCAAGTGAATTAGTAGGTTTCAATAGTTGCTTTGCACAGTGCATGACATTTTATCTGTATGTTATGCGGCTAGAGTTTTGACACCGAGTCAATAGGCTCCGACGAGGAATTCACACCACAGCGACTTCGAGGAGTAAACGGGCGGGGAGAAGAGGAAGCCGTGGTGTCCGCGGAGCATCAGGCAGGGGACGGGCAGGCCTGTTTTGAAATTATCTTAGTTGTGTAGTTCTTAAAAAAAATTAAACAAATCAAGCAGGGATACTTACTTGTCAAGCAGAAATGTGGCTAACTCTGCATCGGTTTTTAATCCTTTCAGGACACATAGCTCCCTCCACCTCGGAAAAGCCGCTCCGATATTTACCCTCGTTTTATTTTGGGCTCTATCCAATTCTTTCTTTTTGGCTTTTTTATCATCGTCATCCGTTTACCCGACTTTATTTTATCAGCAGGTGCCACTCGAGGAATTGGCAGTTTGTATTGTTTGTCCGCCATAAGCAAAGCTGCGGCACACCGGTAATCTTGAATTTGAACGCCTGTACGCGCTGCTGTGCATGAGAGGGGCGAGATCAGCGCGCACGCAAGCTTGATTGACACTGCTAAGACACTCCTCCTGGCTCTGATTGGTTGTTTCTTACCGGGAGCGGTGTATTTCTGCAAATGGCAATAGGACCACTGGGAGAAGCCAGAGGAGCTTGATTTTTTCACAGATTATCTGTCTCATATTCTACTGTCAGGACATAATGACAGGTTTAACAAATATGTAAAAAATACATTTTTACAAAAGTTACCTACTGCAGCTTTAACAGTCTTTATAAATGTTACAAATGCAGTGCTTAAACTCATTACAATGTATTTAGAAAATTCTCAAAATTGACTTTACACAGACTTTAAATATGTCATTTTGGTGATCAAAGATGAGTTTTAAAGGCATAAAATTGACTACAGGGGCATGTTAAATTAGGATTTTTCTTTTTATGAATTCTGTCTTCAAAACTATTTTTTAACACGGTCATTTTTTTTTTTTTTTGACTAACTCAAGAGCCTATACAGCACAGGCACTAATGTCTCATCTAGTTATAAACCTTATTTCACTTGGGAGCAACACATTTCAACCTTTGCTGCTCCGACAAACCAAAAGGTGGTGGATGAAAGCCGTAACAAAATTCCTAATTATTTTGCAGAGATTCCTGGAGTGGATTGCCATTTGTATGGCATACCAATGGGAAATGAAAGCAGACGGTGTTTTCTGAAGACTCAAGTTTTTTTTTCTGACTCAAAGTTACCAACCACTTACACAAAGTAGCAGCATGTAAATATCTTTCCAGACAACAAGATGACAGTGAACAGGTTTTAAGATAGAATTCAAAACCTTTATTACAAAAATAAGTTACACTCACCTCATTTTACAGTATAAAACAATTTATTTGCTGGAATGCAAAAACGTTGTTGGCCACCAACAATAGTTTAAAACTGCTCACATCTTTTCAAAAGGTTGCAATGTTACAGCTTTATCGAGAGGGAGTTAACTGTGTACAAAACCGGTTGAATGGTTCGGTCACCTGCTTGCTATATATGGAATATAAACTGAAGCTGCAGTGTCCTTTTTTCTACAGAAATGAGTTCATATCTTGCCTGTGATCACAACCACAGGAGAGTGGCAAGCATTAATATCGATCGTTCGAAAATAGTCATGATTGATTATAAAACCTACATAATTCACTGAACTGGCATTCATGAGAACTGACAGAAAAAAGGACACTGCAGGGCTTAGCAAATGCAGCGGATGCATTTGTGATGTTTAAGCCAATACAAAAGTAACATTTTATTCCAAACTATCATACAATCATACACCCAGTAACTACATAATCTGAAGAAGCAAGGTAGCTAATTCAGTTGAAAGGAGGATAAAAGCAGGGCTTGTTCCAGCTCATCATATGAGATACATTTGCATGCCCAGTTTTACTGTTTGCAATGTCAGAGCAGCAGCGGATTGACTATATTACATTAAGAATATCTGCTGAGCTGCTGCCCTTGTGCATATTTCATAAGAAACAAGCCCTGCTCCTATGTTTTTTTTTTGTTTTTTTTTGTAAGTGTCCCTATTTACAGTACAGGCAGGGTAGTTGAATCCTCTCTACTGAGGTAGTTAACCGACCCTTAAAAAGACAAGTTCTGAAAAGAACCACGTTCCTGGAATGCCTGACTTGTCCATGTGAGGTGGTTACACCAAAAACCCGCAGATGTTCTCTACCAGAATCCAAACGTTTTAGGTTAACATGGACATTCCCACAAAAAAAATTGTAGTTAGCACAAAAATATACATCAGCATCAAGCTCCTTTGAGCCACTTCAAACGCAGGAGTAAAAAAAAAAAAAAAAAAAAAAAAAAAAAAAGTGCAAAACACATCTGATGTATTGGTATCCTTAAGAGTCTGAACTTCAGTCCCAAAATGTGGCATGTTTAGGCGTGGACTATGTAAATGGGGGCAGTAGCGAGTTCATTTATTTAGACGGGCTCCGAATGTGAAAACTGCAAGTTGGGGATTTTGTTTGAACTATTATGGTTTGTCGGGAGTGGCAGTGCAGGAGATATGCTTCAATACAGGCTGGAATATCATTGAGTTTGCTTTAACCTTATGAACACTGGTAGCATCCGGTGTAACCCCAACAACAAGTCAGTCTTCATACTACCTGGTCAGGACCAGCCTCGACCCCCTTTCCCTGGTGGAACAAAAGATATGCATGCTTTATTTATGCAAACACAAGTAACAGTATATAATTAGTCAGGTTCATGCGGGACCTTTACAACAAAAGCACAGAAGATGGTTATCCAAAGTTTGGAAAATCCAGTTACCAGATCATTTAAAAAGGAACATGATCTGAAGACATCAGTGCCAGTAGCCAGGTTTCCATCCAAGGAAGTGCAATGTATTAATACAGAATTTTATCTCAAATAAATAAGGAAAATAAAGAAGTTGAGCTAATGCAGACTACTTAAAAAAAAAAAGATTAATACACAAATAAAATGTTTTAGGTCACAGCTACATCTGTCTCTGGGGAAGAAAAACAAAAAACAGCGATTTGATGTTCTTGATACGTTTGATGTTGTTGAACTCTGAAACCAGAAAGAACATCTGTTTTTGCTTTGAATGAGTTCTCGTCCACGTCAAACTGCGACAGGCTTGAATGCATGTTTAAAGCATTAAAGACTGTTGCAATAAGCAAAGACTGAATATTTCACTGTACCAGTGTTTTTATGGACCAGACAAATGAGCTGCTCTGTGGCCAAACCTGTGCTTCGTCAAATAAAGGCAGTTAAGCCCTGTCATACGAGCTGCTCCACTTCACTGTTGTCTTCTTACATTTCCTATTTAATAATATTCAGTGCTTCCCACACATAGACTTTACTTGAGCGGGCTGCCCACGTATAATATCGGCCGCCCAAGTATATTTGGAGACACATTTTTGCTTTTATTATTTTTATCCTCTTATTTTATATCCGTGCAAGATAATGAAACCATCTGCGATCGATAAACTAGTTGTTTCGTACCTGCTCGTTATGTGTGCGTCAGAACTGTTTACTCCCGCTGACATTCCCACAGGCGCTGCATTTTGCAAAGTCACTAGGCGGCGCTGTTGTGTGTTCTACAAGCTCGCGCAACAGCGCTTCAGTCTGCTTCAAAGTGATTCTCAATAAGTGAAAAGCGCAGATTTATGCCAAGTGATTGCTAATGAACTCAAGTTGATGAATTATGACAATGTCTACTTTATGGCCTTTATATAAAATGTATCTGAAGGATCAGCCTGCAATAGTACAGACATTTCAAAATAAGAGTACCTGTGTATTTCGGGCTTGTTTATAATTAAAAGTCACACGCTAAGTTTTTTCTTTTTCTTTTGGGCATTATTGGTATTTTGGTTACACTATAAATTGTATTTAATTTGATTTCCATTTAATTCATAGTAAATTATTGTAGTCTCCCCCACAGGAAGAAAAGACTAAGAACATTATTTGACACACATATTATTCATTTTATAAATTTTGCTAGTAAAATCTGTGTCCCATTCACTGAGAGAGACACTATATGACAGGAAGGAGAACATAGGAAAAGGTGAACCATTTAAATGCTGTAATTTTGCATAATTTACAATGCATAATAATGCATAATATTAGTATGTGATTAAATGTAATATGCTATGTAATTAAAATGAATTTCAATAAATAAAAATACTGTTAAAAATCACACATTATTTGTTTGTCACATGTAGTAGACCATTTTTGTGCCGTGGGTAATAGGAGGATTTTTTCGCCCGGCTACCACCGCAAGTATATTTCAAACCTGTGGGAAGCACTGATATTATATGTGAAAATACACAGTAGGCTGGTGAATTTCAATTGTCTCACTACTCTGTACATTTTACAAATGGGATGCAAAAGATAGCCTACGAATTATACGCAATACAAATTATACTACGGATATATGCAAAATTATGTATGGAAACAGCTCAAGGGCAGATTTTTTTTTTTTAGAGATATAACAAAACTTATCGGAAAAAGGCCAACTGGATGGAAACAGCCTGGACACAGCAAATTTTGCTAATTTTTTTTTGCGCATATTTGCTTTGTCGATAGCAAAACAGCGCAAAAACTGGATGGAAACTTGGCTAAAGAGTGGCACAATATCTTTGTCGATATTAATCTGTGTGCTAAAGCAGCACAGTTGAGAAATGAGCATGTTCAGTTGCAGGACTGATTTTGCTGGAGTGCACCTGTTACTCTTACAATTAACTCCTTAAATTTGAGATGCATTACAGCAGAGGCGGGGAGACAGAATATTTACAACACATTAAGTTTCCTGAAGAGTCAATCTTTAGACTAGTTTTACAATCCTCTATCTTTGCGCACGTGAGAGTGTTAATACAGGCGTTTTAAAAGTCTCTTATTTGAAGCTCAATAGCAGAAACTGCATTTTGCAAGTAGTTTGTAAGTTTGATTCACTTTTGTTTAATTAGTAAAAACATACGAGGTTGGTTTCATAAACATTTACACTGCACATGAGGCATTTTTTTGGTATAATTATGTTTCTACTCCATTTTGTTGAAACAGAAACATTTAAACGGTAGCTGGAAACAGACTAAAAGATCTGTTCATCAAAATGAAGATTGATTAAAAACAAGAAACTGATATCGTCAACCCTCCAAAACTTAATATTCAGCCGAATTTGCTCAGCCGCTGGAATTTCGGTGCATTACTAGGGCAAACATAAATATCAAAACTTCATTACAGCTTGTGCTATAGTACTTGAGTACAATTTGCATATGCAGCAGACTAAAACAATTCAGTGTACTTAAGTGCTGTGAATATGATTTCAGGAAATGAAAGGAAAGTGCAAACCTTTGGTCCATTTCGTCCACAAGGTGCCTTGCATATGTAAGCAATATGAAAAGGAGGGGAAGGAAAAACAAACGCCAAAACATGTATTTTGATCACTGTCCTTTGTCATGATAAAGTCTACTTTAAAAGACCGAACATCTAGCCTACAGGGTTTCAAAACCTCCTGCCAACACTCCAGGAATGCTCCACCCACACATCACGTACCACTCGACATCTCTGCTGGACGCCTCCTCTGGAGCCTCGGCCGCCTCGGCTGGATCCCGGACCGATGCGCTGAGAGAAACCGGCCCGTCCTCGGGTATTGGTTGAGCCACGGCCTCTGGACAGTGTGGGGCCACGGGCTCCTCTGTTGCCTCTTCCTCTAACGTGAGCTTGAAAGTCATCGTAGCCGTAGTAGGGGTCGTCGTATCCGCCTCGGTAGTTGTGATAGTCATAGCCATAGTAATCGTAATAATCTTCATAGCTGTAATAGTCATGGGGATACGAATAACCTCCTCGAGCTCCTCGGCCTCTCACTCTTGTCGGGGCGTGCATATGCGGTGGGCCGTAGTAATAATATTCATCATACCTGAAACAAAAGCACATGGTTTAAAATATAGACAAATCAATGTGTCCCCATTAAAATGGCCTCTTTCAAAGTCTTGATTTTGTTTTTGGACTAGAACAGGTTTTCATGCTTGAATGTTTTGTTCTGAATATTCCGTTTAGTTCCTGTCTCTATGAAGCCTCTCCTTCTGAAAAGCCCAATGTAATTAAGTGAGTAATTAATGACAATTCTCTTTTTTTTTTTTTTTTTTTCAACACTTTAACAATTTACATTACGCCGTTAGATGATCTTAGAAGTCGGGAGTTTATCACACTAAGCGTCTATAATGGCGCAAACACCTGTAACTCCGGTAGGCGTATTTCTATTCCAACCCTCTGACCCGATTTCACTTGGATAAAGCAAACCAGTGTCTCGCTAGTAAAGTTGATGGATGAGGACTGCAATCAATGTAATGATGATTGCGGTGACATACAGGAGTCGTACAGTATAAACACGAGTGAGTCCGTTATATTGATGCACAAACAAACCGTGTGTGCACTCTCGACGCACTGATCGCACATTGTATTAATGCACAAGTGCATTCACGTTGTTTCTACACACATTCAGGATAATGTTTTGATTTGTCATGTGTATGTTGCTGTGGTTTAGTAATTCTGAATGGATCTGTGTACTGTAGCAGGCTTACAGTATGCCATCAGGTCAAGGCAGTTGGTTTAGGGGTTTTTTGGCATCTCCATGTGGTCCTGTTCAGTATCACAACTTGACTTGTCTAAAATGTAAACAAGCTCTTTGCTGTTGCACTGAACACATATACAGTACACTGAATTCTGAAAGTTTTTTTCTTTATTGTTTTTTCCATGGGTGCTTTGGTGTGCTTTTTGGACTCCTTATATCATTTGGCTATTTGGTGCCCTTTTTGGAAAGACCCCTAAATTTACCTTGAAAAAAGCTTGCAGAAAATAGTTTGAGAGAATCATCCTTCAATCTGATGGTTTACTTTGCTGGATATAGAAAATGACGACAAAATGAACGTGTTAAACAAGATAAATGGTGTATGCTTAATTTCACGGTAAGAGTGTGTGAGGTTATCGCACAAAAGATAAAAATTTGAATCTATTGACAGCCCTAATATACATACAGAAGTCAATGTAAGTGTAGACCTCTTATTGCTACATCTGGTAAAATCTTGGTTTTAAAAACTGCGATTACAAATTATACTATTAGTCTACTATTATATGCTCAATTATTATTTTTTTTTTTAAATGTATGTTGGAGATTTGATAGACATTTGACAAACATGATAGATATGGTAGAACAAATAAATAGGCTAGATATTAATTATATTTTGCACAAAGCTAGTATGAAAGGCTCCAATACAGATCAGCACAAAAGCGCTTATGCACATCCCAGGCAGATGATGATGCCCTTAAAGCAGGGATGGGCAACTCCGGTCCTGGAGGGCCAGTGTCCTGCAGAGTTTATCTCCATCCCTGATAAAAACTCACTTGCCTATAATTTTCTACTAATCCTAAAGACCTTGATTAGCTGGTTCAGGTGTGTTTGATTAGGGTTGGAGCTAAACTCTGCTGGGCAGTGGCCCTCCAGGACTGAAGTTGCCCATCCCTGCCTTAAAGCAACATGAAGCCACCGGTGAGCAACGCTTCGCAATGAAAAGTTCATAACAGTTAGAGAACAAAGAGATTATTGTGTGTGTGCAACACACAGAGTATTGCTTCTAACAGTTTAGTGAGCCTTTTCATCAGTTTTAAATTCCAGTTACTGTGTGAGTTTTATTCAGTCCTCTAATCTGAAAACCATTCAGAATCACTAATACACTACAGATAAATACTGTTGTTTTAAACAAAAGCCTGTATTGTAATTGAAATCTACAGATGCAAATAGATAGAGTGCAATAAAATAAACACTTAAGTGTGTTTTGGATGTTTTCTTACCACTTGTCTGAATCAACATTATGAAAAGCCAAATAACCCAAAATCTCAAAACTGACCAATGCATGAAAAAGAATGGTGTTGCCTGTAGTGTCGTGCCTTAATCAAATCCCTTCAGCAGAGGGGAAAATCGGTGAACTAAGCCGCGTTTCCACCGCAGGAACTAGGGACTTTGGGGTGGTACTCTGCGTGTTTCGACTTTCGACCGAAGGAACCAGGGTCTAAATGAAGTTCCAGGTAAAAATTTCCCCCTCAGAAAGTCTCTGCTCACGAGATAGTACTTTCTCAAAGTTCAGGAACTTTTGGGGGTGGGACTTGGGTGCTGAACATGCTAACTGGTTGAGCTCATGCAGCATTTTGATTGGTTGACTCCATACAGAATTTTATTTCAATCACTGTTTTTAAAGTCTGTTGTGGTGAGTGAGTGAGTGTAAGAGTTGTTTGCTATGAACTTGCTATCTTTCCTGGACTGGGAGGAGTCCAAGGATGTTAAAGGACTAATTTGCCCAATCTTCTTGGTACTTTAGACTGCGATGGAAACGCAGATAGCAACAGGTCTGGGGGAAAAAAGTTCCTGGGTTAAATTGTTCCGGGTAATTTTGGTGGAAACGCAGCTCTAATTAATCTTCGGTCTCCTCACAAAAAAGCATCATGTGACTTCAGAAGGCTGGAATATTAAAGTATCAGAACAAAAGTCCATAGGACTAATGCGCCATGTCATTTTGCATTTTGTCATTTTTAGTCCTTGAGAGCACATGAAAAATTCTTCCATGTTTCTTCATTTGAGTTATGCGGGGAAGACAATGCTCATGAATGGCTATAAAACAAACTTACATTTGAGTTTTAGCAGCTTGTCTCTGGGCCTTTCGCTCTTTCCTCTTCTGATCAGGCGGCTTTGCAAAGACAATTTCAATTTGTTCCCCTTCCAAATCCTTCCCATTCATTTCAGCTAGAGCCTGTGGAAAAACACTTTGATTAAAATCTGTGCATAAATTACCAAAAACCTCAACAACTATCCAGAGGAAGAGATAATTACCTTAACAGCACCATCTCTCTCATCGAAGTGGATGAAGGCGTAGTCTTTAAGTTTTTTAACCCTTTCCAGTTTGCCAAACTGACAGAACGTCTTCTCGAGATGTTCTTCCGTTACTGTGCTTGCCAGGTTTCTTACAAAAAGGACTTTGACCTATGGAAAGTTGCGCATTATAGGTTAAAAATTGCAAGAGAGTGCCTCGTAAAGACGATAATTGTAATGTGAAAAGTGACATGATAATGTGATTTTGTTTTTGGTATCATACGCATATTTCCAGCAAAAACAACTATATTGTGATGTATATGGTAATCATGGAATAAAATTACTCATTGTGATGTAAGACTTTGGTCAGACAAAATGCTACTCTTGCATTGTGCTAATGGAAAACAACGTACCTTGGCCATGACTTCGGGGTCGGGGTCTTCTATGGGATCAGCCCATTCTACCGTCACCACATTCCCCCAAACCTTCACTTTGCCACTCATTAACCTACGTCGCGCTTGGGCTGCCGTTTTATGATCCTCGTACTCCAAGAAGCAGAAGCCTCGATTCTTCTTTTTGTCATCAGGCTGGTGATATAAGATGACGTCATTCAAGCCCTCTGTTGAGATTAAGAATGGAAAATTATTTCCTGGAAAACTGAAGCTTGTTTTGGCAAATCAAATACATCACACTTCAATAATTAACTATTGAAACATACAAATTTATCAACATATTTATTAGCAAGATGGTTTAACTTTTGAAAATGAAATATATTAAAAAATGCATTGTTCTTAAATACTCTTTTATAGTAAAGCCATTACAATAATACTTGTGTTAAATATTTTAATTTAATAGTAATACTATTATATAAGCATGTTGATAATTCAACAAACTGTTAATAATGCTGCCTGAGATTTTTTTTACTCATCTGATCACTCCTTTCAGAAGGCAAAGCACACATGGTATACTGTGCAAATGTGCACAAATTTTTCGTTTTATGAAATAAATACTTGAGCTGTGTTATGTACTGCGGTCAGACATTACAGAACATAAAAATGAGCTTCAGTCAGTGTTTGTGCTCACATACCCATGTGAAGAATGATTAAAGTCCACATGAAAAGACAAACCAATTATACTTTTATCTATCAGGAACTGATGTGATGAGAGTGTGCATTTGAGGGTCAAGTTCATCCTCCAGACCATCTCTATGTAACCCAATGGATACGCTATCATTATGAAATTTTAGAGGTTTACCGACTTTACAGATAACTAGGGGTGTAATGATATATTGCAGTTTGATATTTTGCGATGCAAAAATGTAGCGATATGTATCAGAGTGATGGCGATACTTTTACGATATGACGGCAGTCTGATCTTATTGGTTGAGCTGCCGACGTGACCTACTCTGCAACATGGAGGTGGCAGTGAGAGAAGCCAGGTTGTCACCGCATATAAGGGTGTGTCTCAATCAGCTCTCTAGTTCAGTAAGTGTTTCGCGCACACATCGAATCTTGCAAGCAGGTTTAAACGTTTCTCGCGTCAGTCTCTTGCTTGGTCGCGTGAGAAAAGTCGTGGCTTTCTTTCACCGCAGTGCCACAGCAACAGCTGTGCTCACAGAAAAGCAAAAGATGCTTGCGATGCTTTGCTTTAAGAAGTTCTGTCTTGGGGCCCGTTCACATATTGCGTCTCTTCCACGTGCAAGTCAGATATTTCAAATGTAGCCGCGTGGCAGGCGCACTCATAATGGAAGCAACACTGTCGCGACGCGTATGCAGTGCGTTTTCCAGGTGCCAACCGATCAGCTATATTCCGTAACAAAACATCAAAATCTCAGCAGAACAGCTGATTATAGCTGTACAGGGTGGTTTTTATATCTTATCTCCATAAATGTATCTACTAGTAAAGTTAATGCAAGGGCTAGAAATCAATTTATCCTTTGCTGAAACTTCCTACTCCTCTTGGAGAGCGCAGTTCTGGCTGAAAACCTATTAATCAGCCAATAGTTTTTAAAATAAATAATACCAACAAAAGTTTTCAACTTAGCATGAATAGTGCTAATTCTTTTTAGAAAACTACCAGTAATTACTTGCAAATGAAATAAATTGAAAAAATAGCTAAGATTCATTACTAATGACACTGATGACATTTTTTTCATTATTGTCGTCATATGAACTATATACAAATTATGTACAGGAAAACGAGAAAGAGGAAAGATAAAAATAAAATTAGATCTCTTTAAAAAAAAAAAAAAAAAAAGGGAAATGTTGAAATGGCATTGTATACATTATATATCCACATGCCTTCATATAAACGATTTATGTTTGCGTTTTAAATGCATTTGTGTTTCTTGCATTTTCTTTTGCACAGAACCATTTCATAAAGTTTATTTTGTTACAAAAAAAGAAGTCTGGAAAACTAAAACAGACATGCACTTGAACAGCAAACCAAAACTAGGGCAGCATTTTTCACATTAACAATATTGATATTACCATGAAATTATGATTAAAGGTCCCGTTTTTCGTGGTTTTTTGAAGCTTTGATTGTGTTTATAGTGTGCAATATAACATGAGTTCATGTTTCGCGTGTAAAAAAACAGTATTTTTCACATAATTTACTTATCTGTATACCGCTGTTTCCACTGTCATAAAAACGGGCTGATGACTTCCTTGTTCTATGAAGTCCCTCCTTCAGAAATACGTAACGAGTTCTGATTGTGCCAGCGGTTCCTGTGTTGTGATTCGACAGCAGCTTAGCGAACCTTGCCCGGAAAGGTCATGCCTCTTACCATAACGTGGAGATGCACGCGCTCAGTGTTATTGTAAACATGTCTTTAATTTTACCCTATCAATTTGAGCCGGAATCAGACCCGGTGATTGGACTGCGGGATGAAAATAACAGCGTTTCGACGACATGGCGACAAACACACTCTACAAACGCAACTCTTGTGTATTCCTGTGGGCGGAGGTTAGTCAAAAAACTGTTTTAGTGACGTCATTAAAGAAGGAAGTAGAGGGATGTAGTCCAAACTGGCCGTTCGATGTAGGCGACTTCTGTTAAATAAAATATCTCACTTGGCATTGAACTTTGAGCTTTAAAATTTTACCAATTTTATTTATACTCTAACAACAACATTACACACTAACTAAAGTTTGAAACATGGGATCACGAAGAACGGGACCTTTAACTTGAGATCTACATAAATCATCAATAGAAAGCTCAAGTTTATATCCTTACTGTAACAAACTAGACCACTCTAGAAAATAAATGATTGGATCGGCACGAAGCACAAGTGTCATCTTTATTATTCACAACTGAATTAAATGAATTAAGATGAAAGCTAAACAGTTTCCTTCCTTAAAGTTTATAATATTGTTGCTAGAACCCTCCAGTGCAAATAGAAAAACTATTACCAACTATCAGTGTTGATTTTCCCGATAATGTGTAAAACAGACATGTCAGTCGACCCCTGATGCAAGCATCTGGATAACACCAACACTTACCAGTAACTTTGGCAAACTCCTCCACGATCTGGTCCTTAGTTTTGCTCTTAGGGATGGACCCCACAAAAAGACGATTGTTGGCAACAGAGATGCATACGCCGATGTGTTTACCAGGTCGAATTTCGTTGTTGTTACACTGCAGGAAACATTACAATCAGAATCCCAAAACTGTGCTGACTCTAACAAGGTGGATAGAGACAAACAATAAGGACAATCGCTTACAAGTTTGACCGCTTCCTGCGCAGCCTCTTTAGTGCAGAAGGTGACGAAGGCGTATCCTCGGTTCAGCCCGCTGAGGGGGTCCATCATCAGACGCAGATCCCATATAGGCCCAGCTTTCTCAAACAGAGGGACCAGCTCATCTTCAAACAGATCTCTCGGGATCTTTCCCACAAAAATCTATGAATGTTTAAAAGACATCATCAGACCAAGATCAGACATAATAAAACATTTTAACAATACATTTTTGATGGTACAATTTGTGCAACCGTCATTTGGTCTTACTGACATTAAAATCGACTACAGCACTAACCTCTGTGCCGACGGTGGGCTGTACTCCGGCATGGGTCGACCCTGGAGGAGGACCACCGTACTTGCGCTGGCCTGTCGTCACATCAAGCGTATAGCCAGTTCTCTCGAGCAAAGCCTGGAGAAGCAGCAAATAAAATACTTAAATAACAGTTACTGAAGTTATCAGTGGAAAGAGAATGAACAGCTAGAGAGAACAAGTAAACTTGCTTTGATTTTGGCCTCATCTGGTCCTTTAGTGGAGTCTGACACTTTGGTCCCCTGTTTCTCCCTCTGTCTGTATGTCTTCATCACGCCGCAGAGGAAGGCACTTTTATTCTGTTAGAAACGTGAGCAATAGGTGAGCAGGAGTGTTTGTGTGCCTACAAGAGGATGGGAGTAAGGACTGCCTGTTGACAAATGAAAGTTTATCATTCGCAAGCTGTTCCAATTATACATTCAATCAATTTTAAACCATTCGATCAGAAGAACGTATTGAAGAGAACTAATTCAGTACTCGCACAAGGTCTGATGGTTTTCTGTGCACTCTTTCATGTCTAACAATGAACAAATACAAGATGGACAAATACCCTTGTAAACAGTCTGTTATGTATTAAATGAACAAAGAGTTGGGAGAAAATCAGATGTGTTTCAATATATTATATCTGCGCATTAGACAAAAATCAGAAGATCCCTCACTGCTCTTGACTGAATAACTTATGCAGCTTTAATAAGGATTCATCTATCCATGGGTTTCATGTGACGTCACTGTATTCTATCGCCGCCATATTTGTGACCGGTCACAGCTGCGCGCTCTGTTTAAGTCTATGGTGACAGCAGCTACAACTAGCAGAGGAAGGCCAACGAAACACTCTCAGAAGGTTCACAACAATTTCAATATTCTGGGATATGTGGTGCTGTTAGCCGTTTCAACAGTCGTCAGAACTGCAAATTTATTTGATCCCAAAGGAGTTAGATCGGCAGAATTATTGGCTTCATTCAGAAAGGACCACACCACTGGCAGCCAAACAGCAACGCACAACATTAATAACTGCTGGGACTGTCATTTACATAAGATTATAATTGTATACAATATTGTATTAAAATATTGTGAATTCTAGTTGCTGTGTTTCGGCTTGTTATTACAGGATGAACAAATTCACGACACGAGCTGCCTACATTACTTAGTTCAAGTACATGCGTGCATGATTTTGTGCAAATATAAGTTGTAATTTGATGTCTATCTTGTATAAATATATATGAATTGCCCTATATAGGATGTGTTCCTTTGAGTTAATTAACTTAAAGCGCTATTTTACGGATGTTCATCAGCGCGCGCAGCTCAAATAATACTACAAAATGAATACTTGAGAAAAAATCTGTTATTGTTCGGATCCTTATTAATCAAACCATGTGTTGCTGAATATAATACAAGAACAAAATAAGAGCTAGTTATTAAAAATAATGTATCATTTTTAAAAAAAAAAAATGAAAATTTTAATATTACTGTAAACATTTTAATGACTTAATCATTGCTGTTTGAGCTGCGCACGCTGAAGCTGAAGAGAATAAAAACCCGTAAACAAAGTTAATTAACTCAACGGAACAAATCCTATATAAGGTAATTCATATATATTTATACAAGATAGACATAAAATTACAACTTATATTTGCACAAAATCATGCACGCATGTACTTGAACTAAGTAATGTAGGCAGCTCGTGTCGTGAATTTGTTCATCCTGTAATAACACGCCGAAACACAGCAACTAGAATTCACAATATTTTAATACAATATTGTATACAATTATAATCTTATGTAAATGACAGTCCCAGCAGTTATTAATGTTGTGCGTTGCTGTTTGGCTGCCAGTGGTGTGGTCCTTTCTGAATGAAGCCAATAATTCTGCCGATCTAACTCCTTTGGGATCAAATAAATTTGCAGTTCTGACGACTGTTGAAACGGCTAACAGCACCACATATCCCAGACATATTGTAAATTTGTTGTGAACCTTCTGCCAGTGTTTTGTTGGCCTTCCTCTGGTAGTTGTAGCTGCTGTCACCATAGACTTAAACAGAGCGCGCAGCTCTGACCGGTCACAAATATGGCGGCGGGCATAGCGGAAGTGACGTATTTGAAACCCATGGATATTTGATTTATACAGTAAAGTTTTACTTTACATTTGATGGGTTGAAAATATCAATTTTTCGATTTTGATTTTGATGAACCAATATTGATTATTCAATCTTAATAATCGATCTTTTACTCAAAGCTGTTTTCGGTTTTCAAACATTATTTGTAGCGCCGCCCATCCAATAAAACGCAGTAAGCTTTGTGACTTTCATATGAAAGTTTTAGCTTTCAAATTCTTTTAATCTAATTACTCTAATTTTATCACGAAATTCAAACAAATACCATTTTGTGTCTCTAACATGTGGTGACAGATCGCTGTAGCGCCATATTGAACCGATCCTCTTTACTACTAGTTACAGCACCAAATAAACATGAATGAACATCAGAAGGAATGCTGAAATATACAGTAAAACTTACTGATATGAATCATCTCATGTAATCGATCAATTAGTGTTTCAATCACAGAAAGACATCAATAAAACAGCTTGTAATCAATGTCACATGATGTTACATTTACCTCAGGAAAGCCATTCAATGGCCATAAACTTGTTAGTCAATGAGAAAAATAAACTCTAGAGGAGTGTTTTGCTAAATATATTATATGCACTGTACTGCATATTCTTTATATTTTTACTTAACCTGTTCTTCAATATTTATTACATGTTTGAATAATATGGAAACAAGATATGAAAGCCATCCTTTGAATGTTTACATTTCAAAAACATAACTCATTAAAAGCTTATTATAAAAACTACCTTGTGCAATTTAAATGTTTGTATACAAATCAGCTGGTAATTTTAAGCTTTAATATTATAATGTACCAACGGACAGGATTTCTAACGTACCGTACCTGATATATATACCAGATGAAGAGATATTCAATTGAAGATTGAAAATCAAATCGTAAGCTTGTAAATCAAAATCGAAGTTTATATTTGTGCTATCACTTGTCATTTGTTTATTTGTTCTCATTTTTACTTACTTTTTACTTGCCTTTAACAATGTTTGAACTTGAAAGTAGTTTTTTTTTTGGTGGCACCAAAATTGGATTTGAGAAATTTCACTGGTTTAATAGTTTACATGGGTAAAAACCCCCCACAAAAAACAATGAAAACTATCCTAACTTTATTATTAAGTTGATTTATGATAATTACACATAACTTAGATAACTGCTGCATTCAAAAAGTGATTCTACTAAAGCCCACATTACATATCTGATTAACAAATCATGTTTGTAATTTTCACTTTATGTACATTTTAATCCATGCTTTGTTATTTTAGCTATTATGATTTAACAGATCTCAATTAAAGAGAAATCATAACGTGTCAAAATTAAACAATAATGAGTGCCGAAGACATGTAAATGAAAAACCAGGTGAAATGAAAGTGTTCTCAGAACATTAGATGTCCAAATGCATTAGTTTTGCTTTCTCAAACATACCTGAACATGCGACAGGTCGCTGTCTTTAAACTGCAGGAGAACTTGCAGTGCACCTTCTTCATTGAACTCTTTCAGTGCTTCAATCGCCCGATCATCGAGATCGCTGTGAGACACGAGCCCTGCACAAAAACACATACTTAAGCCACCACAATCTGTCAATACATTTAAAATAACTGGATATAATAAGGTACAATTTTAATATCCTGATGAAAGAGGAGATCTGGACTACTGCTGTCATTTCCTCGACTGATGTCATGTGTAATTTGACACAGTAGAGCAGAGCCATTGATGGGATCTAATGGACAGTGCTTTATAAGCGCTAACCATCGAATCATGACCAGATGCTGTCATTGTCCCGCATGTGTGCATTTGGCAGTATGCTTCCCTGACGCCAAACTTATTTCCACGGTTTAATTTGCTCTTAAGGTACAAATCAGTTCATGCAAACTTAGAAGTAATCAGTTGAGCCGATACCAATATTCACACTTGTTGACTCAAATGGTTATTCGGTTCCTCCAATATTACACTGACCAATAAAATGGTGCCATTTGGTGAGTGTCAACAAATAACAGCCAACAATGGCATTGCATACGGTCAAAAGGACAAAACAATGGCTTCAATGTATTGTTTGCATAAATTACTGTAACAGTCATGCATTCCCAAGAGAAGAGTAGACAGTCCGACACACAGATGAAAATAAATGTTTTTATCTGACCACCAAACAGCTTTACACATTGCAATTGTTCTGCATATTAGTTATCGGGCAAATGAATATGGAATCATGAAAAAAATAAAAAAGGTAACTGCAACTTCTGCAAATTTGACTTTTCTGAGTTTACATTTCTCATTAGTGATGCTAATAATTACCCAGTTAACTATTGCTTAAATGGTTTTAAAATTTATTTTAAAGTAATTTTTCAAGTTATTTTGAAAGCATTTGCTGCATGGATTAAAAACACACTACACATAAAATTGAGATTTAAAAAAAAAAAAAAATAAATAAATAAAAATGAGTAAATCACATCTTATTATAACAAATGTAAAATATAGCTGCAAGCAGCGATGATGGGCCCAAGCCCGATGGCTTCAGGGCAACTGTGCATGGCGGGCAATAGGTAGTAGTAGTAGTATAAAATACAGACCATGATTTTTTTTCAAAAAAATTTACATTCAAAACAAAATAGCTGACTTCCTGTTGGTCTGAGCTAATGGCTGTAAATTAGAAAGTTGTCTGGCTTGATGAGAACAACATACGTACTGAGTTTGGTGACTGTAGGTAAAACTAACCCCCTAACTTTAGTCAATACGTGGCGCTACTGAGCCCCTCCACCATGCCTGTTTTTAAGGGATTGCCTATATCTACTGGTCGACAATATTGATGTGCGTGTCAAGTTTCATGCAATTTGAAGCATGCTAAGAGCCTCAAAAATAGAGATTATTAAAGTTTGATGTGTTGCCATGGCAATGATATTTAAGATATCACAAATACATTCACAGGTCTACATCTGCTATGTTTTGACATTATACTGATGAAGTTTGAAGCAAATCTGTTAAAAATAAGAGGGTGATCTCAATGCATTTTGAAAGTGACACTTCCTGCTGCCACTTGGTGGCGCTATAACCTTGACTCACAATAGTCACATCCATGTGACCAGCCTCGTACAACGAACACACAGCCGAAGTTATCAAAATCGAAGTATGCAGAAGTTATGACACTTCCCCTTTCCCTTTCCTCGCTATTAATACTTAGCCTCGCCACGGCCAAACTGTTCGAGACTGTTCGCAAATCTGCTGGCAATTTTACATCCTCAGTGTCTTGACTTCATGCTGACCGAGTTTGGTGGTGATCGGATTAATCACCTAAGGAGTGTATATCAAATTCCAGAGCATGAGTTTTTCAAACAACCCATAATAGCTGACTTCCTGTCGGGCTGCTGTCTAACTATGAGCACGAAAGTTGTTCGGCCCGATGAGGTCTATATGTGTACAGAGTTTCATACTAATACATGAAAGCGTGTTTGATATATGGACAAAGTTTTTGAACCCCATTCAAGGGGGCGCCCTAGAGCCCTTGTGCCACGCCCAGGTCCCAGCTTCTGTGGCGTCCTAATGGTCGTGGATTCCAATGTGTGCCAATTTTCAGGAGTTTTTGAGCAAGTTAAGGCTCCCAAAAAGCCACAGAAGGTTGAAAAAAATAAAAATAAAATAATAATAATAATCCTTAGGGGATCAAGAGGACCCTGCGCCTTAGTGGCTTGGGTCCTAAATACCAGTAAATAAAGCTAAGCATTACAAGCACTATAAACACAACTATAGGCTATTTTAGTTCTGCTCACTCCACAACAATTCATTTCAATTTAATGGTATTCAGAACAGAAGAATGAAAAACAAAAGTAGCTGTATAAACGCCTAGCCAAAACGAATTAATTTCAAGCGAAACTGAAACCTACCTCACAATCGGCATTAATCCAAATGTTTCCATATTTGAGATGTATTTGGATGCTAAACATATGTAAACTAGTACTAGGCCTGGGCGATAAAACGGTATCGATATTTATCGACGGTAGGCCTTCATCGATAACGATAGAATTTTTTTCCCGATATATCTCTCAATATAGTTTCACTTAAAAGCTTTAAAATGTAAACAGACATGAAGTTCGGTTGCATGAACATCTCTCAAGATCGCTCGGTCCCTGGATCACAAACAGATGCGCTACAAGTGACACGCAAACAAGCCGCTGTGGAGTTCAGAACACACAAACACACGAAAATGAGAGCTGTACCTGCCGGCGACGAGGAGATTGTGAATAAATAAGGACATTTCAGGTTTCCTTACATCTTATAGTTGATCTACTTCAAAGTTCGTCTTGAGAGAGCAGTTGTCATGTCGGTATTAACAGCTGCACAAACAGTGTTTTCAACCACACGGTATCTTTATTTCTGTTACAAATATTCAAATTATCACAGAAGTACTGAGATAAAAGTTTATAGTTCAGTTCAGATATAAATAATAAGGTCTATGTTATCGATTAAAAAAAAAAAGACGGATTTTTCAATTGCATTGTTTCACCACCAGGTGGCGACAAGTGACAAATGTATTTGATGTTGAATCTTCATTCAACAGATTCTTTCAAACACACCAATTCATCCAGTAATGAAACAAGAGTATTTACGAGTGAGTCTCTGAATCATACATCCAAACAGATTTTTTAAAAATTAATTAATTCAATTTAAAATTTGAAAATAGACTGCAGCAATTAATATTTTATCAAAACTTCTGGTACATTGGATAGTATTTCACTTAGTTGTCACTCAGAATCATGATCTTAGTTTGAAAAACAAAGTGTTTCTCAGTTCCCAGAATTGTGCAGCTCTAAGTTTCTTTAACACTTATTTATTTAATCTTCATATAAAATATAAGAAAGAATTGTTTGCATTTTATTTATTTAGTTTTAAAATTATTTGTTGTTTGCCTTAAATTTATAAAAAAAAAAAAAAAAAAAAAAAGGTCTTTTTTTTTTTTTTTTTTTTAAGTTATTAAAATTCTCAATAATTATCGATACCGAACAATATGAAACATTATATCGCCCAGCCCTACTTTGTACTGCACTCGCATTCCAATACCCACATAAATCATCATCCTTCACATTTGCAAAAATGTGCTTGGCATGAATGGCACAGATTGTACTACGGACTATTTAAAGGTATAGTTCACCCAAAAATTAACATTTTGTCATCTTTTACTCACCCTAATGTAGTTTCAAACCTATATGAGTTTCTTTCTTCTTCTGAATACAGATGATATTTTGTTTAATGTTGGTAATCAAACAGTTGAAGATTGCCATTGACTTCCATAGAAAAAAAGAAAAAAACACCTATGGAAGTCAATGGCTATCGTCAACTGTCTGGTTACCAACATTCTTTAAAATATATTTTTAGGGCCCTATAAAATCTGTTTTATTTTTTCCCAAATTCCGCTTTATTTTTTCCCAAATTCCATTTTTTCCGTTTTAATTTTTCTGGATTCTGTTTTTTTCAGTTTTATTTATTTTTTTACTCCATTTTAATGGTTAAATTAAATTTTAGTAATCAAAAAACATGTCTAATTTATTGAAATAATGAATCTTGTCCAATTTACCAACAATTTAATAAAAGTTTAACAAAATTTTTTTTTTTTTTTTAGGGTTTTATTCTTTCCCCTCAAATTTTATTTTTACCAAATTCTGTTTTCTGGATTCCATTTTAATGGGATAATTCCATTTTAATAATCAAAAAGCATGTCTAATTAATTGAATTCTTAAAAACAACAATATTAATTAATTAAAAAAAATATATTTTTATGATTTTTTTTTTCTTCACAAGTTCTGTTGTGCATTTAAATTTTTCTGGCAATCAAATGAACGCATACCATTTAATTTATCTTTTAATCATGAAATTAAACTTTTTTGCCAAACAATGTGCTGCACAACAGAGCTTTACTGTTAAAATTAAAACATGGAAGAAACATTGAGATTATTGTTTAAAATATATTTTAATAATTTATTATTAAATTAATTTATCTAAATTCTACTGTACAACAGTAATATGTTTCTGTCAGGTTAAATCGAACTTTTATTTTGACGGTTTGCCCAGAGCTTTGAGTTTCTCTGTGTTTATGACGGTAGTTTTCTCAAACGAAGCGGTTAAATGCTGATGAAGTGACTTTCAGAGCAGCTCTGGAGATGAATTTGTGCGTTCACATAGTGAGGCGACAGAGGACGAAAACACCGCGACCGTCGCACGTGCTTCAGTGTGCATGCGCCCGCGCGACTGTGTGTGAGACGGTGTGAGGTAAATGAAACCGCGCTTCCGCATTATTAATTTCAGAGTCACACAGGCATGCAGGATTCATGTTTAAATAGTCTTTTCGTGGTTTAATATTCAGTCACTAGTCTATATCGCGATATACGTGTATTGACCTGCTTTTAATTCATTCATCAAAAATTTGACAAATTCCGTGACATTCCGCGTTATATAGTAAATTCCGTTTTTATGAATGGATTCCACGATTCTGTCCGCGATTCCGTGATCACGGAAATTATAGGGCCCTATATTTTTTGTTTCTCTTTTAAAATATCTTCTTTTGTGTTCAACAGATGAAAGAAACTCAAAGGTTTGGAAAAACATGAGGGTGAGTAAAAGATGACAATTTTCATTTTTGGGTGAACTACCCGTTTAAATTGAGCAGTCTAACTTTTTATTTTTGATTGACTGTATATTATTTTAATAATGAACAGGTCGATGTCAAGTTAGCAATGCTAGAACTGATGTGTTGTGTGTGTGTGAGGCGTCTGTGCGATCACTTTAATTTTTTCCTTATAACAGCGGAAACAACTTAAAATACCCATTTATGGTCATACAGATAAGAGTATCGAAACTGTAAAGGTTTACTTTTGTGTGTGTACAATCACAATAAAAACAAAACATTGTGCTTTTGTAAAAAAGAAAAACAGAATGCGCTTTCTGCCGTCTAGGTTTCCTTTCCATGAACTTGTTTGTGAAGCGCGTCACAAAAATTAACCGAAACTCAGCATATACTTCTTGTCGCAGTTTTTTAATGGTTCACAGACACACTTATCCATTCTAATTTAATTTTAATTTAACAATCTTGTCGGTTAACGGTTAATGATGTGTTAACAAGCTTCGGTTGTCTGAAATGGACATCCTACATCTCACAATTCATTTCCGCCACAGAATAAAAAGACTAAAAAGTTTACTGCGACTATCTGGCAATTTGGACTTTTTTACCACATTAAAAAAAAAAAAGAAGGTAATTGCCACATTTTCTCACAATTTGGACTTTCTCACAATTGCAAGTTTATCTCACAGAGACCTTGCTTATTCCGTGGAGGAAATAAGTCTCCGTAAATAAACAATCAGTCTCAATAGTTAAAAAAAATAAATAAATAGTACACAAAACACTGGAAGTTGTGCGACATGCTTCCATTAGCCACAAACGATCACCACAGCACATGAAATCCTATGTTAGATGCATAATGTCTCACCTGCTATGTAAATCTCGTCTAGTTTGACTGCAACTTGTCTAGGTAAGCCCGCCTCTAGTAGTGTCTGGAAGTGCTCTGAATGGGTAACCGCAGCTGAAGACTCCACTGGTTCATCCGTACCATTTCCATTTATATGCTCCGTGGCCATGTCTCCGTGACCTGCGCAGATGTAAGGGGCCAAATTAATCCAAAACTGGGTCAAAGTTACGTGATCTGGAGCCTGACGGCTGTCTGCATCACTATGGAGGAAGTTTTTAGTAGAGATACAGATGACCTGTTAAACCATCAAATAATAATATTTACAGTATTTAAAGTAACTTATTTATTGTATTGCTTTTTGTTGTATTGGATTTAACATCCATTCTTTATCAAATGAGAAAGATTAAATAAAACATCCCAAAACAAAGAAATTTGCAACCATCTAGACTACAAAATGTATTAATGTTATAAAACAACAACATTATATATTGTTTGTTACTCACAAAATTGATAACACATTTTTATTATTGTAGTCTACATATAGTTATTAGGAGAGTCAAAACATAGAAAAAAACGACTTGTGCATCGCATTGAAACTAGTCAAACTATGTTTTCCCATAATAATAAACGCTTTTGTAATATCGGACTCACTGATAAATGGCTCCATTTTGTGGCCGTTTTGAGAATTGCGCGCAAGACCGCCATTAAAGGATTAGTTCACTTTCAAATGAAAATTAGCTGAAGATTTACTCACCCTCAAGCCATCCTAGGTGTATACAACTTTCTTCTTTCTGATGAACACAATCGGAGAAATATTACATCCGAGCTTTATAATGGGAGTGAACTGAGTATGAGCTGAAGAAAGTGTCTCCATCCATCATAAACGTACTCCACACGGCTCCGGGGGGTTAATAAAGGACTTCTGAAGCGAAGCGATGCGTTTGTGTAAAAAAAAAATATATATATATCCATATTTAACAAGTTTCATTTTAAAGTGAACTAATCCTTTAAAGCACTGCGTATGACGGGAGATGAGTCAACAACGGTGTTCAAAGACAAAACAACTAAGATTTGTTACATAAAGGTTTGTTTTGTAGTTTAAACATGGCGCTAAAAAACAGAGACAAACTCACAGAGCCATGTAATCCGTCAAGTCATGAGTTACAAGACGTAACTTTACATGAATTAAATAAAACAGCCTTGAATGAGTGCATGTTGGAAATAAAAGTGCTGAATTTAATTCTCTTTTTCATCTGCACTCATCATCATTAGTCTCGTGAAGTTTCGTCCATAGTGCTGATGGCCATCGTATGTACCTTTTAACAAGATCCACTCATTTAAAACTCCTTAAATTATATTAATGTCTACTATATAACATTTATTTAGCTGACAAACATCTAAATAATCACAGCACTGTGGAAATTAATTATCTCTGTGAGAGACGTTCTGTAAATGCATTAAAACAGCACTCTGTCAGCTGGTATTTCATAATCTAGAGGCCGACAAAAACATTATCAATAATTCTGATAATACGCCAGATGAGATGGACTCGGTAATTGCAGTTATTGGGCACATAAACATGCAAATAACTGGTATCGGTAATGAAAAACCAATATCAGTCAATATCTAAAAGACATTAGTAGATGTAAACATCTGTTACAATAGTAGACATTGTAAACAGACTGTGTGGTCACAATTATCATAAATTTTTCGTATTTGATATGCACAATAAGCAGAATAAGTGCAAGAAAAAAAAAAGGAGGTTAGAAAGCATGAAGCTCGATGTGTCAGAATGCCAGTCGAGTCTAAAGCAAGGAACACATTATGGCAACAGCGTCTCACTTAGTCTGACGGCAGATAAAAATAAACAATAAATAAATAACTTTCAAGTTATAGTTACAAAAATGTGCATTAAATATGATAAACATGGAAGCTCGAATGCGTGAGTGAACAGACAACCTCATTGGTTCATGCACATTTGAGTTTCTTGTCCTTTAATACTTAATGTCCTTTAACTTGAAGGTGCATACCGCCACCTACTGCACGACACCTGCATGACAGCTGACGTAAAATAAAGGATCAGGCTTAAAGGGATAGTTCAACATTATTAAGTGAACGTAATCTTGTTTTTTTTTATATAAATTGCAGAATCCAGGAAAGGCACAATTTTGATGGACAATACAACATGCGCGTCTTCCCTCTCTATTATAAAGATACAGCGTCAACTAACGCGCGAGTTTGCTCCCACGCAGACGTCATTAGGCAACAGAAAGCTTGCGCTCCTGACCGCCATGAACGCGCTCTGGGCAGTTTGCCGAGGCTGTGGATTACAGGTAATGATGTTGTAAATAATGTTCAGTTTCTTGCACAGACCGGTCACTTCGCTTCATAAGACCTCAACGAATCATCAGGATCCACGGTAGGGGTGCAACGGTTCAGATTACTCACGGTTCGGTTTGTATCACGGTTTTAGGCTCACGGTTTTGGCATGTCAAATAAAAATATAGAAAATAAGAACATTAATCAAACGGCACAAATAAATTCTGTAAAGCAAAGATACAAATAAATAAAGCTTTTCAGGTTTTTCAGTTTTAAGATGCAGAAATTGAATAACATTGCATGTAATCTCCACTGTATAAATTAAATAAAGATCAATCATTATTAATTATTAAGCTACTATTCAGTCATGAGTGATTTCCTTGTCTTTTGTTGTTTGATTAACATTAAAAACATATTCAGACAGCAGGAATGCAAGGGCTGCTGGTCTCTTTAAAGGGTTAGTTCAACCAAAAATGAAAATAATGCCATTTATTACTCACCTTCATGTCGTTCCACACCCATAATTCATCTTCCGAAAACAAATTAAGATATTTGTGATGAAATCTGATGGCTCAGTGAGGCCATTCAAACTCTCAAGGTCCATAAGGGTACTAAAAACACACGTAAAACAGTTCATGTGAGTTCAGTGGTTCTATCTTAATATTATAAAGCAAGAAGAATACGTTTTGTGCGACAAAAAAAAACCAAAATAACGACTTTTTAACAATATCTACATGGGCTGATTGCAAAACACTGCTTCATGAAGCTTCTGAGCTTTATGAATCTTTTGTTTTGAACTAGTGATTCAGATCTCCTATCAAACGGCTAAACTGCCGAAATTCACAAATCACATGACTTTGGCGCTCTGATTCACTGATTCGATTCATAAAGCTCTGAAGCAGTGTTTTGAAATCAGCCCATATATAGAGTTAAAAAGTTATTTTTTTTTTTTTTTTTTGCCGCACCAAAAAGTATTCTCGTGGCTTTATAATATTAATATTGAACCACTGTACTCACATGAACTGATTTAAATATGTTTTTAGTACCTTTATGGATCTTGAGAGTTTGAATGGCTTTGCTCTCAATGCAGGCCTCACTGAGCCATCAGATTTTATCAAAAATATCTTAATTTGTGTTCGGAAGATGAACGAACGAAGGTCTTACGGGTGTGGAACGACATGAGGGTGAGTAATTAATGACATTATTTTCATTTTTGGGTGAACTAACCCTTTAAGACATAATGCACGGATCAATGCACTGATACTGAACACATGCATTCTTTCTCGAGCGTATAAGTTCACTTAAGACAATGCTTGCTAGGACACTCGCCAAGACAGGTATGTTGACAATTTTGTGTGAATTTGTTCGTTCAAACACAAGACTTGAAAGAGACCTCAATATTTGCGCGCTGTACACACGCTTCAGATGAGTGCACAAATCTTCTCACAGCGGCTTGCACTTGAATGTTTAAATTGGCAAGGCTTAAATGAGTTTAGTTTAAACGCAGATAGCATCGTATGATGTTCAGTTCTCACCTGCGCTCGCGCGCTATCAAAACCTGGGTAACGACGGCGTAAATGACTGGTCATATAGAGCATACGGCACTCGCATTGATCAAAGTTTAGGGGAAGCCAGAATGCGTATCCATCGACAGAAACATGCATTAGCCTAACTCTGTTTGTCCGTTTTATTTTCTACAAACCATATTATAGATGCGTATTGCATCGTCAGATAGAGATGAACCCAAGTGTCAGTGTGTGCTGAACCGGGTGTGGAGAACGGTACAGTTCGATTTTTTTACCGAGAAGCGTTTCACCCCTAATCCACGGGTATTAATTTTGTTTTGCCTGTATGTGTTTTTTTGTTTTTTATCTCAAATCTCAAAAAAGTGACTGCACCCATTGACTTCCATTATATTAATCAACGAGGACCAGTTTCAGCTAAACATCTTCTTTACTGTCCTATTGAAGAAAAAGACACCTGCATCTTTGATGGCCTGAGGGAGAGTAAATTAACAGCAAACTTTTCATTTTTGGGTGAACTATTCCTTTAGTATAGCCAATACCAATCAATTAAAAAAAATAAATAAATAAATAAATGGCCCAGATACCAGACATCCTTGAGATCGGATCAGGACATACTTACAAAAAAGTGGATTCAAGCTGAAGTGTAATCTACTCTATTAAAGCACTTCCTAGTATCTCAATGCAATATTCACAAAACATTCTAGTTTGACTGGCCTGATAGGTGTAAACACTGTGGTACTTTCAAAACAGCTTTGTTTGTTTGAACATCACGACCAGTCCAACACATTAAAGTCAATCAATGCTATGAAGTAGGACCATCTGTTTGACTGATGACAGATGGGGGAAGCGTTCGGGAATAACCCGTTTGAAAACAAGTGTTTTTGCAATTCTGTCTGCTGATGCAATTACACCTTTAAAAACTGAGCAGTTACAGCCTTTAATATACACTCTTCGCCTTATAAATTCATAGATATTTTAATATTTTAGATATAGAATATTTTAGATATTTTAATCAAACTGCTGCTAGGAAAAAAAACCTGCCCGACCCTTTTAGTAAGTAATAAGAAAACAGAAAGATGCCCAGACCAAATACTGAATCATGCCAAAGTGCTGAATGTGGAGATGGTTCAGATAATATCATGGTAAAGAACGACTGTCATATATTGTAGGCGTGTAACGATACACTCATGTCACGATTCGATACAAATCATGATACTGAACTCAAGAAATGATATTGCAATATTTTAAGCCAAAACAAAGAATTTATTTTTACTTCATTAAAGCTGCTGTCAGTAACTGTTGGTGCTCTAGTGGTTAACAAACAGAACTGCATGCGTCTTGCGGTGGCGAACCGACCAGTCTAAAATAGTCTGAATATAAATACTTATTATAGGTGTACTGTAGTGATTCATGATAAGACAAAAACATGGTTTGGAAAATGGATTCATGATGTACTTGCTCAGTATATAAATTTTGTACATTTTGAACAAAAAAAAAGTTATGAACTGCAGCTTTAAAATTATATTTTATTATTATTATTATTATTATTATTATTATTATTTTATTATTATTATCAGTACCCACAAGCATTACTTCATTGCATTATTTTACATTATAGTCAATAGGGGTGTAATGATACACACCTGTCACGATTCGATACATATCACGATACCTGAACTCACTATACAATATTATTGCGATACTTTAAGACATATGGTGAAAGGATAACCAAAAATTAACTGTTGATTATAATGCTAAATTTGGTATTACATTGAATAGGCTTGGACTTGAACCCAATGCACAGGACAATGGTGATACCAGAATAAAAATATTCTAAGGCTGAAAATACTGAAATATAGGAATATGTTTACACTCTGTCACTGACTAGATATTTAAAATAATGTAGGCCACTTTTTACTGGTAACAAGACATTTGACATCATCAGGACCCACAAATATTCCCCCATTGTAGGGCTGAAGGATTTATCGCAATTAAACCGCACATGATTTGGCAAAGGCTGCGATTATTTTATGCACAGCTTGTCAGAGCTTTACGGCTCTGTGATTAGTAAATGCTTCTCCATCTGAAAGCCAGAGGGCGTTATCGTGCAGAAACTCCAAATATGCCCTGCCGCAGAAGTAGATAAGCGTCATTCCAGGAAATCCCTATCATACTATCGCTGTAGCTGAATTAGTGTTTTCAAAAGTACCAGTACTTCGGTACCAAGTCGCTACTGAAATTTTGAAAATGTGACGATTTCGTCACCTGATTATCAGAGAATTTTACAATATCCTATTAGTTATTCATTGAACATGGAATCAGTTTCTTTTACCAAATCTTCACTGATATTTCAGTTTCACAGGCTGTAGTGTGTCATTTCACTGACGGAATAACTAAAATAAACACACATCTGTTACAAAATAGATGTTTGAGCAATTTTTTTATATATATTTCAAAATTTATTTCATTGAGGTATACACACACAAACATACACGCACACTCCAAATATTTATATGTATGATTACCATATTTAATGTTTTTAAAATAGGCTATATAAAATAGTAAAATAGTTCCAACAGATTTTGCTGTGGTACCGAAATTGGTACCGAGAACCGTAACATTTTTTATGGTATTGGTACCGACTTCTGGAATTTTGGTACCGTGACAACACTAAGCTGAATAAACGGAAGATTGATTTAGGGCTCCACAACGATTAATCGCGATTAATCGTTTGCAAAATAAAAGTCTGTGTTACGTAATATATGTGTGTGTTCTGTGTATAATAATTATGTATATATAAATACATATACGTGTATAAATATAAGAAATATATACATGTATAAATAAATATGCATATTTATATATATTTTATATTACATATAAATATATTTTATATATAAATATAATTTTTTTCTTAAATATATACATGTATGTGCATGTATTTATATACATTATTATACACAGAACACACACATATTACGTAACAGACTTTTATTTTGCAAACGATTAATCGCGGTGCAGCCCTAGATTGATTAAACATGTCTAATAAACACACGACTGTCTTATTCTGTGTAAGAAGCCACATCATCTCACAGAAGGATGCTCAACTGTCGTTATGAAGTGAGTTTGGAGTAAAAACATGTTATTAAATGTCTTTTGTTGGACAAGATGTTAATAAACACTTCTCATGTCTGGAAAGATGTTTGATGAGTGTTGCTTTTTCAAACGCGCAGTGCTTTCAGATGGACTAGAAATCGGAGCTATACTTCATTAAAGTCCCTTTAAGACAAATCATTTCACTCGGCGGCCATCTCTGAAACGCCTCTCGGGCATCCAAGTGCAGCTCCCATCTCTTTGAATGGGGAAATATCAAATTCTCCAAAGCTGTTAAATTTCATATTTGAAATCACCAATGAAATCTGACAACAACTGTCTCAAATTTTCCCAAACGCTCAAATCGTGACAAAAAAACAACAAAAAAAACTGTTTTTCAGGCTGGATCAAGCTAATGCGCAGTCCTAAATGCGCGTCTCTTGTGCCTCATTTCGGAGGCGCGCGTCTGACTGTTTCTATAGAAACCGGAGCTTCTAATGGCAGCTGCAGTGATGCGATGACTTTACTAGTCAACGATCGGCTCTTATTTAGAAGGCGGGACTTATTCCGCCATATTGCGCATTGCACTTTTTTCCCCCATTCAAAACAATACGAGTGATGCGTCTTGTGTTATTCTATAGTCTTTGTACTTCATTCACAAGCTGCGCAAAAATATAAATTAAATAATCGCAGACTTTGAGATTTCATAATCGCACTAAGAACCACGTTTAAGCACAATTTCAATGTTATTTTTCGTATTAGGACTGGGCGATTATGACATAAAATGAAAACCTCGATTAATTGAACATTTTTCCTCGATTACGATTAATGAACGATTATTTTGTTTCCGTCTTTTTTTCTCTTTTTTTTTTTGCCCTCATAGTTCACTGACAAGGTTTGTACTGTAAATATGATTGACGATTAAAGTTATATTACCTATGGTTCGTAACATTTCTTACAGATTTCTGCACGTTGTAAATCAGATACAGATGATAAATTAATACAGCACCAGTAATGAGAGCGATCGTGTGTGTGAATTTGTCATACCGTCTCTCTATTAATTGTGAAGCTGTGGGTTGTAAATAGTTCCTTCAAAAGTAGAAAAATATATGCTATAATAAGTTGAGATTCTAAGCTACTTTAGTGATAAATCACAGGACAGCGCTGACAACCAGTTTCTGCTCAGTGCGCACGATATTCATGTTTTGCGCAGCTACTGTTTGTATGAACGTTCGTGCCACAATGCAGCTGCGCGAGCACGGTAGCTCGATATAATAATACACATCCGATCGTCTAAAATCGCTTGAATGTCCAAACTGGCAAACCATAAAACAAATACAACTGACAAAGTTTAGTGAAGACGCAAAGCTCACCACTCGCACGCCATCACTGTGTGTTGAACCAGCGTTGCTTTTATGCCACTGACTGGACGGGACAGAGTCACATGGCTACACACGTGTAGTATGTTTTTAAGTGGGAAGTATTAACAGGATTAAAAAAAACAAAATAACCGACATGCGAAAATTACGTCGGTTAGAGGTTCTGCATTTTGGTTTTGATTACTTTTCGATTAATCGTCCAGCCCTATTTTGTATCATGCAATAAATCGTGCAGCTCTAATAAACTTCCACATTACTTTTAAAATGTACTGACAGCTTTGTTATTAAGTACTAATAATATTATAATATATAGTACTATTATGTGTTAACTGTGGAAATGAGTGACTTATTTATGCACAATTAATTTAAAGTTGCATTAGTCTTTTCGATCCTATTGTGACATAATCGAGTGAAAAAAGAAAAAATGTAGGGCGGGGATAGATTGTGTCTGTGGGAAATTGATTGGATGGTTGTGGCTTGCTATTGGTGGATCTAATGTGAGTGACAGGTCTCTTCTCTGATGATGAGGGCGGGAAGAGATGCTGCAAAAGGGAGGGGAAGATATTCTGATTCAAGATTACGAGAATCATACATTGTGGACGAATAATAAATACTACAATAGTCCATAAATAATAAGTCAATTTTTGAATTCATGGCGACTTTAAGCAAAAAAAAAAAAAAAAAAAATGTGTTCATGTCTGAGATTTTAGCATTTAATACTTAAGTGCAGAAACCGAATGTGGTACAGCAAACACATTTCTAGAGATGAATTTGGCAACTCTATTCTGTAGACATCAGCATATGTAATGATCACATTCGTGTTATTTATACTAATATTTCAGCATATTATTAATGATGACACATTATAATCATAATATCACTTTAAAGATCACCCTGGCATGGCATCGTTTCATCAGGGTCTCATCACTCAGACCTCCACGTGTTCCGCCGGCCGAGCAGTTCCCGCTTCACGAGCACGAGCGCCGCGAGACGATGATGATGATGTTTACAGAGAAAACGGACACTTCTGTCACGATATCAGTGCAGCTCACAAACAGCGCTTTATAATGCATCACTTCGCTAAATAACGCGATTAATGACAGAATAAGCGACAGACTTCATCAACTCAAACACATGAAACACAAGTCAGGGTGGATAAAATGACATATCGTCGCGTATTCTCACCGGGCCGTGTCTCTTTGTTGTGTCAGAATGACAAGAACACACACACTCGCTAGGCCACAACACACATGAGCTACGTGGACACTCTGCGCTGTGATAAAGCGCGTTTCTGCACCCCACATGAGCCTTTCAACCACTGTTTACACGCTTTCTGCGTTAAAAAGACACGAGAACACTTTCACAACAAACTTCAGTCGTGGTTGGACGTGTTAAATTTGTTTGTTTGACAACGTGTGTGTGCGTGCGTGTGTGTGTGTGTGTTAGGGGAGGGGGCGACATCGTGTTTGATCAGCAGCCACATCATGACTTTACCACACTACCTCTACGGGGACAGAAAGCGAACAATAGTCCGTGAATGATGCAGAAAATGTGTCAGAAAGCCCTGATCTGACGTGTGGTGAGCTGAGCCGCGTGCGTGCCGCCACAGAAGCCGGTGCGATCCCTCTCTACTCTCTACTGAAGCCGAAGCGACGCTTCACCGCCAACACAACGCGCGCGTGAAAGCTGAAGAGAACGTTCCCATACCTGTCAGTTAATAGCTTGGATTGTGTTGGGATAAATCCAGAGAGAAATGTACTGAGAGAAGATAAAGTGGCCAGATCCCGCCGTGTCTGCTATCTCACTCTTTTCAATAGGTCTGATGCAAAATGGCGGCGAAACTCATGCCGCGGGAGTTTTTTTCCGCTTCCGGTTGTACGGGGTTTCTCACACAGCCACTGGAGGGCTCACATTACACCGACTGCGTTCGCGTACTGCGCAGTGTGCACAGTGTAGTGCTTACTAGCGTAACCCTTGTGCGCTCTTCGTTCACACTCAGGGTTTTTGGGGGCTCCAGGCAACAAAATGTCATTTTGTAACAAAATAATTTTTGTTTTCTTAAACTTTTACTCTGTTTTATTAATGTTTTTACTGACATTTGTGCAGTTTTTGGAGGATTTATCATATTAAATTTATATAAATAAATTAAAAAAATGTTTTTTATACAAAAACAGCTTTTTATGTAAAATTCACTTTATAAAAGACCCACATTTCTAACTTTCCTTCATGGGGATAACATGGATAATTTGACATGGTTTAGTGTAAGATTTTTGCCCATCTTTTGGAAAATGCAGTTTTAAAAGTAAAAAAATGATCACTTTTACCAGTAGATGGCAGCAGAGCTCCACTATTTGCTATTTGACTGACCAAAAGACATCTTTTCACAAGTATTTTTCAGTTGGATTCATATCTAAATATTGTGAAATCACAATTATAACAATAAAAGCTACTTTTTGTCAAAGTTTAGCATTTTTTGTAAAAAAAAAAAAAAAAAAAAAAAAAAACAGTTTTTCAATGTTACATTATAATGAGACCCCACTTAGAAAATGAACAAAATTTATCCTCAAAATCAACATTTTTGAAAAACTTTTTTTTTTTTCAGTACAAACTTTGACAAAAAGCAATTTTTATTGTTGTAATTGTGATTTCATAATATTTAGATATGAATCCAACTGAAAAAAAAATACTTGTGAAAAGATGTCTTTCAGTCAGTCACATAGCAAATAGTGGAGCTCTGCAGCATCTACTGGCAAAAGTGATAATTTCTTTACTTTTAAAAGATGGACAAAAATCTCACACTAAACCATGTCAAATTATCCATGTTATCCCCGTGAATGAAAGTTAGAAATGTGGGTCCTATATAAAGTGAATTTTACATAAAAAGCTGTTTTTGTATAAAAACCTATTTTAAAAAATATATTTTAATTTATTTATATAAATTTTAAAAACATAATAAATCCTCCAAACACTGCACAAATATGAAGTAAAAACATTAATAAACAGAGTAAAATTACATTTGTTTTTTAAAAACAATTATTTTGTTACAAAATTACATTTTGTTGGCTGGGGTCTGTAGAGACCCCAAAGGCCCTGAGTGTGACTTTTTTTCTACACTAGCATAAAAACAAGATATCACTCTAATTTTTTTTATTATTATTATTTGTAGATCTAGAAAATATTAACAATTTTACAAAGTTAGATTTTTGCAAATGTCATTTGGGGTCTAAAAAGACCCCAAAGACCCTATAAGGGTTAAAAACAATAGGCAAACTGGGCCGTAGGAAGCCCATTTCCAATACATGCTTTGGTAAATCTTAATTATGACCTAAAATGTTAAAATTCCCAGGTGAAAAAATACTATAGTAATTTATAGTAAATAGGCCTACTATAGTGTTTTTGAACCATACTATAGTAAAGTAATTGAACTAATTTATTGTGGTAATTCTATAGTTGCTGTGATAACATAACAACTATAGTAATATAGTAATAATATTACCCAATACTGTACTAAGTTTTCTTTAATCTATAGGGTATGTTATACTACAATACACTACAGTTTACTGTAGTAAAAAAAAAACCTAAAGTATACTACAGTATTTATTACAGTTGATCAGTTCACTATAATTAATATTACAGTATGCTGAAGCATTCATTAACAAACTGTTATAAATACTAGAATATATACAGTATACTACAATTTACTATAATATGGTTCAAAAACACTATAGTATTTACTATAAATTACTATAGAAGTTGTTTCACCTGGGTTATTACATAAAAAGTGGAAATTATGACACTAATTCATAATTTAGATTTTTCTTATTTCATAGTTATGACATAATTTTAGGTAATAATTATTATAGGCTACACAGCAAAATCTCCAGAGTTAAATCAGCTCTGCTTGGAGTACAAATGGCCCCTCTCTAAATAGTGTTAAAGTAACACTTAACCAGAGTTAAAGTTAATGAGATAATTAAGTGATGATTGAGTGTTAGTGATGAACACCTGCTGTTAACAAGCAGAATCATATACATTATACATAATAATACGTTATATCTCTCAAGATCTCAGTAGAGGATGATTATTTTTTCTTCAGTGATTCTGCTTGTTAACAGCAGGTGTTCATCACTAATGCTCATTCATCACTTAATCAATCACTGAATTCTCTCATTAACATTAACTCACTGCTTCAGTGTTGCTTTATCACTATTTAGAGAGAGACCATATGCACTCAGAGCAGAACTGATTTAACTGGTGATTTTGCTGTGTATTTAAAAAGTCAAAATTATGACTTACTAAATCAGTCAAACAGTCAAAATTATGCCTTTCTATGATATTATAGAAACCATATTTATAATTTTTTATACTTTTTAATTCATAATTTTATTTACTGTCATAATTGAAACTTTTTATGTAATAATTTCGGCTTTTTAAGTCATAATTTTTCCCTTTCATCTCATAATTATGACTTAGCATGTCATAATTGTCGCTTTTTTTTTTTTTTTTTTTTTAATTTTTTACCCTAAATGGTTCATTTTGTCATTTTCATGACAATAAAGCACATTTCCCTCCCTACAACAGGGGTTATGCACAATCTAACTTTATTCTGTAAAACAGATCAGATCACTTCTGGTTTAGGTCTTTTGTATGTGCTTCATGAAAAAGTATCTTAAAAAAACTTAAAAAGAGCGATTAAAGATGAGCATAAATGATGTCCGCCGCATATGCAGATTGATATTTAAAAGCTTTTTTAATTTTTCTTCTTCACAGTAACGTTTAGACATTTAATAGAATAAAACACCTATAACAATTGTGAACTAGGTGGTTTCGCTGATTACCTTAAAAGTCCATAGATATGCCGTCAGTTCCTTCTGCTGTTAACATTTTCTCTGACAAGTGGATGCAATGAGACCAGTTTTCCAGTTTGGTCATGTGACGTTCGACATATACCCTATAGGCTTTATTTCCATGATACAAAAATGAGCTGATAAAACTCAGAAGAAATGGCATGCGTTGTTTTAAAATCTGGAAAATTAACTTTTAATGCATTCTTTTTTTAATAAATGTAGAGGTAAATTGTATAACCCAGTGCAGCATTACTGTGCTTACTAAATAGATAAGACAGGATCCTATATGAAGCACAATAAAACTGTATTCAAGTGTCTTTGTTACACTTGACCTTCAGATGTTTTGATTTCAGTTAGCATCGACTGCAGGCCTGGTTCTGAGAAGAGTCAGGGTTAGGGTTACCACCTTCACCTTTCTACTGTCCACTGATAATTCAGAAAGAAAGAGCAACTGAAGCCTACTGTTAAACCAGCACAACTTTAATAACGCATCTTGATGAATAATGCTATCAGATTGTGTTAGTGCCAACATTATATTTGCACGGTTTCAAGGATAGGTTTAGGGTTTGGGGTTGGTATGGACGTTTATAAAGCCTCAAACCATGCACGTCACACCACATGAATATAGCACAATCTGATAGCATTTCTCTCCAAGAATCTGAGCGGGTAGAACAAATCTGTTGTAAGCTATTTTATGTCTATAATAAACTACGAGAGCAGACAGAAAGTCTGCTAACTGATTTTAATCCTAGTGGATTTAGAGGTTTCCTCACTTACACAAAGAATATTTCCAAAAGGATCATCATTATACACAACAGCACTGTTTTCCTACAGGTTTCATCCTGTAAAGTAATTGCACTGATATCAGAGACACACAGTGGAATAAATCAGACTAATCACCAGTCTGTGGGCACGAGGAGCCTGTTGTGTTTGCCAAAAACACTCATTCAGAGTGCTTTACTGATTTCTGTTACATCATTACACCAGTAGATGGCGACGAGTGAGTGACTCTCAGCTGTGTGAATACTGCTATAGCAAAATAATTACACATATAAATGTAAACATGAGATATTTTAATGTGAGATTGATGTTTTATGAACATGTGCTATATACATATGTCAGTTTGACTTACAATAACACAACTTTCACAAAATTTATACCTACATTGTTCCGTTTATAAAGGCTTCTGACTGAATTTTTTTGAAATTAGTATAAAACACTATCTATCTAACATATAAGGTTTTATCCATATGTACAGCTGATATGGTTTCAATGCCATGAATCATGTTCATATGTTTTTTATTTTTTTTTTTTTTCATTATTATTGTATTATATTTTTATTATTATTGTATTATATTTCACTAAGATGCTACTCTAAGTTTTCCAAAAGCTGCAGCTGATGAAGCTCGTGTCAGCGTGCCGTCCTCTTCCTTCGCGCTGGTCTGCGGTTGTTTAGGAGGTGCTGGTCTGCTCTTGATGTTCTGGCACTTTGGGATGTGTCTCTCTGCTGGGCCTGGGGCAAATTTGCGGCCACAATGAGGGCAGGTTACATATTCTGGATTTAGATTGGAGACTGACTGTGGCTCGTGAGATCGACCCTGACGCATGGTTTGAATGAAGGCCTCGTGTTTCTGCCGCCAATTATTCTTCTTCAGCTGCGGATGAAGACAGTGTGACATCAGTGAGGACACAGAAGAGTGATGCTAAGAAGGAAATATTACCACAGCAAAACAAAATCATTCATCTCAAACACACATTTAACAGACTGCAGATAACTTTTGTTTCCACTATCAGGGTTTAAATGTATATGAATGCACAGTATTGGAGAAGTGAATTTTGTAGATTAGACTGGTCATGATTTTGTTCTATTTTTTCATTCAGCTTTAAAGTTTGTGAGGAACTTCTTATTCTTGTCATGTGAATCAATGAGATCTTTATAACAGTATAGCAGATAATTACATAAAATACACATAAATATCAGTCTTCACTGTATCTGTCAATTATGGAAGCTTGTTTCCACCACTGAATAAAAAATTAAAAAAGGTAACTACAACTTTTTATCTCACAATGCTGAATTTTTTCTTGCAATTGCTAGATATATATGAATACTGACTTTATAACTCGTAATTGCAAGAAAATTCAGTATCGTGAGATAAAAAGTCACAATTGTGAAAAAAAAAAATCAGAATTGTGAGATAAAAAGTCGCAATTGTGAGAAAAATCAGAATTGTGAAATAAAAAGTTGCAATTGCAAGAAAAAAAGTCAGAATTGTGAGAAGAAATTAATTATGAGGTAAAAAGTCACAATTGGGAGGAAAAAAGTCAAAATTGTGAGATAAAAAGTCACAATTGCAAGAAAAAAATTCTGAATTGTGAGATAGTCACAATCGAGAGAAAAAAGTCAGTATTGTGCGATAAAAAGTCACAATTGTGAGAAAAAATTAAATACGAGGTAAAAAGTTGCAATTGCAAGAAAAAAAGTCAGAATTGTGAGAAAAAAGTCAGAATTGTGAGAAAAAATTAATTACGAGGTAAAAAGTTGCAATTGCAAGAAAAAAAGTCAGAATTGTGATAAAGTCGCAATTGCAAGAAAAAAGTCAGAATTGTGAGATAAAAGTCAGAATTGTGAGAAAAAAGTCAGAATTGTAAGAAAAACTTAATTACGAGGTAAAAAGTCGCAATTGCAAGATAAAAAGTCAGAATTGTGATAAAGTCGCAATTGCAAGAAAAAAGTCAGAATTGTGAGATAAAAGTCAGAATTGTGAGAAAAAGTCAGAATTGTGAGAAAAACTTAATTACGAGGTAAAAAGTCGCAATTGCAAGATAAAAAGTCAGAATTGTGATAAAGTCGCAATTGCAAGAAAAAAGTCAGAATTGTGAGAAAAAGTCAGAATTGTGAGAAAAACTTAATTACGAGGTAAAAAGTCGCAATTGCAAGATAAAAAGTCAGAATTGTGATAAAGTCGCAATTGCAAGAAAAAAGTCAGAATTGTGCAAGAAAAAAGTCAGAATTGTGAGATAAAAAGTCAGAATTGTGAGAAAAACTTAATTACGAGGTAAAAAGTCGCAATTGCAAGATAAAAAGTCAGAATTGTGATAAAGTCGCAATTGCAAGAAAAAAGTCAGAATTGTGAGAAAAAAGTCAGAATTGTGAGATAAAAAGTCAGAATTGTGAGAAAAAAGTCAGAATTGTGAGAAAAAAATAATTACGAGGTAAAAAGTCGCAATTGTGAGAAAAAAGTCAAAATTGTGAGATAAAAAGTCGCAATTGTGAGAAAAAAGTCAAAATTGTGAGATTAAGTCGCAATTGTGAGAAAAAAGTCAGAATTGTGAGATAAAAAGTCAGAATTGTGATAAAAAATTAATTACGAGGTAAAAAGTTGCAATTGCAAGAAAAAAAGTCAGAATTGTGAGAAAAAAGTCAGAATTGTGAGATAAAAAGTCAGAATTGTGAAATAAAAAGTTGCAATTGCAAGAAAAAAAGTCAGAATTGTGAGAAGAAATTAATTATGAGGTAAAAAGTCACAATTGTGAGGAAAAAAAGTCAAAATTGTGAGATAAAAAGTCACAATTGCAAGAAAAAAAGTCAGAATTGTGAGATAGTCACAATCGAGAGAAAAAAGTCAGTATTGTGCGATAAAAAGTCACAATTGTGAGAAAAAATTAATTACGAGGTAAAAAGTTGCAATTGCAAGAAAAAAAGTCAGAATTGTGAGAAAAAAGTCAGAATTGTGAGATAAAAAGTCAGAATTGTGAAATAAAAAGTTGCAATTGCAAGAAAAAAAGTCAGAATTGTGAGAAGAAATTAATTATGAGGTAAAAAGTCACAATTGTGAGGAAAAAAAGTCAAAATTGTGAGATAAAAAGTCACAATTGCAAGAAAAAAAGTCAGAATTGTGAGATAGTCACAATCGAGAGAAAAAAGTCAGTATTGTGCGATAAAAAGTCACAATTGTGAGAAAAAATTAATTACGAGGTAAAAAGTTGCAATTGCAAGAAAAAAGTCAGAATTGTGAGAAAAAAGTCAGAATTGTGAGATAAAAAGTCAGAATTGTGATAAAGTCGCAATTGCAAGAAAAAAGTCAGAATTGTGAGAAAAAGTCAGAATTGTGAGAAAAAGTCAGAATTGTGAGAAAAAATTAATTACGAGGTAAAAAGTCGCAATTGCAAGAAAAAAGTCAGAATTGTGAGATAAAAGTCAGAATTGTGAGAAAAAGTCAGAATTGTGAGAAAAAATTAATTACGAGGTAAAAAGTCGCAATTGCAAGAAAAAAGTCAGAATTGTGAGATAAAAGTCAGAATTGTGAGAAAAAGTTAATTACGAGGTAAAAAGTCGCAATTGCAAGATAAAAAGTCAGAATTGTGAGAAAAAAATAATTACGAGGTAAAAAGTCGCAATTGTGAGAAAAAAGTCAAAATTGTGAGATAAAAAGTCGCAATTGTGAGAAAAAAGTCAAAATTGTGAGATTAAGTCGCAATTGTGAGAAAAAAGTCAGAATTGTGAGATAAAAAGTCAGAATTGTGATAAAAAATTAATTACGAGGTAAAAAGTTGCAATTGGAAGAAAAAAAGTCAGAATTGTGAGATAAAAAGTCAGAATTGTGAAATAAAAAGTTGCAATTGCAAGAAAAAAAGTCAGAATTGTGAGAAGAAATTAATTATGAGGTAAAAAGTCACAATTGTGAGGAAAAAAAGTCAAAATTGTGAGATAAAAAGTCACAATTGCAAGAAAAAAAGTCAGAATTGTGAGATAGTCACAATCGAGAGAAAAAAGTCAGTATTGTGCGATAAAAAGTCACAATTGTGAGAAAAAATTAATTACGAGGTAAAAAGTTGCAATTGCAAGAAAAAAAGTCAGAATTGTGAGAAAAAAGTCAGAATTGTGAGAAAAAAGTCAGAATTGTGAGATAAAAAGTCAGAATTGTGATAAAGTCGCAATTGCAAGAAAAAAAGTCAGAATTGTGAGAAAAAAGTCAGAATTGTGAGAAAAAAGTCAGAATTGTGAGAAAAAATTAATTACGAGGTAAAAAGTCGCAAATGCAAGATAAAAAGTCAGAATTGTGATAAAGTCGCAATTGCAAGAAAAAAGTCAGAATTGTGAGATAAAAGTCAGAATTGTGAGAAAAAGTCAGAATTGTGAGAAAAACTTAATTACGAGTTAAAAAGTCGCAATTGTGAGGAAAAAAGTCAGAATTGTGAGATAAAAAGTCGCAATTGCAAGAAAAAAAGTCAGAATTGTGAGAAAAAAGTCAAAATTGTGAGATAAAAAGTCGCAATTGTGAGATAAAATTATCAATTATCTAAATTGTTTTATTCCATGGGGGAAACAAGCTTCCATAGTCAATAATATGTCTTAGTAAGATGATATTGAAATGCTTAGTTTTCTGATCAAAGCTCTGTAGTTTTAAAACATATAATGCAATGCAATACAATGGTGATTGAGAGATGAACAAATAAACCTTCAGCAAGAGATGATGATCATATTTGATACTACTCATATTTGAGCTGTTTGTACACTTATACTAAAAGATTTTTTACTTCCTAAAAAAGTTTAAACTATCAATCAGACGACAGAAGGACTGTAGGAGATTGTGTGCAGCCGCAAAGCTTTGATCACGTTGATCATTTTAGAGAACTTTGCGTATCAAATATGTCATAAGTAAAAGGTGAGATCTTTGAAAAGCGCTTACTTCAGGCGTTTTGCTTCTACTGTTGATCTTCATGAACTCCTCCAGCTCTGTTCCTTTGGCTCTGTACTGTGACATGTCGAAGACCTTGCGCTGCGGCCGCTTTTTCTCACACACCCTCATGTGCGTCTCCAGCCGCTCTCGTGCGAAGCATCGATGGCACACGTTACATGGAACCAGCTGGTGCGGAGCGTCGGGATCCTCCTCCGGAGTGAGCTCCACCTGCTGCAGTCGGTTTCCTCTCTGGCTGGGAATCCTTGTCCGTGCTGCCAGCGGCCTCCTTCATAAGCCTTGATGTGAGCTGATACAAACCCTCTTTATTTTCCCTCCTCTCATGTTTGAGGTGAGCTCGGTCCCTTCTCATAGACTCAGACGTGTTCGGTTTTCTCACGTCATCTTCTCTGAGGTTGTGCATTTCGCTCCTTCTTCTGACATGATGGTCTTGTCCCATTCCTCGCTCTCGTCGCCCATTACCAGTTTCCCTGTTCCAGCCTTTTGCTGTGTGTTCGTAGTCATCCCACTCTCTCTTTTCCTCCAGTTTGTGACTCTTTGCCATCTCTAAAGTCAAAGGTCTCCTCCTGCCCTCCCTTTCTCTGCTCCTCTGCACCTCTCGCTCCCATTCCTCCCATCTTTCCATATCATCTCTTCCATTCCCATATCTGTGCCTTTCCTCATCCCAGTCGCTGTATCCGTTACTATAGAACCTGTTGTCCTCGAAATAACTCTGATTTCTCTCTTTAGTCTTCTCTTTTTGGACTCTTCGCAGGGTCTCTTCTACTTTGAAAATCTTCTGCTGGAGCATTATCTCCTTGGAGTGGATTTCCTTTGAAAAGTGTGTTTGCTTGTGTTCCTGGTGCTCCCGGTCCAGATTGAGAGGGTCTAGTTTCCTGCCAGCCTTCTGCTGGTGTCTGACGGCAGCTTGATGGGTTAGTGCAGGCAGACATGAGTAAAATCTCTCTTGATGTTCTGGTTTGGTGACATTACTCAGGCTGAACGCCCTCTTGTGGAGGACTGGTTTCAGAGGGAATATTTTGTCTAACGTTCTCCGTGAAGGAACGTATTCATTCAGCTCTGTGTTTTTCTTCCTATGGATGATGTCTGGATGTTGCCAGGGATGTTGTCTCTCTCTCAGGGACCTTCCCTCTTGGTTTTCCAGAACATCCAGCCTGGAGCTGTGATGAGTTCCCGAGGGACTGCGGTGTCTGATCATGCTCTCTCTGTACAAGAATGGAAGTTTTGATGATACGGTCTCTCTTTCCCAGAAGTGATGTGTGAGGTGATGGTGTGGCACCGTTTGCATGTTTGTGAAAGGCCGATCTCAGAAACCGTCTCACATATGCAGCTCCAGCAGAGGTTGATCGTCTAATAACAGCGTTGTCAAACCTGTGGACTGACAGAAAACACATATGGATTAGGGCTGGGCAATATATCGCATGCGATTGTCACGCGCATTTCGTCAGTAAAGCCGGTTCCCGGATTACCGCGTTCATTATCGAAGGCGATTCATCTGCGATAATGAACGCGATATTGCTTGGCTTGTCAGTGAACTACGGCTCTGTCTATTAAATGCCGCTCCATTTGAAAGCAGGTGATGCCGATTTAGCGGTAATCAGGGAACTGGCTTTACTGACGAAATGCGAGTGACAATCGCATGCGATATATCACCCAGCCCTAATATGGATGTTTCTTTAAAAAATAGTGCAGGTATAATTTGCTTCAGAATGGGCTTAGTTTGATTGCTGCTTCTGTAAAGTCTGAAACCATCATTAAAGGCACAATATGTAGGATTTTTGGATTAAAATATCCAAAAGCCACTAGAACAGTGTTATACATTTTGTTGACTTGTGTACTTACATTATCACAAATATAGCACTATAACAACTTTCAATATAGCACTTATAACACTCAAATGTATCTAATATGATAAACAGAGCTGCTTTACATACTCCTGCCGTGACTGCGACATAATAAAAGTCCCACTGCTCTCGAGACGTGTGTCGCGCTCTTCTCTCATTAGAGAGTGTTTGGGTAGATTTTGTGTTACACAGATCCTGGGTCAGACGTAACAACCCAGTGTTTGGGTATTTTTTGTGTTACCCAGACCCTGGTTCAGACGTAACAACCCAGCGTTTGGGTAGTTTTTGTGTCACCCAGATCCTGGGGCAGACGTAACAACCCGGTGTTTGGGTCGTTTTTGTGTTACCCAGATCCTGGGGCAGACGTTACAACCCAGCGTTTGGGTAGGTTTTGTGTTACCAAGACCCTGGGGCAGACGTAACAACCCGGTGTTTGGGTCGTTTTTGTGATACCCAGATCCTGGGGCAGACGTTACAACCCCGTGTTTGGGTCGTTTTTGTGTTACCAAGACCCTGGGGCAGACGTAACAACCCAGTGTTTGGGTCGTTTTTGTGTGTTACCCAGATCCTGGGGCAGACGTAACAACCCGGTGTTTGGGTCGTTTTTTTGTGTTACCCAGATCCTGGGGCAGACGTTACAACCCCGTGTTTGGGTCGTTTTTGTGTTACCAAGACCCTGGGGCAGACGTAACAACCCAGTGTTTGGGTCGTTTTTGTGTGTTACCCAGATCCTGGGGCAGACGTAACAACCCAGTGTTTGGACAGATTTTGTGTTATCCAGATCCTGGGGCAGATGTAACAACCCAGCGTTTGGGTAGTTTTTTGTGTTACCCAGATTCTGGGTCAGACGTAACAACCCGGTGTTTGGGTCGTTTTTGTGTCACCCAGATCCTGGGGCAGACGTAACAACCCGGTGTTTGGGTCGTTTTTGTGTTATCCAAATCCTGGGGCAGACGTTACAACCCAGCGTTTGGGTAGTTTTTGTGTTACCAAGACCCTGGGGCAGACGTAACAACCCGGTGTTTGGGTCGTTTTTGTGTTACCCAGATCCTGGGGCAGACGTTACAACCCTGTGTTTGGGTCGTTTTTGTGTTACCAAGACCCTGGGGCAGACGTAACAACCCAGTGTTTGGGTCGTTTTTGTGTGTTACCCAGATCCTGGGGCAGACGTAACAACCCAGTGTTTGGACAGTTTTTGTGTTACCAGATCCTGGGGCAGACGTAACAACCGTCTGCCCCAGGATCGTGGTCGACCCAGGTTTGGGTCGTTTTTTGTGTTACCCAGATCCTGGGGCAGACGTTACAACCCAGTGTTTGGGTCGTTTTTGTGTTACCAAGACCCTGGGGCAGACGTAACAACCCAGTGTTTGGGTCGTTTTTGTGTGTTACCCAGATCCTGGGGCAGACGTAACAACCCAGTGTTTGGACAGTTTTTGTGTTATCCAGATCCTGGAGCAGACGTAACAACCCAGCGTTTGGGTAGTTTTTGTGTTATCCAGATCCTGGGGCAGACGTTACAACCCGTGTTTGGGTCGTTTTTGTGTTACCCAGATCCTGGGGCAGACGTTACAACCCCGTGTTTGGGTCGTTTTTGTGTTACCAAGACCCTGGGGCAGACGTAACAACCCAGTGTTTGGGTCGTTTTTGTGTGTTACCCAGATCCTGGGGCAGACGTAACAACCCAGTGTTTGGACAGTTTTTGTGTTATCCAGATCCTGGGGCAGACGTTACAACCCCGTGTTTGGGTCGTTTTTGTGTTACCCAGATCCTGGGGCAGACGTAACAACCCAGTGTTTGGGTCGTTTTTGTGTTACCAAGACCCTGGGGCAGACGTAACAACCCGGTGTTTGGGTCGTTTTTGTGTTACCAAGACCCTGGGGCAGACGTAACAACCCAGTGTTTGGGTCGTTTTTGTGTGTTACCCAGATCCTGGGGCAGACGTAACAACCCAGTGTTTGGTCAGTTTTTGTGTTATCCAGATCCTGGAGCAGACGTAACAACCCAGCGTTTGGGTCGTTTTTGTGTTATCCAGATCCTGGGGCAGACGTAACAACCCAGTGTTTGGACAGTTTTTGTGTTATCCAGATCCTGGGGCAGATGTTACAACCCGGTGTTTGGGTCGTTTTTGTGTTACCCAGATCCTGGGGCAGACGTTACAACCCGGTGTTTGGGTCGTTTTTGTGTTACCAAGACCCTGGGGCAGACGTAACAACCCAGTGTTTGGGTCGTTTTTGTGTGTTACCCAGATCCTGGGGCAGACGTAACAACCCGGTGTTTGGGTCGTTTTTGTGTTACCCAGATCCTGGGGCAGACGTTACAACCCTGTGTTTGGGTCGTTTTTGTGTTACCCAGATCCTGGGGCAGACGTAACAACCCAGTGTTTGGGTCGTTTTTGTGTTACCAAGACCCTGGGGCAGACGTAACAACCCGGTGTTTGGGTCGTTTTTGTGTTACCAAGACCCTGGGGCAGACGTAACAACCCAGTGTTTGGGTCGTTTTTGTGTGTTACCCAGATCCTGGGGCAGACGTAACAACCCAGTGTTTGGACAGTTTTTGTGTTATCCAGATCCTGGAGCAGACGTATCAACCCAGCGTTTGGGTAGTTTTTGTGTTATCCAGATCCTGGGGCAGACGTTACAACCCGGTGTTTGGGTCGTTTTTGTGTTATCCAGATCCTGGGGCAGACGTAACAACCCAGTGTTTGGACAGTTTTTGTGTTATCCAGATCCTGGGGCAGACGTTACAACCCGGTGTTTGGGTCGTTTTTGTGTTACCCAGATCCTGGGGCAGACGTTACAACCCCGTGTTTGGGTCGTTTTTGTGTTAACCAGATCCTGGGGCAGATGTAACAACCCAGTGTTTGGGTCGTTTTTGTGTTACCCAGATTCTGGGGCAGACGTAACAACCCAGTGTTTGGGTAGTTTTGGTGTTACTCAGATCCTGGGTCAGACGTAACAACCCAGGGGTTGAGTTATTTATCGCCCTCTTCAGGAGAGAGCAGTGCAGGTCCATCAATTTGGTGCACGTCTTCGTTTAAATACAGGTTTGTGTAAATTTAATTTTATCTAAAAATTTGTTACTGTTCTGTAAAAACGAGCTTAAATGTAGACAATATGTATTAAAAACGTTTTAAAATATGCTATACTATAAAATATGATCGGAAATAAAGGAATTATCATGCAAACCAGTGGTTGTGTGGAGTATTTAAAAAAGTTTAGAGGATTTAAGTTAATCCGTAAACATTAATTCATGTACGGAGTAAAAAAAAAAAGAAAGAAAAACAAAAGCTAGTATTATAGTAAAAATGAATCAATCCATTATACTGGGTTAAATAAACAACCCAGTTTGCTGGGTAAAATGAACCAACACATCTGTCCTATATTTACCCATCCCCTGGGTTGTTTTTAACCCAGTTTTTTTTTTTTTTTTTTTTTTTTTTTTGAGTGTACAGTACATATCTAGCATTTCTTAGCCAGCATATATTATCCAGTTCTTGGGTCTGACAAGCTTCACTGAAATAAAATAAATACAAAATAAAAAATGTGTGATATTGTGATTAGTTAAAAGTTTTGCTCTATTATCATGTAGTGTCTAGCCATATCAGCACATTTTCACAAGCATTCTCCTTCACATTCTCGAAGATAAATAATAAATAATAATAAGATATAATGTGTTTATCTGTTATCTTACCGGTGTGTTTTTTTCCGCTGGATCGCCTCAGGTTCAATAATGTTTCCAGGTGTGTTTACACTTGTTGCTTAGGAACAAGACAACGCAAACTTCCTTCACATTTGCTATTGGCCAGTTGCGTCAGACGTCATGCCGTGACCCGGATGAACGACGCGCTGTGGTGATGATGATGGTGCGCATGTTCCACTTCATGAGCCAAACGCAGCTTCAGATCAAATGTTGAAGCGCTAATGAAGTCGATTTGACTGCGGATTCCAGAAACCAGAACGCGTTTATTATCGTCCATCCTCCGGTAGGTCAGACTGTGTGTTTGACATTGAGCTGGTAAAGCTGGACGGGTTCAGATGAGATCAGTGTGTGTGTGTTTTGCAGGAGAGCGTCATGTCCGCTGAGGAGCTGCTGTCTGTGGACTATGAGGTGTACGGCCGCGTGCAGGGCGTGTTCTTTCGGAAATACACACAGGTAATGTCTCGTGTGCAGGGGCTAGTTGTCACAGTGCTGTCAGTCAATGCACGAATGCGTACTTTAAATGTGAAGCTGCTGTGATGAACGTGTCTGCCAAATGCATGAATATTTTTTATATTTTATTTTTAAATCATGAAACTTTCATGTCAAGCATGTTCACGTCACTACCGAAACAGTGTGTGTTTGAGTCATTGTCTGAGACTCCATCATTCTGAGTTAAATGTGTTCAAAAGTTTGAAAATCTGTGTGCAACTTTGAGGAACATCACTAACAAACACCTTTTTCTGCAATTAAGCAAACTTTTCTGCGTGTTATTCCATAAAATGTAGTTTTTGTGTGTGTACAACTATTCAGATCTGCGCTAGATAACCATGTGCTGATCATCATCTTTGTGAAATAAACACAATCTTAGTAGTTATGCAAATCATTAGTATTTTAATATGTTTTAGTATGTGAGTTAAATCGTGTCATGTGACGTGGTCACTACCAACACATTACTGTCACTACTGAAACTGTGCAGTCACGACCGAAACATGGGATGATTTGTCAGAAATAAAGTATATTGATTTATCAACTAAGATGTAATTATAGTGTTTGGTTCAATGTTTGTTCAAACTAATGAATCCTTCACTGTGAAATCAGTTTGATAAACTTTATGACTTTTACAAAGAAAGATTGGATTCAAAATACAACAAATCTCATAAATTACACTATTGATAAAATTGTTATTGATTTACCTGTGAACTTTTTTTAAAAATGGCAAAAAAATATATTTACAAGGTAGATGTAAACGAAATCTTAATATGTCAATGTAACCCTTCTTATTAAATTATTTATTATTGTGTTTCGGTAGTGACAAATTTGGAGAGAGGAAAAATATTCCAAAACTTTCTGAAAATACAATATGAGAATTAACTGCACAATTACTAGAAATGTGTAGCTTGGATTTTATACAATTTGCATACAAACAATTTGTGGAAAAACCAATTCTGTAGAATGACCCGTATACAAAAACATTAAGATCTTGTCTATAAAAACTATTAAACATAGAAAAAAATATATACAGGAGCTAATTGAACACACTGTTATTTTATGCTATTTAATGGCTTTTTATGTATATAATTAACACAGAACATTTTGGAAAACTGCAAAAATATAAAAGGGAACACAAAAAGTGTTGTTGTGGTCAACAGATATTGTGATTAATGAACTGTGTAGAATTACAACACATAAAATCACAACCTTTCCTGACCAGACATTTCTACTCTAGTCCTGTGAACACAGTTCAACATTTGGTTAAAATCTTCCTTCAGAATAAAAGTCATCATGAAATCAAAAGGGACGCAGTTAACGCTCTTAATACACTCTTCAGGTATCGTGAATGATTTATCAATGAATGTTATTTCAGTTAATCTAAAAGATGTACTTGCTCAGCCTCTAAAGTGACTTTAATTTAGCCACCAAAGCCCTCTTATTTGCTTTAGTCATTTTGTTGTGTGTTTTTGTATTTTAGTTTTAACTAGTTCTCCAGGGGTAAAATCAAGTCCCATTCCAGCAGTTTTTCTCATTGACTGTCCTGTAAAAAATGTCAGACTACAGAAGTAAATAGGTAACTGAAGGCAATTCATGTTTTTTATTTTGTTCATGTATTTACTCCACAGCTGTTAGAAAAATACTGGAAATTTTGTTTTGAGGAGTAAAATATTGTTATATTTTAATTTCTGTCTTTTTTTAATCAGTGTTTAAATGAACCCTTATGTATGTCAAAGTTACTCAGATGTACTTTACTGGACAAAAAATTGTGATAAAAATTTGATGCTTGGGAGTACAGTTTGAGTAGTTTGGTCTCATTTTGAAGACCCATGGCAGATTATTGTTGAAGTTAAAAAGTGAAACAAAAAGTTATAGAGGTTCAAGTTAATGAAAATGATTTATGAACATTATTTTATATAAAATATATTTTATAAAACATTTGAACTCAAAAACTGCTAGAAAATCATTAAAAATTGTGTTTAAGTTTAAGGTTGAAATCTCAAAAAATGAGTTTTCAGTAAGATTTTGTTTGGGTGCAGTACCAAACTTTCCTCATTAGATGGCAGCAAAACTCCACTGGGACAGCGGTGGGATTTGTGATTTGCACTACTGTAGTGTTTTTCTCTCTCAAATATTTCATGCACACACAATTTTTTTTAGTACACAAATACAAATCACACAATTATAGCTGCATAATTTATCCAATTGGCTCTATAATACGCAGAAAACTAGAAAAAAAAGCGAGTATTTGCTTTATAGGCCTAACCTGAGAAAATGGCACAATCTGGTAAAAAGAGTAAAAATTTTAATTTTGAAGCTTTGCCAACAGAATGAAAGCCTATTAATAAAGACTGCATCATTGTGTAGTTAAATGACCCTGTGATCAAAAATGGTAGGTTTCAATGGGGACATTTTGATCTTTAAGGTCCTGAGAGGAACTATTGGCATTAACACAGGCAAAATACACTTTCTCTAAATCACATAGTGTATACAATGCTCTGTTCATGAGTCCAACTGGTGTGTGTGTGTGTTTGCAGTCAGAAGGGAAGAAGCTGGGTCTGGTTGGCTGGGTTCAGAACACCGACGCTGGGACGGTTCAGGGGCAGCTCCAGGGTCCGGCCTCCAAAGTCCAGCAGATGCAGCGCTGGCTCCGCACCACCGGCAGCCCGCAGTCACGAATCGCCAAAGCTGAGTTCAAGAACGAGCAAACCATCGACAAACTGGACTTTAAGGATTTCAAAGTTGTTCGTTAATGACAGAACAACTCGAATACATAGATATATACAATACTATTTATTTTAGCGTTTAAAAATCTCCTTTGTGACCCGTTGCCTGTTACTGGTATAAATATGAGGTAAAACGCCTTTATTGACATTATGTACTAGCTGCTCCTTTACATTTCTGTACAGGAAAACACTGTCTTCCCAACACAACAGCTAATATAACACACTCCACTCCTGTTTCTTCAGTGTTTCTGTTTTATAATGGCTTGTCTTGTATCATCCACACAACGAATTTCACCTTTTAATGGGTTCTGTACATTAGTGGTAGTTGCATTAAAGGATTAGTTCACTTTCAAATGAAAATTAGCCCAAGCTTTACTCCCCCTCAAGCCATCCTAGGTGTATTTGACTTTCTTCTTTCTGATGAACACAATCAGAGTTATATTAATAAATATCCTGACGCATCCGAGCTTTATAATGGCAGTGAACGGGACCAGTGAGTATGAGCTGAAGAAAGGGTCTCCATCCATCATAAACACATTTCACACGGCTCCAGGGGGGTTAATAAAGGCCTTCTGAAGAGAAGCAATGCATTTGTGCAAAAAAATATTCATATTTAACAAGTTAGGAAGTTAAATATCTAGCTTCTGCCAGACCACCTTCTTTATTCAACTTATGTACAATTATAGGAAAGTTTTGATATAAATGTATTTATTGCAAAAATGACAAAAAGACGTATAATCAAATAATAATTTTTACTTGTCAATATTTTCATTGGACCACAAAAATTAATTACTTAATTAAAATAAAAAATACAGTTATTTGGGGTCATTTTATATGTCAGGAAGTAATACTTATTTTATTAAACATGATTTTGCAAATAATAAAAAGACCTGCATTATTAGTCTAAAAAGTTATAAATTAATAGCGACACTTCTGATGGCATACAGTGATTTGTTTTTCACTTTCAATAGATTTAACTGATGCTCAGCAGATCATTATCAAATGCTTTGGTCCACAGTACAGTTTTAATAGTGACCGTTCCACACAGATCTAAATTATGTCTAAAAATGTACACTACCTGCCAAGTGTTTTTAATGGTTCTGAAAGAAGTCTCTTCTGCTCACCAAGGCTTCATTTATTTGATCAAAATACAGATTTTTTTTACAATTTAAAATGACTGTTTTCTATTTGAATATATTTTAAAATGCATTTTATTTCTGTGTTGGAAAAGCTGAATAGAAATCTGAAATAGAAAGCTTATGTAACATTATCACTACTGTTCAAAGGTTTGGTCTCAGTAAGAGTTTTATGTTTTTTAAATTTATTATTTATTGAAAGAAATTAAAGAAATTGATACTTTTATTCAGCAAGGATGCAATAAATTGATCAAAATGACAGTAAAGACATTTATAATGTTGAAAAAGATTATATTTCAGATAAATGCTTGTGCTTTTGAATTTTCTATTCATCAAACAATCCTGAAAAAAATTGTACACAAAAAAATTGTTTTCAGTATTGATAATAATCATAAATGTTTCTTGAGCAGCAAATCTGAAGGATCATGTGACACTGAAGACTGGAGTAATGATGCTGAAAATTCAGCTTTGATCACTGGATATAAATTACACTTTACTATATATTCACATAGAAAACTGGTTTTAAATAGTAATAATATTTCATTGTTTTTACATTTGCATATTGGATCAAATAAATGCAGCCTTGGTAAGCAGAAGAGACTTCTCTCAAAAACATTAAACAATCTGTTCAAAACCTTTTGACCGGTAGTGTATGTTTAAAAAAATGTATTTAGTTGCATAAAGAGTGATTCTAATCATATTCCACATATGCAGACATAGATGATGTGTTAATGCACATAATGAGGAATTGAGTTTGAATAGTAAAAGGCAAAATGAAAAAACATTGAAATGTGATCTTCTGTCAGAGTTAGCACTGGAATGTGCTTCCCTGTTGGCAGTACAACCATGTGTTGATGTGTACGTTGTGTACATATTTCAGAAGCATTGGATTGTTTAGAAATGAGTAACCCAAATTCTCTCAATACAACTACAAAAGTAAGTCACCCCCCCTCCCTCTCTCTTTCAGAAATTAAATTTAGATGTTGGCTGAAGGTGCACCATGATGTGGCACTGTCCATAAAACCCACCTCTCCATAAGTCTTTGCTCTCGTGCCATGTTTCATGTGTACGTTGACCTGTGTGTCTGGTATTCTCCCAGAACCAAGACTCAAACTGAATGGATGTATTGTGAAAGAGCCAAACATTCCAGGAAATGAGTGTTCCCCACCCTCTAGTCTCCTTCCAAAGCAGAGACCGGCCGCTTATTTTCTACAGCAGCTTTTTTAAGGCCCAACCACCCATACAGAACCAACTGTGAGGCGAATACATTTGATGACGTACGCCTCTACTAGCAAATGGCTAAAACGTGTGCTTAGTAAGGCTGGATACATCACTTCATTATTCTGCAGTTAATACAAAGATTATAGATTTTATAAAACATAGTCATTTCTTTAGTCACTATGAAGTCAAAATTGACTATTTTACTTTAATTTTTATAAATGATTTATCCATGCACATAATTTTTTCATGTGCACAAGAGACTCAAAACCAGCATTCAGATCTGCCTCCATTTAGTTCGCAGCGACCAACTTCCAACAATCCAATTACTGAAGGACGAATCATAAAGGTAAGGTGAGGTAGTTACACATTACTTACTACATGTACTTAGTAATGACAGTAAATTATGCATAATAATTACAAGTAACTAACCCTAACGCAAACCCTATCCCTAACCGTAACTCTATAGGAAGTGCATATAGTTAATTAATATTACTCAGTACTTAGTTAAGTAAGTACGTCACTTAAAATAAAGTAACCTAAGGTGTTCACTTTGAATAAACTTAATGTCTAATGTTAAAGGACACAAGGTAGCTCCACGGTGCAGAGGAGCCGAAGCACAACCAAAACACTGTTCTTCTGCAAGACACATGCAGTTTTATTTTTTAACCGCTAGAGGGCCAAAAATGAACGTATATATATTACAGTGTAGCTTTAAGATCATTTCATGGACATCATTTCATTTGTTTCAAAGACAAAACTCCTCTCATTGCTCTGATCATGATTGTGCACAATGTTTACAGACTAAAGAATTGTTTATAGAAATGCATGTTTCTATGCACAGGGCCAATCTGTCAAAATTAAACCTGTAAAATGACAGAAAAAGTACTGGACGCTCATTAACCCGACATTATCCAGTCATTTCTGTTAACCCTAAAACACAACGCAATTAAGTGCAAAATACAGGTAAAACACCTGTAAAAATAAATAGAGAAAATTCTGTCAAAGTACATAATGTTTGCACTGGACTTTTTTTTAAAACGGAATTGAGACACAACACAACGACATTAAGACACAACACAACAGAATTGAGACAACACAACGGAATTGAGACACAACACAATGAAATTGAGACACAACACAACGGAATTGAGACACAACACAATGAAATTGAGACACAACACAACGGAATTGAGACACAACACAATGAAATTGAGACACAACACAACGGAATCGAGACACAACACAACGGAATCGAGCCACAACACAACAGAATCGAGACACAACACAACGGAATCGAGACACAACACAACGAAATCGAGACACAACACAACGGAATCGAGCCACAACACAACGGAATCGAGACACAACACAACGAAATTGAGACACAACACAACGGAATCGAGACACAACACAACGGAATCGAGACACAACACAACGAAATCGAGACACAACACAACGGAATCGAGACACAACACAACGGAATCGAGACACAACACAACGAAATCGAGCCACAACACAACGGAATCGAGACACAACACAACGGAATCGAGACACAACACAACGGAATCGAGCCACAACACAACGAAATCGAGACACAACACAACGAAATCGAGACACAACACAACGGAATCGAGACACAACACAACGAAATTGAGACACAACACAACGAAATTGAGACACAACACAACGGAATCGAGACACAACACAACGGAATCGAGACACAACACAACGAAATTGAGACACAACACAACGGAATCGAGACACAACACAACGGAATCGAGCCACAACACAACGGAATCGAGACACAACACAACGGAATCGAGACACAACACAACGGAATCGAGACACAACACAACGAAATCGAGACACAACACAACGAAATTGAGACACAACACAACGGAATCGAGACACAACACAACGGAATCGAGACACAACACAACGAAATTGAGACACAACACAACGGAATCGAGACACAACACAACGGAATCGAGACACAACACAACGGAATCGAGACACAACACAACGAAATTGAGACACAACACAACGGAATCGAGACACAACACAACGAAATTGAGACACAACACAACGGAATCGAGACACAACACAACGGAATCGAGACACAACACAACGAAATTGAGACACAACACAACGGAATCGAGCCACAACACAACGGAATCGAGACACAACACAACGGAATCGAGACACAACACAACGGAATCGAGACACAACACAACGGAATCGAGCCACAACACAACGAAATCGAGCCACAACACAACGAAATTAAGCCACAACACAACGGAATCGAGACACAACACAACGAAATTGAGACACAACACAACGGAATCGAGCCACAACACAACGGAATCGAGACACAACACAACGGAATCGAGACACAACACAACGAAATTAAGCCACAACACAACGGAATCGAGCCACAACACAACGGAATCGAGACACAACACAACGGAATCGAGACACAACACAACGAAATTAAGCCACAACACAACAAAATTGAGACACAACACAACGAAATTAAGCCACAACACAACGAAATTGAGACACAACACAACGACATTAAGACACAACACAACGACATTAAGACACAACACAACGAAATTAAGCCACAACACAACAAAATTGAGATACAACACAACGAAATTAAGCCACAACACAACGAAATTGAGACACAACACAACGAAATTAAGCCACAACACAACAAAATTGAGACACAACACAACGAAATTAAGCCACAACACAACGAAATTGAGACACAACACAACGACATTAAGACACAACACAACGACATTAAGACACAACACAACGAAATTAAGCCACAACACAACAAAATTGAGATACAACACAACGGAATTGAGCCACAACACAACGGAATCGAGACACAACACAACGAAATCGAGACACAACACAACGGAATCGAGACACAACACAACGGAATCGAGCCACAACACAACGGAATCGAGACACAACACAACGAAATCGAGACACAACACAACGAAATCGAGCCACAACACAACGGAATCGAGACACAACACAACGAAATCGAGACACAACACAACGGAATCGAGCCACAACACAACGAAATCGAGACACAACACAACGAAATTGAGACACAACACAACGGAATCGAGCCACAACACAACGGAATCGAGCCACAACACAACGGAATCGAGACACAACACAACGGAATCGAGACACAACACAACGGAATCGAGACACAACACAACGAAATTGAGACACAACACAACGAAATTGAGACACAACACAACGGAATCGAGACACAACACAACGGAATCGAGACACAACACAACGAAATCGAGACACAACACAACGGAATCGAGACACAACACAACGGAATCGAGACACAACACAACGGAATCGAGACACAACACAACGAAATCGAGACACAACACAACGAAATCGAGACACAACACAACGGAATCGAGACACAACACAACGAAATCGAGACACAACACAACGGAATCGAGCCACAACACAACGAAATCGAGACACAACACAACGAAATTGAGACACAACACAACGGAATCGAGCCACAACACAACGAAATCGAGCCACAACACAACGGAATCGAGACACAACACAACGGAATCGAGACACAACACAACGGAATCGAGACACAACACAACGAAATTGAGACACAACACAACGGAATCGAGCCACAACACAACGGAATCGAGCCACAACACAACGGACTTGAGACACAACACAACGAAATCAAGACACAACACAACGGAATCGAGACACAACACAACGGAATTGAGACACAACACAACGGAATTGAGACACAACACAACGGAATTGAGACACAACACAACGACATTAAGACACAACACAACGAAATTGAGACACAACACAACGAAATCGAGCCACAACACAACGGAATCGAGCCACAACACAACGGAATCGAGCCACAACACAACAGAATCGAGACACAACACAACGGAATTGAGACACAACACAACGAAATCGAGCCACAACACAACGGAATCGAGCCACAACACAACGGAATCGAGCCACAACACAACAGAATCGAGACACAACACAACGGAATCGAGACACAACACAACGGAATCGAGACACAACACAACGGAATCGAGACACAACACAACGAAATCGAGACACAACACAACAGAATCGAGACACAACACAACGGAATCGAGACACAACACAACGAAATCGAGCCACAACACAACGAAATCGAGCCACAACACAACAGAATCAAGACACAACACAACAGAATCGAGACACAACACAACGGAATCGAGACACAACACAACAGAATCGAGACACAACACAACAGAATCGAGACACAACACAACGGAATCGAGACACAACACAACAGAATCGAGACACAACACAACGGAATCGAGCCACAACACAACAGAATCGAGACACAACACAACGGAATCGAGCCACAACACAACGGAATCGAGCCACAACACAACAGAATCGAGACACAACACAACAGAATCGAGACACAACACAACGGAATCGAGACACAACACAACAGAATCGAGACACAACACAACAGAATCGAGACACAACACAACGGAATCGAGCCACAACACAACGGAATCGAGCCACAACACAACGGAATCGAGCCACAACACAACAGAATCGAGACACAACACAACGGAATCGAGACACAACACAACGGAATCGAGCCACAACACAACGGAATCGAGCCACAACACAACAGAATCGAGACACAACACAACGGAATCGAGACACAACACAATGAAATTGAGACACAACACAACGGAATCGAGCCACAACACAACAGAATCGAGAAACAACACAACGGAATTGAGACACAACATTATAATTACTGTTAAAATTTAAAAACACAAACTCCAAAGCTTGTAGTAGATTTCTATTGGTAAGACTGACTTACTATAGATGACATTTTGATAATACATACAGGGAAGTATAATTTCACCTGTAAAATTACCAATAGGAAACTACTACAAGCTTTAGAACATGAAAAAACCCTTTAAGTGAATTAATTACAGTAAAAAAAAATAATAATAATAAAAAAAAATTGTGTACTGTACATAAAAGGAGGTACTGACACAATTTCACCTGTAGTAAGTCAGTCTGGTCACTACTACAACCTCTGGAACAAAACTTTTTTTTGTATTGGCACAATTTCACTCAGTAAGTCAGTCTTACCAACAGGAACTTACAAGCTTTGGAATTTGAACATGTCTGTTTTTAAATGTTAAAACAAAGTCATTGTAATGAATGCAAAATATTCATTTTAACCACTTGGTGGAATTGGCAGATGTTCCCTTCATCATGCGCATCAAAATCATTCACAGGTATAAATATGAAGCTATTGTGCACACAGATGATTGTGAATCAATATTTCATGTAGATATACAATGCTTACATACTTAAAACTAATCATGGTATTGATGTCTTTGTAAGACCGGTCGCCTTTATAGAACATTGGCAAGGAAAACTAACCTTTTAGGTCAGGAGCATTTCAGTTGTATTGTTACTCGATTTCATTGTGTTGTGAACTTATGTTTGTTTTTTAATTTCGTCGTATTGGGCACTACTGGGCCACCGTAGTTGCATGCCTTATGCTTTTGGATTACCTGCACTGTAAAAAATTATTTTCATGATTTGTTATCACAACATTTTTTCTTTTGTCAAATCAACTTAAATAATTAATGTGGTTCAGATAACATAATATCTAGAGTTTATGTCGATTAAACAAATCGCCTTCGTTGTATTAATTAAAATTTTTTATTTCAATGAACTCCAAATTTTAAAGCAACCAGGTAACTTACTTTTTTTAAGTTTAACCAACTATAGAAAGAAAAATTCCCTTCAATAGAATTTGAACTGAGAAATGAAAAGCAAAGTTTGTCAATAGTTTTCCTTGTCCAATAAAAGCTTTTATTGACACCAGACCCAGAGAACGACTGATCCTGGAATGTGTCTATAGACAGGTGAAACTCCGCCTCCACAGAAGAAATCAACGCCCACTTCATCATTGCAGCGTTAGCCCCGCCCACTGGTGTGTCAGTGAGATGAGGAGGAGAGAAGAGCGATACAGGACTAAAATAACATTACCTTTCAAAGGATCCTAATGCAGGAATATGGTTATTTATTTTCAACAATGTGAATGTCTCAGCTGAGCTTTATTTATTTGTATTCGGTTCATTTCACTGTGGATTCTTTGGTAAATCAATCGCATTTCGGCGCAAACAGACTTTTACGATATGGACTCGTTAGTAATGCAACAACATGTCAGTAACTGTGTTCATTCTAATGCCTGATCTGATATTAACGATTCATGTACAGTCAGATGATCTTTGTCTGTGTGTCAGTAAATCAAACCAGTGACTAAACGCTCAACTTCACCTTGTTTCTCTTAGTAGGATGAAAATAATCTGTTATTTAAATTATATATAGAAATTGATCAAAGAACGCTCCCTTTACAATCACTGGAGCTGTCAATCAAACAGCGTGAGTTTATCAGACTGTGTTCGGGATTCGAGCCAAAACTCCCGTTTTATTCAACGAATCTCTTAGTTTCATCACGTTTGCACTCTTAGTTATGATGAAAGCATTCGTTAGTGTGCAGAAATTGAGTTATAATGACGAGATCACTGCTTTCATGAGCTCAACAACATGTCTGTGATCGACTACAATGTTCATCACTGCAACCTTTCATGCCACAATCTAAATATAATGCCATAGATCTAAATATAGTACTATAATCAACACTTTTCACGATTAGTTAACCTTGAGAGCTGTAATAGTAATTAGCTATTTCATATTCAAACATGTCAGCCAATCACAGCAGTGGGCATTTACACTGAAGTCTCACAGAGACACGCCCCTTAAAACAGAGCTTTCAAATCAGAGGGATAAAATCGGAGTAGGAAAAATGCCTTTTATTTTTAAATTATGACAATTTTTGATGTAAAAGGCATACTAACATTATAAGTGCACCCCAGGAAACATTATAAAACAATAAAAAAACACAGTTCATAAACCCTTGAATGCTGTAAACTCACATTCTGTCTACCTTACACAAATACACAACATGCTCTTACATGGAGAAAATGTCTGACATAATGCCATTAAACACTATATAGGCTATAGAACCTTTTCAGCTTAGTTATATTATGCTCTCTGCGCAATATTCCCATTTGTACTGACAGGCGTCTGAACACGTTTTGCAGAGGAAAAACGCAAATGCACTGCACAAAACACAAAGCAGCAGCAGCTTCAGCCCAGACACATGCTCAGCACTGGAATCCCAACACGTAGTTATCCTTATATGGCCATTTTCCTGTTTGGCAGTGTTACGTCACTGCGTGACGTGAGCAGGTGCAGATGCAGAGACTGGAGAGGATAGAGACGCACATTAAATATACGTTTGATTAGGCCTATAAGCGATTGCAAAACGGCTTAACAAAATATATAATCATCAATAAAATTATTTCTACTAAAAAGTCGGTCCAATATCTTCTCTCTTTTTTTTTTTTACCTTTCTTTCAGTTTTTTTGTTGCTGAATTAGCTATGCAACATGACAACAGAACACAGATCAAATGCTGTATTGTCGAATATGAGCATAAGTTTGCATGAAATGATCATGTTTTAAAATACGTCATGCATTATTCATAAGGTCTTTATGCATATCAGGGTCCATCAGAATTTTATGAATGAATATGTAGCACGGACCACGTTTCGTCCTTGCAGGGGTTCCCCATCGATTCACGCGCGCAGCTTCACTACAGCAATCTTTAGTGAAAGCAAATCTTAGCTGAAAATGGATTAAACAATAACATGCACAAATGTGCACAGAAAACTGAGTTTTCCTCGCATGTCCTTCAGAGGAGCTCCCCACATGCGGAATGGTACGGCCCGTTTCATTCATAAAATCCAGGCGCACTATAAATAGGAGCTCGCGCAGCTGAGTGTCACTGACCAGGTTTATAAACCTGGAGAGAGCGACTCCAACATCACGAAGCGAGCTTCTTGGACCAGAAGAGCTGGAATCCAGTCAATAGTTTCGTCTTTCCGTGAGTGCTGGAGAAATGTTCCTGAGCAAAGAGAAGACTGATCCGGACTCTGCCGGGGACGCGCGCGCGCACCAGCCTTGCGCGGATGCGCCGATGGACAGCAGCAGCTCACAGGTATGACAGATGCTTTCACTTTCATGCCATACATCATCATAAAAACCCAAGGCATCCGAGGCATGTGCTTTAATTGCTAATACATAACACAAATGCATCCCTGAATCAGTTTTTGGAGATGTGTTATTCCGAATTACGTGTTATTAAATGTTTGCGTATTTTGAATAGGCCAGCACACTATCGCTTCATCTCTTTATCAGATGTTGAATGTGATGTTGTGTCGCGCATCTTTTGCAATGCAGTGAAACCTGGTAAAGCATTGTAAAAATGCAGCTGTTCATTGAGCAAAATAAATCCAGTGAGGAGAGCCCACAGCAGCTCTGCGTAAGCATTGACGTCAGAGACAATGCAAAAGTTAAATATTGATCAGGAGTCTATTTTTAGATGCTCGACTGTATTTAAAGACAGAGTCATAAGTGTAAATTAATAAAGAGATCCTTTAAAGTCTGGCTACCCAGATGCGCGTGTAAATCAGTGTTGTGTTTATGTAGCTGGACTGAATTATTTTCCCGTCGCAATCATCATCATCATCATCATCACAGGGCTCGTGCGCGGATGCCGAGTCTCCGGGCTCGTTCGTCCCGACGGTCACGGCGATCTCCAGCACGCCAGACCTGCAGTGGATGGTCCAGCCGACGATCATCACGTCTGTGTCTCCGTCTCTGGCTAGAGCCGAAAGCAAGAGCAAGAACGCTGGGAACAAGGGGAAAAGCGCGGCCAGGAAGAGCAAGAGCGAGCAGGTACGTGTCTGCGTGTCTGGCACGCGTGCTGTTCTGTGATGGAGCATGTGCCTGGCTGGGATTGATGGGGATGCAGCTCTAGCTTTGGCATGTTGCCTAGACCAGCAGCATCCACTTTATATTCAGGTCACAGCAAGTCTGCAACAATAGACTATTTTTAGACGCATTGCAGGGAAAGACGCTTTTGAATAATTGGCGATAGAAGTCGAGTATTTTAGCACTGACTCTTCGAGATGACAAGTGCGATTCGTCTTGCTTTGACTAGCTCTCTCCGGAGGAAGAGGAGAAGAAGAGGATCAGGAGAGAGCGAAATAAAATGGCTGCAGCGAAGTGTCGCAACAGACGGAGAGAACTCACCGACACCCTGCAGGCTGTGAGTACAGACTCCACTACATAACTGCAGTTCATTCACAAAATCATGTCTCTGTTTACTCACACGCTGTTACAAAAGCAATCCATGATGCGACGCAGGTTTGCGCCATTCAAGCTAACTAAATATTGCGATTCTGGGTGTTCTCTGAACGTTCGAAACTTTTAAAAAACGTTACATTGTATTATTTCGAACATTATGGGAACGATACTTTTGAATGTTCTAAAACAATTATTAACATTTAACATAAAAAATCCTCCCATGAATTTTGTATAAATAATGTGTTGTGCTAACGTTTAGAGAACATTATTGATAACTTTCACTCTAAAAAACAACCCAAGTTGGGTTACACTGCAAAAAAATGCTGTTCTTACTTAGAGTTTTTGTCTTGTTTCTAGTCAAAATATCTTAAAGTTCTTAAATCGAGAAGCATTTTCTTGACAAGCAAAAATTATTTTCTTGTTTTTAGGAAAAAAGTCAAAATTAAGTGAGTTTTTCCTTAAAAAAGCAAAATAATCTTAATCCAAACTGAAAACAAGATTATATATCTTATTTTTGGTTTGATATAAGATTATTTTGCTTACAAGAAAAACAAGAAAATAATTTTTCACTTTTCAAGAAAATGCTTCGTGATTTAAGAACTTTAAAATATTTTGACTAGAAACAAGACAAAAACTATAAATTTACAAACCCAGTGTTTGGGTTGTTTTAACCCAGTGGTTGGGTTAAATGTTTGATCAACCTGCTGGGTAGTTTTATTTAATTCAACTATTGTTTAAAAATGACTATATGTCTGGCTTAAAATGAACCCAAAATATGTTGGAAATGAACATTTATTAATAAGTTTAATGATAACGTATGTAATTGCTTATTAATAAATGTTCACCTTTTTATTATTATTGTTTCCTCTGGTAATTATGTGTCTGACTTTTAATTTCCAACATATTTTGGGTTCATTTTAAGCCAGACATATAGTCATTTTTGAAACAATAGAATAAAACTACCCAACAGGTTGATCAAACATTTAACCCAATCGCTGAGTTTGTCCATTTTCAACCCAACTTGGGTTGTTTTTAACCCAGCATTATTTAGAGTGTTGAATGTACATTCTATTAATGTTACTGGAAGAACGTTTGTTCATAAATTTTCCGGAATCCTTCTCCAAAGTTCTGAGAACGATCCCTGTTAGATGGGATTGTCCAAGGCTTTTGATGTCATACCAAGAACAGACCCAAATTTAAAGGTGAAGTGTGAAATAATGATTGTTTTCAGACAGATACAGACCCATCGCCCAAACTCATTGAGTAACCGTTGTTGTGCGAGCTAGTTTGGATGTTCAAACAAACAAGAGCAATATTTACAATGATCAGAAAGGTGCGGTCACATTTACCATTGTTCAGAGATTTTTCACAGGTGAAATCCAGTTATTTCAGTAGCAATCCACACGGTTGAGAATTTCACGTGTGGCCAAAAGATTTCCCCTTGCAGATTTTGCATCAGGGTTCAAGTTGGTCTCACTAATTTGCCATGTTGGTCAACTTCATACATCGGCACACTATTGACAATGGAGCCTTTATTCTTTTGCTATTGGAGCAAAAGAAATCCTATTTGCTGTTATCTCCCATTCACCACTTTAGACGTTTCATGACTTCTACTTCTGAGAACCCTAGAGATGTGAAAACATTTCACAGTCAGTGGACCTTTTTGCCTGTGAAACTGTGCTGGCAATTCATTAATGTGACCAACTATTAACCTTAAATGGTAATAGTTTACCCAAAAATTAAAATTCATCAATTACTTAACCCTCTAATACTTTCTTTCATGTTCAGAATGAAGATCTTTTAAATTAAATCTGAGAGAATCTGTTCACCCACAACTCTGATGCGTCACAAATTTCATTGAGAGATTGTAAAATAAATCAAAATTAATCAAGTGGTTTAATCCAAGTCTTATGAAGAAACCTGGTCGTTTTATATAAGGAATAGATTCGATTTAATTAATCACGTCTAAGCTTTCACAAAAAACAATGAGGCTTGTTCTAGTGTGGTTGAGCTTCTGTTTATGTTTACTGATCAGTGTTTATATGTGAATTAAAACCTAAATTAAATGTTCATCATATAAAATAGGGCTGTAACGGTACACAAACATCACAGTTCGGTACGTTCCTCGTATTGAAGTCACGGTTCAGTAGGGGGGAAAATTATTTTTTGTGTCTCTCTCTCTAAATAAACTAAATTATAATTAGAATTTACATTTAATTACAATTTATTAAATGTAAATTGCACATAAGGTAGGTTTTGCATTAACTTATCAATGTAATAATAAAACTATTTTTCAAGTATGTTTCTACTCCAATTAATTTATTAAATATAATCATTTACACATTATTTACATAACTTGTTTTCATGACAAATTTATTTGAACATATTAAATAATTAAGACATTACTAACAGGTAAAGTAAATATAATGAATATATAAGCTAATATAGTGCATATATTTAGTGAAATGCTCAAAATAGTGAACTATCATGCTGTGGACACTGAATGACTGACCTGTGGTGAATGTCATGCTACGTGAGATATTATTCTCAAGCTGATTTATTGATGTCTTTACACGGTTGAAACACTGGTTGAGAGATTACACGCATATCTACATCATCTGTTAAACTTGATTCATACGGATTTATTTTACGATCTCTTAATGAACGTTTTGAAGCATCAGAGTTTTGGGTGAATAGACTTTCAATCTCTCAGATTTCATTAAAATTATCTTCATTTGTGTTCTGAAGATGAATGAAAGTCTTACAGGTTTGGAATGGCATGAGAGTGAGTAAATGATGACAGAATTTTCATTTTTGAGTGAACTGTCCCTTTAAGCCATGAAGGTTTGGAACAACATGAGGGCGAGTGAATTATTTTTGGTTGAACAATTCCTTTAAGTCTGTCTGTTCGTGGAATAACCCAGTTTTTGGTTTCTCCAGGAAACAGACAAGCTAGAAGAGGACAAAGCCGCCCTCCAGGCTGAAATCGAGAATCTCCTAAAGGAAAAGGAGAGGCTTGAGTACGTTCTCGCCACTCATAAACCTCTTTGCCAACTGCCTGAAGAGCTGGACTGCCTGTTTCCAGAGTCTCCTCAGCCACTTCCAACTCCCGAAACGTCCAGCAAACTCTCAGAGGATAGTCCGCAAGATGGCGCTTCCCTGCAGGACATGGAGATCCCAACGGTACCTTCCACCGCTATTTCTGGGAACTCCAACATCCTGTTGTGCTCCAGTGCAGAGGTCAGTTTGTGCGACCTCGAGCCCTCTCTGGACATCAGGGACGAGCTCCTTGCCACCGTCGACGAGGACCGAGTCTCGGCGGAAACGGCTCGCTCTGTCCCCGACATTGACCTGTCCGGCTCGCTGGGCATCACGGACTGGGAAACCCTGTACAAGTCTGTGGCCAATGATCTCGAACCTTTGAGCACCCCGGTGGTGAGCGCTTCCACACCCACCTGCAACAACTATCTGTCTGTATTTACCTTCGCCTGCCCCGAGCTGGACTCCCTGGCCGAGGGACTGGACGGTTGCAAAGGTGGCGTGACCAAAGCAGAATCTAGCGTCGATATCCTCAACTCTCCAACCCTTCTTGCCTTATAAATGCAAGTGTAGATGATGTAATGTCATGATATTGTTCTTAATATCTATTGGATATCGCTGTGTTATGATGTCCAGATGTGTGATGTTGGTGTAAAGCCTATGGAAGCTTGTTTCCGCCATGGAAAAAATAAAATAAAAAAGGTATTGTGACTTTGTATCTCCAAATTCTGACATTTTTTTCCTCGCAATTGCGTGTACATCTCCCAATTCTGACTTTTTTCTCAGAACTGAGATATAAACTCGCAATTGCGAGTTATAAAGTCCAAATTGTGAGATTTAAAGTCAATTATGAGAAATAAAGTCAGAACTGCAAGATATAAACTCGCAATTACGAGTTATAAAATCAGACCTCCGAGATATAAAATTGCAATTCTGAGAAATAAAAGTCACAATTATGAGAAATAGTCTCAATTATGAAAAATAAAGTCAGAATTGCAAGATATAAACTCGCAATTACCAGTTATAAAGTCAGACTTCCGAGACATAAAATCGCAATTATGAGAAATAAAATTTGCAATTATGAGAAATAAAGTCAGAATTATGAGAAATAGTCATAATTATGAGAAATAACGTCAGAATTGCAAGATATAAACTTGCAATTGCAAGTTATAAAGTCTGACTTGTTATATATAAAGTCAGAATTATGAGAAATAAAGTCTGAATTGCGAGATATAAACTTTCACTTCTAAAAAAAAGTCAGCTCACAATTCTGACAATTTCTCACAATTACGACTTTATAACTTAAAATTGCAAGTTTTTATCTTGTAACTGTGACTTTTTTTCTCAGAACTGCAAAATATATATCCACAATTGCGAGTTATAAAGTCAGAATTGCAAGACATAAAGTCACGATTCTGAGAAATAAAGTCGCAATTATAAGAAATAAAGTCAGAATTTTTAGATATAAACTCACAATTCTGACTTTATTTCTCACAATTCAGATGTAATTACTCACAACTGTGAGTTTACATTTCAATTCTGAGAAAAAAAGTCAGAATTACGAGATGTAAACTCGAAATTGTGAGAAAAAAAGTCAGAATTGTGAGATAAAAAGTCGCAAGAACCATTTTCATTTTTTATTGTGTGGCGGAAACAAGCTTCCAGAGAAGCCAGCTGTTCTGTGGCTGCATCCGTGTAATGTGTGAGGGTCGGGGTATTACTTTCTTCCAGATACATTTGATGTAGCCCAAATACAAGAGCATGGACAATTATCTTATTCGAGCAGATATGAACTATGTTCTGGTTTGAAAAGCATGCACGAGATATCATATATATATATATATATAAATATATATAACATATATAGTATATATGTATCAGTTCCATATTTGTTTGATCTGGTGCTAAGTTCTGTGGAATTGACTGCAGTTTTGTGTTTGTTTTCTATGGCAATAGATTATCGACTCGTGTTGTGCTTTAATATACAGTCATCGGAGTTATCGCATACCTCAGTGTCATCATTCGACTGTGTTTCACATTGTTCTTAAATGTTTAGAGTTTTCCATGAAAACATCCAGTGCTATATCGATGGAGATGTATTTTATGATAATTTATTTTTCTACATTTTAAATTTGACTTCTTTGTCAAATGAAAAGAACAAAATGAGCATTGATTGCTGAATAAATATTCACGATATATACAATCATGCACTGGTGTTCTTGTGTCCTTTGTTATAAAATAAATCGCTGATAGAAAGTACAGCTTAATATTTGGCATGTATTTTCACACAGCTTAATCAGTCATCCTTACACCAGTGTGTTCAGTTACAGCCTATGGGGTTATCTTATTTCAGTGTGCTTTTATTGGATGTGATTTACGGTATTATCTAACAAATATAGTCGCAAGCCATGGATCCAAGCACCAATGGCTCATGTGGACGATTACAACTGGTGTCAAAAGAGACATCTGACGTCCGAAGGAAATCACTCCCTCCTACTGTCAGAATAAAAGAGAAGTCCAAAAATCCCTTTGCAATTATTAATGTCATAAGATATGTGATCATAAGATGTGCATGTGGACTCATGCTAAACATTTACATTTAGAAAAATGGTGTGTCATTGGACAATTTTGAAGTATCATTTGCAGCTCAAAATTTTGTTGCCTTTTATCCTTTCTAAATGTGTACTTTTCCATCTCTGTATACACCGATCAGGCATGACATTATGAGCACCTTCCTAACATTGTGTTGGTCCCCTTTTGCTGCAAAACAGCCCTGACCCGTCGAGGCCTGACCCTGTGTATTCTGACATCCTTCTATCAGAACCAGCATTAACTTCTGGAGCAGTTTGAGCTACAGGAGCTCGTCTGTTGGATCAGACCACACGGGCCAGCCTTCAATGAGCCTCGGCCGCCCATGACCCTGTCACCGGGTGTTATATTAGATTTGGTATAGGGTCGGTGCAAACTTCAGATCTGTAAGAATGTTTTCTGGCACCTGGAATGGATCAAATCCATGTTCAACCTTTCATCGTGGCATCGGTATCTCTGTTGATGTGTTTTGTATTCACCTCCATTACTTTGCCCTGTTTATGGTGATAAATATGGAGGATGAGCGAAAAAAAGTCATTCAACTGAAACAAATTAATATAGTAGCTTACCATGTTATGGACATGTACCAAGGTAGTGCCATGGTATTTTATGAAGTACCTTAAAGAAACCGATGTACGGTAAATGCCGAGGTATATGATTTGTTGATATGGTAGTGTTGATTTAATGAAATAAAACTTGGTGTATTTCAGTTATAGTAAATATGGGTTGTTATTGTTTTGGTGAAAGTCTGTTCACCAAACACACACACACACACATTTACTTCAGTCATTTGCTCGCAATAAAGCAGTCATGCATGCAGCTTGTGAACGAATCTGAAGGTAATCCTGAAGCAGAAGCTGCATTTCTAGGACCTGCTAATTCTACTGCATCAGAGGAGACCTGCTTTCCACTCTATTTTTAAAGTTGCATTAGTCTTTTCTCCTCTATTGTGCCGTATATACGAGTGAAATGGCTTCTGGAACAAGAAGAAATGTAGGGTGGGGCTTGATTTTGTCTGTGGGGAATTGATTGGATGGTTGTGGCTTGCTATTGGTGGATCTCATGTGAGTGACAGGTTGCCCCGCCCTCGTCATCAGAGAAGAGAAGAGATGCTGCAAGAGTGAGGAGAAGATATTCTGATTCAAGATTATGAGGAACATGAATTTAACACAATAATAATGATGACATTATTCAATAAAAATAAGAATAGTCAATTTTGATTTCATTGTAACTTTAATTAAAAATATTTTCAACAAATAGTTTCCAATGACCTTCCTACAACTCCTCACCATGTGACCAGCATCATATGATGTTTGTTACATGTTCCCAGGACTCTTATGTTGTTCTGTTCCTGTTTCCGGTTCCATCTTTGTAGTTCTTTGTAGTTTTCACCGTTGATTATTCTTCATTGCTCCAGGTGTGTTTTGTTAGTGTATTACCCATGTGTACATGCCCTTGTGTTTTCTCTCTGTCCTCTGACAGTGGTTGAGTAGATGGTCTGTGTTCCTGTTCCCCACATTCCTTGTTTCCCAGTTCTTGTTTAGCTTTTGTATTCAATAATTTACCCTTTGCATTTAGATCCGTGTCTTTGCCTGCCATCTGCTTCCCCAGATTACAATGTCATTTTCTTCTGTGGTGTACATCTAACATTAATATGAGTGTTTTCTCATTGTTTATTTTATATTTCATGTGATGGTTGTGGCTTGCTATTGGTGGATCTCATGTGAGTGACAGGTTGCCTCGCCCTCATCATCAGAGAAGAGAAGATGGAGAAGATATTCTGATTCAAGATTATGAGGAACATGAATTTAACACAATAATGATGTGCACCGATATATAATTTAGAATAAACACTGCAATATTCAATTTAAAAAAATGTGATTTCATGGTTTCAAGGCTTTCAGGTTCAGCTGCTTCCATGTTATTTTAGCTGTGCAAAAATCACTTACTTCCGTGTTGAAAAATTAGGACTGAAAACTGAATTTAAAACCAGAATCTGAACTCATATATTGAAACAAATTAGGTTTAAATTTTTCAGGAGGATTACCTAACGAGCAGCTAACCATTTTTGGTTCCAGAACGTTCTGGGAACGTTAGTTTCTGGTTCTCAGAACAGACATGTTCTCTGTTGATTAGTCAAAATGAAAGTTTTCTTTACATAAATAAAAAGTTCCCTGTTGGTTTGGAGAACGTTCCCTCAACATTCAGCGTTATGTTCAGGGTTATGGTTGGTTTGGAGAAGTATAAAGTATAGAGTGCTATTGCATACAAACAACAACAATAAAATAGGATCCTGTATGCAGTCCTGAAACTGCAGCCTCTGGGATTGCAGGCTCATGCTATTCATCTGTACTGCAGGTAAAGGCAATTTCTATTCATAAATCCGTTCAAAAAGAGTATCAAAAAACGGGGACCCTTTTTTTCTGATGGGGCACTGAATGATGAAGGGCTAGAATCGCTCCACATCAACGCCTGCAGCACAGCTCTGTCTCAGAAGCACTTCTGCTTGTGGAGGGAATGTAAAGCGCTGACAGTGAGCGGAATGTTTGTTTTCTGGTTTCTAAGGGGTGGAGCGACTCTGCTCCTCACTTCTCCACTTCTCCATGTGTGTTTTCCCTGCAGTTCATTTCTCATCCTCCCTGCTGACGTCTGACTTCCGCATTCCTCGCTCTTCCCGATCAGGGATCAGCGCTCGAGACTCGAGCTGATGCAACGATTCCCGCTCTTCAAGATCTACTCGCGACCTCCAGCTGACGTCACAAAGGGACTCCACTCGCTCACCTCGAGACCAAAGTCAGGTAAGAGGCCAACTTTGACAACTTTTGCACGGCTTCGAGTCCAGGCTCTGCATTTCTCCACGGCTGTGTCTCAAAGCACAGAGAGCCGCCTAGACTGAGCGCGTTTTTGCGCATCGGAGGCGCGCAGCAGCATCGGACATCAGGCGCGCGTTCCGTTTCAGCTGAGATGCGCAAAAACGCGTTCTATGTAGGGAACTCGCTAGGTTTTGAGACACAGCCCGAGTGTATGCAAGCAAAAAATGTTACACTGCAAAATAAGCAATGTGGGTATTTATTTAAATAACATCAGTAGATTATGTTGCTGTGGCTGCATGCGTTAAATGCAACTTAAATACCTCTTAATTTCCATATTTGAACGCATTTCTCTCAGCCATAGTTGTAGCCTATATTGGGAACGTTCGCTTCTTAATATATCGCGATGATGGGACAGACAGACAGACTCAACACCGCTGTAAGCTGAAGTTCATGTTACATAAGAGAAACTTCCGCTTTGAGATCATTGAGTCACTGTAGGGCGTGGTGCAAATGCACATTCATATTTTGGTCATCTTTACCTTATTATTTCACTGTACTGTCCGGTGTCACACACAATGCATTCAGCTTGTAATCATTGAAAGGGATGCATGTGGGCTGTAATGCTGTGGGCAAACTTTTTTAAATTCAAGATTTCTATTGTAGGTTCAAATTTGGATCAGTATGCAGTTCTGCAGCAGTTGGATATCCATCATCCGAATGTGATTATTTAAAACATGATCTGAAACTTAAGTGCTGCAAGTTACATCACAACAAAGTTAAATGAACTGTGGTGCTCTTTGTAGATAAGCAGTGCCCAGCAAGCATTGCAGTGGTTCAGAAAAGGGTTTCAGTTCCACTCAAAAAGAAGTGGGCGATAAAATCTGGAAGCAATGTGTGAAACTGTTTCTCATTGCATAACTGTGCTATTATAACGGCATGCATAATGCAACGAAATGACACTGACCTTTACTGCGCTGACGGATCTAGGAACGTTGATTATGACACACAGCTATACGTGATAAACAGTAATTCTATTCAAATATATGTCGCTGTAAATAAACTGCAGTGATGCAAGGTATTATGACGCTCTCAGGCATGAACTTAAACTCTGTAAAGTGATCTTTTGATACTATATTCGTTAACACAACATGTGAAGATTCAGAAGAGTGTTTAGTTTTAAATACATATGAAACCACTTTAAACTGCATTCATTCATGGAACAGCATCTGTTGTCTGTGAAAACACTTTCTGTCAATGCAGAAATGTGGTTATCAGTGTTTCAACATTTATTTAAAGAGGACCTATAGATGTAAGTCTCTGGTGTCTCCAGAATGTGTGTGTGAAGTTTCAGCTCAAAATCCCCCACAGATCATTTATTATAGCTTGTCAAATTTGCCCCTATTTGGGTGTGAGCAAAAACACGCCGTTTTAGTGTGTGTCCCTTTAAATGCAAATGAGCTGCTGCTCCCGCCCCCTTTCCAGAAGAGGGCGGAGCTTTAACAGCTCAACAACAACAAAGCTGGAGAATCTCACGCAGCCAAAATGAGGATTGTCAGTAGCGGTGTTCAGCCTTACATTGTTCAAACCGGAGTCGACACTGATGGAGAGACTCAGGAAGAAGTTACAACTTTTAGACGTTTCTGAATGGTTAGTGGATAAATTGATGTAGTTGCTGTGGAGTTGATTCAACTCATCCACTAGCATGTGCCGTCATGTTCATCTTTTGTGTTGAATTGAGCCTCGTTTGTGAAGCAGTCCGGCGTAAAATGACGGCATGTCAACAACACTCTACTACAACAACTCTTCCTCTTCTCTAAAGCAGCCCAACATGGCCCCGCCCCCTTTGTTGTGTGTTCTCGGGGGTGGGGTTTATGTAAATGTTGGGGTTTGTGATGTCACCAACTCAAGAAGGAGCTTGTAGTCCCTACCAGTCCTCAAAAAGTGATTTCTGTAAAAGAAAATATCTCCTTTGCATTGAACTTTGAGCGTCGTAACTTTGCAGATGTTGTTTATGCTCAAACAGCAACATTACACACTAACTAAAGTTAAAAAAGTCAAATCATAATCAACCTCCTCTTTAAAACACAGTTTAACACATCTTTAAAAAACGATTTAAAATTTAAACTTTAAATTGATGTTTGAAAAAGTTTGGTTAGTGTCAGTTCTGAAGTGTTGATGTAGGATGAAATTCCAGTCACTTTCATAATTAGAAACAGGGGAAAATCACTCAGATTTTGTGTTTCGAAAGCTTTACCTTGTTGGAACCTCATAAGTGGTTCGTTTGAACGCTCTCACAGGCAGAAGCACGACTCACATGAAGTGACTTACAATAAGTTGTTAATATGTTGCTATGCTAACAATAAGATACTGCAGCAAGCATAACATTTTTTAATTAGACTGAACCATTTAGCAACATTTATTACAACTACCGAATCATGTTTTAATTAATTTGTAGAAGAGCTGTGCGATTAATCATTAAAAGATGGCAATCTCGATTCAAACACCCACGCGATAACAAGTATAATCACAGCGAACATTCAGATCTGTGTTGGCGCCAGAGAGAAAACAGCTTCCCAAACAATCTTTTCAACCACACAGTGACATTATTTCTGTGCTACAAATATTCATATTATCACAGAAGAACTGTTTATAGTTCGGATATAAACACTGATGTCTACGGTAGCGATCAAAATAGAGTAAATCACCTTTTGAAAGTAACTTGATGCTTCAAATAACGATTGTATCAATTGCATCGTTACACCAGTAGGTGGAGACAAGTGACTGTTCATTCTTTGAAGAGATTCTTCAAAAATGTGGATTCATCCAGTAATGAAACAAGTGAAGTCTTTATTGAATTATTCATTCAAATAGTTAAAAAAAAAATTCAAATCAATTTTATATTTTTAAATAGACTGCAGCAATTAATATTTTGTCAGAACCTCTAGTAAATTCTATGTTATTTTGTTTAGTTGTCTGTTCAGAATCTTGGGAGAAACATGATCTCTGTTTTAAACAAAAAAAATCCTGATTCTTAATTCATCCAGATTCTAATTTATGTCTTATTAAATATGAACTCCTGAAGTCACTTTTGTTTGTGGTTTTAATAGATGTAGTTTAAAATCAGTTACTTGCTGAACATAGTTGTGAACATAATCAATCAAGCACTATAGATTGATTATTGTATATATTTTGGTTGTTGTCCATATTATACTTGGACAAACAATATAATCAAACACATCCGTGATGTTACATCATATCTGTAGCGTGTTAGACAGCATTACTGGGATATTTACTGAAGAACGGGCAATCGATCAATTAGAGCGACACATTATCTGTGATAATGGAGCACAATATTAATATAAGCGTGTGGTAGCGGTCACAGCGGAGAGAGCGGTGGTTTCTCTCAGCTCTGAATTACGGCGCTCTATAGAAGTTTCCAGTGAAAATCTAAACAAAGAGAACAGTGTTGTATTCTGTTTATTTTTCCAAATCCTTCATGCTGTCATTCCCTCAATACATACTTGTCTTGACTGCTTGGTATGGAGTTTTATTTGGAAGTGTGCTAAAAGTTTCAAAGATGGTGATTTTTACTGTGGAAATCATTTTTCCATCGGGGCTTTTAGTGAGATGGAGTCTGTGGTTCTGTAGACAGAAAGGCGGCACACCTCACACACCTTCTCAAAGAAGAATCATGAAACACGCTTGATCACGTTTCAAAATGTTCCTGATTAATATATTGCAGATGGATTTAGTTATGTATCAGGGGTTTCTGAGTTAGTTATTCAGTATATGTCTATATGGAATATACGCTTACTACATACAGATGTACCGCTTACTATATTTCGTGAGTATTTTTTCTTTAAGGTTTCTAGGGTAGTTCTTTGTTGTTTCTAGATGGTTACTTTCTGGCAAATCCAAAAGATCCCACCTCCATGTATGTCTGATATTTTGTCGTGATAAATTGATTTTTTTTACCAAAATGTCCAGTTTTTTAAATGCTTAAAAAAAGTTTTTTCTTGGTTAAGGAAACATTCCATGTTATAATTTCTCAAACATTATGGGAACTTTACATTTGAATGTTCTCTGAACGTTCTGAAACACATTGTAACATTTAGATGAACGTCCAACCAAAGTGTTTCAGAAAAAACATTCCATGAACGATGTATGAATAATGTGTTTGGTCTAATGTTTTGAGAACATTATGAAAGATCAGATAACGTTGAGCAAACACTCTATTAACGTTACTGGAAGAATGTTAGTTCATAACTGTGAGAGAACCTTGCCAGAACTTTCTGAGAACATTCCCTGTTAGCTGGGCAAGCATTTAAACTGCACATAAAGCAGTTTTTATATAAACCTTTTGATGATATAATGATGTTTCTACTACAATTCGTTGTTAAAATATAAGCAGTTAAACGGTGACTGTGAAAAACTTTAAATTTATTCAAACATATACATTTAAAACGTGAAGACAACAGGTTAAATTATGAATATGTACTATAGGTAGTACTTATTTTTTCTTGTTAACTACTTTTTACTTGTTAACTCAACTTTGGTCGTTGAAATAACACACAGTTTCTGCCAATCTCATGTTAAACCTGAGTACCTGTAGAGTAGTTGTGCATCCTTCATATCTCCGAAAAGTCTTTAGTTTTATCATATTTACAAAAGATGCTGGCGTGCCCGTAGCTGAAAAAGGTTATCTTTCCCTCACAACCAAAAACACACTGCTTTGGTGACATTCCCTGCGTCTCAATCAGCTCCCTAGCTCCCTAGGTCGTGAATCAGTATATGGTGAAAATGAATGTGGCCCTGATCAGTGCCCTGACTACTGAACTAGAAAAATCTCTCGGCTTTTGTAACCCGAACAAAACGCGTTGATGCATACTTGAAAAAAAAAATCGGCGAGACACATGTTGTATATTTGGCACGGAAATACTCTGTCATACGCCCAACTTGTGTTTTGAAACTTTGGCCATGTTTAGCATGAGAATGCAACTGTAAATAAGTCAGAATGCATGAAATATCATTACACCCCCCCTTTAACCCTTAAATGCATACCTCGGGTCTTTAGTGACCCGGGATGTCATTCACTACCCTCCTCCTCGTTCATTTTTTAAAGTTAGACATCAACCTTCTTGGTATTCCTCAATCAATTCATTATAAAGAATATAGCAAGAAAAAAAATCATAAAATTATAAAAGAATGCCTATTTTTGAATTCATTTTTTGTAAAAATTGTATAGGGTCGCTAATGACCCGAGGTGTGTATGAGTGTACGTGTATTTTTTCTGCACAACAATAATTGAATTTTAGATGACTGAATAAGTGCAGTTCACCTTTATTCCACAAGGTGGCAATGTCTGAAACACAATGCTGAAGTGACGACTCATTTAGACAGAAAACGAAATAATAAGAGAAACATGAAATGGCTCAGCGATTTACTGCAGAGCAAGTACTGAACGCAATCAAATATGACTGTAACTCTTACTGGATGGATCTGGTGAAGCTGTTAGCTATCGAAATATTGATTTTGAAGATGTTGAAAATTATATAGTTTTGAGAATATGTTTGAGATCGCGAATGGGCTCATATTCGTGACCTCAAACATAAAACTAGCCTATTATTTGCTGAATTTACTGGGAAATGAGCTCTGACGAGGACAGTGATGATGGCATAAAACATCTGCTCAAACGGAGCCCTTTCAAGCTCCAAAACGTAACAAAATATGATTTATTTTATTCTTCTGTAATTGTTACTCTAATATTTTATATTATCGCGACAGGTAGAGATCCATCCGTGTTAGATATAGATCCGGGTCGATAAAGACCCGAATATGTAAGAATGATTGGCGAAACAGTCATGCATTTAAGGGCTAGAGACAGATTTTCTGTAAATGTAGGGCTGGGTGAAATGTCCAAAAAACTTAGCACAATACATTTTTTCAATTCATATCAGTTGATATTGATAATTATCACACGTTTAAAGGCAGATTTATGTTCCTAAGTTAATTATGATTTTAAACTATCCTTTATTATCAGAACATGACAAACAGTTCACTTTTAAATCTAATGTTAAGGATGTGTGTCCACCAAAGTGTTTTCCTAAAGTCAGTGTATTTTAATGTTGTGTTTTCAATGGGAGCGTCGCGTCAGCGTGACGAGGTGCTGAGCATCTGTTTCACTAGGGCTGCACAATATATCGAAATTATTGTAATATAGCAAATATGCATATCACATATAACTGAGTGATTCAAAAAGTTAAAGTCAAAATTTTAGGTTTTAGGCAGATAGCAGAGAACAGACTGGACATATGACTGTTACATATGTGTGATATGCATAAGGTTAAAAAGGTTAAGCGCAACAAGCCACGAAAAAGAGCGCAATGTGGTACTCACATGCACACAGAAAGCCGCTTCTCAGACAGCATGCAAACCCGAATCCAGCTCTCTTCCACAGCTTATATGGCCAAACACACAAAATGATGCCTGTCTTGGTGAGTATTCATGTAAACAGTCGGTTTTAGTGAACATAAACAGCTGAGAAAGAAAACACACGCGTAACAAAATATTGGATCCGCGCATTAGCTATCAGCAGCCTAATAAACCTGCTGTCAGTAATGTTAATCAAGCAACAAAAGACAAAAAACCAGTGTTTAATTCATACAGTGAAGACTAAGCAGTTTTATTTTTACATTTGATTATTACATTTTTGTTTTGCACATTATCATATCACATATCGCAATATTTAATAAGTTATTGCTTATTGCACTTCTCTTCAATATCATGCAGCCCTATATTTCAGAGTTTTTTTCTGGACGCTGAGAGTTGAAAAATGTTCAACTGAGTAAAATGCAGTGCTCATCACTGTCCCTTTTTACCGAGCCGTCCAATCAGAGTGGAGGAGGGGCGGGACAAATACAACACCAACCAACCGCCATGTACCGCTTGCACAATGACAACAGATGACAACAACAAGCACAACAATAGAACAAAGTCATTTAAAACAAGGTCCAGAGTAAATACCTTACATTGTGTTGACATTTTCATATTCAGAAACAAACGATCAGTGAAATCAGACACTCGTAAAAACACGTGCTGATTTTCAGCGGGCTAAAAATGCTTTGGTGGACAAACGGCCTAAAGAGTGCCAAAGCGATATTTTTGTTTGAAGTTAATTTTAAAATTGACAGAATTTGAAATCTGAAAGTAACAAAGCTTGACATTATTGAATTAACAAAGTTAAGTTTTGTTTACGCATAAACGACTTAAAGATCTCGCTTCATCACTCGCTTCGAGTAATTTACCTGTTTGTTCACAAAATAAATGCTCAACGTTATTAAAAGTGCACCATCAGAGAAGCACTAATGAAATGTATTTTCGGCTGCCAAAATTTATCATAAAATCGGGTCCTTCCTTCAATATTTTTGCTCATTTTGTATTGTCTGGCTGGAAAAAGCCTCTCAAAAAAGTAAAAGCACACTTCTCTACAAGCCGCATAATTTGAGTTATCTCTCTGTGACACAAATGGTGCCTGACGAGCGACGTGCTTTAGTTAGGAGCCTACTTGAGGTTAGGATGTTTGTTGAAATGACTAACGTTCAGTCTGAGCAATGACGGCTCGCCTGAGCAAAGACTAATTAAACTTCCTCTGAGTCATGACGTTGTGTGTGCCATGCAGCGGCTCACATATGGCAGTGATTTCTTGTCATAGTGAGGCAGTTTCTTCAAGAAGCACATTCGTGTTGGTCACTTTCTCTGTGAGGATGGAAGGACATGAACAGCCAGGCTGTGAGAAAGTTTTCTTAAAAATAGTTTTCTCCAGCTACAGAACGCACATCTGAAAGGTTTTGTGTTTGAGGAGGACTTGTGTAGGCCGATGACATTGTCCTGTTCCTCTGCGGCCACATTCCTCTCGGCTGACATGGAGGACTGTACTCAGATTTGGATGGAGGAAACACGGGCAGCGGGCGGATCTTGGCTGGCGTGCTCAGTTCTGCTCTCCACGGCTTTAAGGAGAATGTGTCTGGGTCTAGTTTTGTGCCTCTCATAAAAAAGGGGAAAAGAGCAGCTTCTCTTGCCAAGGGTCTGTAAGTGCTCGTATTCTATACATATGTCAGATGTGGAGACAGATATGTGCAGAATAGACAGTGCATGGGCACAATGTGTTCAGTACAATAATTGGAGACCGGTGTGTATATACAACATCAATGTTGGTTAGTTAAAGTACCCCTAATGTGATATTTTAAAGGTTCATAAAGTCAAAGTATAATATTCATTGCAGCATCAGCTCTTTTCGCACAGTGTCTGAAACGGTTCGATCAAAGATTCAGACTCTCTAAACCCCGCCTTCTCGAGAGTCTGCTCTGCTCTGATTGGTCATATGGCTCAGTCTGTTGTGATTGGCGAAAAAAAACGCATCAATTTACCGCATCAATCTCATCAAAGTGGATTTGCTTCGACATGAACAACACGACCAGACTCTGTGTTTGAGGGCGGGGCTAAGCAGACGCTGTTCAGCCAATGAAGACCATAGGCTGGCATTATGCAAATCTTACGTAAGGTACATAAGAAATGTGTAGGAAGTGAGACTGGAATTACTGAATGACAAAATGACTTCTTTCTTTTGGGAGAAAATAACTCCATTTATCTGCACTTTGATCTTTGAAACTTTTACATTCACAAACAGCTCTATTACACACTACATGAAAGGTCATATCACTTAAAAAACATTTATTTATTGTTTAGTTCCTTATTATTTTTGGGAAAGTCGGCATGATGGATTCCAGTGACAGATTGAGCATCTGGACAAAACCTGCTTTGTTGGTATTTCTGCACATATGACTTTTATTCATTAAAGATAAGTCGTTAACTCATGTATTTAGGACTTTGTAAAATATAATTTTGTATTACTTTTGGTTTAATTTTCACTTTAAAGTATTTGACTTTTTAAGAAGATGATGTGTGTCAGTTCTTCAATAATAATAGAGTCACACGGTCATTTTTTGGAATTGACTGCATTGACTTACAGGTGTGAGTCTCGAAATGTCCCGTTCAAACAACTTACACTAGCGTCTCGTCTTGAATACTGTCTTGATGAACGTGCAGCGGGAGTCAAACCTGTATTCTCTTAGTTTTATTACCAAAGTAATATCAAAAATATCTTAATTTGTGTTCTGAAGATGAATGAAGGTCTTACAGGTGTGGAATGACATGAGGGTGAGTAATTAATGACAGAATTTTCATTTTTGCATGAAATAACCCTTTAAGGACTCAAATACAGGACTGACAATCATATTCTGCTGCTGTGTGAATATGGCCTTACTTTCTCGTATTCTGGTTTAATACACCATCTTAATTTATAAGTAATTCATTGGTAGTTTGACTTTCTGCAGAGCGTAATACTTGGTGATGGTGACATCAAAAATGAAGGTGGATTGATTTTGCAGGATTTCATCTCCACAGTTATGATCTAACGTTCTTCCAGTAATGTTAATAAAACATTCGTTCAAAGTTATCTGGTCTTTCAAAGCGTTCTCAAACCATTAGCACAAACTCATCATTTATACATCATTCATGGAATGTTTTTTTCTGAAACATTTTATTTTTTTTGTTTCAGAATGTTCAGAAAATGTTTGCAAAATGATAAATTGGAATGTTCCCGTAATAGAGCTGGGACAATAAATCGTTGCATCACGAATCGAGAAATGATTCTGGATCGATTCTGAGATTTTCCGAATGCATCGCGATTCTCTCTCGAATCGATTCTGAGCTTAGTGTTTAACAGCAGATGGCGCTGCGTGCTTTAGAAACAGCCGTACTTGAACTCGATACACACACCGCTCGAACTTTCTATGAAATAATCATTCATAAAGTTCAAAAAAGTTGATGTGAATGTTTGCAGTGAGCTGTTTACTTAATCTCACGTCATAAAAGCATTCTGAGGTGCGAGTACATTTACATTTATTCATTTGGCAGATGTTTTTATCCAAGTGAGGCATACAACAAGCGAGTCGTCATGAAGAGGCAAATAGACAAGAAGTGCTCACAATACAAGTTTCAGACATTACTCAGAGTATCATAAGCTACAATAGAGAGGGATTACATTAAGTGAAAGGATAGTGTTTGTTTTGGGTTTTTTTTAAGATGAGGTTAAGTGCTCACAAAGTTTTCAGCTGTCTTTTGAATATTGCCAGGGATTCTGCATTCCGGATGAAGGCAGGAAGATCGTTCCACCAGCGAGGAACAGTGAACGAGAATGTCCTGGAGAGTGATTTCGTACCATGAGCCTTTGCTCCTTTAGTGAGCGCAGGCTTCTGGTAGGAGTGTAGACTCGTAAGAGTGAGAGGGTGCTGAGCCTGTGGTAGATCTGTAAGCGAGCGTCAACATCTTGAATTTGATGCGAGCAGTAAGTGGTATCCAGTGCAGAGAGATGAAGAGAGGCGTGACGTGGGCTCTTTTGGGCTCGTTGAAGACGAGACGTGCTGCAGCGTTCTGAATCATTTGTAGAGGCTTGATTGTGCATGATGGCAGTCCAGCCAGAAGAGCATTGCAGTATCAAGCCTAGAAATGACCAGGGACGAGGAGTTGTGTTGCATGCTCTGTTAGAAAGGGCCTGATTTTCCTGATGTTGTATAGTGCAAATCTGCATGACCGAGCGGTCTTCTCGGTTACATTCTCAGACTCAGCCGAATGCACAAGCGCTCTTCTTCATGAGCACTTGAGCATGTGGATAAAAACTGGCCTAGAGCGCCATCTGCTGTTAAAAACTAAGCTCAGAATCGATTCAGGAGAGAATCACGATGCATTGGGAAAATCTCAGAATCGTTCCACGATAATCGATTTATTATCCCTGCCCTATCCCTTAATGTTCAACATTTTGAATGATCAGGGAACATTTAAAAATATCATTTTTATAACTTAATGGGAACGTTAACAAAACGTTTTTAGAATATATATTTTGTTAGCTGGGATAAATCATGGTAATCTTTGTAACAGACACCAATAATCCAAATTAAATCTGCTTACGCATATGTGACAGAATCATGATCTGAAATGTCCTGATGTGCTGCGTATCAGTCAAACAGGATTTGTTTTCAGGACAAATGTCTGTAATGTAGTTTGGGGACGTTTGTAATGTTTTCTGTTATTTTGCACAGGATATGGAGACTCTCACCTGCCCTCACACAATATATTTCTTTATGTAATTTTAAATATGAGAATATATTTGGAAGAAATTCATTTGAATACAATATGAATATTCTTCATGCTATAATTTTGATTGTGACCTACATGCACTTTAAGTGGTAGACCAATCACAACAGACTGGGCCATCTGACCAATCAGAGCAGAGCAGCTCTCAGAAAGGCGGGGTTTAGAGAGTCCGAATCCTTTATTGAACCGTTTCAGACACTGAGAGAAAAGAGCTGTTGCTGCAGTGGATATTATGAGAAAATTGAAATGTTTTTTGACCTTGCATGCATGTAAACCTGTTGTAAGAGACTCAAAAAAAAAAAAGAAAGAAAGAAACCTTTAAAACAGCATAATAGGGGCAGTTTTAAAAAGCATTAAAGGTTTGTAATCAAACTCTAGCTTCAATCAGATTTTTTCTTTTGCAACTCATAATAATAATAATGTATATGCGACTGATAATTCATTTTATTGCAAAAATTTCTACATATTTGTCTTACATTGCGAAACGTCTTGTCTTTTCTGTAGCTGTGGTCACGGGCGTTTGTGACGTGATGCCCGGACAGATCCCGGACCCCTCGGTGACGGCGGGCTCACTGCCCAGTCTGGGCCCTCTAGTGGGCATTTCTGCCACCACACTAACTGAACACCTGAAATACGCCGACCTCTGCAACCTTGGGGCCATGCTGTCCCCGTTACATCTACTGGGGAAGCTGGGCAAGCGGCCGCTCCCGATTAAAGCTGAGGTGAGCATCTTCATCCTTTACATTGAGATAGAGGAGACAGCTCTTTATTTACTTGAACTAGTTCACATCAGTGTGACCCAGTTATGGATCTAAATGACTAATCTGCAGGAAAACTAAAAAGTGGAGCTGCTTTAAATCCACTATGATATCAAAATTGACAATTCTTATTGCCATGAAATATTGCAGTATTTATTATGAATGATTTATCCATGCAAATCATTGTTTTAAATTCATGTTTCTCGTAATCTTTAATCAAAATAACTTCTCCTCCCTCTTTCAGCGACATCTCTTCTCTTCTCTGATGACGTGTTTCTTGACATCTCATTTGTCTCTGTGAACATCATACATGTGAACTGTAGAAAATGATTTTTCCAAAGATTATTGCTATTTCAGTCTTTCCACTTCAAAATTTCACATTTTAAGTCAGTGCCACATTGAATTAAATTGAATTCTTTGTAATTGTTTGTATATTTTACTAGCTGTTTCTGAGTAAAAATTGTTTCAAAGTAAGCCCAACACCAGTTTTTTTCCCCAGTGTGTCAACCAATCAGAAAGCTTGAAGGTGCAGCTCTATCATTACAGGTGTGTGAGTTCGGAGCCGACAGTGGGTGTTTGGGAAAATTGAGCAATTCTGTTTGGTTCAGCTATTTGTACAGTTTTAAAACACACAGGTGGTGGTGTTTTCTTAGAGCGTACATGCTTATCCAACTGCAGTGACTCCATCTAGTGGACAGAAACTCACTGCTTCAAAGAAACACACTCTGAAATAATAATAATAATAAAGTGAATCTACTTAAAGGATTAGTTCACTTCAGAATTCAAATTTCCTGATAATTTACTCACCTCCATGTCATCCAAGATGTTCATGTCTTTCTTTCTTCAGTTGAAAAGAAATGAAGGTTTTTGAGGAAAACATTCCAGGATTTTTCTCCATATAGTGGACTTCACTGGGGTTCAACGGGTTGAAGGTTCAAATGTCAGTTTCAGTGCAGCTTCAAAGAGCTCTACATGATCCCAGACGAGGAATAAGAGTCTTATCTAGAGAAACCATCGGACATTTTCTAAAAAACATAAAAATGTATATACTTTTTATTCACAAATGCTCATCTTGGATTTTATCAGAAGTACCGATCCAGTGTTTACAAAGCAAATGTGCAAAGACTAAGTCAAATGCCCTTTATAAAAAAAGGTAAAACGACGATGTCGGACGATTTTGAAGTCAGAGGAGAAAATAAGATACTTCCGCCTACGTCACGCGTGACCTTTCCAACATGATTACGTCATGCGTGGCGCATCACAGAGCAGTGCAAGATGAGCATTTGTGGTTAAAAAGTATATAATGTTTATTTTTTTTTAGAAAATGGCCGATGGTTTCTCTGGATAAGACTCTTATTCCTCGTCTGGGATCATGTAGAGCTCTTTGAAGCTGCACTGAAACTGACATTTGGACCTTCAACCATTTGGTGCCCATTGAAGTCCACTATATGGAGAAAAATCCTGGAATGATTTCATCAAAAACCTTCATTTCTTTTCCACTGAAGAAAGAAAGACATGAACATCTTGGATGACATGGAGCAGAGTAAATTATCAGGAAATTTTAATTCTGAAGTGAACTAATCCTTTAAAGCACAAATGAAATGCTCTCTCGCCCAACTCTATCAAGCTATTTTTACAGTGACAGGTAAAACAAACCTCTACACTGATGATATATAGACTAGAGCAGAGATGGGATCAGGTAAACACATGAAAATCATCCAGTCACAGTTAACTGAATTAATGTCATGACAAAGTACTATAGGATGGTAAATTGGTACTCAAAAATATTCATTTTATTATAAATACAGATTTTTTAAAATGGAAATATAAATATTTTATATCAAAATGCCTATTACATATTGGTTATGTTAGTATTGCATTAGGATTTTAAAAGCATATGTGCTATAAATGAACAGTGCAAATGAAAGGAAACAGGTTTCATCTGAGCAAAGAGTTGCTGACTGATGCAGACTGACTGAATGTGATTTATTAAAGAAGTTTGTATGATACCTTTATACATGACTTGCGTTATTTTTGCTCTAAAACGACAAGCATTTCATACTCTCCATCTGTCCAGGCTTGATTTATGTGTTCAGAGACTAATGGTGTTTATTTCCCACTGACTACAGTTACTGTACTATATCTTTAATTCAGCAAAAGCCTGTTGATATTTCAGTTAATTCTTGTGTTGCACAATTTAAAGGCAAACAGGAAGCTTTTTCACTCTAGCCTGCAGAATACTATGATTAATACTTTTTCAAGGTCTTTCCCTTTCTTCTTTGATTTGCATCACATATTTATATAAAACCCAACCGGAAATGAACACTTTATATGCATGGATGTCACCTAGTTCTCAAAAATTATAAAGCTCTGAATAATGGTAAATTTATAGTTTGCAACTATATTTTTACTCTCTTTTAGTTTTTTTTTTTTAAATATTGCATGCAACTTCCTTAAATGTAAAGGTGAAAACTGAATGTTCATTGCGAAAAAATGCTTTTCTTATTTAGTATTTTTGTCTTGTTTCCAGTCTAAATACCGAAAAATTCTTAAATCTAGATGCTTTTACTAGATAAATAAAATGACATATTTCTTTCTTTTTTCTGGGAAAAAAAAAAAAATCAAAATGAAGTGAGTTTTTGCTTAAAACAAGCCAACTTATCTGTCAATGGGGTGAGAAAAATAATCTTGTTTCTGTTTGAAATGGTTATTTGGTTAAAAAGGTTATTTTTCAGATAATTTTGCCAAGAACATTTAGACTTTTTTTCCCCCAGAAAACAAGAAAAATATATATTATGTCATTTTACTTATCTTATAAAAGCACCTAGATTTAAGAATTTTTAGGTGTTTAGACTGGAAACAAGACAAAAATACTAAGTAAGAAAAGCATTGTTTCCTAAACGAATGAATTACTTTAATGGCAGATTGTAAGAAATTTAGTAGACTTTTATAAAAAAGCCTTCATTTTTGCTGTTGCCAGAAAGATGAAGAGGAAGAGAGGAGGAAAAGAAGGCGAGAGAAAAACAAAGTGGCAGCAGCAAGATGTCGAAACAAAAAGAAAGAAAGAACAGAGTATCTCCAAAGGGTAAGTGCTCTACGTAAAAGCCTCAGCACTGAGTCCACTCACAGAGCCCGTGTATTAACGTGCGCTCAACTCTTGCATTGAAGGAATCTGAGCGTCTAGAGATGATGAACTCGGAGCTGAAGTCACAGATCGAGGAGCTGAAGCACGAACGACAGCAGCTCATCCTGATGCTCAATCGCCATCGGCCCACCTGCATCGTGAGGACGGACAGCATTAAGAGCCCTGAGAAAGAGGCCAACCCTCTCCTGGAGCAGGTGGAGGCCGAATGAGAAGGACCACACATTTCCATGTTACTGTTTACAGGTTAGCTCCTCTCCAGCTAGCTGAAGCACTTGGTTTGAAGCACTTGGACATTTTAAGGAAGGTTGGAGAGTTGCGACTAAACAAAGCAACAAGTAAAACACACTGATGATGGCCTCAGTACATTGGGCTGTGTGTTGGCAGTTACAAAACGTTTATGGGATTGTTTTTCTCCTGTAAAACTTTTTTTTTTTTTTTTTTGTGGTCATAAAGTGCCTTATTTTAGTCTGTTTAGGAAAGAATTGTCAATAGTTTGTTATGAATTCATGAAAACACTCATCAAATGGTTGGACACGCATGTTGTGGCCTCGCCCTGTTAACTGGATGATTCTTCATGGACTGTCTCAACGTTTATTCACCATTTGCTGCCTTCAGTTGCGTTTTTTTGTTTTTCTGACGCAGGCGTCATGTATGCACATATGTATGAACTGTTTACATCTTGCCAATTTATTATAGTTATCTACTATATATATATATATATGATTTTTATACTTCCTGTACATGGACTTATCACTAGATGTGATACATTTTATGCAACAAACAATTTCATAACCTCTATTTCTGTGACTTATTCAATTTGTTGTATAGCTGTGAAAACTGCAAACATTTATTAAACAGTGATTTTCAAATGTTATTTTGTGATAATCACTTTTTTTTTTTTGAGTTGGACAACCTGTAGCCATTTACATGTCAAAATTATTTCATTTTTGCTAAATGTGCTGTTCACTTTCATTTGTTTCTTGACATAGTGAAGAGCGAAGGCTGGCCTGTGTGGTCCGATCCAACAGACGAGCTACTGTAGCTCCAGAAGTTAATGCTTGCTCTGATAGAAAGGTGTCAGAATACACAGTGCATCACAGTTTGTTGCGTATGGAGCTGCATAGCTGCAGACCAGTCAGGGTGCCCATGCTGACCCCTGTCCACCGCCGAAAGAGCCAACAGTGGACACGTGAGCATCAGAACTGGACCACGGAGCAATGGAAGAAGGTGGCCTGATCTGATGAATCACGTTTTCTTTTACATCACGTGGATGGCCGGGTGCGTGTGCATCTCTTACCTGGGGAACACATGGCACCAGGATGCACTATGGGAAGAAGGCAAGCCGGCAGAGGAAGTGTGATGCTTTGTGCAATGTTCTGCTGGGAAACCTTGGGTCCTGCCATCCATGTGGATGTTACTTTGACACGTACCACCTACCTAAGCATTGTTTAGACCATGTACACCCTTTCATATTCCCTGGTGGCTGTGGCCTTCTTTCTAATCATGTTAGAGCTGTATTCGGCCTTCAAAATCCTCCAGATACAGACTTTTTACTCCTCCATAACTAAAAGTCACCATTCTTCAACTGTCATGATGTCCTGTCTGGTCCACAGGGCCTGTAAAATGAGCCCTTTTCACATTTCTGGGTTTGAAACACAGAGGCAAACTATAGCAGTGTTGGATAAACTTCTATAGAGCTAAATGTGAGATCATAGCATTTTATTTTTGTGTTCCCATTTGCACCAAGATAAAAACAACTGTGGAGTGGAAGAGTCAGGTTTCACAAGTAGAAACTAGGTCAATTGAGTTTTAACAATAACTTATAGGCCTGGTTTCACAGACAGGGCTTAGCCTAAGCCAGAATTAAGCCTTAGTTCAATTAAGGCATTTGAGTAGATAAATGTTCACTAGAAAAAAACGTTGGTGTGCATCTTGAGACAAAACAATGTCAGTGACATATTTTAAGATCTATCAGTACAAGTTACCTTCAGCTCAAAACAGCTCAAACATGCATTTTAGTCTAGGACAAGCTTAAGCCTTGTCTATGATACCTTTAAAGACAGCTTTACTGTGATTTCATAGGTTGCTTTTGTTGAAGCCATACATTTAATTTTAGTTAAAAAAAATCCCTATGGGAAAATTTAATAGAAAAAACACTTCTGGAACCAATGCCGCTGAACAAGTGGGTGGCAGTAATGTACTCTATTGCATTACCACAACTTTCCAAAAGAGGAAAGAAAGAAGAAGAAGAAAAAAACAGAGAACGAGATGATTAAGACAGTCAGAAGAGAGTAAGATATCAAATTCATAATCACTCCCTCAGAAGCTGCATTAGAAACCCCCCGCAGCAGCGGTGATTGCTTTGTAATTTAATGCCAGGATAATTAAACACAGTAGTATAGTGTTACAAAGTTCTCTCTTCTCTGTCTGTCCTCATTACTGTAAAGTTGGTTGTTCTGTTCCCGGTTCTGAGTGTTTTATAGAGTTTTGAGTTTGATTCAATAAAAAAGCTGTTGCATCCTTTGTACCGCAACCAGCGACTGTGACATTTACTTTTTTAAACAGATTTGTCATGGTCCATTTCCTCACGACTGTGAAACAATTAACATCTCCTAAATCTGGCAACTTTTATATGTGTACTCCAGTGTTCAATTCTGCATGTTTTGCCCTTAAACAATCCTCCGTATAATCTGAGCCAGTGGATTTCTCCCACAGCAAACCATTCGTTTCAGTTTCTCATTGAAGTTTTCGAATGCAAAGGCTCTGCACTCATCCAGACCCTCAAACTGAATTGCAACATCTGTAATATGCAGCATCTGATGGACATTGTTAAACGAGGACACCCTCCCCAATTCCAGGAGTCTCGGATATCACCAGCATTTCCTTGTGAGACCTGGATGGACAAGCACATGAACGTTGTCAAACAGCTCTTGTCTCAGAAATCCTTTCAGAACGATATTTTCTGTGTATGGCTTCAGTTGTCTGTACTCATCTGCTTTCAATCTGTCAGTTTCATTCAACCCCTTGAGGCATTTGGCAAATTCTGCATCTCAGATTTTCATGCTTGTTGCTTAAAACAGCAGTGTGTCCTGCAGGCATCCCTGTCTCTTTTGGTCTGTGCATCCATATTAGGATCCATAATACCCTGAGAAGGTTGGCAGGTCCATCATCACAGACGATGCCACTAAGTTGAACTGGCATGTGTCTTTCTTGGTACCACAGACTCTCTTTCTCTTCAATTTTATAATTTCGTCAACCGTTGCTTTGAGTTTCCACATGTTATGGCCACTGGGAATACAAACTTGACCACTGCAAATTTTTGAACTGTAAGAGACCATCAATATTAGGGCTAAATTCTAAGAGATCCTCTCATTTGTTTCCACAGAGTTGTATACCATTTTAAATACTCCATTCCTGACTTCTACTGAATATTCATGGTTTTTGGAGTATCGAACAATGTTCTAGAACATGATGGAAGGCCTATTAATCCATGTGTCTTCAACAATTTCAGAAAACCGTCTACAGGCATTATAGACAATTTCATTTTCCAGGTTGGAATTTGAATTACCTGTCACCAGGGAATCATCATCTGAAAATGCCAATCTCTTTAGACATGTTTCCAAATTCAGTCTTTCATCATTCTCCACAATGCCATAATCCTTGTGTTTTCTTTGTAAGTTATTTTTGGAAAACTGGGACGCCATGTCATCCGGACTAAAGAGGAACAAGGACAACCCAAGTTGTTATCAGTGCTCAGTTCAGAAGCCTGCATCTCTGATGGTATGGGGTTGCATGAGTGCGTGTGGCATGGGCAGCTTACACATCTGGAAAGGCACCATCAATGCTGAAAGGTATAATTGTCTATAATTTCTGGAAAATGAAATTATAGACAATTTCATTTTCCAGGTTGGAATTTGAATTACCTGTCACCAGGGAATCATCATCTGAAAATGCCAATCTCTTTAGACATGTTTCCAAATTCAGTCTTTCACAATGCCATAATCCTTGTGTTTTCTTTTCATGCCCTCCACCATAAATGTTCCAACAGTTTAGCCATCTTCATTTGTCCTGAAAAGTCCTTCATTCTCTATGTTTTCCATTTTCTTTGTAGTTTTCTTAGTCTTTGTCCCATTGTCTCTCTTCCTCTTTCTCTCCATGGCTTAAATTTACAGATCTGAAAGAGACTGTAAGGGAAGTGTTTAATTAACTTATAGGGTCAGGAAACTCACACATGTAAATTGTTATCATTACTGACTCCAATCTGGTGCTGAGTAAACAGGCCTCAGTGAGCTCATGCTGGACCAGATCCCGTGTGCCTCACTCTCCCCACAGTGAGAGGATTCTCCAGTTCCCCTTTTCTGATGCAAAAGTGGCTTGGTCTCATTTAGGAAGGTCCGAGGAGGATGACGGCATGTCCCTTCAGATGTGGAGGAGTGGTCGAACCCCGCTGAGGATTCTGTCTCCCTGCCACAGAATGAGCCAGATGATTTGGTGGGATTTAGCAGCTACCAGCCACTAATGCAACGCCCTTAACGCTCAGAACTGAACGGGGGGTGGGGGACGAACACAGCTGTTTGGGGGCTGGTCCGGCTGAAGCGGGACGTGGCCTCCTCCTCTTCACTCCTGAAGCATCATGAGGCCAGGGATGATGTAGCTCTGAGGGCTTTACTCCGAGCTTTTTGAGTCCTCTCCAAGAGCGGCAAGGAGCTGGAGTTAGACCACCGAGCCCTCCCACAGCTACCTCGATGAGTGGTTCCTGCAGCTGGGGCGCCAACAGCGAACCTCCTGCCAGAGACCAGCTTTATTTTTTCCAGAGATGCACGAAGAGCTGAGAAAAATGTGGCATGCCCACTATTTGGTTTCTTCCACCCTCACCTCTGTGGAAGGTGCAGAGCAGAAGGGTATGAGAAAAACTCCTTGCTTGAAGAGGCCGTTGTGGCACACCTCTGTCCGCCCACAACCCTCGGATGGAAGACCCGGGCTGCCCATCCCTCTAAGCCAGTGGTCACCAACCTTTTTAAGCCCAAGATCCCTGACCTCGACCTATATGAAAGACAAGATCTACTTGATAGAAAAAGACAGCCCAGATTGTAGTTGTATTTTTTTCATGGCCAATTTAGATTCTGAATTATTTATTTATTTTTACAAGCAAATTGGCCGATTCTCATACTGGTTGCAGATATTTATTATTATTATTATAAACAAAAATACATAGCCATTTCAAATTAGAGGGAACCACTGTTTTTAATCACAATCCAAACAAAGATGCTATCACATTGCATGAGCAGTTTTTTTTTTATTTGAATTAATTGAGATTTAATTTCAAGATTTAAAGCAAAAACACAACGGTCTGATTTTATCTTTGTGAAATTTTATGCTACACAAAAAAGCTTGAAACAAAAACAGCAGGCTGAATGAGACGCAAATTCACTCTCTGACAGCAGGTGGCGCTTATGGAGCAGCAGTGATACAGAGTTTCCTTGGTTACCGATGTGTAAACAAAGCTGAACTGCGCTAATAATTAGCTACTTTATTTGGAGATAAAGAGGAAAATAAAATGCCATTACCATCGGTTTTTTTCTGAAGACAGTAATTCCTTTTAGAGATGCATTCATATAACCCTTCACCCCTAATTCAATATTTATATTTTCTTCCTATATTTCGAGCATCGTGAACAGTGAGCTGCTCTGCCTGCTACAGAATTTTCTCCTCTTTGCGTCCGTCTTCAGCGTCTCTGGCCTCTTGTTTACGGCCGTTTACAGACTCGGACATGATCTGGGATATTTACCTTTATCACTGTCCCAGTAGCTCCCGAAAATAACAGAAAAATAAATACAAAAATACAGTACAAAGACTGGAGAAGTGTAATGTATTTTTGCACTCATATTTCTGTTGTTTTCGCGAGCTACTGGAACAGTGATAAAGATCGACCGGTCGATCGCGATCGACGGGTTGGCGACCACTGCTCTAAGCCCTCAGAGCTATGTCGTCCCTGGCCTCATGGTGCTTCAGGAGTGAAGAGGAGGAGGCCACGTCCCGCTTCCAGCCGGACCAGCCCCCAAACAGCTGTGTTCGTCCCCCACCCCTATTCAGTTCCAGGTGTTAAGGGCATTGCATTAGTTGCTAGTAGCTGCCAATCCCACCAAATGTGTGCTCAATAAAGCTCTTCACCAGTGTTACAGAGGATCAAAAACCAGTTGATCCCGATTGTGACGAAGCAGAGACTGTCCGTTGGATAATGGACGCGATTGCACTGGCCTTAAATCTTTAAGCCTGCAATGTCCTATTGGAATGAAGGCCCACTCCCAGGGGAATGGCCTCCTCCTAGGCTTAGTAGAGTAGGGCGTCTATTAGCAGCATCTGTGCAATGGCCGGATGGTCTTCACTCTCTACATTTGCCAGATTCTATAAGCACAGATCCTCCCTGCTTGAGGGTCCTGGATGCACCAAGTCTGTTACATGCATCATGCCCCTAGATGGTGGTGCTTTTCTAAGATTGGTTTTGGCTTGTTACCCTAAGCCAGTGACTCATTGTCCAGTGTGCCCAATGTTGAGGCCAGAGTCATACCTGGACCAGGTTCACAGGGCCTATTCTCAGCCTTTTGGCTTGGACAGCCCTATGCTGATAACATGGCGCTGTTGGATTGCACCCCCCATGGCTTCAGCTATCAACACAATGTTGTAACTGTTGTTGAAAGGGAAAGTTTCGGTTACTGGCGTAACCTTCGGTTCCCTGAGATAGATGGGAATGAATAATGCGTAAGCTTGCCATGTTGTTATGCTTTTGTTACACTGTTTACTTATGTACACTGTTTGCAGTCGAAAGATTGTGATGATATGGCACTCAGCGGCAGCTTATATGGGCAAATGGGCTCACCCACTTGGGCGTGCTGAGACGCCATTTGTATGTGCAGTTGCATAGACATCAATCAGTCTTCATTATTTTCGGAGAAAGGGATTTCCCCATAACGTCAGCTATCAATGCAATGTTCATTCTTACCAGGAAGAAATGATCTCAGGGAACTGAGGTTACGTCAGTATCTGAAACGTTCATGCAACCTTCTCATTATATTACAAGATTTCTCCTGACAACTTAGCAGTTTATTTTAATTATTGTCCAATTAGTTCCAAAAACTGAACTTTTATTGTGATGCAACAGATTCGTGATTTGAATCATAAATATCCTGCTGGTTCTTAAACAATTTTTAGTTGTTTTGTGACATGAAATATTATCGTACCTGGCAGGGTAAATGTAAAGTTTAGTAAAGTTTCTTCACTGCCTTTTCTTGCTGGTTTAGCTGATATTTCTTCTGCACTGCCATCTGTTGTTTTGGATAATAATTAAACCCTGAAGAGCGTCAAGTATAAAGCTTTAATGGCAAAACCGGAGCCTGGGATCTTTTTAAGTCTGTCAGTAACGCTCTGTTTAGGTCCTGTCTTCTATGAAGCCCCTCCTTTCTGAAAAGCACAATGTGTAATAATAAGTCTCTTTGCAGGGACTTTGTGCTTTGGAACTTTGCAGAGCTTTTTCGTGCTCAAACAGCAACATTACAAACACTAAAGAAAGTTGAACATGTAAAAAAGCATATTAGGACCCCTTTAAGGAACAATATTCATAGGCATCACTTTGTCTTAAAAACCTCACTTAACACATAACTGACTGTTTACATGAATAAACAGCATATTGACATAATTTTATTTATATTTGACCATTCAAGCACAATAAGCCATCAAAGAGAAGAAATTTAGTGGTTTCACACTTTCTGTGGCTTTCTTTAATATGTAAATTGGATAATCTGTGTTTTAATACAGATAATCTACAGATGCATGTTAGCATGTTATTAGGCCCACACATTAATGGTTTCAGTTGCGCTGCTGAAACACAGAAAAGATGAACAAAAATGGAGTTTATTTTATTTTATATTGTTATCAAAGAACATTGTACATTACATTGTAAAAGACATTTCATGTAAGATGATCTTTCTTGAGGGATTGTTATTTTCAACCCAGCCCACTGTAGATATTATTTGCCTATCACTGTGATATAGTCCAGGAATATACTGGAATATAGTCCAGATGAGTCCAGCACTGATGTTGCATTTTATTTGCACAGCATCATCACATTGCCTAACCATAGTCTGTACCAGAGAATGACAGAGAATTTGACATCATTTATTGTAACTGTGTGTTATTAGTTAAGATATTGTAGATGCGTTGTTGCCGTTTCTAACCAGCAGAGGGCGCAGTGGATAATATAACCACTGTACACGATAATAATATTCAAGAAAATAATCATGCTTTTGTAAATCATAATTATGACACAAAGTTGAAATTATGACATACTAACACCAAGTCATAGGCTACTTATATCATTTAAAGTCCCAATTATAACATAAATGTCATAATTATGACAAGGAAAGTAATTAATCTTAATATACAATAATTATGGCTTAGTATATTATAAAGTTCGACTTTTTATCTCTTCAACTTTTAAATATCATAATTATTACTTGATGCCATCATTTTTACTGTTTTATCTCATAATTATAGTTTTAAAAAAAAATCGACATTATGGCATTAAATAATAATTGTGACATACTAAATTAATGTCATAAATTATACTTTTTATGTCATAATTTTAATTTTTATGTTATAATTATCGTTTATGTCATAATTAAGATTGAACAAAGCATATTTTTTGTTGTGTGGCAACTATACCACTAGTGTTCTTGTGCAGGTCTATCATTATTTTGCGTGTTGGTTTGCGCAGAAGCTGATGATTAACAGAAGATCAGGTGCTAGAGTTTCTCATATCATTCGGAGTGATGATGATGATGATGATGATGATGATGATGTAGAGCCTGAAGCTCGCGCGCATGAATCAGTGATAGAAGTAGAGTTGTTTCCAGGAGGGATGCACGATTTTGTCTTCAACTTTGCAGTGAATCAGTTTTATCGGGGCTGGAAACAAAGTGTCCGGATGTTTGAGGACTCGTGCGCTCTTACGGCTGAACTTATGCGTCTGGAATATTTTCTTAATATGACAGAGGGACGTGATTCTGGATTCATGAGCAGGTTTGACTGACGGTACAAAAGTAGCTGTACAAAATGTGCGAAAAAGGCGACAGTCACTTTGGAAAGGACGCTCTTCAGACAGGACCGACGACGAAAAGTAACATGGATCACGTTGAAATTTCCGAATGCAGAGACATGAACACTGTTCCCATCTGTAGTAACACTCGTTTGTACAGGAGAAGGTGGCTCATTCTGTTCGTCTTCAGCTCAAATTCACTGTGCAACGCGTTCCAGTGGATCCAGTATGGAATCATCAACAACATCTTCATGAAATTCTACAGCGTCTCTTCATTCGCCATCGACTGGCTGTCAATGGTCTATATGTTGACTTATATCCCCTTCATATTCCCTGTCACATGGCTGCTGGAGAGGAAGGGGCTCCGGGTGATCGGTCTGCTCGCAGCCTCCATCAACTGCGTGGGAACGTGGATCAAAGTGGCCAGCGTTCAGCCCAGCCGTTTCTGGGTCACTATGCTCGGACAGTTCACGTGTTCCTTTGCTCAACTGTTCATTTTAGGGATGCCGTCTCAGGTCGCGTCCGTGTGGTTCGGTTCTGATGAAGTGTCCACCGCCTGCGCCATCGGCGTGTTTGGAAACCAGGTGCGTAAAAGCGCACGGAGAGCATCACTGCACTGACACAGAACGCGGAGCTCATGAACTGATTTCATGCAAGTCAGATTAATCGCCTAGGTTACATTAAAACCCAGATTGAGTAGTAGAATTATATGTACATAGACTGTACAGTTATTTTACCATCTTACGAGCATTTTCACGTAAATTATAGAAACTCGTAGAGAGCAAAGGTTGATGCAGTAAGGGGTTTTGTTAACAAACATGAATTAAACTCCAGTTTATGACACATTAACCTGCATGTTGTCGCAAATTATAGACTAATTGGAGCGTTGTACAGTATATTCATTATACAAGCAGATAAAAGTTTTACAGGGTTTTCAAACAACATTAACCCAGGAAATTAGATTAACCTACAGGTTTGTCAGACTCGATCACACTGAATAGACGTACACTCGTAAAATAAAGGTTCTTAATTTGGCATTTCACGAGTTCACATTTACAAAAAAGTGACATCTTTCCAATTGAAATGACTAATTATTACTCTCTCGAAAACTTTTAGCACGTTTTTACTATTACAGATCTCAAGGTTAACTAATCGTGAAAAGTGTTGATTATAACATCACATGTAGATCTATGGCATTATATTTAGATCGTGGCATGAAAGGTTGCAGTGATGAACATTGTAGTCGATCACAGACATGTTGTTGAGCTCATGAAAGCAGTGATCTCGTCATTGAAACTCAATTTCTGCACACTAACGAATGTTTTCATCATAACTAACAGTGTAAACGTGATGTAAATAAGAGATTCGTTGAATAAAACGGGAGTTTTGGCTCGAGTCCAGAACTCAGTCGCTGATAAACTCACACTGTTTGATTGACAGCTCCAGCGATTGTAAAGGGAGCGTTCTTTGATCAATTTCTATATATAATTTAATCACAGTTTAAATAACAGATTATTTTCATCCTACTAAGAGAAACAAGGAGAAGTTGAGCGTTTAGTCACTGGTTTGATTTACTGACACACAGACAAAGATCATCTGACTGTACATGAATCATTAATATCAGATCAGGCATTAGAATGAACACAGTTACTGACATGTTGTTGCATTACTGTCGAGTCCATATCGTAAAAGTCTGTTTGCACCGAAATGCAATTGATTTACCAAAGAATCCACAGTGAAATGAACCGAATACAAATCAATAAAGCTCAACTGAGACATTCACACTGTTGAAAATAAATAACCATATTCCTGCATTAGGATCCTTTGAAAGGTAATGTTATTTTAGTCCTGTATCGCTCTTCTCTCCTCCTCATCTCACTAACACACCAGTGGGCGGGGCTAACACTGTGATGATGAAGTAGGCGTTGATTTCTTCTGTGGAGGCGGAGTTTCACCTGTCTATAGACACATTCCAGGATCAGTCGTTCTCTGGGTCTGGTGTCAATAAAAGCTTTTATTGCACTAACAAGGAAGATTTCAGTTCTGAAACTTACAGGATATTCTTATAGTACGATGAACTCTTATATATCAAAAGCTCAAGGAAAAGCTGATTTCTCAATTCATGACCCCTTTAAGAACTGTTCACTGAGAGATTCTTTAGGAAATCAAAAATGGTTCTATGGCATCGCTATGAAAAACCCACTTAGGAACCTTTTTTAAAGAGTGTTTGGAAATCGAGTTCACATGAGGATGTAAGTTTAGCATTGAGTGTTTTTCCTTAGCTTATCGAAGACAAAAATTGAGTAGCCTTATTATTTATCACTTTATTACGCATTGAGTATATCACAAAAAGTTTTGTTTAAAAAGCTTGTGTTTTAAATAGCTGGTGTAAAAGTCATTCAATAATTCACTGGTCAAAGTCACTGGGTGCCATTTATGTTAACACAAACATCAAACTCATGAACATCAAAACAGTGTTTCATGGCTTTATGAAAACTATAAAGTACAGTATGTGAGTATGGCCTCTTTTGAAACTCATATAAACGAGTTTTTGTGTTTAAAACACGAGATGCAAGGCTGACATGTTTTTATAAGTTGAACTTCTTTTAAAGTTGCTTTAGTCTTTTCTTCTCTATTGTGCCGTATATCTGAGTGAAACGCTTCAAGAACAAATGTAGGGCGGGGCTTGATTTTGTCTGTGGGGAATTGATTGGATGGTTGTGGTTTGCTATTGGTGGATTTCATGTGAGTGACAGGTTGCCCCGCCCTCATCATCAGAGAAGAAAAGAGATGCTGCAAGAGTGAGGAGAAGATATTCTGATTCAAGATTACGAGGAACATGAATTTAACACAATAATGATGTGCACTGATAAATCATTTAGAATAAACACTGCAATATTCCATAAAAAAAAAAAATCAGAATGGTCAATATTGACTGTAACTTGATCACTGCGTTCTTAGAGCGGTGTGTCATCCACATGATGCTGCAAAAGATGCAAGTTCAACTGTCAAACACATCCGTCTAGACTAGAGCACATTTACTTAGAAAGCCAGAGGGAAAATGGGTCAGTAGAGTGCAAAAATGCGTTCTGTGTGAACGGTCACTTAATAGTTTTACTGTGTAAATAAATATCTGGGGAGGATAAACGCTGCCTTTTACTCAATTTCCTTATAAAACACATTCAAGCACATTTATCAGTGAAAATGTATTTAATCACTGATAAACAGACTGATAAAGTCATAGTAAAACACAGTAAATATAGTAACACCATCATAATCATGGATATTGCTGTCCTCAGAGGGCGAGACTGATAACAGCAGATCAGATGGATGAGGACATGTGCATACATGCGTGTGATGTTTCCACTCATCTAAACAGAAGAAATGCAGCACAAGAATACTCTACTGAAATGATAAGACAATCCACTTATCCAAATTAACACAGGAACATTAATTTTATTGTTATAATATTATTCTAAAATTAGAGTTATTATTTGATCAGGTTTGCTCTGGGCAGACGAGCAGGACAAAGAATAAAACATGCACTTGCAAATATTATTTCTTACAAAAATAATACTAAAATAAATAATATTTAATACTTTACAGTCCAAGCTGAACAGACATGGCAAGATGAATGAAATGCACAGATCATAATATATCTGACATCCTGAAAATCAGAAAGAGGATTTAAAAGACAGCACTAATGCATTTCATCAGGTGAACTTACCTGCTTTTATGATTTCAAAGACTCTCAGTGACACCTGTCAATCAAATTTTAGGGCATTTACTGACAGTATAGGCCCTTTGATGAATGTTAAACATGCAGAGAAAAACTGCGGCACCTCCAGGACTTTTTAATGGGGTGGTAAAAATCCTTGGGTTGGTAACCTTGAAAATGTTCTATTTCTGCTTCATCTAACCCATTACAATTATTTCTGTTGATGTAACCTAATTTGTTAGATTGATATCCACAATTTTCACGGATAACAAAATGATCCAGTGTGCTTTGCACATTCTTCCAGGGAGGATGCTCAAGACTTTTGGTTCGCATATTGTTTTAATGAGCCACATTTACTATTGATATTGTGTTTTGTATGATTTTGAAGTCTATAATGTCAACAAGTAATGGCAGCATACACCTTTCCAGGTGCTCTGAGTTCTGCTCACTTATGAAGTGCACTGACTTTATTTTTTTACATTTCAAACATTTTTGAAAAAGAATAATTTGTATTGATACTGATAAAGTGTATACTGTTGAATGCAATGTAAGTTGCTTTAAAGGGGTGGTTGATTATGATTTGACTTTTTTTAACTTTAATTAGTGTGTAATGTTGCTGTTTGAGCATAAACAACATCTGCAAAGTTACGACATACATAGTTTAATGCAAAGGAGATATTTTCTTTTACAGAAATAACTTTTTAAGAACTACAACAAACGACTGGTAGGGACTACAATGAGCTTCTTCCTGGGTTGGTGACATCACAAACCCCAAAATTTACATAAACCCCGCCCCCGAGAACACACAACAAAGCGGGTGAGGCCATGTTGGGCTGCTTTAGAGAAGTACTACATACTTTATCCACTTTATCCAACTACATGAATTTATCTACTAACCATTCAGAAACATCCAGTTTCATTCTAAAAGTTGTAACTTCTTCCTGAGTCTCTCCATCAGTGTCGACTCCGGTTTGAACAATGTAAGGCTGAACACCGTTACTGACAATCCTCATTTTGACTGCGTGAGATTCTCCAGCTTTGTTGTTGTTGAGCTGTTAAAGCTCTGCCCTCTTCTGGAAAGGGGGCGGGAGCAGCAGCTCATTTGCATTTAAAGGGACACACACAAAAACGGCGTGTTTTTGCTCACACCCAAATAGGGGCAAATTTGACAAGCTATAATAAATGATCTGTGGGGTATTTTGAGCTGAAACTTCACAGACACATTCTGGAGACACCAGAGACTGATATTACATCTTGGGAAAAGGGCATTATTGGTCCACTTTGAATGTAAATGCCAACTTTCTCTATTAGAAATCTCATGCACTCTTGTTAGCTCAGCTACTCAAGAACACTCAACTGTGTTCTTATTGGCTGTGATGTCATTCAGAAAGAATTCTTGTCATACTAGGTCACAATATGACACACGTTGACTGTAAGATATTGAGTATAGAATATCACACAGGGTGTGTATGCTTGTATTTGATATGGACAGGGTGGGGATTTCATGTAAATGAGATAATTGCAGAACACTCACGCTGAACTTATGGATAGGAGTGAGGGGATGGATATTAGTTTTAGCACTGTTGCACTGAAGGCATGAGATGTTATATCCTCAGACACATTTCTCAATTACCGGCTCTGAAATGAAATATGACCCCTGTGACCCAATGGCTTTGTAGTACACTAGTAAATAACAAAAATCATATTTCTCATCATCACTCTGAACGCTTTCATCAAGTGCTCTGTTTCACTGTTCATAGCTGGATTAAACTCTTATGGTGTGTTCAAGTCATGTCGGAAAGAGCGTATTTATGAGTTGAATGCACATAAACGCCACCAAAAAAGTCATAAATACAAGTGGGAAGCTCAGGATTTTATTTAAGCCCTGATCTTTACTTATATTTGCACTGTCAGGATTTTTTTATTTAGAACAAAATAAGCTAATTGCCTGCACAACAATTGTTAGCGTTGTAATTAGGGTTGGGCCGATAGATGATGCCATCGTCCATCGCCAATGCTGACAGACATCACAATGTTGAGCCGGTGTTGTGCCGAATTCTTATCCCCGCCAAATTATTACCCCCCTAGTATTGGTAGGTTTAGGATTAGGTGTGGGGTCAGGATTAGGCAATCAGATAGCGACTTCAACGAGGGGGGTAATAATTTGGCAGGGAGTCAAAATCTGGCACAACACCGGCATCGTGATTCGAACTAAACCGCTGATATTTAAATGCCGGACCCCAGACCATGTTTCCATCCGGACTGCGAGACAACTATAGCACCATTTTTCTGTTTCTACAAACCTCATTCCAAAAAAGTTGGGACACTGTACAAATTGTGAATAAAAACAGAATGCAATGATGTGGAAGTTTCAAATTTCAATATTTTATTCAGAATACAACATAGATGACATATCAAATGTTTAAACTGAGAAAATGTATCATTTTAAAGGAAAAATAAGTTGATTTTAAATTTCATGGCATCAACACATCTCAAAAAAGTTGGGACAAGGCCATGTTTACCACTGTGTGGCATCCTCTCTTCTTTTTATAACAGTCTGCAAACGTCTGGGGACTGAGGAGACAAGTTGCTCAAGTTTAGGAATAGGAATGTTGTCCCATTCTTGTCTAATACAGGCTTCTAGTTGCTCAACTGTCTTTGTCGCATCTTCCTCTTTATGATGTGCCAAATGTTTTCTATGGGTGAAAGATCTGGACTGCAGGCTGGCCATTTCAGTACCCGGATCCTTCTTCTACGCAGCCGTGATGTTGTAATTGATGCAGTATGTGGTCTGGCATTGTCATGTTGGAAAATGCAAGGTCTTCCCTGAAAGAGACGACGTCTGGATGGGAGCATATGTTGTTCTAGAACTTGGATATACCTTTCAGCATTGATGGTGCCTTTCCAGATGTGTAAGCTGCCCATGCCACACGCACTCATGCAAACCCATACCATCAGAGATGCAGGGTTCTGAACTGAGCGCTGATAACAACTTGGGTTGTCCTTGTCCTCTTTAGTCCGGATGACATGGCGTCCCAGTTTTCCAAAAAGAACTTCAAATTTTGATTTGTCTGACCACAGAACAGTTTTCCACTTTGCCACAGTCCATTTTAAATGAGCCTTGGCCCAGAGAAAACGCCTGCGCTTCTGGATCATGTTTAGATATGTCTTCTTTTTTGACCTATAGAGTTTTAGCCGGCAACGGCGAATGGCACGGTGGGTTGTGTTCACCGACAATGTTTTCTGGAAGTATTCCTGAGCCCATGTTGTGATTTCCATTACAGTAGCATTCCTGTATGTGATGCAGTGCCGTCTAAGGGCCCGAAGATCACGGGCATCCAGTATGGTTTTCCGGCCTTGACCCTTACGCACAGAGATTGTTCCAGATTCTCTGAATCTTTGGATGATATTATGCACTGTAGATGATGATAACGTCAAACTCTTTGCAATTTTTCTCTGAGAAACTCCTTTCTGATATTGCTCCACTATTTTTCACCGCAGCATTGGGGGAATTGGTGATCCTCTGCCCATCTTGACTTCTGAGAGACACTGCCACTCTGAGAGGCTCTTTTTATACCCAATCATGTTGCCAATTGACCTAATAAGTTGCAAATTGGTCCTCCAGCTCTTCCTTATATGTTCATTTAACTTTTCCGGCCTCTTATTGCTACCTGTCCCAACTGGAATGTGTAACTCTCATGAAATCCAAAATGAGCCAATATTTGGCATGACATTTCAAAATGTCTCACTTTCAACATTTGATATGTTATCTATATTCTATTGTGGACAAAATATAAATTTATGAGATTTATAAATGATTGCATTCCTTTTTTATTCACAATTTGTACAGTGTCCCAACTTTTTTGGAATCCGATTTGTAGTTGAAGTGAGCACTGAGTCAAAAAAGTGGTGCAGATCACATCACAAGCACTCAGGATCGTTTCTGGTAATATTTCAGTGCTATATGTGTGCACTGTGTGAACATGATGGTTTTTGTAGTTCTAGACTAAATGTGAACATGCATTTACTCATCTCACTTGCACAAAAACATTCAGTATTCCTCAAAATGTGCAAACCTGCGCAAAAATTGTACAAACCTGTAATAATAAAATATATTAAATTACACAAATATACTTTATGTGTATATTTGTGTGTTTGTCAATGTGTTTGCTGCTGGCCTTCAGTGATCTAATTTAATCATACTAATAAGCAAAAATGACTTTAGAGTAGATTTAGAAATAAGAGTGTTGAACGTCCTCCTCCTGTATCTATTCTTCTTTAATCCAGAATGGCAGCACAGCTGAAAGGTTTGTTTGAGCTGCGCCCTCTACTGTACAGGTGTGAATATGCATTTCCTTCTGCCGGAGGCTTATTCATTTCACTTTTTTATGGTTAAAAGGCCTTAACATTTGTCAAAAAATAGAACTTTTGTGTTGTTTTTTGAAAACAAACAAGCAAGCCCAGCCCAGGTGTGATAAAGTAACGCTAAAGTAATGCAAGGCATTTCTTTTCATAAAAGTAACTAAGTAATGCAATTAGTTACTTTTTTGGGGAGTAACAAAATATCGTAATGCATTAACTTTCCCCAACACTGGTTAAGAATAAATTGCTGTTGTGTTGTGAATTAGGTGATTTTTTATTTATTTTTTTTTTTTGTGAGAAGTTCTCCATACTACAAAATAATCCATGCAATTATTAGTGAATGAGAATATTTCTAGGCCGACTGATAAAACTGCCCTATGCCCTTTATCCTGGAGGTTGCATGAAAACAAAGCCTATTCCCCTTGTAACTGTGAACTTATTATGGTAATTGCAATAACTGGGTAATAACTAAGTTCTAATCCTGAACCTACCCCTAAACCTATAACCTTATATTACCCAGTAGCAACCACAAAACCAATGAGATTAGAGCATTTCAGAATGCTTTTCAGTTTCATGTGAGTTTTAGGTCAGTGTGGATCATGCCATCTGAGAATAATGCAGTTGTTATTCTGTATTTCCTTCCTCATCAGCTTGGTATTGCTATTGGCTTCTTGCTCCCGCCCGTTCTTGTGCCCAACGTGGATGACATCAGTGAACTGGCTCAACACATCAGCGTCATGTTCTACATCACCGCCGGTGTGGCCAGCCTCATCTTTGTGCTGGTTGTGTTCGGTGAGACTTGTTGAACAATAAAGTGCAGCATAAATGAAAATCTAATATGACATAATGCAGTGTTTTATTATTATTATTATGTGGCATGTAAAATCCATGGATAAAACCTCTTCTGCTCTTTAACATACAAACATTGTGTTGTCAGTTTCGGTTTATTGAGGCCCAAATCTGCAGGAACTAAAAATAAAACATTAAATAATCGTAGTAAAAATTAAAGAGATAGTTCAACCAAACATAAAATTCTGTCATTATTTACTTGCCCTTAAGTTGTTCCAAACCTGTATAAATTTCTTTGTTATGCTGAACACAAAGAAAGATATTTGGAAGAATGTTTGTAACCAAACAGATCTTACCCCCTATTGACTACCACAGTATTTTTTTTCCTACTATGGTAGTCAATGGGGGGCGAGATCTGTTTGGTTACAAACATTCTTCCAAATATCTTCCTTTCTGTATAGCAGAACAAAGAAATTTATACAGGTTTGGAACAACTTAAGGGCGAGTAAATAATGACAGAATTTTCATTTTTGGGTGAATTATCCCTTTAATAAATGTTGCTACAACAATGTTGCTTTCTCAGTATCTGTTGTAATCTGACTTCATTTATTCCTTTAGTTTGCTATTATTTTGTTTATTTATAATTTCTGCAGGGATCTGTTTTTGCAAAGTCATTTGTGTCATTATTGAAGCAGTGAATGACATGGTTTGGTACTGGAGCAAACATGAGTAGAACAAATTTCTGTTTAAATCGTTCAATAAATCCATTCAACTATCTACAAAAGTGGTGTTTACAAGCAATTTACTGCTCACGTATAATGAATGAGGCACAATGTTTTTTCCCTGTCATTATCCATGATTGTAATAATTTGTCAGGTTTTGTCTCACAGTAAACAGGGTCATGTTGACTGATACATAATGTTCATATTTGGTTTAATAAATTAATTTTGTGGTATTTATGTACTTTAGTGTTTCAAGAAAAACCCAAAACCCCTCCGTCTCTGGCTCAGGTGGCGCTCAGAGACATGCCCATGGGACAGAACTCATACATGGCTTCAATCTCAAGACTTTTCCGCAACAAGCCCTTCATCCTCCTCCTCATCAGCTACGGTACACGCCGCTGATTCTTATTCTTATACTTATTACCTTAAAGCACATTGCATATTTGGCTCACTATGTCTGAACTATTGCACAATTATGATCATTATCTAGTAGTAGTTAATAGTTTAAACAATGATTCAGATATTTTAGTTGGCAGTGGATTTTGCCCCCCATATAGGCCAATACATTTCCACCAGTATTTCAAAACTTTATCAGCATAATCTGAAATGTCCTGTTGATATGTTTTTGCATTTTAAAATAAAATTTAAAATTAATTTAAAATTTGTAGTTTGTAGTTTTCTGAGTCAATGCCATTTTGTCTGGCCTACTTTGGCTGCTCAAATGAACAGATTGCAGATGTTTTTTTAATTACACACCTTTAAGTGTAACCATCAAATTGTCATTCCACCTAATTTTAATCCTGTGATTCATGTTTATTTAAAAGCATGTCTTTGTGTTTCCCAGGACTGAACGTTGGATGTTTCTACGCCGTTTCCACACTGTTGAACAGGATGATAATAGAGCATTACCCCGTGAGTTCATGCTGTCCTGATCATCCTCTTGCACATACACACAGGAGTAGTAGCTCTACTTCTACTTCTGCATACACTAACAAAAAGTATCATGGTATTACCATGTTAATTTTGGAGATGGTGCCATTGTAACAGCATGGTATTTTTGAAATACACTGGACTACATGTCATGGTATATGATTATGGCAGTTGTTCAGTACTATTGTATTTGTAAGGTATAATTCACAGCTAGGTGTGCATTACACAATTTTAATGCATGACGTAGAGGCAAAGAACCACCTGATGTGAAGCCTCACAAATGTTATTTTAACTCTTCCAGACTATTTTTGTTTGCACTGCTAACATCAATAACAGCTTTAACTTGTTGGCAATTAACCATGGTATAAGCGGCATAATCCACGGCTAGTTTTGCATTTCACAATTTTAATGCATTTCTTTGCCTCCATGTCATGCATTAAAATTATGTAATGCACACCTAGCTGTGTAATATCTCTTACAGCATCATTGCACCATGGTACTGCCATAGTACTTTTTGCCTTTTTTCTTTTGGTGTATCCTTTTTTATTTGCTGAAAACGTATAATTTATTCACTGTGAAGGGCTTTTCAGTTTCTGAATCATTCACATTCAAGTGATCAGACTCAGTGTATTGTGTCATCTAAACACATGGCTACCTTGGACTGAAATGCATGAGAACATGGTCTTACAGGTTGATATATAAAAGATATCTCATATATCATTACTGTCTGAAGCACAGGGTGAAGAGGTGAATGCTGGGAGAATTGGCTTGACTCTTGTCATTGCTGGCGTGGTGGGCTCTCTGATCTGTGGAATTTGGCTAGACAAGACCAAGACTTATAAGTAAGTGACGCATTCTCTATTGTTCAATTTTTCCCCTGAGGTCTACATATCATGATAGCAAAGTTTTTTATTAAAGCTCCAAAAACATATTTTAGTTTTAAATGCAGCTGCTTGAGTTTGTGTTCTGATACATTTTTGAGTGGCATTGCATGTGCATTTGTTTTCCTTTATAATTACCATAAAATGTCCAGACATTTAAGATCCACAGATGATTTCAATTTTACTAGTGTACACTGTAAAAATGATTTTTCGAATTTTAAATGTATCGTGCAGGTGCAGGTTGATGACAGAGAAGTCTAGAGACAAGAATCTATGTGCAGCATTTTAATGAAATAAGCAAGTTAATACAGATGGTACAGGCAAACACTAACGTAACAGACAATAATCGAAACCTAACTGAGGAAACTGAGTAGTATAAATACACAGGGTAACGATGAACTAAACAAGACACAGGTGACGAACCAAATCAGTAACTATAACTACAACATATACGTAACCGAACTTCGATGCTGCGCAGTGCCGTTGATGGGGGAACTTCAATACCAATGTTCAATACTTTAGTACCAGGGTAGTTAACGGGGTTCACATCACGCTGTTTACACCATCATACAAAGAGTTGCCTTTTTAGGGCAAACAACTTCCCAGTGGAAGGAGCTCTAGAATTGTTTCAGTAATCTCAGCTGAAAGACCAGAATCTATGAGCTGGTGCCCCTCAGCTGCCAGTCCCAAAGCTTCCAGATATCTGGCCAAGGATGAAATATTGTCCCCTGCACTTGAGAGAGAAGATCTCTCTGGAACAGGATCTCCTTGGGGGTCCGCAAACCAAACTAGAAGCAACTAGAAGGAGGTGAACTCTGTCCTGGCCAACCCTGGCAAGAACTGCTGGAAACAGAGCTAACGGAGGAAATTCATACAGGCACAGGCTTAGCCACACCTGTTCCATGGTGTCTAGCCCCAACGGAGCTAAAGGTGTAAGGGCAAACCAGAGGGGACAATAGGTTGTCTCCTCGGAGGCAAACAGATCCACTTCTGCACTGCTATACCTCTGGATATGGACTCCACTATTCCCTGGGCCTCAGACCTTGCCTCAACAGTATGTCTGCCCACAAGTTTATATGCCCTGGAATGTAAACTGCTCTCAGAAAAAAGCTTGAAAAGGGGGCTCGAACACAGCCCATCCTGATGATTGCTGTAAGGGACTACCGTAGTGTTAGAGTCTGTGCAGACCAGCACATGGTAGACCCTCAGCTGTACAAGGAAGTGTTTCAGAGCTAAAAAACCCTAAAGGCCATGAGCTGGTCGGCCATCGAGAACTGTACCCCAGCCCGTGAGAGACTTGCGATGGCAACACGCCCCTAGTGCCAAGCCCCTGTTGAGGAACACTGGTGTCTTCTAAAGTTAAAGAGCACATAGTCTGTAGCTCATGAAACATATCTGTAAGGATGATTCAGATGATGAAAACCTCTGCTCTTGAGCCAGAACTGGAAAGGTCTTATGTGAAGTAGACTGCCATGAGACCTAACAGCCTTTGAATTTTTAAAACTGAAAGCTCCTGGCCTAGTATGATGTCTCTTACAGTGGTTAGGATCAAATCTGCACATGCAGGAGACAGATGTGCCTGTATCATGGTCGAGTCCCACTCTATCCCCAGAAAAGTGGTCCTCTGTTTGGGAGGAAGTACACTCTTCTTGGGGTTTAACCTGAGTCAAAGATGCTTCATATGAGCAAGCACAACATCTTGATGCCATGCCGCTAACTCCTCCAAATGAGCAAATCATCAATTTAATTCAGTACACGGATGCCCTGGAGTCACAGTGGAGACAGAGCAGCATCCATACACTTGGTGAATGTATGTGGGGACAAGGCTAGGCCGAAAGGAAGAACTTGATATTGGTATGCTTCGCCCCCAAAAGCAAACCTGAGAAACTTCTTGTGTTCTTGCAGAATTTCAATGCGAAAGTAAGCATCCTTTAGATTGATTGTCACAAACCAATCCTCAAATTGGAAGAAAATCAGGCACACAATGTCATGGTGTGCACAGAGGGGACACTCTCAGGGACTGGGGCCTGAAGGCGTTAGGATTTTTTCTTGGCTGCCTTCACGGAGATCAGATCTGATATTCCCTTAGGCAGCTTTCTTTGTGAGGGGGAGCTCGAGAAGCCACACTTTCTCTCTGCTCTCTCTCCTGGAGCTGGGCCCTGGACGAGCACGGCTGGTGGAAGCCACCTGCTTCTGGACACAGTGAGATATTAGCTCCTTGAAAGCTGCCGACTGATGTTTCGCCTCCTGATACCCGTCGACAACAGTATTTACTACGTCGCCGGAGGAGGAAACTGGGCATCAGGTCATTTGCTTGCCGAGTTTTTGAACTGCCTCAGGCCCTTATCCTTCACCGTGATCCAACTGCTTTAGCAGGTTCGTCTGGTATGCCTGCAGAACCACCATGGTGTGCAGGGATGCACCAGCCTGACCTGCTTCTGCATATGCCTTGCACTCGTGCAGAATTGAGGAAGCAGTTATCAAGTTTGAGCACAACACCGCTTGCGTCTCATTCGGCCAAAACTATTTTTAACTTGGCTACTGCACGGATAACAACCCCTAAAAGTCAGATGCAGAAAGCATGAGTTCCTCGTTCTGGTCTGAAGAATTTGCAAAGTGAGCTTCAAGATCCAGAAAGGCGGAGAGCACATCTCAAACTCTGCCTCTGTTAACTCAACTTGTGAACCCCATGACCAAAGTCACTGCACTGCCTCAGCAGCAGATGGACCCAAGCAGCAAGGTGCAGGAGCTCGGCCCTCATCCCTCGAGAAAAGGGCCAAGTGGGATCGGAGCTTGCGGATGGTGAAATGATAGGGACTGACCTTGCATGCTTCTCACCCATACACAACAGTTGCCAGCCGTTATAAAGAGGGGGCATGGTGTCACTCATTTTCTGTATCTCAATTCTGCCATTCATACAACATAAAAAATATTTTTTTTACAGTGTAGATCTTTGATAGGCTGAATTTTTCCCCTAGGCTTTTCCTAAATTGTTAAAACTCTTAACTTTGACTCATGTCGAGCAGCCGAATGCCTGTAATGCGCTTTGCTCTATAACAGACCCTCTGTTTTTTTCTAATCACATCATGAGTGAGAGGATTTACCAGGACAGATCAGCGGTTACAGTGTTTATTACTCATGCTGACCTTGATTCAAAAATGTGCCAATGGGTTTATAACTCTCTCTGGTCCTTACATTCGGTGACTCTGTGATTAAAAAAATTACTCTCAATCCTAAATATGTGCTTACAGCTTTGAGGGTACCATAGTGATTCATTGTTAACATTATTTCAACCTCGTCACTGTAAGCTTACACTGAATTTACTTGAAATTTGAATAGATAGCTGAATTAATTCTGGTTCGTATCATTCCACGTCATAAAACAGGCCAATCTTTCAGTCAATCATTGTGTGAACTATGTTTTCCCCAATTGTCCTCAAAGCATAAAGAACTTCAAAATACATTGGCACTTGGGAGGAGAATGTACCTTGAAATGAGAAAAGCCCAAGACCACTAATCTCCCTCACAGTGACACAAACAAAACTAAACAACATTAACAAGAGCTAAAACCTCTATTAATTCTTAATGACAGCTATTTACACATACCCATAAATATTTAATTTATTCAAGAGCAATTTATTCAAAATTTTCCCCTAGCCACAATGCTCAGTAGAAGATTTATGAAGGTTTTTTTCAATGCAACATATATTACACCAGTCAGTGTACTATAAAAGGCAGTGCAGGATTTGTCATGTTGCTTGCCAAAATGGAGTGAAGAGAGGCGAGGATTGTGTGTTTTTGAACTGCTGATTTTGAGAACATGTAAGCTCCCAATGCAAGCAAAAGGCATGTAAACAATAAGTGTTTTACACGGCAAGATTATACGGCACTAAAACTGAACAAGTGAGAGCAATTTGAATATCCTTTAAGACATGAGCTTTGAGGTAGAAGCGACATTGACCTCATGTAGAAACTTTCCTGTCTATAAACTGAAAAATTTGGTAACCTAAGATATTAATATCTAAATTAACTGTTTATATTTAAGTAAAAATATATTATTTAACATCACTAAACCAACATATACCCAGCTAACAGGGAACTTTCTCAGAACTTTGGCTAACATTATAGGAAGTTTCTCTCAAATTTATTTAGAGAACATTCAGAAATAGTGTTTCCATAACTTAATGGGAACGCTGGCAATACATTCTTAGAGCACATTTTTTTTTAGCTGAGTACACATTAATTTATGCCAACAAAAGTAACTGTATGGGTTAAATCAGGTAGAAATAGCTCTTTAAGAGAACAATTTCAGGTTACCACTTTTTACAGTGTAGAATATTGATTAGCCTATGTGTTCTGCTCTCTGTTTTCAGAGTTATCATCCTCTTGATAAAATAGGATGTTGCTCATATATTTTGTCTGTGAATGCATTCTTTCTGTGTCTGTTATGGAGGCTCTTCGCTTTAGTTATCTCTCTTATCTGTTGTGAAGCGCTGGTTTAAAAACTGCCCATTCAATGAGCACACATCATCCTGGCACTTGTAATCGGCTCAGAGTCGTCTGTTTGAGTCAGAATTGCCCCAGGCAGATCCTAACAGCAGCGGTGAAGCGGGCTGTTTTCTCACGCATGGTTGTACAGAATGGTGCTTCTTCATAATACATTGTTTATTCAGAGGGAGCTGAAGCTATAAAAGACCTACTTACATGCACAGGAATCTTGTTTTTCTATTGAGTCAGGTTATTATTATTTAATACATGCTTTTCCTAGAAATATGTGTGGATTTGTGCTGGTCTTCTGGCATGAGAAAAAACATTTTCCATAACTTTACAACAGGGGTGGCAAACTCAGTTCCTGGAGAGCCATAGTCATGGAGAGCTTAGTTCCAACCATTCTCCAACACACATACCTGAAGTTTTCAAATAAGCCTGATTAGCTGGATTATGGTTGAAGCTGAACCCTGCAGGGCTGCAGGAAATGAGTTTAACACCCTTGCTTTACAATAAGGTCAGATATGTCAACATTAGTCATTCCCTATGTGTCACTCACTCAACGTTGTGTCGATGTAGCAATACTAGGGGTCGCCCCCAACACCTCTAATACTCCAGGAAGGCCAGTGAATTTGTGTGCCATCCCTCGGGCATGCAGGTATAAAAGGAGGTGGCTTACTCCACTCATTTACATCGTTCTTTGGAGCTGTGAAGACGTGTCCGTGATTCTCTTCTCCGTTTAACCTCTGCCTAGAAGCTTAGTTGGATTCCTGTATGGCACATTTCAGCAGTTATTTCTCCCACATGCACCATTAAGTGCAAGAGAGTTCCCTGGGGTGCTTCAACGAACAGCTAAAAAAGACATTTTCATAAGAGAATATTCTCTAACAAGACAATTTCTCCATAAAAGAAAAATTAATTTTAAAAAAGAGCAACACTGATGAAAAATGTATTTTTAAAGATACCATTTCATCAGTGTATTTCTGGATGCGGTCAACACCTGTCTCCCTCAGACGCCCATTATCACTGCATCAGTTATTTGGGCCAGACACATGCTGAAGCAGTTTTCATGGATGGTACATGCAATCACTGTGATGCAATCTTGCTTTTTTAAGGGGAATGCAGGTATGCACAAGGCTGCGGCAGCAAGCGCTCAGGGCGACTTGGGGATTCTAATGGAAATGTTCCCGCTTGGTAAATCCCCATGGGCTTCCCATTCCCCGGCATGTTCCTTTCTGCAGGTTGAGTTTGCCAATGAGAAAAGTGGTTCACCCTCCAGTGAATTTAATTTCTCATTCAGTGCAACTCAGGTTGAGGATGAGCTGTCAGTCGTAGCATCGTTGGGTGAAATTTTGCCTTTGGACATTGCAGAACCCCCTAGGTCTTCACTATCAGGTGTGATTGTGCAGACTTAGTCTAAGGCTGAGATGACTGCTCTGCTGTGATACCTCCACCCTGCCCTGACTGTTCGCGGTTAGATGATTGGCTTCAGGGCTCAGAACGCTGCTCATAGCCGCTGTCCACCCCAGTTCCTAACTTCCCAAAGGTGCAAGAGGTGTTCACAAAGCCATGGAAGGCACGTTTTACTCCCAGAACAGTAAAAGCTTTGTGGGTTCTTCTGCCCTCACTACCTCACACCTGGGCAGCCAGGTGGTACTCCAACATTCCCCATGTTGAGCGTGACAGAGACAGATTAGGGAGCATATGGCCTCCTCGGCTGTGGTTACATCGCTCGTGTTGAGACCACTTCAGCACTGGCTTCAGACTCCATCCCCAGGTGGTCCAGCTGATCTGGAGTCGATTAGATGAAGCACAGATAGATCTGTTTGCTTGCCAGGCATCCTCCCACTGCCCTCTATGGTATTCCCTGACCGAAGCTCCACTCTGCAAGGATTCTCCACTCCAGCACTCGGCTAGCCCCGGGCACTGCTCAAATATGCATTCCCTCCAGTGCGCCTGATTGCACAGACACTGTGCAAGATCAGGGAGGACGGACAGCAAGTCTTGCTGCTTGTGCCCTACTGACCCAGACAGACTTAATTCTCTGAGCTCACACTCCTTGCAACAGCCCCTCCTTGGTGAATTCTCCTGAGGAAGGACCTCCTTGCTTAGGGGCAGGGCACAATCTGGCACCCATTCCCAGATCTCTGGAACCTCCACATCTGGACAGTATCCGGAAGTCCCAAATAGTCTTATCGCCAGCAGTGATAGACACCATCACTCAAGCCAGAACCCCCTCTACGAGGCAGCTGTATGCTTTGGAGAGACGCTATCGGCTCTGTACTTTCTTTCCTGCAGGAAAGTTTGACAAGGCAGTTATCCCCCTCCACCTTCAAGGTGTATGTGGCCGGTATAGCAGCACATCATGATGCAGTGGACGGCACCTCCCTGACAGACATCTGTAGAGCGGCGGGCTGGGCTATACCCAATATTTTTGTGAGTTTTTATAATCTCCAAATTTATTGTTTAGGTGTATCTCTTGCACTCAATGCCTTCTCCCTCTCTGAGGTAATAATTTGCGCTTTTTTTGTCCATATGAGTTCCCCGTGTATGGCGAACCCTGGACACCCTCCTATTCTCCAGTACTCATTTGTAGCTCATTTTGGTGGAGGAATTTCACTACCTGGCCCATTACACGCGGTATGCCCCTTTTCAGGTGAGCCCTTGTACTTGGGCTAAGTGCTCCATATGTGCTGATTCCCTAATGGTAATCCCATATGATGATTTTCCACTGTTCGGTTTACTAGGCGCTAAACCCTGTGTCTTCACCTGGGCAGAGTCTCGCTCTGACACCAGTCACTGTGGGTGTAGAGTTTATCTCTTCTCAGGCAGAACCCACCACAGAGACTTCTTTCCGTATGTGGCATTTCCCGCTAGGTAAGTCCATGTGATGTGTTCTCCATATGTTAACCCCTGCTTTCTGCATAGAAAAAAGAACACTTTTCCCAGCGCACACTCCTGGTCTGCACAGCTGTAAGATTGTGTCTTATCCGCCAAAAAAACCCCGAAATAAACAAAGTGCAGAAATGGCTGAAAGTGACCTATACCCATTGTAAGTACGGCCCTGACCACCCCTCGTGGTACAAAGGACTACTGAGCAAACCACATCCTTTTATACACTTATGCCCAGGAGAAAGGGCGATTTTCATTGGCCCTTTCTGAAGTATCAGATGTGTTTGGGGCTCCCAAGGGCGACCTCTAGTGTCACTACATCGACACAACAACTCGTTCCCTACATTAGAGAACAGAAGTTACAATAGTAACCAAGACGTTAATGCATTAACTAACAGAAATATACAGTATTTATTAATTTTTGATAATGTTGCTTAAAATACAACTATTTATTGTAAGTTCATGTTAGCTCACCTCCATTAAATGATATTAACAGATACAACTTTTGTTTTTGATTAAAATGAATGGTTTAGAAGTATTTTTCATTTATTCATTTTAAGTAATGCAGTTAAATAATGTTAACAAATGGAACTTAATTGTGAAGTTTTATTCTTAACTTTTCCACTTTGATATTTATCAGAGACTAAAGCTAGAATGGTTTTCAAAACAAATGTACCATTTTGTTTGATTTTCTCCATATTTGAATACAATTATGGCATTACATCATCACTCACTCCACTGGAAACCAGCTATTCCCATTACTAAATATTTGCTCAAAACATTACTCAATTTAAATGAAAATATTTATTAAAGAAAGATATATACATGTATTTTAAGTAACATTATTGCTATCCTGACATGAAAAAAAGGCTAATTTTGAAAACTGTACCTCATCTTTGAGGTTTTTCGGCTGTGATTCTACTCCTTGTCAACACTGTTAGATATGAAACATTTGTAAAATCAGGAAATATCAAAGCCAGTCTTCATCTTGACTTTGATATTGCTTATTTCAGATTTAACCATAGGTGTGATAGTGTCACAACCATGATATATCAACTCACACAAACTGTAAATAAATTGTTTTTTTTTTTCTTTGTAATAATGTATGACGAATCACTGCCGAGATTAAAGATCAAACCATGCCAATGAACATGTTTTGTGAATTCTCTAAAACACTGTTATCACTATTTATACTATCACATGCAATATATGATGCTTTTTTTTTGTCATGCTGGAAGGACGAAATTCACTTGTGTGTGTAGATGAAAATTTGTCCTCACAGAAATGACTGCAATAGCCAAACTGGTTATCTTCCTCTTTGTCTTACCAGGCAGACGACTCTCTCAGTTTATCTGCTGTCGTTTGTGGGGATGGTGATCTACACCTTCACCCTGAACCTGGGTCATCTGTGGGTCGTGTTCCTCACATCAGGAGCGCTGGGGTAAGAGCTGCAACATGCATTGGGCACAATTGTGTCGAGACGTTTAAGGCACACTTAAAGTCGGCATGAAACGGCAGTTGCTGTCGTCTTCTCTTCCCTATTGTGACGTATATCAGACTGAAACTGCTTTGCAAACAAGAACAAATGTAGGGCAAATGTAGGCCTTGATTTTGTCCACGGTGAATTGATTGGATGGTTGTGGTTTGCTATTGGTGGATCTCATGTGAGTGACAGGTTAATTAGCACAAGTGCACTTTTCAAGCAAAACAACTGACAAAAAAGGTGTGTTAATAATTGAAATTATATAAAAAAAGTAAATGTATTCTGAGACTTTGTGGTTGGCAAATGTTATAGAGACATTTTAAAGCCTCATTTACACATACAGGGAGTAAGTGGGAGTGTTGTTGGTGCTGGTGGTGTTTCAGTTACACTTTATCCTTGTTACATTGTACATGTACTTACTGTAGAGTCATGTTTAGGATTTGGTTTAGGGTTAGTTTCTTGTAATTATGCATAATTTACTGTTGTTATTACTACAGTAAGTACATTTAACATGTGTAACTGTCACGTTAAAATAACGCTTTACCAAATATTAACATTCTGGAGTGGAAAGAGTTTGTGTCTGTTTCGAGAAAAGTTAAACTTTTCTCAGTTTTGTCACTGGATACGACCACTCTGACCAAAGTGCACATGTGCCAATGTGCAGCTATTCAAAACAATGTTACAACAAATGTCCATTTCACACTTTTAAACCTATAAAGCTATCATGTTTGAAACACAAGGCCTCTAAATCATCAACACTTTGATGTTAAAGGATTAGTTCACTCTCAAGCCATCCTAGGTGTATATGACTTTCTTCTTTCTGATGAACACAATCAGAGTTATATTAATAAATATCCTGATGCATCTGAGCTTTATAATGGCAGTGAATGGGACCAACGAGTATGAGCTGAAGAAAGAGTCTCCATCCATCATAAACGTACTCCACACGGCTCCGGGGGGTTAATAAAGGCCTTCTGAAGAGAAGCAATGCATTTGTGCAAAAAAATATCCATATTTAACAAGTTATGAAGTAAAATATCTAGCTTCGTATTCAACTTACGAAGAAAGTGTAGCGCCTCTCGCAGTTCTACATCCTACGCCTTCCCATATTCAACTTACGAAAAAAGCTAAACTGACGCAACATTTTTTGTAAGTTGAATAGCATAAAAGCCTGATGTCATATATAACAAAAACAGTCCAGAAGGGTCGTTACAGCATCTATTAACTTAATGCAATCCACTTCTGTTCTCTCACCGCAGGTTCTTCATGACGGGTTATCTGCCGCTGGGTTTTGAGTTTGCAGTGGAGCTGACGTACCCAGAGTCAGAGGGAACCTCGTCAGGACTGCTCAACTGCTCAGCACAGGTCATGTGACCACTCTTCTATAGTGTTTTCAGACCTGTAGATCGTTCGCTTTGCTCCCAAACAGTGACTTAAATTGTTAAAAAGTTGCATTTTCTTCTGTTCAGGTTATTTTCACAAGGTAACATTTCCAAAATGTGTTTATGGAATTCACATCTAAATCCATGTCAGATTCATGTTCTGGTTAAGGCTGTGCAATTTGGATAAAATAATCATATTGCGATTTTTTTTTTTATGAATATTGCAATTTTATTTGCGATTTTGGCTTTTTTTTTTTTTTTTTGCTTTTTCTAATATGCTACATTCTAAATGTATTCATTGCACAAGAAGTGCATAAAACATTTCACAATTAAATAACATAGGTATTAACAGCTTGATAAACAGAGATGGCATCCTTTGGTATGTTTTGTCGAGTGTTTGTATTAGTCTTCGAAGCTTTCTTTACTGACGATGCACACAGGCACCATGTCTTTGCATATATGTTAGGTGATCACATCTGTAATTTCTTTGTGCCGTTTTGATCCTTTCTCATAAGGTAGGATGCTTACAAATGCTTGAACAACGGATACTTGTTCAGTCGGTTCAGGCTGGCTTTGAGGTGTGCTTTTGTTAGTTTTGATGGACTTTGTCGACATGCATTGATCATACAGTTTTTTATGGCGCTGTTTTGAGTGCTGGAACAGGTTTGTTGTATTGCCCCGTTTCGTTGCAATAATCTCACAGGTCTTGCAAAATACCTTGCTCTCTGACACATCCTCTCTCCTGAATCCAAAATATTCTGAATTAAAATATATATAAATTAATAAATAAATTTGCAGTCTTATGCGATTTAGAAACTGCATGTGCTCAAAAAACATGATTGTTTTCCGATTGCGATTAATTGCACAGCCCTAGTTCTGGTTCATGTTTGTAGATTTGAGCTCATCTATATGCTAGTGTACTCCTACAATCAGAAAAATAATGTTGACATAGCTCTCAGGGACGTATATGATTGATCAATACTGTTTCATTAACCTTGAAATGGTGTAAATATCAAACGGAACATGAACTGGCCAAAACTACAGCCAACTTTATGAGTATCTACTTCCAGTAATGAGGATCATAAGATACTGAGATAACGTTTACGGATCCTGAGAGATATGCACATGCTCATGATCTTACTGATGTGTGCAGATGTTTGGAATCGCATTCACCATCATTCAAGGCAAAATCATCGATCACTTCAGCACACTGGCCGGCAACATCTTCCTCTGTGTGTTCCTCCTCATCGGCTTCATCATGACAGGTAGAAACTCATCACATGACACTTACCATGTGACCACTAACAGCTGCATTACAGATGCACAATTTACTGTTATTACTATGTGACCAAGTGTTATCATAAATCAACAACAGAACAACAGAGAGTTTGATTGGACACACAACTGTTGTCATCAACAACAAAAGATATGGGAAGTTTTCTCCCTTTTAAATTTTTATTAGTCTATTTATTTTGCAGTTGTAACTACGGATGAATACATGGTTAATTGCATTTGTTATTTGTGTAACTGGTCCTACTCGACCAGCTCAGAGCGGGACTTGAACTGGTGTCTCTGGCATGATAGGCGGATGCACTAACAAGGACGCTGAAGACCGCAGCCTCTAACGTCAGTCAAGTGCCTCTTGAGGCCAGGAGAGTGAGGTTTACACACACAGCTCTGACTAGCTGGCCTCTGTTACACTCACCCCCCAAACCTCACTGCCATCCGGGTCACGGCACCAAATATAACCGGCCCTACTTGACCCGCTTCAAGCGGGATTTAAACCAGAGTCTCTGGTATGGGAAGCGGTGTGCTAACAAGGACGCTAAAGACTGCAGTCTCTAGTATCAGTCACTAGTGCACCTCTTGAGGCCAGGGGAGTGAGGTTTACATTTGCATTGATCTGTTTTGTTTTCATCTGAACAACCCATCTGTTGAGAACTACTGCTTTGAAGTATCTTGGAGTAGCATGAACTATGATACATGAATATGGTTATTATCAAAGTACCAGACCTGGAATCATATTACCATGATACCACTATGGTCATTTGGATTGATATTAATGGTTGACTATTCTTGTAGCTCAAACAGTAGAGCAGTGACACTCACAATGCCAAGGTCATGGGTTCGATTCCCAGGGAAAGCATGAACTGATAAAGTGTAGGCCTTCAAAGCAATGTAAGTTGTGTTGGATAAAAGCATCTGTCAAATCCATACATGTGAATGCAAATGAACTGTCTATGAGAATGTTGCACTTTTCAATGATCTGACTTTGTTTCTCTGCCTCACAGTGCTTATAAAATCTGACCTGCGGCGACAGAAGGCCAACCAAAAGTCTCAGACAGAGATGAATGCTGTAAGTATGTTATAATTGGACATTAGCGCAAGAAATACTGCAGTGTTTAAACTTTAATTTATCACTAAAATCAGTGAAATCTGAGAGGGGTCTGATCTGCCTGAAGAGGCTCTTATGATCAGGTATGATCTGATGCTCCATCTGGCTGTATGAAAAAGTAAAGGTGCAGCACTTCCAAGAGGTTATGTCAAGGATTGAGATTATAAAACATAACATGGCATTTTAATGGCATTTTATATAAATTACAATATCAGATTGTCCTGTACCAAACCAGCAAGGCAATTAGCACATTATGATTGATAGGATATCCAAAATATGCATTAAATGCTGTATATGACGTGCTGAGAACTTGTATATAGGCATATCGTCCTAGAATAACACACAATTAAACCAGCCAAACCAATTCAATATGATAATTTTAAGCTCTCCATTTAGTTAAATGAACTCTGAAGGCTGTTGAAGGTGACATAGTCACTTATGAGTTTACATCTTGGTGAGCAGCTGTCTATAAATGTGACACTAGGTCAAATACACAAATCAGAAAAAAAGAAGAAAAAAATCAAGGAAAAAAGACATGCAAACACAAAAGAAACAGAATAAAAACAGCTCAATGGGGCCATCTGGTGGTTATATAGGGAGTGGCGTGGTGAAGTGGTTAGAGCTCATGGCTGGTGTCAAGAAGACTACTGGTTTGATCCAATAGCCATTGGGGACACTGCGTTCGCTCGCTAAACTTTCGTGATGGAAATAATATGAGGTGAGAGGACAAACTACCTATATTTTAGTGCTTTTGCAAATGAATGCAAAGTTTTCAGCTGAAAGCAAAAGTTTCGTGAGAGAACGCAAATGCTTTAAGAGTGAATGCAGTTACTCGGGGAATGCAATAGTTTTGCAAGGGAACACTACTGTAAGTTTCTTGGGGAATGCAATACACAGCAAAATCTCCAGAGTTAAGTCAACTCTGCTTGGAGTGCATATGGTCCCTCTCTAAATAGTGTTAAAGTAACACTTAACCAGAGTTAAAGTTAATGAGATAATTAAGTGATGATTGAGTGTTAGTGATGAACACCTGCTATTAACAAGCAGAATCATATACATTATACATAATACGTTATATCTCTCAAGATCTCAGTAGAGGATGATTTTCTTTAGTTATTCTGCTTGTTAACAGCAGGTGTTCATCACTAATGCTCATGAATCACTTAATTAATCACTGAATTATCTCATTAATATTAACTCTGCTTCAGTGTTGCTTTATAACTATTTAGGGACCGTATGCACTCAGAGCAGAGTTGATTTAACTCTGGTGATTTTGCGAGAGAATGCAAAGTTTCTCATGGCAAAGCAATACTTTTTTGAATAAACAAATGAATTGAAACAATTTAATAAATCCCTCCCTCTTTCCAAGAAAATGGTAAATTTGTGGATTAGATCAGGATCCAAGATGTCCCAAACTGCGACTCATGATAATTCCTGTGCCTCATAAACGTCATAGTTGCCCAGTTATTGCTCACTCAAAAAATGATTTTTGATGCTGTTCACTTTATTTAAACAATTTATTTTGATTCAACACCATTGTATCAGGTTTCTGGTTTAAATGTGATTGATTCATGTTAAATTGACTTGATTACTCTTTGACTTAACTTGATGTTTTCATATTGAAATAACATGTTTCAATCAAGTAAACCCAACCAGGACTCAATCAAACAGGATTTTCACTTCCCATCATGCTTTGTAAAGGGGCTGAACTAGGAGTGTAAATGTTGAAATAAAGTGTTATTTTAAGCAGTTTTTAGGAAGATGAGAAAATGGAAAGACTTTTTAATGTTTACTGTTCTATTATGTTGGTATTTAAAAGTTTCTGTTAATTAATAGTTTTAGGGTTACCATTGTGGTGAATTGTTGCAGCTTGGGTTAAGGACCTGCTAACAAACTTCCAAATTACTTTAATAAGAAAGTAATCACTGTGGTAGTGCTCTGGGTTGCATTTCCCAAAAGCATTGTAAGCTTATGTTGATTGTAAAACCATTGCCACCAATGGACTTATGATCAATTTAGGCTTTACAATGTTTTTGGTTAAGGCAATTTAGGATGAATCCAGTATCACATCTAGATTTCTAACACAGAACATCACAAAAGTTATGTAAATCACAAAATTAAACAAGAAGAATTAATTGTAAAAATCAATGTATATGAAAACATTTTATTTTTTTATTTATTGCTTTTTATTTATTTTATTTTAAATGAACACAATTGATTCTAGTTAATGTAACATGGTTGATTCTATTGGATTTTACTTGTCTCAATCATGTGGAACCGCTGTCCATGATTGAACTGAGTAAGTTGGACATAACTATTTTACATAGATTCTTCCTTAGTCAGTTGTTTTGTCAAGCTGTGCCCAACCATAGTAAATAAGTTGAATCAACCTTAATAAATTAAGTTGAATAAATTAAAGATCTGGAAACACCTGAGACGGTGTCCTGATTAATTCTGCCGCTGATGGGCTGCACTTAATGGGATAGGATGTTCTTAAAGTGCCCCTATTATGCTATTTTAAAAGTTCCTAATTTTGTTTTGGATTCTCCTACAATAGGTTTACATGCATCCAAGGTCTCTCTAAACCCCTCCTTTCTGTGAATCTTTAGAGAAAGCCAAAATAAGTTAAAAACATATCAACCAAACTGTGCAGCCAGTAAAAATTAGGTAATGTTTGTTTTAAAAATAAATAATAGGTCCTATATGAAAAAAAGCTGTAAATAAAAATCATAAGTAATAAGTACACACACAGGTCTCCAAAAAAGAATACCAGTAGGTTAGACATATCCAAATCTGTGGATAATGTCAGCATGTAATAGACGTGTCTCGAGTTCCCAGCAACTGAGAAGAAAACTATTAACAAGTCCCTCTTGTCCAGCTTTATCCACACACACACAGTACACTCACAGTCAGGGTGACATATACAGAAAATCTCAACTGCTTGATTTCTTGCATCATTGCAAAATGTGAACAATATTATCCTATAATAAGGCATGAAGATATTACTGTATGAAACGGTATGTAATGTCAAATAAGTTTGACTTGACTATTACTTTTCCTTGTTATTTCTACAGTTATTTCTGTGCATTTTTTTTTTTTTTTTTTTTTAACACTTTATTTATTGGATTTTTCTTTTAACATATCCAAACCATACAACACATATAAACCAACACATATTCACTCATATCTAACGTATAACCAACAAATAATTACACACAGAGAAAAAAAAAAAAAAAAAAAAAAAAAAAATTACAAAATACACAGAAAACAACTGTAGACTAAATGTATAAAACTAAAGTGGGGGGTATTAGTCCACCTCAAGTATGAATTCCATCCTTTGAGCTCGATTAACCATTTATCTCAATGAATCAATTCAACCACTTCCCGTAGAGCCAATATTACCGAAGTAATTTATAAAAGGTTGCCATATGTCAGAAAATTTTTCCTCTTTATTTTTTAAGGAGAATCTGATTTTCTCTAGCTCCAAATGTTTCATTACATCCCTCATAAGATTTATATATGTGGGGGCAGCTTTCTGTTTCCAGTTTAACAATATTAATCTTCGTGCTAGTAAACAGACAAATGAAATTATGTTTTGTTCGGCCCTGTTTTTAACTATCTCATATTTAACAATACCTAAAACTGCCACCAGGGGATCTAAGTCAATAGACCTTTGTAATAATCTTGACAATGTCAGAGAAATACTTCTCCAGTAGGATGATAATTTTGGGCAACTCCAAAACATATGGGCCAGTGATGCCGGTGCATGCCCACAACGATCACAAGAAGGGTCTACATTTGGGAATATCTTACTGAGTTTTTGCTTAGACCAGTGTAAACGATGTATTACTTTAAACTGTATGAGTCCGTGTCTTGCACATACTGATGAGCTATGAATCTGTTTAAGCGCCGCCTCCCATTGCTCCTCTGTTATTTCAACATCTAAGTCTTTCACCCAAGAGGATTTTAAGTGTTCTAGAGTTGATGTGCTTGTCAACTGAAATAGTGCTTCATATATATTTGAAATACCTCTTTTTTTGTGAGGGTCACGCAAAAGTATCATTTCCATTATGGATTGATTTGGGGAGTTGGGGTATAATGGATTATTTTGTTTAACAAAGTTTCGTAGCTGCAAATATTTAAAAAAATGTGATCGAGGTATGTTATATTTCTTTTGTAGCTGCTCAAATGATGGAAACACATTATCAATAAATAAGTCTGTAAAACTATAAATTCCTTTTCCAACCCAATCATCAAATGTTGTACTTTTAAATGAGGGAGCAAACGAGTGATTTTTTATAATAGGGCTTTGGAGAGAACCAGTCTGCCAGCCAAAAAATTTTCGGACCTGGGACCAGATCTTGAGTGTATGTGAAACTATTGGATTATATAATGGATAAGGGTGTAAAGTGGCTAAAGATGAAAACAATAGAGCAGAAAGTGAGGAAGGATAACAGCATACGCTTTCTATGTTTACCCATAACTGGGGTTGTTTTTGCAACCAGTAGGCCATCATTCTTATATTACTCGCCCAGTAATAAATCTGAAAGTTTGGAAGTCCCATTCCTCCTTTTGATTTGGGTCTCTGTAAAAATACCTTCCTTATTCTAGGAATCTTCCTATCCCAAATAAATTCCGAAATAATTTTATCAAGAATATGGAAAAAACTCTTCTTGATATATATTGGTATACACTGAAATAGAAATAAAAATTTGGGAAGAATGTTCATTTTGATAATATTAATTTTCCCTGCTAATGAGATAGCTATATGAGACCATCTCTGTAGATCCTGTGTTATTTGATCAAGTAATTTTGAAAAATTCTCTTTAAATAGATCTACAAATATCTTAGTGACATTAATTCCTAAGTATTTAAACTGGGTTAAAGTTTTAAAGGGCAGTGTTTCAAAAGATTGTTGATCAGCTAAATTGTTAATTGGAAATAGTATACTTTTCCCCATGTTAAGTTTATACCCTGAGATTTGTCCAAATTTCTTTAAAGTGGAAGTTATTGCAGGAATAGATTTAGATGGGTTGGAAATATATAATAATAAATCATCTGCATATAATGATACTTTATGTTCCCCTTCCCCTCGAAAGACCCCACTGTAAACTGTTAAGTTTCGTAAAGAGATTGCCAGAGGTTCGATTGCTAATGCAAAAAGCATTGGAGATAATGGGCAGCCTTGTCTAGTAGAACGTTCTAACATAAAGTAATCAGACCGTAATTTATTTGTCTGTACTGATGACATTGGGGATGCATAAAGAAGCCTAATCCACGAAATAAATATAGATCCGAAACCAAACCTTGACAGGGCCGAGAAGAGATAATCCCACTCGACCCTGTCAAAGGCCTTTTCAGCATCCAATGAAATAAGGATTTCCGAATAAGATCTTGAGTGAGAAGAGTATATTATATTGAATAATCTGCGAATGTTGTGAACCATTTGTCTATTTTTGATGAAACCAGTCTGATCTTCATGAATTATTGATGGAAGTATATTTTCTAACCTGATGGCCATTATTTTAGCTAATATTTTGTTGTCAACGTTTAGTAGGCTCACTGGTCTATATGATGCTGGATCAAGTGGGTCCTTTCCTTTTTTATGCAGTAAAGAAATAGACGCTTGGTAAAACGTGGCTGGAAGAAGACCCCTCTCTAATGATTCATTAAAAACATCTAGAAGGAGAGGGGCGATGTCAGCAAGAAACATCTTGTAAAATTCTGGCGTATACCCATCTGGACCTGGTGCCTTTGAAGATTGTAAATTCTGTATTGCAATCCTAACCTCTTCTAGGGAAATAGGTTCCTCCAATAGCTTTTTATCTCTTTCATTAATAGAAGGGATATCCAAATTATCAAAGAAGTCATCCAAGAGTTTGACTTCTTTTACTGATTCTGTTGAATATAGTTTACTATAAAAAAATTTAAATTCTTGATTAATTTCTAATTGATCTTTTGTTATACAACCAGAACCTGTGCGAATCTCAGTTATTAATTTTGATGTCTCAGATACTCTTATCTGATGAGCCAAATACTTTCCTATTTTATCACCATATTCATAATATTTATGTCTGGAACGATTTATTAATTTAACAGTCTCATCTGATGCTAGAAGATTAAATTCTGTTTGCAACGTTATTCTTTTTGTCAGAAGTTCAGCAGTAGGAGATTCTGCATATTGGTGATCTATTTCTGAAATTTGTTCTATTAATTTTAGCCTTTTCTCTTTTTTAGCCTTAGTCTGATGTGCAGAAAAAGAGATAATTTGACCACGTAAATAAGCTTTCAAAGCTTCCCATAATATGCTTTTAGATATCTCAGGGGTTTTGTTGATTTGCATATAAAATTCTATTTGGGATTTTATAAACTCAACATGTGTTTCGTTAGACAATAAACTATTATCCATTCGCCAGGTTCTGGAAGTATATCTGTTGGGGAAGGTTAGTTGTAATTTTAATGGGGCATGATCTGATAAGACAATGGCTTCATAGTCAATATACTTTACTGACGAAAGTAATCTGGAGTCTAAGAAAAAATAATCAATCCTAGAATAAGAATTGTGCGGTTGCGAGAAGAAAGAATACTTTTTAGTGGTTGGGTTTAAATATCTCCAAGCTTCTATTAAATTTGCTGATTTTAAAAAATTCTGGATTAGTTTGGCTGATTTAGATACAGACTGTTGTCTGCTTGATGATCTGTCCAATACCGTATCCATTACCAGATTAAAATCTCCTGCTAAAATTAGGTTGTGGCTATGAAGGTTGGGTAGGATTGCTAATACTGAATTTATAAATTTCTCATCATCGTAGTTGGGAGCATAGATGTTCGCCAGTGTTACAGGGGTATTATAAAGTTTCCCGGTTACAATAATATATCTACCATTTGGGTCAGATATTATATCAGATGTAGTAAAAGGAATACTTTTATTGATTATGATGGCCGTTCCACGTGACTTGCAATTAAATTTTGAGTGAAACACGTGCCCGATCCAATTTTTATATAATTGTTTGTGTGCATGATTTTTGAGATGTGTCTCTTGTAGAAAGGCAACATCCGCTCCCAGCTTCCTAAGATGAGCCAGTATATTACCTCTTTTCACAGCACCATTCAGGCCTTTACAATTCCACGTGACAAACTGCACATTAGTCTCTTCAAGTGTTTTTAAAGATCCCGTCATAATTCTAACAACATTCTATATTGATAGAGGGTGGAAGAAATAGGTAAATATCCCCGCATCCACATAGAAAGGAGAGAAAAAAAAAAAAAAAAAAAAAGGAAAAAAAAAAAAAAACATATATAACACTTAACCACATAAGAACTCCAAACTCTTCAACATTAACATTTGCCCATCCCACCCCCCGCCACTTCCCAAACAAGTAGTAGGGGAATAACAAATTCACCAAAAACAATATTGCTGTTTCCAACAGCTTGAGAGAAAGCTAAACGAAAACTAAACGAGATTCTCTCTGCTCCTCTTTGATATTTATGTGTTTAAGACATCTGAACCCCAATCAATTATTAGATTATACTATAAAGCAACAGCAAGTAATGACAAAGGAAATATTATAAAAATAAAGTCCCTTCTTACATATCGGCCAACAGTTTAACATAAATCCCGAGTTCCTGCTAGATAATCGTGTAATCACTTCACTTCTTGTTATGTAAAGGTATAACTACATCATAACAAACAGGGGAAAAGATCTTAAAGTATCATCAGATTACGTGTGTGTGTCAGTAACACACAAAAAGTGACTATTCAAGCTATACTTGCACAAGTCAGCTCGTAGTAATTTTCTGATTGAAGAATTCTTCGGCAGCTCGCGGAGAGTCAAATGAGTGCCTAATGCCGTCCACCGTGATAGCGAGTCTTGCTGGGTAGAACAGGCTGTACGCTATGTTGGCTTCACGGAGTTTTCTTTTCACCGGGTTGAAAGCCGCGCGCAATCTGGTGACTTCCGGACTCATATCTGGAAAGATATGTACCTGGGCTCCCTTGTACATGAGTCTGCCTTTCGCCTTGCCGAGATCCAGTATCTTAAGTTTGTCCGTGTAGTAATGTAGGCGAACGAGTATGGCTCGGGGTCTCTCTCCAGCCGCCGGCCTCGGAGCTAAAGTGCGATGCGCTCTGTCTATTATCACCGGTGAATCAAAGTTCTCTGCACCAAGCACATCAGGGAAGAATTCAGTTAGGAATCTGATGATGTTCCCCCCTTCGGCTCCTTCTTTAATGCCCACCAGACGAAGGTTTTGCCTCCTACTTCTGTTTTCTAGATCCAGGCATTTGTCCTGTAGTTTCTTACATTCTTTAGCGATCGCTTGATTTGATTGTTCCAAAGCAGTTACTCTGTCCATCGTTTCGCTGAGTGTGTTTCCTATTTCCTCGACATTACTGACCGTCTCTGCTTGTGCAGAACGGAGACGTGCTAGTTCACCTGCTAGCTCGTCGTGTATAGCACGGATGTCCGCTTTCGTTTCTTCGCGCAGGGAGGAAATGTTTGCTTTGATATCATTAAATGATGTCGCAATTTCAGCTTTCAGCTTCACCAGCACTGCTTCTCTGGATACCTGCAATTCCTCTCTCAATGTCTGTAACGAGATTGAATTCTCCGATGTGGTTTCTTGTGTAGACTCCGTTAATTTATCCGCCATTTTTGGACTGCCGACTGTGAAGGGACTTAACGTCTTTTGAATCTGTTTCGATTTTCCCTTCCGTAAGTTTTTCTTCATAGCAGAAGTCTTGCTGTTGGGACACTTATATTGTAGTTAGCAGTGGCTTTATCAACTTTTTAGGGCTCAGATTACTATATTAGTGTATTATCTTGGCAGAGCTCCTCACTTCCAGCTTACTCCATCGCGCCCCCCCTATCTCCCCCATTTCTGTGCATTTTTATGTTGTAGATTTAAATAAAATAATTTTTAGGGTTCCTTACTGAGGTAGTTTAACATTTCCTTTTTTTTCCCGTTCAGAACTCATCCATACATTCCCAAGATGGAAAATCGTTGCCAGTAAAAGAGGTTAAGATGTAAAGAGAAACCTTTGGAATGACACTTTCTTCAGCACATGCGTACACAACTTCATCATATCCAGAAATCCTCCTAAAACGTACACAGTATCCTGAACAATGACAGCTCAGTTTAATTGCCCAATCATAAGTGAGTTTTTACCTTCATATTGCCTGCAGTATTTAAACTAACCAATGGTTAGTGCTCATTACATTAAATGCCACAACACGCAGTGGGAATCATTCACGAAACACAATTTTGTAAAATATTTTTTTAATTCACACAAGTATGGTTATATGAACGATTATCATGAAAATGGTTCTGCTTGTGTTTCATAAATGAGGCTTTTAATGTGTTGGTAAATATATCATGTTTGCATGATGGTTTCTTAGGTCTGACCTAATGTTTTTATTACTAGAGTATTAATATAGTACAAGTGTCTCTGTAACAGACGCATCTAGATCTGATTCAAGAGATCTCAGTCTGTGTTCAGGTTGTTGATGCTGGACATCACAATATTATTATGGAAGGTCAAAGTCCTTCAATAAAACCATCAACGGAAACTGAAAACTACTTGAATGTGCAAGAACATCAGTCATGTGATCAATGAAGGACGTGTGATGCTCATGTCTTACATAATGCAATACTAACAGACTGCAGCAGGACCCGACAACCATACAGTACACTTTTCATAGAAAAGCAAAGACAGTAAAACGAGGAGCATATTACTAACATTAACTGACAGTAAAGAGAGAGAGAGAGCACTTCTGTTGCATGCTCTTGATTGCTGATTGCTCACTCAGCACACATGCATCATTTGAATTAAATCTAAATTGTATGTGCAATTAAAAACATGAACTGTTACGGTACAGTAATCACATAACGTTTTCAATAAGTTTTCTGTGCGCACGCCCAGAAAGCTTCCTCTCAGACAGCACGCGATTAGCCTATTAAAGGGATAGTTCACCCAAAGATTCAAATTATCCCATGATTTACTCACCCTCAAGCCATCCTAGGTGTTTTGAAGCCAAAAATAATGCATCCATCCATAAAAAAAAAAATTAATCCATATGACTCCAGGGGTTTAATAAAGGCCTTCTGAAGCGAAGCAATGCGTTTTTGTAAGAAAAATATCCATATTTAAACTTTATTGGCGGAGACGATTTGCGGTGGAAGAGTATTTGACCTGACGCACAACACGGAGGCGCAGAGGAGAGAGCAAAACAAATCACCGGTCACAGATTATACGTCTTAAACGCTAATTTTTAAAGAGAAATGTCAGAGGATTTCGATATCAGAGAAGAGGAGCTTGAGTTTGTTGCACAGCTCTATTTGTTTGAACCACGAGAGGCGTCTAAGCTTACGATACTCCTACATCCTGCGTCATACATCACATACATCTAGTTATTTGAATTAATAAAGTTTTAAATATGGATATTTTTCTTACAAAACGCATCGCTTCGCTTCAAAAGGCCTTTATTAACCCACTGGAGTCGTATGGATTATATTTATAATGGATGGATGCATTATTTTTGGCATTCATTTGTGTTCGTCTGAAAGAAGATAGTCATATACACCTAGGATGGCTTGAGGGTGAGTAAATCATGGGATAATTTCATTTTTGGGTGAACTATCCCTTATTAAGTTGCGCTTTACACAAAATCATGTCAACATGCACGTATAGGCAAGTATTCTTGACAAACATAGCTGGTTATGTCTTAAGTAAACGTAAACAGTTGAGAAAGAAAACAGTATGCCCATGTGTAACAGTATGTTAGATACGTGCAGCTCTTAAAGTGACAGCAGCCTAATAAACTGACTGCTGTCTTAATGTTAATATAACAACAAAAGACAAAGAGAAAATCACCCACTGCTTTTGGTCTGAATGACTTTTAATAATTTAATAATCTAGATTTATTTTATACAGTGAAGACTATGCAGTGTTACTTTACATTTGATTACTTTATTTAATTACTTGGAAATTGTGATATTTCACTGGTATCTAAAAATTTGAACCTCTGGCCAGTAGAAAAAAAAAACATCTGTATCATTGAGTCCTGCTGGAGCAGCTCTAAAGGAAAGATAAAGTATGATAGAGCAATAGATTGAACAGTGAAAGTAGCAGAAGCTTGTACAACAGGTATGATTATTAGGCATGAAAAATAACTGAAGGAAATATCTCTCTGCTAAGCCAACTTATTTGATTCATATTCTTTTGGTTTCTCTAGCCAACATTTTTAAAAATCAAAAATGCAATGAAAATACTGGTATCAGTACTCTGTATTGGCAAGTACTGAAAATGAAAGTATCAGTATCGGTCTCGTTCCTACTAGTTAATGTATGTTGTAGCAGCAGTGTAGTGTGTAATGCATGACTGATGGACTCTTTTTGATCTTTAAAAAGGGTACTTGCAATGTTTATCTCAAATTTAATTTTTTTTATTTGCATTTCAGATTTTATAAGTCACAGTTGTGTGTTTATATCACAATTCTGAGAAAAAGTCATTCTGAGATATAAATTCTGTCTCACAATTCTTCCTCTCAATTTTGAGTTTAGATATGAACTCGGAATTGTGAGATAAGTCACAATTACCTTTTTATTTATTTATTTCATGGTGGAGTAAAAAAGTTGAATACATTATAAATCAAACCACAGGCACAGATGGAATCGGTCTATTGTCTGTCATGTGCCGCCGCTTTTGACTCCTTTCAACAAGATGCTTTGTACACAATCATGACACCACAAAAAATGATTCCTCAAGGTCATTTAACTTTATTAATTTCATATGGCTTCAAATATCCAGCAGTAAGTACAGCAACATTGGAGCTAAAAATGGTGGAACTAAGAAAAATCAGCTTTTGCACTGTTGTTTTCTGTGATTTTGAGCAGATGATCATAGAACTTACAGTAGATGTGCAAGTTACTGTTCTGATCTGTGTATGTCGTTGAAATGATTGTTCTTGTTAGGAATGTATGTAGTTCCTGTGCATTTTACAGTATTTGTATAGAAACATTTAGAATAGAATCCAGAAAAACTGTATGTTGCAAATTGAATCTCACAGTCAATAATAAAGAGTGATAACTAGTTTAAACGCACTACATGGCTAAAACACAAATTGTGAGCATGTCTTGTATTTTGTGCATGTCAGTGATTTGCAATTTAACATGCAAATGAATGTCATGTAAACCATCCCACATGCATTCTGGAAAAAACACTAACAAAAACACGTGACCAGTAATAAACATGTACATCTGATCATGTAAAGGCTTCCTCTTGAATGTTTGACATTCGTTTTGTAAACAAATATGAATGTAACTCCAGTAAATTTCTTTCAGCAGCTCAAATATAAGAGATTTTTCTGTTTGTGTTTTCACTGTTTTCATCACTGCACTATTTTACTGTAATTGCTTTTGGACAATTAAACTTCAAATAACCATATAAAAGTATTATATTAATATTACACTGATTTCAATGCTGTAAAAAGGTAGTTTGGGCCTTATATGTTTTGGCGACTGGCAACCAGTTGATATCAGAACCACTGACCCATGGGAAACGCCACAACGGTCCACATGCAGCGGCACGATCCGTCCTGTTTCAGTGCCAAAGGCATCAGCAGTGATGATGCTGTGAATATCACTCAGTTCCTCTTCTTCTGACGAGCTCCCACCACTTCCTGAGGCTCAACGATACACTGGAAGCCAATCAACATGCCCACGATAGAGACACCTAGAAACAAAACCACTGTTATGATTAGTAATGATGCATCACAGGAATAAATTACACTTTACAATATATTCCAATAGAAAACTGTTAATTTAAATTGTAAAAATATTTCACTGTTTTCTACTGTATATTTGATCAAAGAGACTTCTTTCAAAAAAAAAATATAAGTATCCTAATGCAAGACTGAACTAGATGTTTGAAAGCAATCACTCACTTGCTACTATCAGCGGTGCCATGACTCCAATGGTCAAAGGAGCGGTTTTATAAATAAATGCTTCAGACAAGAAGTGGCCGAGAGCCAGAACAAATGTCCACAGGGTGACGTGATAAAGCCTGTAATGAGGGAAAGACAGAAACGTCAGCTCCGTTCCAGCAGTTCAGTCTCTCCACGCACACACTAGGATCCTTACGTTCGGTTCTGAATGTCAACGGCACAGGCGCAGCGGATGATGGAGGACAGGAGGGTCCATATGCCAAAGGTTCTCGCCTGAAGACCGTTTACTAAACAACAAGACATCAGGACATTCAGCTGCTGTAATAACCTCACTTGTTGACTGTTTGCTTATAATGTTGTTTGTTATATTATCTGTTAAAGGTACAATATGTAATAATTTTGTCTATAATGAGGCCTATTCAAAACAAAGGCGTAGCTTGATGACGGCAAGTTTGAGCGCAGAATCTTGGGACATGTGGTCTTCACCTCAACGGATGGTGCAAAAGAATAGGGATTGGACTCGGGAAGAAATCATGTTCATGGATGCGATTATTAACGTTACTGTAGTATGAAGCAGAGCAGAAGCGAGTGTTGTGGAGCTGAACGAGGAGCTGGAGCGATTGATCAACACACGCCTCACGAGCAGCAGGACTTTTATTATGACACAGTTGCCGGCGCCGCTTCCGCTTTTCCGGTCATGAGTATGAGGTAACGCAGCTCTGTTTATCATATTAGATACATTTGAGAGTGTTGAAAATGATGTTATAAGCGTTACTCTGTGCGTTCGCTCGGCGGCTGCTGTGAGACACTGTTACACACTGCAGTAAGACAGATCGATTTTACAATATCATATTAAATGCTGGATGATTGTGTTGATAAATGGCATGCAATTAATTTTAAAACGTATTGTATGATGGAGAAAATGCTGTATTACTGTTACTAAAAATAAAGCTGCATCTGATTATGCTATGTTAGCTACTTCACAAAATAGTGTTTTTCTCTGAGGCGTGGTGAAGCATGGTACTCGCAAACCATCAAGAAAACTAGAATTAATATACGTGTTGAGCTATATAACAATAATTAGTTTTCTGTTTATAAATATATCAAAACAGTTGTTCACTTGTCTATTAAAACATGTAATATATTAAAGCATCTTTGGTGTTTCCATGATTTCTACAAAATAAAAGCGGAAACCGAGGGTAACGCGGGTATGACGCCATTGACAGGCGACTCCTCACACGTCCCGGAGCCTTGGTTAAAACTGCAATTTTCTCACGATTTACAAATAGTTGGAAACATTTGGGATATTATAAGTACTCAACTGAACAAAATATATAACACTGGCCTAGTGGTTTTTGGATATTTTACTGCAAAAATCGTACATATTGCACCTTTAAGTGATAAAGTTACTGAATCAGTAATGATAATCATCATGTGTATGTCTTAACCATAATCCGGTGTGCCGGTGTAGAGTTTCTCGGACAGGAAGCTGTAATCTCTGAAGCTCTGCACTGTGTTTCCCACTGCGATCACAGACACCATGAGCAGCCAACTCCTCAACACATTCAGAAAGCGGCTCATCCTTCACTGAACACCTGCAGAAGATGAACAGAAGTGTTAGAATGAACCCAACAAAACACTGATGTGCCTCGGTGAGAGCAGAACATGGTAATACTTTGATATAGAGCTGCACTATTCTGGATAAACTGAGAATCAGGATTTGTTTGTTTCAAACAGAGATCACGATTCTGAACAGACAACTAAACAAAATAACATGTGAATTACTAGAGGTTCTGACAAAATATTAACAGCTGCAGTCTATTTAATCTAATTAAATGTTTAATTAATTAGAAAGAATATCTTAACAAAAATCGGTTTGAGTGAACGATTCAATGACTCACTCATAAAGACTTCACTTGTTTCATTACTGGATGAATCTGCATTTTTGAACGAATCTGTTGAATGAATGATTCGATGACAAATACATTTTTTAACAGTCTCTTGTCGCCACCTACTGGTGTAACAATGTAATTGATAAAATCTTTATTTGAAGCATCAAATTACTTTCAAAAGGTGATTTACTCTATTTTGATTGCTACCGTAGACATCAGTGTTTATGTAACTAATAAACTTTTATCTCAGTTCTTCTGTGATAATCTGAATTATTGTAAGGCAGAAATAGTGATACTGTGTGGTTGAAATGTTGTTTTGCGTACCTATACATGACAACTGCTCTCTTTGGGTCAGCGGCACACACATTTGAATGTTTTGGTGTGATTTTGTTAAAGGTTTAATACACAGAGGCGAATCGTTGTCTTTCAGGAATAAGATCGAGTGGGTGTTTGAATCGAGATCGCGATTTTTTAGAGATTAATCGTGCAGCTCTAATATACAGTAGTAGTGTGAATAGGGCTGGGCATTGACACAAATTTCACGATTCGATTTGATTCACAAGCTTGCGATTCCATATCAATTAATTAGGGCCTATATCAGGTACAGGATAAAAATCAGGGAAAAAAAGGAAAAAAATCTCTCTCTACTAATTTATTTGTATTTATTTATTTTTTATTTCAAAAGGGACAGTATACATTAATCAACATTCAGATAGATGTAAATATATCCAAGTTAATATAATGCTGTAAACTTCACTGGAAATCCCAGCTGGTACATCATTATAATATTAAAGGATAAAATTAACTGATTTGTTGGCTACTTACATTTAAATGTAAGTTTTTATAGACTAATAATAATGTTATAATATTAATTTTTGAAATGACATAATTATACTTGTTTTTTTAATATAAACATTTAAAAGGTGGCTGTCATAAAAACACAAAGGATTTATTCAAACATTGGTAACACTTTACATTAAGGTTCCCTTTGTAAAGGGTTTCTAAAGGTGTTTGTTAATGAGGCATAAGTCATTTACAAATGCATTATAAATCATTAATAATGCAGTTATAACTGCATGAATAAAAAGGGCGACTTTAATGCAATACCTGCCAAATAGTGAGCTGTTTTTAACTCACATGTTATAAATGCTTAATAAATGTATTTATTAACACTTATTTAACTCAAAACCAGATTCCTGGTTTATGATGCAGCAAAAATTGACTATCATAATTATTAATATCTCATGACTGCCACTTTTCTTACTATGTTGCTTACCAGAAGTTTCTGTCTTACCCATAAATGGTTCACAGGTTTCCACTTTACATTAAGGTTCACTTTCACAGGTTATTAATGTTTATAACTCATTAATAAACGGTTCACAAGTGTCCACGCTACATTAAGATTCACAGTTAACTAATACTGGAATTAATTTTATCATTATTATTATTATCTCATCAAGTTATGGTTATTATCTTAAGTTTTATTTTCAAAATAAAGTTGGAATTCATATTTAAAAAACAAGAAATCAGTTTTTATACACTGCTGTGGATATGCATCATGACCTTTTTGGAGAGTATCATGGGTAAGACAAACTTCTGGTAAGCAACACAGTAAGAAAAGTGGCAGTCATGAGATATTAATAAGAAAAGCACAAATACAACACCCTTCAGTCTTATTATGATGGTCAATTTTTGCTGCATCATGAAATAAACCAGGAATCTGGTTTTGGGTTAAATAAGTGTGAATAAATAAATTTATTAAGCATTTATAACATGTGAGTTAAAAATGGCTCACTATTTGGCAGGTATTGCATTAAAGTCGCCCTTTTTATTCATGCAGTTATAACTGCATTATTAATGATTTATAATGCATTTGTAAATGACTTATTACTCATTAACAAACACATTTATAAACCCTTTACAAAGGGAACCTTAATGTAAAGTGTTACCCAAACATTAAATACTGCAGAACAGGTTAAGTAAAAATACAATGAATATGCAATATAGTTCATATATTTATCAAAATGCTCCTCTCTAGAGTTATTTTTCTAGCTGACTAATGAGTTTGTGGACAATTAATGGCTTTTCTGAGGTAAATATAACATTAAGTGACGTGATTACATGAGACATGATTCATTTCAGTAAGTTTTTCTGTATCTTTCCTTCTGATGTTCATTCATGTTTATTTGCTGATGTAACTAGTAGTAAAGAGAAAGTACTGAGATGCTACAGTGATCTGTCATGAACGGCAAAACAGTATTTATTGTCTGGATTTCACAATTAAATTTACAGAATTTGAAAGCTGAGAATTTGTTTCATACCAGAAGTATCAACGCACAAAGCTTATTGTGATTTATTGGATGGGAGGAGCTATAAAGCATTGTTTATTCATCAAGTATTGAGTATTGTATTTATTTGGATGTTTACATTTGATTCTGAATGAATTTGAGGCTATGTTCCGTGGCTAACGGCTAATGCTACACTGTTGGAGAGATTTATAAAGAATGAAGTTGTGTTTATGAATTATACAGACTGCAAGTGTTTAAAAATGAAAATAGCGACGGCTCTTGTCTCCGTGAATACAGTAATAAACGATGGTAACTTTAACCACATTTAACAGTACATTAGCAACATGCTAACGAAACATTTAGAAAGACAATTCACAAATATCACTAAAATATCATGTAATCATGGATCATGTCAGTTATTATTGCTCCATCTGCCATTTTTCACTGTTGTTCTTGCTTGCTTACCTAGTCTGATGATTCAGCTGTGCACAGATCCAGATGTTAATACTGGCTGCCCTTGTCTAATGCCTCGATCATGGGCTGGCATATGCAAATATTGGGGGCGTACATATTAATGATCCCGACTGTTACGTAACAGTCAGTGTTATGTTGAGATTCGCCTGTTCGTCGGAGGTCTTTTAAACAAATGAGATTTATATAAGAAGGAGGAAACAATGGAGTTTGAGACTCACTGTATGAGTAATTTCCATGTACTGAACTCTTGTTATTTAACTATGCCAAGATAAATTCAATTTTTAATTCTAGGGCACCTTTAAAAGGCATCTGTCTTTTATAAACACCAAATTTATACACTGAAAAAATAATATTATAAAATTAGTTTCTATTAAGTTAAATTATTATATTTTTTTCTACTCATCATAGTCATTCATTAATTATTTAATTTTAATCTAATTTTTATTTAATTAATCACAATTGTTATTTATTTATTTTATCTAATTTAATCTATTTAGTAGATTAATATATCTGTTTTTATCACATTTTTAATCATTAATTAATTAATTTTATTCTTCTTATTTATTTATTTGTTTTAAAAATTGTTTGAAACATTTAAAAAATGGACATTTTGTGGAACATTCAGAAATAACGTTTTAATGGGAACTTTAGCGTATATTTTTGTTAGCTAGGCTCGTGCAGGAAACCATAAACAAGACTGGATCATCGATACACGACATTACACACATTATATTAATTAGTAACAATGTTCTTACCTGAAGCAGGTGCTGCAGTAAGTACATATAAACTGAATAACTAGGACTGTAATGTTTGATTACTGCTTATCATCATCGTACCGCGTCAACTTCACAACACTCATGTGTGATGGGCATGAACATTAACCAATCACAAACCGCGGATGACGTTTGCGTCGCATCGTACCACCACCCCATTGGGTAGTTCTTCAAAAGCCCGCCCACTCCTGGGCGATCCAACCAATCACCGGCCGCTAAGCATCTGACGATTTCTAGAGAGTTGAGTTTGAACCCTGACACAAATGTTTAACTTATGTTTATTATACTATTATAGACGTTTGGTCTATTTTATGAAAACGACATTGAGGTGTTTAGTTAGGTACACTATATATTCATTAGCAAAAAAGGATCGAAAACGTTTAAAAAATCTAAACATTTTTAATGTACTAAAATCATATGTTTCCGAATCCCGAATTTTATATATGTGAAATAATTGAGTTAAACACATAATTAAAATTATAAATGATCTTACATGAATGTTTCTGAGTAAAATAACGCCCGTTGGTTGTTATAGTTTGACGCGCATGCGCTCATCAACGGTTGTCAGCTGGTTGTTATAGTAACAGGCGTCAGGACTTTAGCGCCGGTGTGGGCTATGGAGCTAACAGTTCACAATCACACGTAAGATCACTCACTTTACACAAACAGGTATGTTACTAATCACATTTACTATCAAACTAACTGCGTTGTGTGTCCGCAGGTCTAATGTTTTGACATTCAAACGCTTTCTTCTTATATCACAGTCTAGTTAGCTCGGTTAGCTAACAGCTAGTTCTGTCACTCACAACTAATCCCATCTAAACCACATTATATTGATTTAAACAGCGATTTATGCAAAGGTTACTTTCAGTATCAGAGCAGACAAGTTGCCTCAGATATGTAAAATAATTAAAATATATTATGAATTATGAAAGTTTTGGTTTAACCTTTTTAATTACGTATTTAAGTAACTTTGATTGCTGTCTAGTATCTTCTTAATTTGCTGCCATTTTAAATATTTTAATTTTATGTTGTTTTGACAGTTTTCTCATTATTATTGTTTTCTTATTTAGCATAATTCCTCATCCCACACAGTGCAATACAAGTATATAGTTTGATATTGATAAAGTAGAGTAAAACTGTAAAAAATGAATGTCAGCCCCTCTCATAAAGGCTTATTGTTTTGCAGATGAGTTCAGTAGATTGGAGATGAGTGCTGTCACACACACATTGAGCTGACACACACACAGACGGACGGAGATGCCAGCCGCCAGAGAACAGAAGGACGGATCGGAGGACGGATCATCTGAAGATGAGCTGGAGTGAGTGTCTTTAAGAGTATTGATCGTTTTCAGATTCACAGATGATCAGATTACAGTGAACAGGACCAGTCACTACACACAAACTACAACAAACATCTGCTGCTGCATATAGACTGATTTCTTGATTTCTCAGGGCTTATCTTGACTAAATATAGACCAGTCCGGTCTGAAATAGTAATAGTTCCTCCGGTCTGTTTTCAGTCTCTTGTGATGTTCTTAAGAGACAAAACTGGTGAAGGTCAGTTTAGATTTAGGACCCAGAGTTTACATTAGTTATCATGTGGTCATCCAAACCTGTAGGTAATTTTTTTTAGTCGTTAAAACACTTTCTTCTAGAGTGGCACGTTTTGCTGAAAAAATCCTAGTGTGATTTTGTTTTGTTTTTCTGAAAAAATTGTGATTAAGAAATACAAATAAATATAAATATGTGTGAAATACAAATATAAAAATGACTAAAAATCAAAATAATAAATATTAGGCCTACTATATTTAGTAGGGGTGTGACGAGATGAGACATGAGATAGAGTTCACCTGGATGAGATGAGATTTTTACACAGTATTTTTAAGAAATCCTCAATGACGAAGTACATGACTAGAAAAGGTCTGCAGGTGCATTTTGAAACGGTTTAACTAATAATCTTGTAATGAATGTCATTTCAGTTCTACTTTCTGAGTATGAATTATCATATGCATTAGGGATGCACCGATATGATTTTTTGGGGCCTATACCGATACCAATTTTAACAAACAATTATTGGCTGATACCGATATTTGTCACTTCCTCTCTTATTTGAAATTGTGTCATCAAAATAGATAGTATTTTGATCATGTTTTAAATAAGCAAAGTTCAAAAACACCTGCATTAAAATATACTAGCAGGTTTATTGCTGCATCATCAAATCATTTTTTTAGAGGTTAGAGTTTAGAGGTACAGAAATAAAGTAAAAAAATGTAAAATAGCACTGCATATTCTTCACTGTATAAATTAAATATATTAATCCTTCTTTATTGTAACAGACTTTATTGTGATTAATCTTCTAATTTGTTTTTGTATACATTTGAATATTTTTTGTAAGTTTAAATATGTATGAGATCTCCTTTACTAAGGGGGGACTCTTATTTTGACGGGTGTTCTAGTCTACTTCTTGTTTAGCTCTTATGGTGATTTTTTTGGAGTGAAAAGGGATGCAATACACTTTATAAAACATCAGTAAAGTTTTGGTCATCATTCAGATGGGGTCCGCTACACTTATGAAAGTTATTTAGTCAAGAATAGTGTGTGATCTTTTGTTATTTGATTAGCATTAAAGCGCATGATACTCTAAATACTCATAAAAGTTAATTTGACTGAACTAATTCCTACTCAAACCAATTAATTATTTTGAATGAATATAGATGAATTATGAGCTTTCAGAACTTCTAATTGAGGCTGTGTGACCTCCTAATTGAACTCCTTTGCACAAATTGAACATAGAAATAAACAGTACACAGTATAAGTAACAAAAATAAATAACAGTTTTCTCTTTGTGCAAACAATATGTGCAACCATATATAGGGAACCATGTATAGTGAGCATGTATATCCTTCGCCATGGTCTTGTCAGTCGTCTCGCCTTACTCTCGTCACGTGATCAGTGAACTGTGGTTCCTGCTGCACTGTGTGTGACTCTACAGCTCATGCTGGATGAGCAGAGCAGACGTTTACAATGGTTTACAATTGAAGCGACTATTATCCAAATGAATTAAATGTTTTTTTATTTCTATAAAAAAGCAAAATGACAGTGGATGCAGTGCCGCGGCGGGCACCGTAATGTAATGTAAACGTAGCGGTGCCATATTCAGTGCTGATTATGAATGACAAAATCAAGAGCACATTGCCAGTGAACACAATCACAAACCATGTGCTCACACAAAACAAACTGAACTGAAACCAAACTAGACAGGAGTGCCAGGATCCGAACACCATTCTCCGCACTTGAAACAAAGCACATAGACAAGAAGCTGAGAAGTACACACAAAGACAAGCCGATACATGAGTGTCAGGGCTCTGTCACAAAACCAAGAATAAACCAGACCGAAGTGACAGAACCCTGACATGTCTTGGCTCTGCTCACATAGATCACTTCAGGGCTGCCTAATGCTAAAGCTTGTAACAGAGTTTGTTGTTGAGTTCGCAAAACCTTTTAGTCTTTGTCTTGAGTTGTGTAATGTGACTTTGGTAATTCCTCAATATCATATAAATGTGAAATTCATCTGACAGAGGAAATAGCAGTGTTCTCTTTGCTTTAACGTGCGTTGTCTTCTTAGGAAACACCCGTGTATCGCCTGGAGTGGAGTCAGTAAAAGGATTCCCGTGTTGCTCTTCTGTGCAGAAGCCGTTGTGTCCAAAGATGTGGCCATCCGCTCTGTTGGAGGTACAGACACTGAGAATTCTTGTGTTTGATGAAGAAGGATTTATTAAATTGCAATTCAAAGAAATTCTGCAACATGAAATTATAATATCACTTTACATTTACATTATGCCTGTATAGTAGAGCTGCACGATTCTGATTCTCCCACGATTCTGAATAGACAACTAAATAAAATAACATGTAATTTATTGGAGATTCTGACATAATGTTAATTGCTGCAGTCTATTTAAAAATATTTAATTAATTGGAATTATATATATTTTAAAATGGCCGACTCCCTGATCAGTGCCCAGACAATGAGATTGAGACGCACACAAATACATTTTTTAACAGTCACTTGTCACCACCTACTGGAGTAACGGTGTAATTGATACAATCTTTATTTGAAGCATCAAATTACTTTTTTTTTAAAGGGTGATTTACTCTATTTTGATCGCTAACGTAGACGTCAGTGTTTATATCTGAACTATAAACTTTTATCTCAGTACTTCTGTGATAATATGAATGATTGTAAGACAGAAATAATGACACTGTGTGGTTGAAAAGAATGTTTGTGAAGCTATTCCACATCTATACATGACAACTGCTCTCTCTGGGTCAGATCACAGATCTGATTGTTCGCTGTATCGTACTTGTCAGATGTTTAATAGACAGAGATGAATCGTTGTCATTTAGGAATAAGATTGCATGTGTGTTTCGAGATTGCGATCTTGTAACAATTAATTGTGCTCTACTAGTAATTACTGTGCTTTACTGTACACTCACTATATATATATATATATATACTTTTCATTCACAAATCATTTTTATAGCTATATAAATAGCATGTCTAATGTTATTTAAATATCTATTAACTTTTTTTTTTTTATTGTCATTTGCTACATGCCATTTCAGTGTGACATTTTTCTTGAAGCAGTATTTCTGAAGATTTTTTTCTGTTTCTTATAGAAAAATATAACTTGGCCTTCAAGATTGTGCGTACGGAGAGTCGTCTTGTGCGTGGCATACTGGTCAATCATGGATTCCATGAGGTAGAACTGTAAACATTAGCCATGTTAGGGAATGAAATGTTAGTATACACTATATGCTGCCAGATTTAAATGCAGTGGATGAGTGGCATCCATCATCTTGGATATAGAACTGTTTTTTTTTTTTTTATTGTATTTTAATATGGTTTGCATAAACCTTTGGCAGTCTGATCAAATAGTGAGTCAAGAAAAAGAGGTTCTAAATCACATCTGATAGGACCTCAGGTTTATTTGGCACATTGGCAATGAAAGGGCAAGTCAAGCACATTGCATTGTGGGATTCCACAGAGTGTACTCTGCTTGTATACTGCACATTGGTTGATGTTATTTCAGTTCAGTTCAGTTCAGTTTAGCAACACAAGTATTAAGGATTCAAGCTGCAATTCAGCTTTTTCAGGCTAAGCTCCAATACAGTGGTCAGTGTTTATAAGGGTCTAATACAATAAAGCTCAAATGTGATGGCAATGAAAATAACTTTGGTCCTTTAAGGTATCTTTTTCATATTTTGACTTTACCCTGGCCTAAAATAACATTGTTTTCTGTTTAGGTGCACCCAAATAGCAATGATTTTAACCTGATGTGGACTGGCTCGCACCTGAAGCCCTACCTTATGCGCTCTCTACAGGATTTCCAGAAAGTCAACCACTTTCCCAGGTGTGTCTGTCATTACAGTTTTGTTCAAAAACACTTTGTTCTGAGGCTGGGTCCCATCTGAAATGGCAAACTCTGCATGTTATACAATTCACAGTTTATTTAAATAGAACAGGCATTAGCATTTTAATTAGCTATATGCCAACGAGCATAAAAATATACAGCACTAGGGTTGGGTATTGACAATTCAATTCACTGTCAAGCTCACTTTCGAGATTCAATTCACTATTGAGCTTCTCGCAGAAGCTCAAATGTGCTGCGTAATATGAGAACGAACCTCATTGGTTCTTGCTGAAGCTCAAACGTGATGCGTAACACGAGAACGAACCTCATTGGTTCATGAGGAAGCTCAAACGTGATGCGTAACATGAGAACGAACCTCATTGGTTCTTGCTGAAGCTCAAACGTTCTGCGTAACATGAGAACGAACCTCATTGGTTCATGAGGAAGCTCAAACGTGCTGCGTAACACGAGAACGAACCTCATTGGTTCATGAGGAAGCTCAAACGTGATGCGTGACATGAGAAGGAACCTCATTGGTTCTTGCGGAAGCTCAAACGTGCTGCATAACACGAGAACGAACCTCATTGGTTCTTGCTGAAGCTCAAACGTGATGCGTAACACGAGAACGAACCTCATTGGTTCTTGGGGAAGCTCAAACGCGATGCGTAACACGAGAACGAACCTCATTGGTTCTTGCTGAAGCTCAAACGTGATGCGTAACATGAGAACGAACCTCATTGGTTCTTGCTGAAGTCAAACGTGCTGCGTAACATGAGAACGAACCTCATTGGTTCTTGCTGAAGCTCAAACGTGATGCGTAACATGAGAATGAACCTCATTGGTTCTTGGGGAAGCTCAAACGTGATGCGTAACACGAGAACGAACCTCATTGGTTCTTGGGGAAGCTCAAACGTGATGCGTAACATGAGAACGAACCTCATTGGTTCTTGCTGAAGTTCAAACGTGCTGCGTAACATGAGAACGAACCTCATTGGTTCTTGCTGAAGCTCAAACGTGATGCGTAACATGAGAATGAACCTCATTGGTTCTTGCTGAAGCTCAAACGTGCTGCGTAACACGAGAATGAACCTCATTGGTTCTTGCTGAAGCTCAAACGTGCTGCGTAACACGAGAACGAACCTCATTGGTTCTTGCGGAAGCTCAAACGTGCTGCGTAACACGAGAACGAACCTCATTGGTTCTTGCGGAAACTCAAACGTGCTGCGTAACACGAGAATGGACCTCGTTGGTTCTTGCGGAAGCTCAAACGTGATGCGTAACACGAGAACGAACCTCATTGGTTCTTGGGGAAGCTCAAACGTGCTGCGTAACACGAGAACGAACCTCATTGGTTCTTGCTGAAGCTCAAACACGCTGCGTAACACGAGAACAAACCTCACTGGTTCTTGCGGAAGCTCAAACGTGATGCGTAACACGAGAACGAACCTCATTGGTTCTTGCAGAAGCTCAAACGTGCTGCGTAACGCGAGAACGAACCTCATTGGTTCTTGGGGAAGCTCAAACGTGCTGCGTAACACGAGAACGAACCTCATTGGTTCTTGCTGAAGCTCAAACGTGCTGCGTAACACGAGAACGAACCTCATTGGTTCTTGCTGAAGCTCAAACGTGCTGCGTAACACGAGAACGAACCTCATTGGTTCTTGCTGAAGCTCAAACGTGATGCGTAACATGAGAATGAACCTCATTTGGTTCTTGCTGAAGCTCAAACGTGCTGCGTAACACGAGAATGAACCTCATTGGTTCTTGCTGAAGCTCAAACGTGATGCGTAACATGAGAATGAACCTCATTGGTTCTTGGGGAAGCTCAAACGCGATGCGTAACACGAGAACGAACCTCATTGGTTCTTGGGGAAGCTCAAACGTGATGCGTAACATGAGAACGAACCTCATTGGTTCTTGCTGAAGCTCAAACGTGCTGCGTAACATGAGAACGAACCTCATTGGTTCTTGCTGAAGCTCAAACGTGATGCGTAACATGAGAATGAACCTCATTGGTTCTTGCTGAAGTTCAAACGTGCTGCGTAACACACGAGAATGAACCTCGTTGGTTCTTGCTGAAGCTCAAACGTGCTGCGTAACACGAGAACGAACCTCATTGGTTCTTGCGGAAGCTCAAATGTGCTGCGTAACACGAGAACGAACCTCATTGGTTCTTGCGGAAACTCAAACGTGCTGCGTAACACGAGAATGAACCTCATTGGTTCTTGCGGAAGCTCAAACGTGCTGCGTAACACGAGAATGAACCTCATTGGTTCTTGGGGAAGCTCAAACGTGCTGCGTAACACGAGAACGAACCTCATTGGTTCTTGCTGAAGCTCAAACACGCTGCGTAACACGAGAACAAACCTCACTGGTTCTTGCGGAAGCTCAAACGTGCTGCGTAACACGAGAACGAACCTCATTGGTTCTTGCAGAAGCTCAAACGTGCTGCGTAACACGAGAATGAACCTCATTGGTTCTTGGGAAGCTCAAACGTGCTGCGTAACACGAGAACGAACCTCATTGGTTCTTGCGGAAGCTCAAACGTGCTGCGTAACACGAGAACGAACCTCATTGGTTCTTGCTGAAGCTCAAACGTGCTGCGTAACACGAGAATGAACCTCATTGGTTCTTGCTGAAGCTCAAACGTTCTGCGTAACACGAGAATGAACCTCATTGGTTCTTGCTGAAGCTCAAACGTTCTGCGTAACACGAGAATGAACCTCATTGGTTCTTGGGGAAGCTCAAACGTGCTGCGTAACGCGAGAATGAACCTCATTGGTTCTTGCTGAAGCTCAAACGTGCTGCGTAATGCGAGAATGAACCTCATTGGTTCTTGGGGAAGCTCAAACGTGCTGCGTAACACGAGAACGAACCTCATTGGTTCTTGCGGAAGCTCAAACGTGCTGCGTAACACGAGAACGAACCTCATTGGTTCTTGCTGAAGCTCAAACGTGCTGCGTAACACGAGAATGAACCTCATTGGTTCTTGGGGAAGCTCAAACGTGCTGCGTAACACGAGAATGAACCTCATTGGTTCTTGGGAAGCTCAAACGTTCTGCGTAACGCGAGAATGAACCTCATTGGTTCTTGGGGAAGCTCAAACGTGCTGCGTAACACGAGAACGAACCTCATTGGTTCTTGGGGAAGCTCAAACGTGCTGCGTAACATGAGAACGAACCTCATTGGTTCTTGCTGAAGCTCAAACGTTCTGCGTAACATGAGAACAAACCTCATTGGTTCTTGAGGAAGCTCAAACGTGCTGCAAAACACGAGAACGAACCTCATTGGTTCACTTGAGGCAGAAGCTCAAATGTGCTGCGTAATATGAGAACGAACCTCATTGGTTCTTGCTGAAGCTCAAACGTGATGCGTAACACGAGAACGAACCTCATTGGTTCATGAGGAAGCTCAAACGTGATGCGTAACATGAGAACGAACCTCATTGGTTCTTGCTGAAGCTCAAACGTTCTGCGTAACACGAGAATGAACCTCATTGGTTCTTGAGGAAGCTCAAACGTGCTGCGTAACACGAGAACGAACCTCATTGGTTCATGAGGAAGCTCAAACGTGATGCGTGACATGAGAAGGAACCTCATTGGTTCTTGCGGAAGCTCAAACGTGCTGCATAAGACGAGAACGAACCTCATTGGTTCTTGCTGAAGCTCAAACGTGATGCGTAACACGAGAACGAACCTCATTGGTTCTTGGGAAGCTCAAACGCGATGCGTAACACGAGAACGAACCTCATTGGTTCTTGCTGAAGCTCAAACGTGATGCGTAACATGAGAACGAACCTCATTGGTTCTTGCTGAAGTTCAAACGTGCTGCGTAACATGAGAACGAACCTCATTGGTTCTTGCTGAAGCTCAAACGTGATGCGTAACATGAGAATGAACCTCATTGGTTCTTGGGGAAGCTCAAACGCGATGCGTAACACGAGAACGAACCTCATTGGTTCTTGGGGAAGCTCAAACGTGATGCGTAACATGAGAACGAACCTCATTGGTTCTTGCTGAAGTTCAAACGTGCTGCGTAACATGAGAACGAACCTCATTGGTTCTTGCTGAAGCTCAAACGTGATGCGTAACATGAGAATGAACCTCATTGGTTCTTGCTGAAGCTCAAACGTGCTGCGTAAACACGAGAATGAACCTCATTGGTTCTTGCTGAAGCTCAAACGTGCTGCGTAACACGAGAACGAACCTCATTGGTTCTTGCGGAAGCTCAAATGTGCTGCGTAACACGAGAACGAACCTCATTGGTTCTTGCGGAAACTCAAACGTGCTGCGTAACACGAGAATGGACCTCGTTGGTTCTTGCGGAAGCTCAAACGTGATGCGTAACACGAGAACGAACCTCATTGGTTCTTGGGGAAGCTCAAACGTGCTGCGTAACACGAGAACGAACCTCATTGGTTCTTGCTGAAGCTCAAAACGCTGCGTAACACGAGAACAAACCTCATTGGTTCTTGCGGAAGCTCAAACGTGATGCGTAACACGAGAACGAACCTCATTGGTTCTTGCAGAAGCTCAAACGTGCTGCGTAACGCGAGAACGAACCTCATTGGTTCTTGGGGAAGCTCAAACGTGCTGCGTAACACGAGAACGAACCTCATTGGTTCTTGCGGAAGCTCAAACGTGCTGCGTAACACGAGAACGAACCTCATTGGTTCTTGCTGAAGCTCAAACGTTCTGCGTAACACGAGAATGAACCTCATTGGTTCTTGCTGAAGCTCAAACGTGCTGCGTAACACGAGAATGAACCTCATTGGTTCTTGGGGAAGCTCAAACGTTCTGCGTAACACGAGAATGAACCTCATTGGTTCTTGGGGAAGCTCAAACGTGCTGCGTAACACGAGAATGAACCTCATTGGTTCTTGCTGAAGCTCAAACGTGCTGCGTAACACGAGAATGAACCTCATTGGTTCTTGGGGAAGCTCAAACGTGCTGCGTAACACGAGAACGAACCTCATTGGTTCTTGCGGAAGCTCAAACGTGCTGCGTAACACGAGAACGAACCTCATTGGTTCTTGCTGAAGCTCAAACGTTCTGCGTAACACGAGAATGAACCTCATTGGTTCTTGCTGAAGCTCAAACGTGCTGCGTAACACGAGAATGAACCTCATTGGTTCTTGGGGAAGCTCAAACGTTCTGCGTAACACGAGAATGAACCTCATTGGTTCTTGGGGAAGCTCAAACGTTCTGCGTAACACGAGAATGAACCTCATTGGTTCTTGCTGAAGCTCAAACGTGCTGCGTAACGCGAGAATGAACCTCATTGGTTCTTGCTGAAGCTCAAACGTGCTGCGTAATGCGAGAATGAACCTCATTGGTTCTTGGGGAAGCTCAAACGTGATGCGTAACGCGAGAATGAACCTCATTGGTTCTTGCTGAAGCTCAAACGTGATGCGTAACATGAGAATGAACCTCATTGGTTCTTGCTGAAGCTCAAACGTGCTGCATAACACGAGAATGAACCTCATTGGTTCTTGGGGAAGCTCAAACGTGCTGCGTAACGCGAGAATGAACCTCATTGGTTCTTGGGGAAGCTCAAACGTGCTGCGTAACGCGAGAATGAACCTCATTGGTTCTTGCTGAAGCTCAAACGTGCTGCGTAACGCGAGAATGAACCTCATTGGTTCTTGCTGAAGCTCAAACGTGCTGCATAACACGAGAATGAACCTCATTGGTTCTTGCTGAAGCTCAAACGTGATGCGTAACTCGAGAATGAACCTCATTGGTTCTTGGGGAAGCTCAAACGTGATGCGTAACACGAGAACGAACCTCATTGGTTCTTGCTGAAGCTCAAACGTGATGCGTAACACGAGAATGAACCTCATTGGTTCTTGGGGAAGCTCAAACGTGATGCGTAACACGAGAATGAACCTCATTGGTTCTTGGGGAAGCTCAAACGTGCTGCGTAACATGAGAATGAACCTCATTGGTTCTTGCTGCAGCTCAAACGTTCTGCGTAACACGAGAATGAACCTCATTGGTTCTTGCTGAAGCTCAAACGTGATGCGTAACACGAGAATGAACCTCATTGGTTCTTGGGGAAGCTCAAACGTGCTGCGTAACACGAGAATGAACCTCATTGGTTCTTGCTGAAGCTCAAACGTGCTGCATAACACGAGAACGAACCTCATTGGTTCTTGCTGAAGCTCAAACGTGCTGCGTAACACGAGAACGAACCTCATTGGTTCTTGCTGAAGCTCAAACGTGCTGCGTAACACGAGAACGAACCTCATTGGTTCTTGCTGAAGCTCAAACGTGCTGCGTAACATGAGAATGAACCTCATTGGTTCTTGGGGAAGCTCAAACGTTCTGCGTAACACGAGAATGAACCTCATTGGTTCTTGCGAAGCTCAAACGTGCTGCGTAACGCGAGAATGAACCTCATTGGTTCTTTGCTGAAGCTCAAACGTGCTGTGTAACATGAGAATGAACCTCATTGGTTCTTTGCTGAAGCTCAAACGTGCTGCGTAACATGAGAATGAACCTCATTGGTTCTTTGCTGAAGCTCAAACATGCTGCGTAACGCGAGAATGAACCTCATTGGTTCTTGCTGAAGCTCAAACGTGCTGCGTAACACGAGAATGAACCTCATTGGTTCTTGGGAAGCTCAAACGTGCTGCGTAACACGAGAATGAACCTCATTGGTTCTTGCTGAAGCTCAAACGTGATGCGTAACACGAGAACGAACCTCATTGGTTCTTGCTGAAGCTCAAACGTGCTGCGTAACATGAGAATGAACCTCATTGGTTCTTGCTGAAGCTCAAACGTGATGCGTAACACGAGAACGAACCTCATTGGTTCTTGCTGAAGCTCAAACGTGCTGCATAACACGAGAATGAACCTCATTGGTTCTTGGGGAAGCTCAAACGTGCTGCGTAACGCGAGAATGAACCTCATTGGTTCTTGCTGAAGCTCAAACGTGCTGCGTAACATGAGAATGAACCTCATTGGTTCTTGGGGAAGCTCAAACGTTCTGCGTAACACGAGAATGAACCTCATTGGTTCTTGCTGAAGCTCAAACGTGATGCGTAACACGAGAATGAACCTCATTGGTTCTTGCTGAAGCTCAAACGTGCTGCGTAACATGAGAATGAACCTCATTGGTTCTTGCTGAAGCTCAAACGTGATGCGTAACACGAGAACGAACCTCATTGGTTCTTGCTGAAGCTCAAACGTGCTGCATAACACGAGAATGAACCTCATTGGTTCTTGGGGAAGCTCAAACGTGCTGCGTAACGCGAGAATGAACCTCATTGGTTCTTGCTGAAGCTCAAACGTGCTGCGTAACATGAGAATGAACCTCATTGGTTCTTGGGAAGCTCAAACGTTCTGCGTAACACGAGAATGAACCTCATTGGTTCTTGCTGAAGCTCAAACGTGATGCGTAACACGAGAATGAACCTCATTGGTTCTTGCTGAAGCTCAAACGTGCTGCGTAACATGAGAATGAACCTCATTGGTTCTTGCTGAAGCTCAAACGTGATGCGTAACACGAGAACGAACCTCATTGGTTCTTGCTGAAGCTCAAACGTGCTGCATAACACGAGAATGAACCTCATTGGTTCTTGGGGAAGCTCAAACGTGCTGCGTAACACGAGAATGAACCTCATTGGTTCTTGCTGAAGCTCAAACGTGCTGCGTAACATGAGAATGAACCTCATTGGTTCTTGGGGAAGCTCAAACGTTCTGCGTAACACGAGAATGAACCTCATTGGTTCTTGCTGAAGCTCAAACGTGCTGCGTAACGCGAGAATGAACCTCATTGGTTCTTTGCTGAAGCTCAAACGTGCTGTGTAACATGAGAATGAACCTCATTGGTTCTTGCTGAAGCTCAAACGTGCTGCGTAACATGAGAATGAACCTCATTGGTTCTTTGCTGAAGCTCAAACATGCTGCGTAACATGAGAATGAACAGTTGAAACTTTATTTCATATCAAAAGTAACAAAGCAAAAAGCTCATTGGATTATTGGATGTGAGGCGCTCTAAGTAATGTTTAGTGAAGTTATATTTAAACAACATCTGAAAACAGCACAGACTAAAAGATTGATCTTTAATGTCCTTTTTCTTACAGGTTTTCTTGTTAGACAGCGTAATTGTTCTGATTACCATTTGGAACAGCCTTCGTGTTGTGGCGCACCAGTGATTTGTGATACGTTTCTTTCACCCGAATGTTGCAGGTGTTCAACCAAACACTAGTTTGTGGTGTGCAGTGCGTTTCCCTCAATGGTAATATGTTACCAAAGTCACACACACTTTCACTCAGCAACAACAACGTCGACACCACCGGCCTTCCAAGTGGGCGGATGGCATGTATTCATTGGCAGTTTGAGCCGAGTACATTTTGTTTGGAAGAAACAGCGCAATAGATCAAACCGAACATGCGCTGCCACTGTGGTGTTATTTCAAGGGTTTATGTTCCCCTCGCTATCTCAGATGCTAACCTCATCCTCAGCACTTACGGTCAATGTTCCCGTTGCTTTCCAGGTCGTACGAGCTCACACGGAAAGACCGGCTCTACAAAAACATCCAGAGGATGCAGCAAACCCATGGCTTTCAAAACTTCCACATCGTACCCCAGACCTTTGTGCTTCCTGCCGAGTACCAGGAATTCAGCAGTGAGTGGGCACCCCTCTGTCCAGTCAGCACTCAGAGAGTGTTTGGCTATTAACATAAACAACATCAATAAGAAAGATGTGTTTGCTTCTCTGCTGGGCTTTAATAACACTCTCTCTCTCTGTCCTCATTCTCAGGCTCATTCAGCAAAGATAAGGGCGCGTGGATCATCAAACCTGTGGCGTCCTCCAGGGGCAGAGGCATCTACCTGGTCAGCAATGTAAGTGATTAAGGAAGAGTTGGAAATTTTTGGGGGGCTTGGGACAAAAATGCCACTAAAATGAACAAAAATGCCCCCCAATTTCAAGATAACGGGGCAAAAAAATGCCCCTGCATAAATGAATTTAAATCTATTATGGCAGAAAAAAATGCGTAAAAACTAGGGCTGTCAAAATTAATGCATTAACACATGCAATTAATTTTTTCCTCTAGTTACTGTTGCTATGTCTGACAAGCCATGCCGCTCTCACGCCACAATATACCGTTTTGTGGCTCTTTAATGTGTCGTGACAGATCATCTCTTCTTACTAGTTAGTTTCTATCATCAAATAAACATGAATGAACCACATTTCAACCAAAGAAAGACGTCAGTGTACGTCATTTTTCAAGTCTGCCAACGTTAATCTACTAACTCCCCTGACTGCTTTGTCTGACAAAATGGCGGATTTGGCGTTATGATTGGTTAGATCACCTGTCAATCAAACTCCCGGTAAAGGGTCAATTAATGCAGCATCCATTTTTTTCTATCATCCTTTTAGCTAGCTTTAAATTATATGATCACATTATCATTTATTCAAGTGCTATTAAACCATTCAAGCATGACAAGATGCATAAAAGAACTCAAATCTGTACTGGTCCGCTGTCTGTGAATCTCCTGCATGCGCCTGCATTGAGATCTCTTTCGCACTTGAACAGACAAAAACACACAAAAGTATGCCAAACTGCCTGCTTTGTCGAGTATCCTCGTAGTCTTAAACGAGTTAAATAGTCTTCAATGACTGTAAAGAGTTGTGAGGACATCGGATGTGTGTCGGATCTGGTCATCAGATCTTAAAGTGACAGCAGCCTAATAAACCTGCTCCTGTGATGTCTGTCATTAAAAGGTTAGTTCACCCAAAAATTAAAACTCTCCCATAATTTACTCACCCTCAAGCCATCCTAGGTGTATATGATTGTATTCTTTCAGCCAAACACAATCTGAGTTATATTAAAAAATATTCTGGCTTTTTCAAGCTTTATAATAACCTTATACAATACATTTAATAAGATGATTATACAAATTACCCTTAGAAAAGTTGCTCTTACATTTCTGACCCTGATATGCCATATTAAAAACAAGTAAAGCTCATCTATAGCATGTTAACCACAGGCAGTCTTTCTGTTCCATGCTTTTCTGACATGAAAAATCTTTCAAAGGGTAATATATCTAATTTTGGCAAAAATCTAATGCCCCGTTCACACTGCCAGCAATTCAGTCCAATCCAAAGCATGCAGGAACTAAAAATCCACCCGTGCAGTTTTAGCCACAGTATGTAACTTTTTGCCCTGTAATAGCTGAAGCACAAAACTACAAGTTACTTGTAATTACGTGAGTTGTGCGCTACAGATGAGCGCCTTATCAGTGCAAATGTCACAAACGACATCAAACTCTGCTAATAATGAAAGACGTTCAACTCTTATGATCAGGTAAGTAGCTTTTATATGCTGTTGTTGTCTGACTCTTAACTTGTTGAAATCAATTATTTTAGAATAACATTTCAAAAGTTTGGCAACGCTGACACCAGGCATAACGATTGCCATTCATGTCAGAAAAGGTCTAATGGTGGAAACTATAACTTGGCAAGGCTATTAATATCCAAATAGACCAAAGTAGAAACTGGATTAGAATGGCATTGTTACCAACATAAACAATGTAGAGTGTTTATCTTGGGAAGCTAACATGCTTTTGTAATCTGACAGTTTTGTTCTTGGTGTTTCAGCCGAGTCAGATCCCACTGGATGAGAATATCCTGGTGTCGCGGTACATCAGCAATCCTCTACTGATTGACGGTGAGTCTACAACACTAACATTCACAAATCAACTCATTCTGTATAAAGTATGTTTTTACATTCAGTTTGTTTCTTTTGCGTCTGCAGATTTTAAGTTTGACGTGCGTCTGTATGTGCTGGTGACCTCATACGACCCTCTCCTGATCTATCTCTATGAGGAAGGGCTGGCCAGGTAATTCATTTATATCATCCAGGGTATGAAACGGACTAACAGTAACTGTCACTCAATAGACATCAGATAAGAAAGATGAGTGCTTGAACAAACAGAAGGAATGAAACCTGTCAGTGTCAACATCCAATTGCCTTTCAGGTCATTTTCAATTTGATCATGCTGTTCACAATGCTTCATGGGATTTGAGGTCCTTTCCCTCAGTGAAGCTGCTAAGTTTACCGTTGTATTTTTGTTAATCAAATCAAAGTTTGTAATAGTGTGATTCTTCTCAAAGCTGGTTGGTTTGGTTCATGGCTATTTTAAAATCTCTAAGGGAAAAATTTATGGAAAATTTGCTTCCTAAACCATTAATGCCACTGAAAAAGTGGGCATCACCTGCCACTGTGGCTGGTAGTGATGTCTAATTCTTGAACAAATAGTTCTTATGAGTCGATTCATAGCAAGTGACAGGTCAAGCGGGTTCACAAAATTGAAATAAATCGTACTTTAGTTCTGGCTTGATGACGCAAAAATGCTTAGCCGAAGTAGCATTCTCATTGTGCAGCATTCACTCGAGTTACTAGACTGGTTATTGAACACAGAACTGGTTCACAATAAACAAATCAAACCTACAGACAGAGTTGAAAGTCAGTCTTTCAGTCATGTCCAAATTAAACAGAAATCAACGAACTGTTGAAAGTTTTTTACTGAAGACTAAGGACTTCCTGAGTTAATGTCAGTAGCCAAATAAAACATTTAAAAACTGTTATTTTTTAATGAAAAAATAAATGCAAGCTTGAGATGTAGAATTAGAAGTAGGCGTATTACTTGAAGATGTTACTAATTCAACTTATTAACATTTTTGTTTTCCAGTTGCAATTATATCTTTTCATTACACTTAATTGATTTAGTTGTTTTGATAGATATTTGAAGAAATATGATTTTCATCAATTTATGGATCAACAATGACAAGCTTGTATCAGCCTGAGAATTTTCAATGAATGAGTTGAACTGAGTTACTTCTTGACTGAACTATCAAATAATTTCAGATTTGATTCGGTTTACTTGATTATCCAGACATCATTTTATAGAAAAATCATGAGTCCCAAATATGATCATCATCTTTTGCTGAAGGTTTATTTGTTCATCTCTCAATCATCATTGTATTGCATTGCATTATATGTTTTAAAACTACAGAGATTTCATCATAAAACTAAGCATTTAAATACCATCTTACTAAGACATTATTGGCAGATATTGATAGTTATATGCATTTTATGTAAGTATATAAAGATCTACAACATCAGAATTTCATCTTACCTTTTCTCCATATAAATATCAACATCTGCACCAAATTGCCTGTTTTTGCTCAGTTTGGGCCTTTTGAATGAAATTGTGCTTTTTTTCCCCCTCCATATTCTCACTAAATCAAAGTATATGAGCAATAAAATCCTGGTGCATCAAATATGACAATAAACTGTTTCATATTTCAGGCTTTACAGGTTTAATGATGTTGACATCATGTTTGTGATGCAGAAAATAGCTACTTAAAATGACAAAAAAAAGAAAAAAAAAATCTTATATATAAGTCACATGAGCCTGTGTGATGATTAAATATGGAAAGAGGTCCTTCAGGAGGAAGACTGACTTTGATATTAACTGATTTTATGAATGGTTTCATAAAGATTGGATGTTTTTGACAGAGCCTGTTGTTACAGACATACAGTATTTGCAGTGCTTCAAGTCTCAGTTTTTACACTTTCAGGGGGAATCAGCCTACAAAATTGCTTTTTTTAATCATTGTCTCTGTGTATTAAGCTGGTGTTTAACCCCAACTTGTATTTAACCAGAAATATTCCTTTAAGACACTAAAATAACACAAACACTAGATGGCAGCAGAAATGTTTCCAGTAAAGTTGGACCGGCTCATCTAGGCCTCAAACAAAGCTTTCCATTGTCTCATTGCTGGAAGGACATTGACAAAAGTTTTTTTTCTAAATGTTTTTTTTTATTTTTTATTTTAATGTATTTAAAGCACCGAGGAAATCTGACATTGTTTAAAAAACATTTTAAAGCAAACACGTTCTCAGGTATCATTTTAAATGATTTCTTCTACCTGAAGAGGCTAATTTTTATGATATTTTTACATAAGCCACAAATAGTATTGGGCAAGATTTCTGTGGAAAGTCTCACAATCCCTCCGAATCCCTCCATTGAGCGCCTGTGAAACGCATTCAGTCTAGATATGCACACGGTGTCCTGCTTCTGGCACAGAGAGGAGAACGTTTTCTCAGACATGCGAGTGAGACGCTCAAACAAATCCTCTGATTTTTTGGATGGCGTGCAGAGTGAAGCCATGTGAAGTGGATGTGCAGTGTATTGTGTGCCGCTGTGGTCTGGTGTGTGTAAAACGCTTGGCCTACCTCTATTAGGCTTGGCGCTGACGCCGCCTTTACGGAGCGACACTCGGGTTTGTTTTCAGCGCACTCTCTTATGAACTGCTGGCGCTACGTCCTGGCACTTTTCCCAACTCAACTTTTATCTTGGAGATCCCAGAAGCTTTGAAGGCATTCAGGTACTCTCTGTATGCCAGGAAATTCTTCCTCCACATGTGGCGTCCACTCCTCTCAAACGCAGCAGCGCTGTACTCTGGGAATGCCCGCGAGCTTTAGGACAAATCACTTAAGATTACATTAATAAAACTTGTTCTGTTATGAGCTGTGATTATGCAGTGTTATTGCCATACCATTATGTGCAGTTAAGAGGAGAATTAACAGATTAGTCAGCTGACTTTATGACAGAAACATTGATAACACTCAGGTCCATTAAAAAATATTAACAGATGAAATTAACTAAGATTAATACATGCATTAGAAGTATTGTTCAATCTTAGTTAATGTTAACTAATGAACGTTATTGAAAAGTGTTACCAAAACACATATGTATCAGAGCATTGCAGTGATGACAGATTTTTGTAGGCCAACCTGTTGGTTTCCTCAAGAAAACCCAATCGTTTTTCCATTGGCTTTTAGATTATTGCGTAAATAAGCTCTGTGACCTACAAGAGTTTATGATTCTTTCACGTTTTGATCATCATGATAATCTTCAGAACTGAACACAACATTTATCAATTTTGAAGCCTAAATACAATCCACAGAAGTCAAAAGCTAAACATAAGCTATAAATGAACTACACCAGTCATGTGACTTTAAAGTCACCATGAAATAAAAGTTGACTATTATTGTTTTTTTAATGGAATATTGCATTGTTTATTCTAAATGATTTATCAGTGCACATCATTATTGTTTTAAATTCATGTTCCTCATAATCTTGAATCAGAATCTTCTCTTCTCTGATGATGAGGGCGGGGCAACCTGTCACTCACATGAGATCCACCAATAGCAAACCACAACCATCCAATCAATTCCCCACATACAAAATCAAGCCCCGCCCTTCATTTGTTCTCGTTCCAGAAGCCGGATATACGGCACAATAGAGAAGAAAAGGCTAACGCAACTTCTGTTTCATGCTGACTTTAAGCTTCAACAACTCTTTTAGTCTTAAAAAAACATATTTCTCTGAAAGTACGAGTTAGAATAGTTTGCAAGAGTGTGATTATAAACACAACGAAGTGGACTAGTGAGTTGTTGAACCTCTTTGACACTTGTAAGCAGCTGCCTTTTTCAAGACAAGTGAAAGCTTTAAAATATCACACAGTGGCATTATCTTGAGTTTGTGTTCACCACAGACCAAAAACTCATTCAAAAAACACATTGACTTCAGGATGATGGAGAACCGAAAGTGCTAAAATACATCATCCCTCTCTATTGCTATTACTGTTGCTCAAAATTTGTGATTCGAGACATTCGTGAACTCGTGTGTTGTTGAGGAGAGTGTGCTGTTACTTTACTAAATGATCAGATGCAGCATATTGAAAAAATCTCACCACCAAAATATAATAATCTAGTTTTATCTAGGTATTAATCTTGTACTTTATATAGTTGGATGGCTGTTACAAAAGCTCTCCGCTTATGTGTTAATATTAGATATGTGGCTGGAATTTAGGCTGTCACATGTTTTCACAAGACTGCTTGCTTTGGTACTTTACCTGTTTATTCTTTTCAACAGGTCAGTTGAATGTCATAATCGCTATTAAGCTCATTTTTTCCTTCTCGTTTGTGTGTGTTATAGGTTTGCCACGGTGAAGTACAACCACGCTACGGCAAACATCAAGAACCAGTTCATGCATCTGACCAACTACAGTGTCAACAAGAAGAGCAGCGACTACGTCAGGTGAGCGCTCTCGGGCTTCGATCACGTGGATATAAATATTTCCAGACTCATACTATTAAGTGCAACATTTGTGTGCCAACAGGTCTGCTAGTATTTTAAGGACATATTTAGCAAAAACCTTTTGAGTCACTTTTTTTTTTTTTTTTCTCGTTTTTTAAATTAAATACTGTAGATTCTATTCTTATTTCTGGCTTCAACAGCAAAAAATAAATAAATAATAATAATCCACTGTTACGTTTTTGCCACTTTCCAACAGAGGAAATTAATACACTAGAGGTCAAAAGTTTGGAATCGTTAGGATTTTTTAAAAATGTTTTTGAAAGAGTCTCTTCTGCTCACCAAGGCTGCATTTATATGATAAAAAATACAGTAAAAACAGTGCAGTATTATTACAATGTAAATCAGCTGTTTTCTATGTGAATATATAGTAAAGTGTAATTTATTTCTGTGATCAAAGCTGAATTTTCAGCATCATTACTCCAGTCTTCAGTGTCACATGATCCTTCAGAAATCATTCTAATATGATGATTAAAAATAAAATATTAAAAAGTCTTTTGGGCAGTAATGTGAAGAGAAATTAAATAAAGTGAATTACAGATGTTGGTCATATAATTAGATTATCATCAAAAAGTTTATTTATTTCACTAATTCCATTCAAAAAGTGAAACTTGTATATTATATTCATTCATTACACACAGACTGATATATTTCAAATGTTTATTTCTTTTAATTTTGATGATTATATCTGACAACTAAGGAAAATCCCAAATTCAGTATCTCAGAAAATTAGAATATTACTAAAGACCAATACAAAGAAAGGATTTTTAGAAATCTTGGCCAACTGAAAAGTATGAACATGAAAAGTATGAGCATGTACAGCACTCAATACTTAGTTGGGGCTCCTTTTGCCTGAAGCATGAAGTGCTCTAAAACTTCCTGGTTTACGGCTGCGTTGACCTTGGACCTCAGAAAACACAGTGGACCAACACCAGCAGATGACATGGCACCCCAAACCATCACTGACTGTGGAAACTTTACACTGGACCTCAAGCAACGTGGATTGTGTGCCTCTCCTCTCTTCCTCCAGACTCTGGGACCCTGATTTCCAAAGGAAATGCAAAATTTACTTTCATCAGAGAACATAACTTTGGACCACTCAGCAGCAGTCCAGTCCTTTTTGTCTTTAGACACTTCTGACGCTGTCTGTTGTTCAAGAGTGGCTTGACACAAGGAATGCGACAGCTGAAACCCATGTCTTGCATACGTCTGTGCGTAGTGGTTCTTGAAGCACTGACTCCAGCTGCAGTCCACTCTTTGTGAATCTCCCCCACATTTTTGAATGGGTTTTGTTTCACAATCCTCTCCAGGGTGCGGTTATCCCTATTGCTTGTACACTTTTCTACCACATCTTTTCCTTCCCTTCGCCTCTCTATTAATGTGCTTGGACACAGAGCTCTGTGAACAGCCAGCCTCTTTTGCAATGACCTTTTGTGTCTTGCCCTCCTTGTGCAAGGTGTCAATGGTCATCTTTTGGACAACTGTCAAGTCAGCAGTCTTCCCCATGATTGTGTAGCCTACAGAACTAGACTGAGAGACCATTTAAAGGCCTTTGCAGATGTTTTGAGTTAATTAGCTGATTAGAGTGTGGCACCAGGTGTCTTCAATATTGAACCAATATTCAATATTGAATTAAAAGAAATAAACATTTGAAATATATCAGTCTGTGTGTAATGAATGAATATAATATACAAGTTTCACTTTTTGAATGGAATTAGTGAAATAAATCAACTTTTTGATGATATTCTAATTATATGACCAGCACCTGTAAGATAAACTAGCCAAACTATCACTATCAGCCTATCAAATTATCAGTTCCTGAATTTGAATCGATATATAATAATGCAAAATTAAATGTAAGTAGAATTCAATGCTGGCTTGACAAAGCATCAATGTCACCTATATGGATAGAACAATACATTGAATTTCAAAATATTGTGAACCAAAAAACAAATTGATATATTGAAATGTGCAACATGTTTTCCACCCATGTGATCATAAATCATGAAAATCTCTTTTTTGCAGTATTAATGAAAGATGTAAATGCTTTCTGAGGTTTTTGTTTTCAGTTATTTTAATTTTGAATAAAACTCTTAAAAGTGTTGCTGGGCAAGAGCGGTCAGCAGATCATTATTGCGATTGTAGACACATTTGACCATGTTTTAACCTTCTGAACACCAAAATCACTGTGAGAAAAGTCTTTCCGTCTGAATCTGCATGAGGTTATGATGCAATAATCCTTAACGCCTGATGATTTTACAGTAGCTTGTGTTTGTCTTGCGGCAGCTTCACGCCTTAAAGCATCATGCACGTTATAGTAATGAGAACAGATCTGAGCTGTCAGAAATAATAGTTAAATAATCACCTCTCATTGTTCCTCGCTCTTAAACGGCTCAGGAATGTGATTTCAAATACAAGCTAATCCTTGTGTTTGCTAATCATGTCAACACTGTTGCGTTGTGCCCATTTCTCAGTATTGTTTTGGCAGTGCTGACAGTCAGGGTTTCTCTTCCTTTCAGCTGCGATGACCCTGAAGTAGAGGATTATGGGAACAAATGGAGCATGAGCGCAATGCTGAGGTATTTGAGGCAAGAAGGCAAAGACACCACATGTGAGTATATCTAAGATATACGTTTATCACCACATAACGTCTCACATTCAGAACCACTAATCTGCAGTCATTCACAAGCACAAATCATCACAGTCATGAGGAGATTGACACGCTTGTTACTCCTGACAAACAAATCGCTGGATTTATGACTTATGTTATGACACACTGGGTGGGTTTCATTTTGAGATGATCAAACACTGCACATTTTATGTTGTCAGATGCACACAGCATTTTTGTCAAATAAGTTTACTTTCATTTTAATTTAACTCGTTTGCTATTAAATTATTATATCATAGGTACAAACCCGATTCCAAAAAAGTTGGGACACTGTACAAATTCTGAATAAAAACAGAATGCAATGATGTGGAAGTTTCAAATTTCAATATTTTATTCAGAATACAACATAGATGACATATCAAATGTTTAAACTGAGAAAATGTATCATTTTAAGGGAAAAATAAGTTGATTTTAAATTTCATGGCATCAACACATCTCAAAAAAGTTGGGACAAGGCCATGTTTACCACTGTGTGGCATCCCCTCTTCTTTTTATAACAGTCTGCAAACGTCTGGGGACTGAGGAGACAAGTTGCTCAAGTTTAGGAATAGGAATGTTGTCCCATTCTTGTCTAATACAGGCTTCTAGTTGCTCAACTGTCTTTGTCGCATCTTCCTCTTTATGATGTGCCAAATGTTTTCTATGGGTGAAAGATCTGGACTGCAGGCTGGCCATTTCAGTACCCGGATCCTTCTTCTACGCAGCCATGATGTTGTAATTGATGCAGTATGTGGTCTGGCATTGTCATGTTGGAAAATGCAAGGTCTTCCCTGAAAGAGACGACGTCTGGATGGGAGCATATGTTTTTCTAGAACTTGGATATACCTTTCAGCATTGATGGTGCCTTTCCAGATGTGTAAGCTGCCCATGCCACACGCACTCATGCAACCCCATACCATCAGAGATGCAGGCTTCTGAACTGAGCGCTGATAACAACTTGGGTTGTCCTTGTCCTCTTTAGTCCAGATGACATGGCGTCCCTAGTTTTCCAAAAAGAACTTCAAATTTTGATTCGTCTGACCACAGAACAGTTTTCCACTTTGCCACAGTCCATTTTAAATGAGCCTTGGCCCAGAGAAAACGCCTGCGCTTCTGGATCATGTTTAGATATGGCTTCTTTTTTGACCTACAAATGGCGAATGGCACGGTGGATTGTGTTCACCGACAATGTTTTCTGGAAGTATTCCTGAGCCCATGTTGTGATTTCCATTACAGTAGCATTCCTGTATGTGATGCAGTGCCGTCTAAGGGCCCGAAGATCACAGGCATCCAGTATGGTTTTCCGGCCTTGACCCTTACGCACAGAGATTGTTCCAGATTCTCTGAATCTTTGGATGATATTATGCACTGTAGATGATGATAACTTCAAACTCTTTGCAATTTTTCTCTGAGAAACTCCTTTCTGATATTGCTCCACTATTTTTAGCCGCAGCATTGGGGGAATTGGTGATCCTCTGCCCATCTTGACTTCTGAGAGACACTGCCACTCTGAGAGGCTCTTTTTATACCCAATCATGTTGCCAATTGACCTAATAAGTTGCAAATTGGTCCTCCAGCTGTTCCTTATATGTACATTTAACTTTTCCGCCCTCTTATTGCTACCTGTCCCAACTTTTTTGGAATGTGTAGCTCTCATGAAATCCAAAATGAGCCAATATTTGGCATGACATTTCAAAATGTCTCACTTTCAACATTTGATATGTTATCTATATTCTATTGTGAATAAAATATAAGTTTATGAGATTTGTAAATTATTGCATTCCTTTTTTATTCACAATTTGTACAGTGTCCCAACTTTTTTGGAATTGGGTTTGTAAATATATCCACCAATTAAGACAAAAAAAAACAAAAAAAAAACATAAAAATCCATACAACTCGAGCATTTAGTCTTCTGTTTGACATGAAGGACATAAAGATGGAACAATTATGAGATGAGGGGAAAACTTACCTTCTTTCAAAAATGTTTTGTTCCCCTGAGAAACTTTGTGTTTGATTTCAAAACTTTTTGCATTCGCTTTTATGTTCCCCAAGGAGCTTCACATTCCCTTGCAAAACTTTTGCTATCAAGTTCCCCTGAAAAACTTTGCGTTTGCTTGCAAAAATGATATTTCAGTGGTCGTAAAATGTTTCATTCTCTCAAAAAAGTTTTTTTCCCCTGAGAAACTTTTTGCGTTTGCTTGCAAAACTGGTGATGGAAATAATATGAGATGGGAGGAAAACTTTATTTTCGATGCTTTTGTGAGTGGTCAGAAGAATATATAAATGTTTAAATAACCATTTCTCCATCTGGAATGATCAGCTGATGCTTGCTTCTCTGTGATTGTCAGTGCTCATGGGTCAGATCGAGGATCTGATCGTTAAAGCTGTTCTGAGTGCTGAGATCCACATCGCCACAGCCTGCAAGATGTTTGTCCCTCATCGATGCAACTGCTTTGGTAAGACACATCATATATTGAGACATTTTGGCTTTGGCATGCAGATAGCTATAATATGATGGCTTATATTATACATCTATGCTGTTTTTCCTGTTTTTTTGTTTTTGTTTTTTTTTTTACAAAAAAAAAAAGGCATAAAAACATTACGCAATATTGTGGTAAACATTAACTGCTTGATACATTTAAAACGTGGTTTCATAGAGTATAACCCCATAGATCAGCATTACTTACAATGATCACACAGTAATATAGCAATGCTGATGGTTTACAGTATATGAAGTCTGTGTTGCTTCCTGTAACAGCCTCTGTAGTGTGTTTAAGCAGAGGAATGCAGACTTTACTGTAGGATGGACTGTTTATGGAGGTGAAAACAGAACGATATCCACTGCCAGAGCAAAATGCAGTCCAAAAGTTTCTCATCCTGAACGATTATGGGGTGTTAAATACCTGCATGAGGTCAAACACATTATCCTCCAGATATTCAATTCATCATTCATTGATTAATGTGGTTTAAACTGGCTTTAACATTAACTAAAACTATTAAAGATTTTTTTGTTAATTAAAATGAACCTCCAAAAAAAAAAATATATAATTGTTGGATGAAAAACTTGTTGGTCTCATTAGTTAAGGCATTAACTAATCATTTGCTACATTATTTATTGATCCTTGAAAAAGTAATTAATAAAAATACAACTGTTCTATGAATATAAATATGCTATGAATCTATGAATATGCTAATTAGCCCCGCCTCCACTCGCTCACACCAGCTCAGAGATCCACTCGGTCAACTTCTTGATGTAAACGCTGCTCAATAGTATCGTATTTTTACAACATCGGACACATGACGGTAATTAATATGATTAGCCTTTTGCTTGACTACGTTATCAAAGAGCTAATAATGTGTTGCTAATGTTACACAAACCATGTTCCCATTCGCAAGTCAGACAGCTGCCTTCTAACAATCAGCATCCTTACAAACACTTTAACTTCGTAATATACATCATATACCCGCCATATTGCTAAATCTGCACAATTTTTCATATCAACAGAAAAACACATTGGGATAACCTTCTCTTGAGACTCTCCTGCTTCAGAGCGGATATAGTTAATGATATGCTAAACCCCGCCCTCACGTTGACATGATTGGTTACAATGTGTTTGTGACATCAGAAACACCAGCGATCTCAAAACGCATTTTTGAGACTGTCTTTAGTTCACTGCAGTTTTAAAGAGAAAATACTAAGCAAATGGTGTTGACTTATGAATTTGCACATGGTTTATCTTAAAGCATATTAAAAACACCACATAGACATATAAACAACATTAAAAACCTGATTTTCATCACAGGGGGACTTTAATAACTGAAATAACTAAAATTAAAAACAAATTAAACTTAAAAAGTAGTAAGAACAGAAACTTGTCAGATTTTCTGGAAGGAAGGACCCAAAAGCAAACAGATGCCTCATTTAGATTTTATTACAACTTCACAAACAAAATTTTGGGATGAGCCACCTGGACAACTCAAAGAGGGACAAATCTGAAGAGGGGTCAGGCCAGAAAAAACAGTCCATACAGTGATCAGATCCAGACGGGAGATGAGAGAACAGTCAGACAGATGAGAAGTCATTAGTAGGTGGACAACAGCATAGACAGGTCATTGGCGAACAGAGATCAAATACATGTAGACAGATAAACAATACGATCAGTGTCAGGATATAATCCAATGACCAGAACTAATGATTATAGCCAGAGTCACACAGGGATGAACAGTCTGGGAACCACAGGAAACCACAGCACTAACTGCGCAGAGTACAGGGATGTAAGCCAAACTAAACCTATACCAACAGACAAGATCGATGAACTTCACAAGACTCTGTAGTTCAGTTCTCTTGGTTCTTTTGGTCCAGACCGAAAAAGAAAATGATACATTTAGACCTGGTTCGCAATCGCACACCGAGATCACACCGTCAGATCATTCAAAACAATGCTATGTGCTAGGCTAAATGTGCTTGTTGTATGTGCGTACATATAATGGAGTTTTTACCAGCTGAGAACTCGCAAAGAGCTCAGAAAACATGTAAAGTTCCTCTGTCACATACTAACCAAGATCTGCTGCAAGGAGATGGCATTTCTGATGATGGACAACATCACGACTACAGTGAGAAGAATGTGTGCTTGAGCATTCTGTCCTTATTAGGGTCGCATCTTCTGACATCACATCCTGTTTTAGGTTCTTTTAGATGTCTTTGGTCCTTGTTGCATTCATATTTCAGTCGAACCACAGTAGAGTTCATTTGAAAGTGGAGCTTGTCAAATTTGCCCCTATTTGGGTGTGAGCAAAAACACGCCGTTTTAGTGTGTGTCCCTTTAAATGCAAATGAGCTGCTGCTCCCGCCCCCTTTCCAGAAGAGGGCGGAGCTTTAACAGCTCAACAACAACAACGCTGGAGAATCTCACGCAGCCAAAATGAGGATTGTCAGTAACGGTGTTCAGCCTTACATTGTTCAAACCGGAGTCGACACTGATGGAGAGACTCAGGAAGAAGTTACAACTTTTAGACGTTTCTGAATGGTTAGTGGATAAATTGATGTAGTTGCTGTGGAGTTGATTCAACTCATCCACTAGCATGTGCCGTCATGTTCATCTTTTGTGTTGAATTGACCCTCGTTTGTGAAGCAGTCCGGCGTAAAATGACGGCATGTCAACAACACTCTACTACAACAACTCTTCCTCTTCTCTAAAGCAGCCCAACATGGCCCCGCCCCCTTTGTTGTGTGTTTTCGGGGGCGGGTTTATGTACATTTTTGGGGTTTGTGATGTCACTAACCCGGGAAGAAGCTCTTTGTAGTCCCTGCCAGTCCTTAAACAGTGATTTCTGTAAAAGAAAATATCTCTTTGCGTTGAACTTTGAGCGTCGTAACTTTGCAGATGTTGTTTTTGATCAAACAGCAACATTACACACTAACTAAAGTTAAAAAAGTCAAATCATAATCAACCATCCTTTTAATCGAACCAAACCTGCTAAGTGTGAACTTGAAAGGCACAAAACACACTGGCAAATAAACAGAGCAGAAGGAAGAGAATGTAAAGCGGAGAAATCAAGGAGAGAGTAGAAACAACTGTGAGCCAATGAACAACGGCCACATGGGATAAACAAAAAACAAAGACTAGAGCGAAGAGGAGGAGAGATCAAATCTGAGTCCTGACAAAACCATAAGGAAAAAAAAAATAGAAATATAAAAAGATATAATTCAAAATATTAAAAACAAAAACTGTAGTCATCTATAAATTCTACTAAAATAACATGTTGTGTAGATTGAGTTCTAAAACGATAAAAACAGGCATGTTTATGGCTGTGTAGTTCTCCTCATGTGCCAGATCACCCCTCCAAAGCTGAACACAAATGAGATCTTATTTCTTTCTCTTCGCTCCAGTGTTGTCATTCCACTGTAACGTGTCTGTAGACATAATATTTCCTCTGTAGGTTTTGCTGGTTTAGGCTGTGATAACATAGTGCAGGTGTACTGCTCTGTTATCAGACAATCACCTGCATGATAAGGATATCTTTACCCTCTACCCAGTGTATGCCCTCATCTTTGGTGCATGATGGGATACTGGAGACAGGCAGGGGTTCACTTCACTGTGTCACATGACTGAATATGAGCCACTCATGCAGGTGCATTGGTGGAATGTGATGGAAACAGTGTGATATGGATAAAGTGGCCTGTTTAATATGGTAACATCACTCTTTACACCAGGGTCGTCCAGTCCTGCTCTAGCTCTAATTAAACACACCTGAACCAGCTAATCCAGGTCTTTAGGATCTCTACAAACTGTATTGTTGGAGCTAAATTATTGTGAAGAGCGACTCATACAAACGTCTTATTGTGAATGAACGTTTGCTCTGGGACAGTTGTGTCTCCCATAGATCCGTGTTAGCTGAAATGTGTGAACTTGCGCATAAGCATGAGTGGCGAATACTATTAAAATAATATCCTACTTCTCTGTGCAAGCTATTACGCACAGCACAACAAATTCCATATGATTCCTGCTAGACCTAAACATTAAATTTATGAATATGTCATACTGAAATAATGTTATGCACCGAAACAATTTTTTTTTTTACTGAAACACCAAAACTAAAATACGTTTTCAATTATCCAAAAACTGAAGCTGAAAATAATGTGTATTTAATAATCAATTCAATATTGAAATTTATCTTTTGTGTCGAATCATGATTCAGATCGCGTGTGAAACCGCCAAACGGCTGAAATCACGTGACTTTGGTGCTCCGAACCGCTGATTCGACACATTGATTCAAAACGCTCCGAAGCTTCCTGAAGCAGTGTTTTGAAATCGGCCATCACTATATAAGTCGTTATTTTGTTTTTTTGGCGCTCCAAAAATACTCTCGTGGCTTTATAATATTAATATTGAACCACTGTACTCACATGAACTGATTTAAATATGTTTTTAGTACATTAAAGGATCTTGAGAGAGGAAATGTCATTGCTGGCTATGCAGGCCTCACTGAGACATCGGATTTCATAAAAAATATCTTAATTTGTGTTCTGAAGATGAACGAAGGTCTTATGGGTGTGGAACGACATGAGGGAGAGTAATTAATGACATTATTTTCATTTTTCATTTTTTCAATCAGCACTCAAATTAAAACTGTTGTATAATTTGTATAAACATTTAAATTGCAGATAATACAGTTTTTATATCAACTTTTGAATTATGTTTCTACTCCAGTTGCTTGTTGAAATATAAATATTTAAACAGTGGCTGATTTCTTCAAACATACAGTAAATAAGACATCACTAACAGTTTAAGTGAAAAAGTTAGTCATTGAATGGCTTTCCTGAAGTAAATGTGATGTTACGTGACATTATTTACAAGCTGTTTTATTAAAGTCTTTCTGCGGTTGAAACGCTGAGCGATTACAGTATGCAGTACAAATAATGTTTACTGAAGTTTTGTTCACGCATCAACTGAAAACAGCAAAAGATCTTGGTTCATTAAAATGAAGATCGATTAAAATCGAGAAATCGTTTTTATCACCATTTTAGTCAATGATTTCAGTGCTCCAAACTCCAAAATGCATCACTAATTATGTTTATAGTTTTTTTCCATCAAATCATCCTTTCCTCATGGAAAAGTGTGTGTGTGTGTGTGTGTAGCCGACTTCATCACAGTCTTTATCACACTGAGAAAACTCAATGTCATACCAAAAAATAAAGCAATAAAATAAGGTAGCAGATGCAGGAAGTGATGCGGAGGCTAATAAATGAGGAAGTGCTGAAACAGGTCTTTAGCATTGGCTCCAGTAGAACAGCCCCATTGTTTTCCCAGTTTACATCTCATCTCGAGTGAATCTGGATCAGAGCCACGCGGTTGATTCCCTCTTTAATACGCTCCTTATTGTTCGGATGTGAATTAGCAGCGGGTTCGTCTTTGTTCAGCTGCTGTCTAAATGAAGTCCAGTAACATGATGCTTCATTGGTCGCTCTTCACCTCTGACATGGAAAGCAGAAACAGTAGTACTAGTGAATAAATGAGCCTTTGTGTGTGTTGGACCGTGTGTGTGATATATGAGTGTAATGTCCATTCACGTCCATTTGAATGCTTCTTTATACAAGTGCACAGTGATTTTTGTGGTCTGACACAAATTTCATGAATTGTTTTGAAGATTTATTTTGTCTTTCTTTGATCGCTTATTGTGACATGCTCACCGATGGCTGAATAACTGGCCTTTTAGTGGTGGGGAAATATTCTCTGATGCGATTCACGATTCACGATTGTGAACTGATTCTTATGATATTATGATGTTTGCTGCCAATTCCACACAAATAAACTGCATTGTGAGAAACCCAGGCTTTCGCTTGATATTGCAATGCTTACAATGTGTGGAAGGATTTCAGTGTTGATGGCATTGATAATTTACAGTAACACCTGGTGTCTTATCTGTAAAAATAGGGAAAGCCATTCCATGCAGATGTCATATATTACTGGAAAAGGACATTTTAAATATATTTACCAGTTGTGTGAAAGCGGCTACTGAAAGCACTCTATTTATTGCTTTTATAATGCATTTCTTTGTTCTTCCTTTACTGACTATTACTACTATATTTGTTTTCAAGCTTAATTTAGTTAAATTTAAATTAAGCTAAATTACTTGACATACAGTAGTTTCAATTTATTTTTTAAGTACTTATTATGATATTATATTGTTTAAAAAGTATTAAGTATTTTGTAAATTTAATAATTAAAGTATACTCTAAAAAATGCTGGGTTAAAAACAAACCATGTTGGGTTGAAAATGGACAAACCCAGCAAATGGGTTGTTTTAACCCAGCGGTTGGGTTAAATGTTTGTCCAACCTGCTGGGTAGTTTTATTGAACTCAACTATTGATGAAAAAAAGACTGTATTTCTTGCTTAAAATGAACCCAAAATATGTTGGAAATAAACATTTATTAATATGTTGAATAAATGAACATTTATTAATAAGTTTAATGCATAATGGGGGTGTGACGAGATCTCGTGTCATGAGATCTCGCGAGACTAAAATGTAGGGCCCTATTAAATCCGTTTTTTTTTTTTCCCCAAATTCCATTTTATTTTTTCCCAAATTCCGTTTTTTTCCGTTTTATTTATTTTTTGACTCAATTTTAATGGTTAAATTAAAATTTAGTAATCAAAAAGCATGTCTAATTAATTGAAATAATGAATCTTGTCCAATTTGCCAACAATTTAATAAAAATTTAACAAAAAAAAAAAAAAAATTTTAAGACCCTATGATAAACATTTTATTCTTTCCCCTCAAATTTTATTTTTACCAAATTCTGTTTTCTGGATTCCATTTTAGTGGTTTAATTCCATTTTAATAATCAAAAAGCATGTCTAATTAATTGAATTCTTAAAAACAACAATATTTATTAATTAAAAAAAAATACATTTTTATGAATCTTTTTTTTTCTTCATAAGTTCTGTTGTGTATTTAAATTTTTCTGGCAATCAAATGAAGGCATACCATTTAATTTGACTTTTAATCATAAAATTAAACTTTTTGTCAAACAATGTGCTGCACAACAGAGCTTTACTGTTAAAATTTAAACATGGAAGAAACACTGAGATTATCGTTTAAAAATATATTTTAATAATTTATTGTTAAATTAATTTATCTAAATTCTACTGTACAACAGTAATATGTTTCTGTCAAGTTAAATCGAACTTTTATTTTGACGGTTTGCCCAGAGCTTTGAGTTTCTCTGTGTTTATGACGGTAGTTTTCTCAAACGAAGCGGTTAAATGCTGATGAAGTGACTTTCAGAGCAGCTCTGGAGATGAATTTGTGCGTTCATATAGTGAGGCGACAGAGGACGAAAACACCGCGATCGTCGCATGTGCTTCAGCGTGCGTGCACCCCCGTTGCGATTGTGTGTGAGGCGGTGTGAGGTAAATGAAACTGCGCTTCCGCTTTTCGAGGCGAAAAGTAGTCATGATTTTGCCATGACAGAGTGGTTAGGATGATTAGGAAAGAATATGTCACCACTACATTTACATTACGCCTCCACTGTCGTTTTGCTTTGTATTTAAATAAAAAACATTTAATTCAGTTGGATAACAGTCGCCCCCGCTCTATATTTACAGATTTACGCGCGATCACGAAAGTAAACACGAGCGCGCATTCAAACGCGATTTCAATACCCCGCTTTTTGAAATCGGCTCCCTGATGCATGCAGATATCTTCCAATACGAAAGCTATTTTAGGCTGGGCAGTGTAGTTCTAACCATCTCTTAGCGCTGTATCAAAGAAAAATTTGATCTTATTTTTACTTTGAATATTCATACTCAGAAAGTAGAACTGAAATGACATTCATTACTAAGATGATTAGTTAAAACATTTCAAATACACCTGCAGAATATTTTTTCTAGTCATGTATTTCGCCATTGAGGATTTCTTAAAAATAGTGTGTAAAAATCTCGTCTCGTCTCGTTCTAGTGAGATACCTGTCTCGTCACACCCCTAATGCATAATGATTAAACAATACACATTTATTAAATTGCTTATTAATAAATGTTCATCTTTTGATTATTATTGTTGCCTCTAGTAATTATGTGTCTGATTTTTAATTTCCAACCTATGTTGGGTTCATTTTAAACCAGACATATAGTCATTTTTAAACAATAGTTGAGTTAAATAAAACTACCCAGCAGGTTGGACAAACATTTAACCCAACCACTGGGTTAAAACAACCCAATCGCTGGGTTTGTCCATTTTAAACCCAGCTTGAGTTGTTTTTAACCCAGCATTTTTTAGAGTGTAGTTAAAAAGGTAGAATTTTTTTTTCTTTCATCTTTGGTGATTTGGTCATGTGAAGTAGGTATCGAGAGTTATTGCATTTCAGCGGTATTGAGAACGGCTATTGACATTTTGGTATTGTGACAAGTGTGTACTGATAAGAAATTGGAGAACAAGATGCATTGTGATGCATTGAGGATTGTTTTGTAATTGAATCAATACCATTTCAGTTACAACTGAGTCCAATGTGATGCCCATGAAAAGATTCACTTGGATATTTATGTTGCATTTCATATAGACATATACAGTATAAACTACTATACTTCACAACCAGACTTCAGACACTCCAAATTTTCCTTTTTAAAACATTGCCAACTTTAGCACAGAGACTTAAAGTACTAGGGTTTATGTGGTATCATTTCAATCTTGAATGTCAGTGAGGTCTGGACTTCATTAGTAATGTAAAGAGCTGAATTTGCTGGTTGTGCTACATGTAGGATGTCTGTTTATGTATGATGGTCGCTGTGTGGCGTTTTGCTTGAATTAGTGTTTTGTGCCACCCATGCTGCTCATCGTCACCAATTTTCAAAATTGCTCATCAGCAATTTTTATTCTTGATTAGATAAGCTATTTTATTGCAGATCGCCAGTTTTGTCACATCACTTCAGAGTTTAGACAAACATCATGTTAAAATAGAGCTGTAAGCTGCGGTTTCAGAGCCAAGCACACAAGTTTCACATGCTTTATAGGGCTGTATTTGTGTGGTCATGAGCCACAGTGCTGTGTTTATAATAAAGACAGTTTAGAAGAACACCGGTCGGTCTATTTACAATTGACTACAGCAGCAGCCAAATGATGACAGCTCAAAGACCTGTCCCGGCTTACCCTGCTGATCTCAGCTGGTTTAAGCTGGTCTCCCAGCCTGACTAAGCTGCCGTTAAGCAGGACGGCCAACAAAACAGCTTAGGCTGGTTTAATTTTTTTCAACTGTGTAATTTATTGTTTTCCTACACTTAAACCTACACATTAAAGACACAATATGTAAGATTTCTGGATTAAAATATCCAAAAACCACTGGAACAGTGTTATATATTTTGTTGACTTGTGTACTTACATTATCCCAAATGTTTTCAAGAATGTTTAAATCCAGAGAAATAAACAATTTTAACCAGGACACGGACCGTGCTTCGCCTATCAATGACATCAGACCCATGTTACCCTCGGTTTCTGGTTTTATTTTGTAGAAACCATGGAAACACCAAAGACGCTTTAATATATGATGTGTTTTATTAGACAGATGAGCAACTGTTTGTACAAATTCATCGACAGAAAACTAATCATGTTATATAGCTCAACACTGTAAGTCTTATCGTTTAACTCCCTCGGGTCGGCGGTCACGCCGGCGATACCACCTCGGTTTTTTTCTTACCAGTGTGAAAGAGACTCAAAATACTCTGTCAATGTTGCACATACAATTAAGAGCTATACACCATTTTAATCTGTGGAATATCTTCTTTCATTTGTGTACACTCAGAGTAAAAACAAAATGTTGTGCTTTTTGTAAAATAAAGAAAACTAACATGATGCGTGATCTCTCGTCTCCCTCTAAACGAAGTCCAATCTGATAGTTCTCAGAAAATGAACTGTAACTTAGTGAATACGAATGACAAAAAAATTACACTTGTGTCTAAAAAAAAACGTTAAGATGTCAGGTTTTAAAACATATAAGTCAAATCGAAAACAAACCTTCTGTGTTTATGTAATCTGTATGAAAAGAGAGCCATGTCAGAAGTCCTTGATTCAGCTCATTATCCGCTAATGCGGCCACGCCCACGGAGCCAGCGCTATTCAGACGCAAATTCAGTCAATACATGCATTCATCATCTCAATCGTGTATTTATTGTCTTGAAAAGTGTTTTGAATAGCCACATTTAGCGATCTCTTGCCTCTGTTAGTTCCTTGATTGTCACATGATATGCCTCTTCTTTTACTGAGGCATTTGTGGACAAAAGGGGCAGAGCGCCCTCCGGCTGAAGTATGAATTAAAAACACAGCATCCAGCGCTCATAATGATGACAATAAATATAGAATAATAAATATTATTCCTCTGTATAGAAAATTGATATAAACATATGAGAATCCATCAATATTTCTCCAAATGTGTATGCTTTTAAGCATATTAAGAAATTATGGTCAATATAAGATTTTAAGAGTCAAAATGTGAAGCTTGAGTCTTAGATCTTTTTAATGATGTATAGTTTGTCAACTGCACATCAACATTTAGGCTCTATAATATAACAAATATAGTAGCCTATATGAAATGCCCTAGAGGTAGGAATGTTCAGATGCTTTGCATCACAGAAATACATTATATTTTAAAGTATATTAAAATAGAAAACCATTATTTGGTTAGAGACTTGAGACTTCTTTTAAAAACATTATAATGGCAATGTGTTCAATCTTTTGACTGGTAGTGTAATTTAACATAGGCCTATACAAAATTTTCTTCATATCATGTGCAATAATACGTGCGTGCATGAGATCACAAAAATCATGTTTTTTTTTTTGTCCTGAGTGGACTTTAATCCTGTTATCAGCATGATCACAGAGGGTTTTTTCACAGCCTACCTGACTGAAAGGCCTCATTAATATGCAAGTCATTTCAGGTCATTATTATTCAATTCTTTTGTCTTCTCAGGTGAGAATCACCCATTATACATGATGATTCACGCCTCCACGCATACTGTGTTTCTTGACCAAAAGTTTCTTAGAAAATTTAAATCTCTCTTTTGTTTTATATGAAGGAGTAGGAAGGATAATTTTTACTTCATTCTGAAGCAAAAACTCTAGTCTACAACCTCCAATACCCAGAATCCTTGTGAACACAGTTTTAATATATTTTTTTGGGCCTTATTTCAGTGACTTAAGTTTTTTGTTTTTTCAATAACCACGCATAAACGTTATTCCTTCAAAAACACAAACATGTACATACATGTTCCTCACATATTATTGTAGCCTAGTTTGTGCTGAATACAGTGTAATGACACTTTTGTCATTAATATGTTTATGAACAACTGAAAAAAGCACAAATGTCAGGGCATGTCAAAACTTCTCCATGGCCCCAAAAATCCTCAGACCCCTGAGGGTTAAGCTAAAAGCCTATATAAAATGCCATAGAGGTAACATAATTGTTCAGACACTTTGCATCACAGAAATACATTATATTTTAAAAAGAATATAATAGAATACCATTATTTTAAATTGTAATAATATTTCACAGTATTGCTGTTTTTCCTGTATGTTTGATATACACCATGATGAGCTTGAGACATGATCATTGAGGGTTTTTTCACAGCCTACCTGTCTGAAAGAGCTCATTAATATGCAGGTCATTACAGCTCATTATGCGATTCTTTTGTCTTCTCAGGTGTAAATCACCCATTATTCATGATGATTCACGCCTCCACGCATATTTCATGAAATCATGGCATCATCAAGCTACTCCTTTGTTTTCCTTCCGGTTTATTTTCAGTTTCCAACAGTTTGAAAATCAAAACTCTAATTACTTACTGTACATTTGTGAGGCTTGGTCTGAAGATGATCTAAACCAATTTTGATGAAGTTTGGACTGCACCAAAAAACAACAACTTTTGTTAAAAATTCTGAAAAAATGGTTATACTGCTTTTTTCCCTTTTTTGTACTGTGAGCAGTAGATGTGTGACTGAAACATAATTTCTTATGGACATGGTGCTATAGATTCAGTAGCAATTAACTATACGGTGCTCCATCCACATCGACAGATCATTGCTCAAGAACCTTTAGCAGAAGTGGAAGGTATGAAAATCTTTCGGACCCTGTATTTTTGGAACCTTGTCAGAAGCATTATTTTTTCCCCCTGCAGTTACAGTAATGTACAAGATATTTGACAAAGTGGGTTTTCAAAGGCTTTGTTCTAAAATGAGCTGCTAGTAGGCGGCATTTTAAAGGGTTAGTTCACCCAACAATGAAATTTCTGTCATTAATTACTCACTCTCATTAATTACTCACTCACTCTCATGCGCACAAAAAGTATTCTCGTCTCTTCATAACATTAAGGTTGAAACACTGCAGTCACATGACTGTTTTAACGATGTCTTAAATACTTTTCTGGACCTCAAAAGGTGCAATGACGTTGCTGCAAATGCGTGGTTCAGCAACCCTCGGATTTCATCAAAAATATCTTAATTTGCGTTCTGTAGATGAATGTAGGTCTTCCGGGTGTGGAACGACATGAGGCTGAGTAATTAATGACAGAAAGTTTTGGGTGAACTAACCCTTTAAGGTGTGCTCACAACACAAAGATGGTCAAAAACAGCAGCGTCTCATGTTTTCTTTGCGGATAAGGCAATCCTAATGCATTGCAACAAGCTTGGTGAAAAATCCGAAAAGTCACAAGCACTGCTTTTATGATACTTTTATGGGATTTTTTGGATGTAGTCACAAAGAAAAGAGCCGCATGAAGATCCTTCAAATTTCTCTTTTTGTGAATAAAAGCAGCAGCAACAGCATACGGGTTTGCATATTTTTGAGTGAACTATTCCTTAAAAATTGGAACATTTGGACCACTGATATAAAAATATTGGTGAAAGTCTCCCAGTTTCCGTGGCTGAAGTGATATGCAGTACTGTGATCATGTGTAAATTGTCTCTTACTTAAGCTTAGAAGTCAAGTTATATTTCATCTGTGAGTTCATGCGAGTCACTCCACCCTCTATTATATTGTTTATGAAAAGACACCCAAAACCAGCAGGAATACGATTTATTTCTGCAGTGATGCAACATTGTCAAGTGACACAGCAGACGCAGGAGACACCCAGTGAGATGATACGTTACGGTCTTGTTATTGTTGTTGTGGTGAGTTTGGTTTGGGCTTGTTTTTTTCGATTCCAGAGCCCAACGGCTCATAATAACGCTCTGCTTTGATCTTCCCTTGTTGGTGCTTATTTATTCTCCTCACTGCGAATATTTTGTGGTGATGTTAATGGGCCCTCCCAGCACACATTAAAGAGCCACAAAAGCCGAGAGAAGAGAGACGGAGAGAGCGAGACGGCCTGTGAGGGCTGAGGTGCGGGCAGGACCGGTGTCTGCTCCTAATTGGGGGAAAATGCGTTGCACATGGGCTGTTGGCTGCTCGCTGTTTGAAGCGGAGTGTAAATGCGTATGGAGCGTGCTGTTTGTGTTTGTACGTGTGTTCACAATGCGAAATGGTGCTTTTGCACATCTTGAGTAATTAGTATGGGCCGCTCGCCCTGTCTTTCAGCTCGTGTTGTGTGTTTAGAGCTGATTAAAGAAAGATGTACTCGCCTGTAGCTCTGTTTAAGAACCCAGTGAGCCTCTGTGCTGTCTGCTCCCTGCATAGACCGTTACTGGCTTCATTAATCAGCCTCATAGGCAGGGCTGAAAATTAACTTGAGCTTGGGCAAAAATGCTACCCGGAATGAACATAAATGCCCCCCAAATTCAAGATATGGGGGAAAAAATGCCCCTATAAATAAACTAAAATTATCATGATTGTCGCAATTAAAGTGAAATGTGACACTGAATAAAAGGTGTTAGATCTGCTCATGTTGCATCAAAGGTTTCTTTTTATGTTTTTTTTTTGCAGCGTAGAGCATTATAGCCAATAGTCTCTGTTAAGTTCATGAATGCAATGCCCAGTCATAGGTGTTTATATTAGTTACCAGTGAAGAAGAAATCCACTGAAAACGCTGGAAATTCAATGTGTGCTCCAACAGACTTCTGTCGTTCCCTGAATTCTCTCATCATACTCAACAAAGTGCAGATACGATGTATATAAGAGATTGATTTTGCATTGTCGTCAGCTGGTTATAATGGGAGTTCTTCAGTGATGGAATAACTCATTTGAATAACCAATGTGAAGTCTTCATTTTCTAATGCATAAAAAACAATAAACTAATTCATAAATGGTTCTCGGCTTCTTTTGCCTATAGGAATTGTTTCTCCACACACAAAAACAGCATTAATAATCATTACAATATCAAGGGCAATAACTGACAATAACAGCCCAATCCTGTATTGAGTTCCTGTTATTTGATTTTACAATTTATATACTTTATGTAGGCTGTTAAAAATTACATTAATGTAAATAAACATAAATGCAGGGCCAGATGCAGCTTCTCTGCCACCTTGGCAATGCAAAGATGGCTTATTGTTAACGTACTGTTCTAATTGATTGAATTAATTGATTAAATTTAAAGTGCCCCATTATGATTTTTTTTTTTTTTTAGATATGACCTTTCATCTAGTGTGTAATAGAGCTGTTTGTGAATGTAAAAGTTTAAAAAATCAAAGTGCTCATAAATGGAGATATTGTCTCCCAAAAGAAAGAAGCAATTCTGAACTGCCTGAACCGAGTCTTCAGTAATTCCAGACTTAAGCCCTATTCGGACGGGACTAGTTTTCCAAACGACGTTTGAGTAACAATTCTTATCATCCTACATCTGTGATTTTATGTACGGATTCGGACGGGACTAACATCTCCGTGTTTATTACCGAGGTAAGAGTGTCTGTGTTTTACATGTGGGCATTTCAGAAGATCACGTGTTCAGAATGCACTTTTAAATATAAAGTAAAACGTCCTAACACATTTAGTGTTTTGTAAACATTTTATAAAAATTGTAGTGTGAAAAAACTAAACATACATTTATCATCATGATTTAATAGAACTGGGTTCTTATAATAAACCCACTGGAATAAAAAGTTTTAACTTATATAATTTACACGTTATGTAATTAAGTGCAGAAATTAAAGTAATCTTACCTGAAACTGATATTACAGTAGCCAGTCTTAACAGTTTACGTGATTTGGCTCTTCTTGTTGATTTTTTTTTTTTTATTTCTTCGCAGTGTACCAAACACATCTACATCCATTATCGGTGCACAAAAAGCAGAAACTTGAATACCGGCGCGATAGCGAGAGATTGTACGGTAGTTCACGTTGACCAAAACACACAAGAAAAAGCGTTTTGGAAAAAACATTTTCGGAAATCACAGACATTCGCATTCGGACGGGATTAGATTTCTCTGAGGACCGCCGAGTTTGACGAAAAACAGTAGGTAATTTGCTCTGGAATTTTTATAGAGGTCGTGTGAGAAAAAGACCGACATGGCAGATTCGGACGGGATTAAAATCTCAAAGTACGTCTGTGAAACAGAAATTTCTCTAACGTCCCCCTGTGAAACTAGTCCCGTCCGAATAGGGCTTTACTTCCTGCTGAACCTACTTAGCTTCGTAACAGATTTGCATAATGTCAGCCTATGGTTTTCATTGGCTGCCTGTGATCAGCGTCTCTTTTGCCCCGCCCTCAATCACTGTAGTTGTATCTGGGACTGGAAGAGTTTGGTTCGTGTTGTCCGTGTCCAGAAGATGCTGTATTCTGCTCTGCAAAAGCAAATCCACTTCATGCACTTCCAAAGGATGAGATTGACACGGTAACACTGACGCCATCTTTACTGTTCGTATCACTGTGGATCAAGTGCCGATGAAGCCTCCGGAGCTGAAATTCAGATATGCTAATGGATGTTTGGTTTCCAACATGTGCTGTAAGCGGTTGGCCAATCACAACAGACTGGGTTGCTGACCAATCAGAGCAGAGCAGACTCTCAAAAAGGCGGGGTTTAGAGAGACCGAATCCTTGATCGAACAGTTTCAGACACTATAAGAAAAGAGCTGATGTTGCAGTGGATATTATGAGAATATTCAAATGTTTTTGATGCATGTAAACCTGTTATATGAGACTCTAAAACAAATTGGGAACCTTTAAAATAGCATAATAGTTTATTTTAGTTTAGTTTGTTTGTCATATTTCTGACACAAGTGCAGCCCAAAGTGCTGTACAAAGAAGAATCAAGAAAACCAAGCAAAGACAATAAAGCAGACTAATATTTAATTGTCTCCAGGGTCAGAATCAAAAGCCAAGATGTAAAAGAGTTTCTTCAAAGCTGTTTTAAAAGTGTTCAAAGTGGGGGCAGAGTGGATGGAGAGTGGTAAGTTATTCCATAACCTAGGTCCGGCTATCGAAAAAAGCATGATTGCCTTTTTGCTTGAGCCGGGATTGCAGTACCTGAAGCAAATAGGAGAACTATAAGTATTTGACACAAAAAGCAACACACGAGCATTTAATAAGGTAATTATAAAAATTGCCCCTACAAAGTAAAAATTATTGTAAAAAATAAGTAAAAAATATTGCCCCTTATTGGAGAAGTTCATTTCTGACCCTGCTTGTAGGGCTTTCACGACTACCTTTTTGTAGTAGATTAGTCTCACATTCATGTTATGTAGAGCAGTGGTTCAGAAATGCAGCTTACTATGTTTTGGTGTTGAGCATGAGATCCGTCTCCTAAGGTGCTGCCTTAGAAATTGGCCAAAATGATGTTTTTGTCTTAAAGGATTAGTTCACTTTTAAATAAACTTTTCCTGATAATTTACTCACCCCCATGTCATCCAAGATGTCCATGTCTTTCTTTCTTCAGTCAAAAAGAAATTAAAGTTTTCGATGAAAACATTCCAGGATTTTTCTCCTTATAGTAGACTTGAATGGGCACCAAACAGTTGAAGGTCAAAATTAGTTTCACTGCAGCTTCAAATTGTTCAACACGATCCCAGATGAGAAATAAGGGTCTTATCTAGTGAAACCATTGCTCATTTTCTGAAAAAAATTGAAAATTATTTAAGTTTTAACCACAAATGCTCATCTTGAACTAGCTCTCTTCTTCTTCTTCTCTATTTGAATCCCAGCAGTGTAGACACTGCTAAGTGTATTACTGCCCTCCAATATGCTAGTTCAATAGTATATAACAATTAGTTCAAACTTTGGCCTGTGGAGGGCAGTAATACACTTAGCAGTATCTACACTGCTGGAATTCAAATAGAGAAGAAGAAGAAGAGAGCTAGTTCATGATGAGCATTTAAGGTTAAAACTTAAATAATTTTAAAATTTTTTCAGAAAATGAGCAATGATTTCACTAGATAAGACCCTTATTGGTAACACTTTACTTGAAGGGGTGTGCATAAGACTGACATGACACCTTCATAATCTTGACATGACACGTGTCATGAATATGAAGGAGGTTTTATGAATGTTTATGACAACTGTCATTAAGTGTCATTCGCTCAGTTATGTCATTTTTAATGCAAAGATGACATTGTTTGAGATGTCTTTGTTACGACAACTTGACATAAACCAACACATCATAACCTGTCAGTGTCTTTGTCATGACAACGTGACATTAGCAAAACATCATAACCTGTCATAAACATGACATAGCAGATTAATTATCAAACTTAAAAAAAACTAATTAGCTTTATGGGTTAACATTACATTACATTATTTTGGTAACACTTCAGTATAGGGAACACATATATAAATGATTAACTATGACTTTTCCCTCAATAAACTCTTAATTTACTGCTTATTATAGTTAATTGTTAGGTTTAGGTATTGGGTAGGATTAAGAATGTAGAATAAGATCATGCAGAATAAGGCATTAATATGTGCTTTATAAGTACTAATAAATAGCCAATATTTTAGCCATATGAATGCTAATAGTAATAAGCAACTAGTTAAAAGACCCTAAAATAAAGTGTTACCATTATTTTATAACAGTGTCATCTTTTTTACGAAATTTGAAATTGTCTATTATCTGACCTTCTGTTGGAGGAAACTTAAAAAAAAAAAAAAAAAAAAAAAAAAAAAAAAAACATGAAATGAAAAATAGTCATGACACTGTTATAAAATTATTTGTCAGAGTATTGTCACTTAATGACATTTTAATGACAAGTTCAATTTGTACCACTGTACTTGAGCTCAAGATACATATTTATGACACTATTATAATGGCCTCATGACAGCCAATGTCAAAACCAACCACATGACAGTTTAATGTAATGTTATCCCATAAAGCTAAATAATGTCAAGTTGTCATGACAAAGACACTGACAGGCTATGATGTGTTGGTTTATGTCAAGTTGTCATAACTCGGACATCTCAAACAATGTCATCTTTGCATTAAAAATGACATAATTGAGCGAATGACACTTAATGACAGTTGTCATAAACATTCATAAAACCTCCTTCATATTCATGACACGTGTCATGTCAAGATTATGAAGGTGTCATGTCAGTCTTATGCACACCCCTTCAAGTAAAGTGTTACCCCCTTATTTCTCGTCTGGGATCGTGTAGAACAATTTGAAGCTGCAGTGAAACTAATTTTGACCTTCAACTGTTTGGTGCCCATTGAAGTCTACTATAAGGAGAAAAATCCTGGAATGTTTTCATCAAAAACTTTAATTTCTTTTTGACTGAAGAAAGAAAGACACGGAACATCTTGGATGACATGGGGGTGAGTAAATTATCAGGAAAAGTTTATTTAAAAGTGGACTAATCCTTTAAGGTCCAGTCACATTTACCACTGTTAGAAGAAATCCAAATTTCAATAAAATCCACACAATCTGGAATTTTGTGCAAGGGTGAAAGATTTCCATATGCAGATTCACCTGCATGGTTTAAATGGGACTTCTGTTCTTCATACATCGCTACACTATTGACAATAGATAATGGGCTTTTTTTTCCCAAAAGCAACCATTTTGTTGTCAGGAACCACTGTAAATGTGTTTTTCTCAGTTCACTTCAGACTCGTCTGACTCCAGCAAAGCCTCTCAAACAGTGGTTCTGCATGTGATCCAGGTCATTGTCACGTTTTATTTATGGAGCAGGTATAATCTTATTCAGGAGCATATGGTCATAGTTATGGATTTATCTAAATACTGAATCCCGTCAGCTGATGAAGGCCCTCTGATGAGTGACGCGAGAGGATCTTCAGTGATGGAATAACCAACTCCAGATGCTTTTCCATGCACGTTCTACCTGTTTACAAATAAATGGATTATAGTATACCATGCATAACCGGTTTACGAAATACTCCAGTTTACGAAATACATAATCTGGTTTGGCATCTGTCTTAAATAATTGCATGGGATCATTGGTGAACTGGAACTGGCAGATATTTATAAATGCATTTTTTTTTTTAATTGAGCAAATGCGTATGAGTCAGTGGAGGAAAAGGTTGTTAGAGTAAGAGGTATGTCAGTCAAGCCAGTTTTTGGGTCTGAAACAACTCAACACAGTGTTCAGTAGAGCACATCTCGACCTTTAAAACTTTAAAGACTCGCAAGCTCTGAAATGAAATAGCTCACCCAAAAACAGTAAAAAATAGTGTCATTTATTGTGTATTGTGCTAATAGTGTCATAAGAACTGAACCATTATCAATCTAATGATATAAACAGATACAGGAGAAGTGGGAATAGAGGGATCAGCTGTTGATCCCTTTGATGCCATGAAATGTAGTATAAAGTCAGCAGGGCGGCACAGGCTTATTTATAGTCGACATGTCGCCCCACTGCTGTTTACACACGAGCACAAGCACACACATTCAAACACTCTCTCTCTTGTGTCAGTGAATGTAGAAAGGACACAGAAACCCCCCTTCTGTTTGATAAAGGCCTGCTTTATACCAGAGAGCATTTAGAGCCACATATAGGCTCTGGGCAACATTTAAAACATGTTCACAATAAAAGGTTGTTCTGAAAGATAGGAGGATCATGCTGCAGGATTATGCTGCTCTTTAGGGCTGGGCGATGCATTGAATATTAGTGAAATTATCACAATATCTTTTCTGATTATATAAAATTAGTAAACACTGGTGTATTGTGATCATTTAAAAAGTTTTGCTTGTAAAGATAGTAAGCCAGTTATTGCAAAGGGAACGCTCTTTGCTCGCTCTCTCTCCCATTCATGATTTAAATAAAAGTTTTATTTCTCAAACTTTCTGGATTGAAAGATCTGAAAGTGTGATGCGATTTCTGCAATTAGTATTTTCGGTTTAATGCGTTAAAAATATTTAATACAATTAACACTGCATCTGTTTTTTCCTGTCATCCTTTGGCTATCGAGATAAAATCAGGTCTTAAAGTGACAGCAGCCTAATAAACCTGCTGCGCTCTGTAATATTAATTAAACAACAAAAGACACAGAGAAAATCACTCACTGCTCTTGGCTGAATAACTTTTGTAGCTTTCATAAGGATTCATCTATGTTTAATTCAGTGAAAACTATGCGGTTTTTATGTACATTTGATTTATTTATTTCTGTAGTCAGTGCTTCCCACGGGTTTGAAATATACTTGCGGTGGTAGCCGGGTGAAAAATCCTCCAATTACCCACGGCACAAAAATGGTCTACTACATGTGACAAACAAATAATGTTTTTTTCATTATTTATTTTATTTTAATTACATAGCATACTATTACATTTAATTAGATACTAATATTATGCATTATTATGCATTGTGAATTATGCAAAATTACAGCATTTAAATGGTTCTCCTTTTCCTATGTTCTCCTTGCTGTCATATAGTGTCTCTCTCAGTGAATGGGACACAGATTTTACTAGTAAAATTTATAAAATGAATAGTATGTGTCAAATAATGTTCTTAGTCTTTTCTTCCTGTGGGGGAGACTACAATAATTTACTATGAATTAAATGGAAATCAAATTAAATACAATTTATAGTGTAACCAAAATACCAATAATGCCCAAACAAGCCCGAAATTCAATGGGACTCTTATTTTGAAATGTCTGTACTATTGCAGGCTGATCCTTCAGATTCTTACAATCGTATAAAACATTTTATATAAAGGCCATAAAGTAGACATTGTAATAATTCATCAACTTGTGTTCATTAGCAATCGCTTGGCATAAATCTGCGCTTTTCATTGATTGAGAATCACTTTGAAGCAGTTTTGCGCGAGCCTGTAGAACACGCAACAGCGCCCCCTTGTGACTTTGCAAAATGCAGCGCCCGTGGGAATGTCAGCGGGAGTAAACAGTTCTGACGCACACATAACGAGCAGGTATGAAACGACTAGTTTATCGATCGCGGATGGTTTCATTATCTTGCGCGGATATAAAAGTATAAGAGGATAAAAATAATAAAAGCAAAAATGTGTCTCCAAATATACTTGGGCGGCCGTTATTAATCCTGGGCGGCCCGCCCAAGTAAAGTCTGTGTGGGAAGCACTGCTGTAGTATTTCTGTACCTGAATACTACTGTTATGACCTAACTGAAAATCTTAAAGCACTGTTTATTTCTTTTGTATCTTTGTATTTATTTCAGACAAAAAATTACCGTAGACAAACTTTTTAGTCAATTATTTATTGGCATATTTTGTCGAAGTTACATTTGGCAGTATTGCTCTGTTCTAAATCCCCCGTCCTTTTCATGAGCTCCATGAAAGCTAAGACAGGGAACAGCAGCAGCTTCTGGGGACAACCTCCCATTTTTTAACTGGGAGAGCAGCAGAAAATCCCCCTATTGAGAACAAAGCATGCATCAATGACAACAGAATGACACTGATCAAGTTAAACAGGAGGAGCTGGGGAGGAGGTGGGTTGCAAGCAAGCAGACAGGCGGAAGCTGCGTTTAAGCAATGCAACTTATTTGAGAGTTGCCAATTGAGTCCATAGAAATCGAATCAGCTGATGTGGGTGGGGTTGGAATTTGCAAATAAGCTGATAGCGGAGCTTGACCACGAGGCCTGCCTGAACTAACACAGAATGCTTGATATGTCCTGTCACTTCTGATTTATTTGTTCTTATTTTATTACTGACCATTTACTTGTCTCAAAAAAATGTTTGAACTTTATATTAGTTAGGCTAGTAGTTTTGGTTGCGGTTTAATGGAATCGAGAATCGTGGAATTTCCCTGGTATCTAAAATTTTGGTGTCATAACAACAGTATTTATCAAAATACAAGGTTACATGTGTGAAAAACACATTAAACATGTTCACATAAAACTCCAACAAAAACTACTATTACTATAAATCTGCATAGTTTTTACAACTGTACTAGCTAGTAATTCCGTGACGTCACTCCCTTTTGTACACAGACAGCTTTTCTAACATGCTAGATAATGTGTATGTCATGATTTGTCAAAATATCATAATATTGAAAGTGCTGTGAAAGCAAACTTTCTGTACACTAATGTAATAACAGTGTCAGCCATCACAGGTTCAGGAGAGACACACAATTATCATTTAGAGGATTTATTTCTGTATGTTAAAGAGGTTTTCAGTGTGTATGTGGCCTGTGTTTCTTCTATTACTGCTTTAATCTGTTCATTTGCATTTACAGATGGCTCAGTAGTGCTGACTGCCTCTGTGTGGTGGTTGTCCTCCCATTCACCCGTCTCACTGTGTGTGTGTGTGTGTGTGTGTGTGTGTGTCTCAATTCGCAGAACTGTATGGTTTCGACGTTCTCATTGATTCCAACCTCAAACCGTGGCTCTTGGAAGTGAACCTCTCTCCCTCATTGGCATGGTGAGCAACGCACACACACCAATCCTATGATTTTTCCATTTTCTTATGTGTATGTGATGTGTACAATAACTGCTTTGGGTGTTTGTGTTCTGCCTGTGTTACACAGGCAAATGCAATTTGAGATCACTGCGTTGTGCACTTTGAATTTCCATCACATACTGCCATTCAAACCACGAATTTTAGGCAAATATAGAAATTCAATCAAAAGTGCATTTTGCCCCTTGTAGCACCATATTTTGACAGGAAGGAATTTTGACGTCCAAGTAGTTTAGTTTAGTTGAGGGTCCAATTCTCACTATTAACTACTCCTAATTACTGCTTATTAATAGTTAGTAATGTTGTTGTTAAGTTTAGGTATTTGGTAGGATTATGAGATGTAGAATAAGGTCATACAGAATAAGGCATTAATATGTGCTTTATAAGTTCTAATAAACAGCAAATATCCTAATATGCATGATAATAAACAACTAGTTCATAATGAGAATTGGACCCTAAACTAAAGTGTTACCTTGAAGTACAGTGGGTTCAATGGACTGTACAGTAGTTTAACAACATGCAAATTATTGAGCCGATGAAAGACTTTCCAGAACACTTTCAGTAGACAAAAATTCCATAAAACAGTTGTGGATGTTGTGAGTTTTACATGTGATCCAGGACTTTTATAAAGTGCATGCAATTGTAAAGACTGTAAGTCTCATTTTCATCCGTGTAAAATTCAATACGGTGTAAAGAACATCTCAAGCATTCCTTATGAACTCACTGGTCTACGCCACAGTATCTGATGGGATCAAATTGAAGCCTATTTCAAAGTGTAACACCAGATGAGAGGAAGGATTTCTCGTTACAGGTGATTTGTTCGGCCATCAAAGATCTACCCAGTTAGATGTTTTCAGGTCAAGACATGTCCAAAACTGGATCAGAAACTGCATTAAGATTGCAACCAAGTGAGGCGACCAGTGATTTGAGTGTGTTACCACAGGAGTGACATACATCAACTGCAAACATTTGACAGTATCCCATTATGATCAACTGTATGAACATACTGAACAGGCCCAGTCATCATAGGCTTCTTGGAAGTTGAAATGAAGGGTTAACCAACCTGCGGTTTCATGCCAGTGGTTGCGTAAAGACTTGTAAAGGCCTTACAGCGAAGAGTTTTCCAAAGCAACTCTCTCTCCACTGACATTCGATTCGCTAATACAATTAATGAACATCCTAATTAGTGGAAGCCCTGGTTATAAGTTCAAGAAGAACATCGTTCGGCAGTGACGTTCTGATGCTCTAAGTGATGAAGGAAGACTAGGAGGATCTTAATAGCAAGTGGCTTCCGTCACGGGTGAAGGTGCAATAGCTGCCCTAAGAGATTACATTAAGCAGCCCAGCAACACATTCAACAGGATAATAAAGAGCCACAATGATTTCAAGGCCAAGTACTCTCTCACCAAGATCAGAGATGAAATGAAGAAATAACTCCAGCCTCAACCTGCTAAACCAACAAAGATCAAGCAAAAATGCTTCCTATTAAAAAGCTATTTGGTCCCCAGATATTTCTCATTGCAAAAAAATTTACACCCAACTGTTTGTGTCAAACATATCCTTATGCGTAATTTGTCCAGTTAGAGGGAAGTTCTTGAGTCAAACTCAAGCCCTCCGTTAAGTGTACTTGTCAACATGCTCATAAACATAAAAACAGCACAGACCGCAGTGGTTTTGGGTCAAGAACGGAAAAGTTTAAACATCTTCACATTTGTATTCAGTATCAAGTGGAAGCATCATGTAGTGCTTTCAGCAGAGGTAAATCACCTAGTTTTGTAGATCTGGCACGTTATGGACTGGTTTAATAGACACAAATCTGAAGCTTTGTGTCTAATTGTACTATTTCAAATGTTATTCACTTCTCTTGCTTGTGAAATATGTGACATCTATAACAGTGAACTTAAAGGGATAGTTACTCAAAAGTCATATTTCCCTCATGTTCTTTCTTCTGTGGAACACAAAATATGATATTTTGGACCCCATTTGTCAACATATCAGCATTTTCATTCGTCAGTGAATTGCCCTATAAAAAGACATGCAATTTTTGTAGGCAGTGACAATATTTATAGTATTAACTGTAAAGGGTTGAGTCGTATTATTTTATTTCCTCCGTGAAAACCTTGGAACGGCTCCGATATTTGACAGCGCTCATACGACATCAAGACTTGAAATGTAGTCATATAGACCAGCGGTCGGCAACCTTATGGCACGCGGAAGGATAATAAAGCTCGCACCTTGAGGGACTTGGGAGGCAAGTTTGAGGGACTTTATTGATGGTTTTTGACAGTGTATAAATCACCATTCAGTTTCACTGGATGGAAATGAACGGCTTAGACATTCTGTCCAATATCTGATTTCGTGTTTCACAGGAGAAATGAAATAATCATATTTCTGTGTGCTGTTTTAAAGGCTTATAAATCAGAACAGTTCATTGGCCCACAAGGTTTATATAACAGTGCACTAATACTTTTTCCCCCTTTTTATATTTCTAGTGATGCTCCCCTTGATTTAAAGATAAAGGCCAGCATGATCTCCGATATGTTTTCTCTTGTGGGTAAGTTTCTTTTTCACAGTCCTCTACCACTTGACCTCAGGCTCATGTTGTAAATGTTCTTGTATGGTCACATTTTCTAACCACAGAACACCCATAAGTGCAGGTTACTGTCTGTGGCCGTGGCTTTTGTCATGTGGGTCACATTTGTTTGGTGTACAGTAATGACCGGTTAAGAGGATGGAGGGTTGGGCTTTCCTCCCTTACATGAGGTTTTATAGGGCCCTATGATTTTTGCGATGCGGAAAACATGGGAATCGCTGAATCCAGTTTAACATGAAATGTCACAGAATTTTGGATAAATAATCAAATATAGGGATATAAAGTTAATCAAATGGCGATATAGACTAGTGTATTTTAATATTAAAGCACATAAACACTGCTATTGAAATCTGAAGTCTGCATGTTATGCGTGTCTCAGTTTGACACACACGTGACACTCCCGTGCCATCACACTATATGAGGACATGAACACATGGAGAGTCACTTCAGCAGCATTTCACCATTTCATCTGAGAAAACTATCGGCAGATACACACACAAACTCACAGCCCGCCAAAATAAAAGTTCAGTTTAACTTATTAGGACAGAAATATTTTACTGTTGCACAGTAGAGTATACTCATTAAAGTAATAATAATAATAATAATAATAATGTTTGTAAAACTTTTTTAAATAAGAAAATCACACAATATCTCACAGTTTTCTTCCATGTTTTAGTTTTAACAGTATCTGTTGTGCAGCACTTTGCCAAAAAATGAAAGGAATTGAGTTGATTACATTTTAAAACATTCATTAAATAAGTTTCATGCATGTGATTACCACTGTTTTTGATAATAAATTTGTAATAAATCATAAAAAATGAAAATGTGATTTGAAAGGTCTTTAGGTTTAGCCTCTCTGTCTCTCTCACTCATCACTAATTGCGTTGCCCGCTGGTGGTTTTTTCACATTTTTCCTAACATGCAATTTGAAATGTGACGTGCCTGAAAAGAAATCAATACCCTGCGTCCTCACCGCAGTGTTAAAGAGTTCCCCGCAGGCAGTGTTCATTAGCATTAGATGACTTACATGAAGGAATTGTCAACAGAACATTAGATGCTTGCATGAGTCATTGAACTGTCATAGTTTGGCTGAAGAAAATACCTCTGCAGCGCTCATGAAAATAATGATTGCTCGAGGCAAAGTTTTGTTGTGCTCATGCAATAGGTTGTCACCACTCCAAAAACTCGCAAAACTGACGCCAGAGAAAGAAACGCTCACTGTGATGATTGATCTCAATGATGGTTGTAGATCACATGCATCTGCGTGATCCACATTTCTGATGACTAGTTTACATCAATTTCAAACAGTAGAACTGATAAACTCGCCTTCAATTTTTGTAAAAGTTAATTTCTATTCTGGTCACAGATTCTATTGATATAGAACCTGTTATCCTATTAGTGAACATTAGTTAATGTCTGCTAAATGACTAAAATTCATCATCACATCATGAAAGTGTGGAAACCCTAATATAGTGTCTTTATTCAGAATTATTTGATGAACGCAAATATATAATAACAGTATTTATTTGAAATTAAAATATGTATCCTTGCTGAAGAAAAGTATTATTTTCTTTCAAAAAGAAAAGAAACCCTTTTGAACAGTAGTGTACATCAACAAAAAAAATATTGTAATAAATAACAGAATATTTGATTTGATATCAACTTTTTCAGACTGTTTGATGCAGTATTTGGTCTGCTGTTTTTGTACACACACTGCATTTCACATTTGGATGGATAGAAATTAGAAGATTATTGTGTATTGATCATCATCAAGTACTCTTTTGTCTGAACAGCAACTGTTTGTTGCACTTAGGTTTTGTGTGTCAGGATCCCTTATCACGACAGCTGCGTACTGACAGAACTGGGTTTGACTCAAGAATGAAGAATGCTACCCAGAAGCCTCAGGTAAAAATAACCACACTTTGACTTCATTTATTTAAGAAGAAAAACCTTCATGTTTCAGCATTTAGGTGTGTCAGCACAAGACAGAAGTCAGAAGTAGTACTAGATGCTCATGTGGGAACGGAGGCACTAATGTAACAGGATGATCTCTGTCATTGTGCACTTTCTAGTCTGTGATTACTATTTTTTTCTGAATATATTAAAAACTTGGAAAGCCACTGTGACCCCAGGGGCCAATAGACTTAATTTATTGTGGGATTGAGTAGCAATTTCAGCCCTCTGGACTCAATTAAGCTATACAGACTTAAAATTTCACCCGTAATTCCCTTATGAAGAAAACATTTGTCTCTTGGACCCAGACACATTTCTTTTGGACCTTCAGCTTTTTGAGCAAAACTTTTACAATATTACTTTAATATTCTCTTTGTATGGATATCACACTAAAATTGGTGATAATTGATCGTGATAATTGATAAAATTACTTCATTTCCCATTTATTTCTGCTTTTTTCTATTTCTTTGTGTTTGAATTGACTGAATGGTCTACTAACACACTCATAAAGACCAAACACGATTCGTTGAGTATAACGGGAGTTTTGGTCACTGATAAACTCGCTCTGTTTGATTGACAGCTCCAGCGATTGTAAAGGGAGCGTTCTTTGATCACTTTCTTTACATAATTTAATCACAGTTTAAATAGAATAGAAATATACAGAGCTACCGCAAAAATGGGAGTTCAAAGACAAAATTTTAAAGACGTCTTGTTTCTCTGGCGCATAAGGTCTGTACTAACACACATTCACAGGCGTGTGTTGGTATAAACAGTATGCTATTCTTATTATGCCCCAATTTTTACAAAGGCAGACAATTTATTTGTTCATTTTCCTAATTGCTTGATGGTCAAGCATGTACACCATCATAAGCTTGAGATAAGCAGCTAGTGTACAACCAGTCAAGGCACTTGAGTTTCACCCTGGTCACTAGATTATGTTATTGGTTCCAAATGCTTTTAATGGACCCGTAATTTTTGGCCCAGAGACTGTTTGGGTGGGACTCCTCAGCAACCCATCAAACTGGCTGGCAGCTGTTTCATATCAATATGATGAAAAGGATTTAGGGAATTCCATGGTGGATTTGGGAAACAGCTTTCCTCAGCTAAGAAACAAGACGTTAAGGAGCTGATTTCCCTGTCCATTTGCTGGGTTGCCCAGCGTAGACCAACGTGATCCAGCTTGATATCTCAAACCGAGACATGCTGTGGATCTGCTGACTGCTAGAGGCTTATGTGCAGGTTATATAGGAAGAGGTAATGAGGATACTGCTGATTGAAACCTTTGAGTTGCTTGATACCCCATTTTCATAGTACAACTGCATTTTCTAGTTTTAATAATTTTGCGAATCTGACTGAAGTGTCCTACGGCCGAATCACAGCCGTGCTGATATTGAGCTATATCACACAGCTACGAGTGTGATGTTGCATTTATACAACAGTGTGACGGAATAAGTATTTAAATAAATAAGAAACAACCACAGAGTGTCTTAAAAAACCGGAACTACTTTCTTCCGCCACAGATTCAAATCTCAAGTTGATAGTTTAACAGTAGAGCCCAAGCCTTTGTTACTAATTCAGAACATCACTTTAGAACTAGTAATGAAGGAATGGGCTGCTTTAGTTAAGCTATTAGTGTATAGTATTACTGAGTAGATAATTATGAGAGAGAAAGAGAGTGTGTGATTCTCTGCGTCTGGTATAGCTTTCATTCTTTAGGTCAAGTCATAAATTCTTGAAAATAAATCGTGTTCGTGTGCGCTGATGAAAGCGATATCTTTATCATAGCTTCCTTTAAAGGGTTAAAGAGATGTCCCATGACAGTCATCAGCGCTGTTCAACGCATTGATCTCTATGAAGTGCAGCGTCAGATTCAGTGTTACCTCTGCGCCACGTTGCTTGTCTGTTGAGCCTCGTAAGGTGGTGCGAAAAGTTTAAATAATCTCTTTGTTTCATTCCTTAATGAATCTTTGTTTTTGAATTGACTGAATGGTCTATTAACACACTCATAAAGACCAAACGCGATGTAACTAAGAGATTCGTTGAGTATAACGGGAGTTTTGGTCACTGATAAACTTGCTCTGTTTGATTGACAGCTCCAGTGATTGTAAAGGGAGCGTTCTTTGATCGCTTTCTATGTATAATTTAATCACTGTTTAAATAACAGATTATTTTCATCCTACTAAGAGAATCAAGGTGAAGTTGAGCGTTTAGTCACTGGTTTGATTTACTGACACACAGACAAAGATCATCTGACTGTACATGAATCATTAATATCAGATCAGGCATTAGAATGAACACAGTTACTGACATGTTGTTGCATTACTGTCGAGTCCATATCGTAAAAGTCTGTTTGCGCCGAAATGCGATTGATTTACCAAAGAATCCACAGTGAAATGAACCGAATACAAATAAATAAAGCTCAACTGAGACATTCACATTGTTGAAAATAAATAACCATATTCCTGCATTAGGATCCTTTGAAAGGTAATGTTATTTTAGTCCTGTATCGCTCTTCTCTCCTCCTCATCTCACTGACACACCAGTGGGCGGGGCTAACACTGCAATGATGAAGTAGGCGTTGATTTCTTCTGTGGAGGCGGAGTTTCACCTGTCTATAGACACATTCCAGGATCAGTCTTTCACTGGGTCTGGAGTCAATAAAAGCTTTTATTGGACTAACAAGGAAGATTTCAGTTCTGAAACTTACAGGATATTCTTATAGTACGATGAACTCTTATATATCAAAAGCTCAAGGAAAAGTTGATCTCTCAATTCATGACCCCTTTAATATGTGATAAAACAGCCATAACACCAAATCCGTTAAAACTAAGCCAGGCAGGGAATTTTATCTTTATATTGCAGTGTTTATTTTTAAGATCTAAATATTTCTGCTGAATCCAAACCATGCACACGTGAAGCACAAGAGACAGAAATGAGCTTAAGAGAGTTTATGAGGTGTGTTTGTAGCACAAATGATGTAGGACTGGTTATGTGTGTAAGTTTAATAATTACATCTCTTTCTAACAGCATGTGAAGGAAGTGTGTGTGCAATGTCACAATGCCACTACAACAGCAGATTTATCAGTTGCTGCTATATAACAGAGCTGTGACTCTATTGAAAATAAGGCATTTCGGTTAATCACCAACTCTAACTATGAGTATTAGTAATACTGATGATGCCTTTTTGTAATAATTCACTCTTATCCTCAGCGTCAGAGACCGCCATCCTCCAACGGTGCCGACCCAGAAGCTCAGAGAGAGAAACACGGCACTAAGCAAGCGGAGAGCACACTGGGTCTGACAGCAGAAGAGGTCAGCATCCAACTCTTACAGTGATTTTGAGTCAACAGCCAACGGTGTTTCCATGACTTTAGCCAAATGATGCCTATGTTAGGAATTTTTTTGAAGATAGCAGGCTGATGCATGCTCTTTCTTCTTGGCTGCTCCTAACATATTTGATATTGAACAGCATGTTCTATTGTCTCTCCTGGGCAGATTGAAAGTTCTAAGGAGGGTACAGGAGGAATATGAGCGGAGAGGTGGATTTGTTCGGATTTTTCCTACTCCAGACACATGGGAACTTTACAGGTTAGGAGAATATCAGAAACTGTTGAAATTATTTAAATAAAGCCCAGAAATGGGCTATCCAAACTGACTTACAAAAGATGAACAAAAGCTGTTTGTCAAAGAGCAACTTTACATTTGTGAGCATCAGTTAACAAGGTGTCCTTGTTACAGTGTACAAGTAGTCTATAATATGAACTACATGTACTTACTATTGGGTTAGGATTTGGGATAGTTGCGAGTAATTATGCAAAATTTACTGTTTAGTAAGTGCATATAACGTGTAACAAGGTTACTATAAAAGGTTACACTTTATTTTAAGGTGTCAGTATTACAGTATTACAGACAATGAACTACATGTACTTACTATAGGGTCAGGGTTAGGATGAGGGTTTGGTTTAGGGTTAATTGCACATAATTATGCATAATTTCTAGTTATTACTACAGTAAATACATGTAACATATGTAACAATGACACTGTAAAATAAAGTGTTACCCTATAAAATATAGTGTTACTACATTTATTAATCTTAGTCAACATTTACTAACACGTTATTAAAATCAGTATCTGATATTTAATGGACCTGAGCTAACATGAACTAATAACGAACAGTTATATTTTTATTAAAGGTCCCGTTTTTCGTGGTTTTTTGAAGCTTTGATTGTGTTTATAGTGTGCAATATAACATGAGTTCATGTTTCGCGTGTAAAAAAACACAGTATTTTTCACATAATTTACTTATCTGTATACCGCTGTTTCCACTGTCATAAAAACGGGCTGATGACTTCCTTGTTCTATGAAGTCCCTCCTTCAGAAATACGTAACGAGTTCTGATTGTGCCAGCGGTTCCTGTGTTGTGATTCGACAGCAGCTTAGCGAACCTTGCCCGGAAAGGTCACGCCTCTTACCGTAACGTGGAGATGCATGCGCTCAGTGTTATTGTAAACATGTCTTTAATTTTACCCTATCAATTTGAGCCGGAATCAGACCCGGTGATTGGACTGCGGGATGAAAATAACAGCGTTTCGACGACATGGCGACAAACACACTCTACAAACGCAACTCTTGTGTATTCCTGTGGGCGGAGGTTAGTCAAAAAACTGTTTTAGTGACGTCATTAAAGAAGGAAGTAGAGGGATGTAGTCCAAACTGGCCGTTCGATGTAGGCGACTTCTGTTAAATAAAATATCTCGCTTGGCATTGAACTTTGAGCTTTAAAATTTTAAAGATTTTATTTATACTCTAACAACAACATTACACACTAACTAAAGTTTGAAACATGGGATCACGAAGAACGGGACCTTTAACATTAACAAACATTAACATTTAACAAATTAATTAACATTTATTAACATTAACAAATGTATTAACATTAACAAAGATGAATAAATACTGTAACAAATGTACTGTTCACTGTTTGGTTAATGCGTTAACGAAAGAAACCTTATTGTAAAGTGTTACTGGAATTACATTATTACTTTACATGGTAAAACTACACTGTTAAATCATTATACATATAATTCAAATATATGCATAACATAATTCACAGACATAACATGGTTAGTGTGGTTCAACAGAATGCATTGACCAATTTTGGACACTTAGAAATGTAATACTGCAGCTAAATACAGTTGTGACTCCTCGTTCTGTAAGGATTGCGTTAATCCACATAGTGTGCACTAGTTGTTAATGCAGTGACGTCACTTACATTTGAGCACTGACAGATGGTTTGAGAAATGTGCCTCGACTCATTCTCAGATTTAGATACGGTCTTTCTCCGCTTTAGTTTCTCCCAGCAGCACTGGAAGAGCATGCTGTTCAACAGTGCCTCGGTGATTACTGAAACATTTGTGAATGGTAATGTCTCTGATTGCCCAAAAAATAGCTAACAGGTTTAAATGGTTTAAACTCGGTTAGGCGGTTTAAACTGTAAGCGTCACAATGCTAACCATCTGTACACACATTGAGTTGTAATTTAGGACATGCACTTCTGTGTTTAAACGAGGTCGTCATTCACAAAACTGTTTATGTTGCCAGAGTGAGCTTAAGATTGGACTCTAAACAGCAGATTTTAACCAAATAAACCAGATTTCATCATCCTGACTTCACCTGAGATTATAATAACTTTGCCAATCCACCTCTAACTGTGCAAAACTCTGTTTGTTGTCAAGCTTGAGCTGACTGCCCCTAAATCAGACGGTGCAATCATGTCTAACTAGTTAAAGCAAACAGCGGTGTGTGAGGAAGAGCAGCTGCTGTCTGTACAGATCCTCAACTGGAATGACCTCATAAAAGGCTCTGTGCGATCTTTGATAAACCATCAGGGTTATTTTATAGTTAGCTAAAACTAAAACCATTAAGTTTCATTACTTGAAATAAAATGTCTCATTTTCATTTAGTTTGACTTGATACACTGAAATAACTACAACTGAAATAAAAACTATATTTACAACACATAACTAAATTACTAAAACTTTAAAATTAAAGCAAATATATATATATAAAAATGAATTCAAAATATGAATAAAAGCTGAAAAAATAAGCTATAAAAATGATCACACCTCACTAGTTCAGCAAAGAAATCATCTGAAGTATTTTGTTTTGTCCATGTAACGTCACAAGGCAGAAGGGATGACCTCTGTGAGACTGCGTTAGAAAAGGTAGAAAAATAAAAATGAATGCTCATATTTAGTGGGAGACGGTTGAACTAAGAGTGTGTGGAGAAAAACACAGACTCTAATTTGGTGTGTCAGTCATTATCATTCACTAATTTAATAAATAAACTTGAAAGGTTATTCAAAGCTGTAAATAAAGATTATTTCAGTATGTTTTACATGAAAAATACTATTTTAGCCTTTCTATTTCAATTTCGTATTGTTTCTTTGCAATTATTTACTCAATTTCTAAGTGAAAATTATTTCAAAGTGAATCCTACACCATTTTTTTTCAGTGTAGTAAGGATGTTAGCATAAATGCAGTTGAGCACTAGAATGAAATGATATTTAGGTGCGCTGTTACGCCACTTACTTGTGATAGGAAACATCTGTGAGCAGGTTACAGGGATCGCCCTGCGTTAGATCAAACCAGATGTGCTTATACCAGGGCAGTCAGTGCCAGCGTTTGCTTTCTTCTTTGAGTTGGGAGGTTATGAGTATGTTAGATAGCCAATGAAAATTAGATTTCAGCAATGCCAAGTTGTGCATATATCATTCCCTTCACTCATGCATGTGCTCTGCACTTCTGATTGGACAGTGTGGTCCAGGAAAATGATCGGCCTCTGAGTATAGATGGCCTGGAGACGTGGGTTATAAAATGATTATAATCACTGAACATGACATTTGTGAATGAAAATCAGAAAATATGTGCCAGCTAGAAAGATTTGCCATGTTATATATGGGTAACAACAGGTCATTTGGCATTCAGATCTACAGCACATAGGTCACTATCATTAAGTAAAACTAAAATTAGAACCACCAAACCAACATTTGAGATGCTGTGATGTGATTGGTCTGCTGGTTTAATGTTTCTCCACTTATTAGTTGTCAGTTGTCACTTTGTTAAAACATTCAAAAAGCCTGATTGCAACTCAGAATAATAATTATTCAGTACTTTTACTATTTAAGTTAATCAAAACTTTTTGAAAATGGACGCACACATGAATCAGTGCTTCCCACACATAGACTTTACTTGAGCGGGCCGCCCATGTATAATATCGGCCGCCCAAGTATATTTGGAGACACATTTTTGCTTTTATTATTTTTATCCTCTTATACTTTTATATCCGTGCAAGATAATGAAACCATCTGCGATCGATAAACGTCAGAACGGTTTACTCCCGCTGACATTCCCACGGGCGCTGCATTTTGCAAAGTCACTAGGTGGCGCTGTTGCGCGTTCTACAAGCTCGCGCAACAACGCTTCAGTCTGCTTCAAAGTGATTCTCAATCAATGAAAAGCACAGATTTATGCCAAGCGATTGCTAATGAGCTCAAGTTGATGCATTATTACAATGTCTACTTCATGGCCTTTATATAAAATATTTTAGACGATTGTAAGAATCTGAAGGATCAGCCTGCAATAGTACAGACATTTCAAAATAAGAGTCCCATGTATTTCGTCCTTGTTTATAATTAAAAGTCACAAGTTTTTTTCTTTTTCTTTTGGGCATTATTGGTATTTTGGTTACACGATAAATTGTATTTAATTTGATTTTAATTTAATTCATAGTAAATTATTGTAGTCTCCCCCACAGGAAGAAAAGACTAAGAACATTATTTGACACACATATTATTCATTATATAAATTTTACTAGTAAAATCTGTGTCCCATTCACTGAGAGAGACACTATATGACAGCAAGGAGAACATTGGTGAACCATTTAAATGCTGTAATTTTGCATAATTTACAATGCATAATAATGCATAATATTAGTATGTGATTAAATTTAATATGCTATGTAATTAAAATGAATTTCAATTGAATAAAAATACTGTTAAAAATCACACATTATTTGTTTGTCACATGTAGTAGACCATTTTTGTGCCGTGAGTAATAGGAGGATTTTTCGCCCGGCTACCACCGCAAGTATATTTCAAACCCGTGGGAAGCACTGTGAATACAGAGACGACTAGAGCAGGTCTGTTGAATATTTCTAAGAGCTTGGGTTCTGAACCAGCTTTTTGAAAGATTTTTTTCCATCATCTTGGACATCCTTTTTCATCATTGACCCGAGTGCTACCCCATCCTAGTGTGAACACTTCATTCTCATTGCCCAAAGACGCTTTAATAGGCGCTCATAAGCTATAATAGGATAGTGTTGAAACCTCTTGACTGAAAGAGACATTTATGTCTTGAATAAACATTTACTTCACCTGAAATATATTGTTAAGTGACATAGGAAAACAGCTAAAGCTTTTTAAATGCTTGTTTGAGCTAGGTCTGGAAAAATGTTGCAGTCATTTAATGTTCAGCACCTCATAATTTTGTAATTCGCACCACGGTCGCACCATTAGCCAGTTAGTGATGAAGCAACTAATAACAGAGCATAGTAATGTTGCTCAAGCATGACCGATGCGCTCTTGTAGAGAGCCAGTTGGCCAAACGGTCGACCAAACACCATAAAGCATCTGACCAATCATTACGTGCGTCGGGTCATAAACATCCAGAGCAGTTCTTGAGTAAAGCTAACAGGCATTGTTTTCTCTCTTCTGTTTTTACACGATTGAAAAGTGCAAGAAACGTCTTGTTTATCCTTCTCATTTCCATAAAACGCACCTGTGAAAGCTCTGACTGATGTTTACCGCAGAATGTGTCGGGACTTGTTGTGTAATTAATCTGTCTGTAATTAGTTTCTCTCTCTCTCTGTATCTCTCTTTTAGTGGTTATCTGGAATACAAGACATCTATGAACGCCATGTTGGCGAATAATCTTTTCCATGGAAGGTAAGCCTTTCTGCTGCGGTTGGAAAGATCGTCATCTATTTACTGAATCTTCAGCTTAAGGTCTTTTGTTGTTGTTGATTTTAAATGCATGTCATAAAAAGCCTTATTATGCTCTTATAAAGTGGCTATATTTTTTAGAGGAGCCCTTCAATAAGACTCCAGTATGGCCAAGTTTATGTGTGTCAGAATGGTTTTAAAATCATCCGTTGCTCTTTGTTTCTCAGATCCGTGACCTCCCGCTCAAGGTTAGTATCTGCAGTTTCAACCCTTAAATGCAATCAAACACACAAGCAAACAGTAAGAAAATCAGGTTTGCCATGTTTTACTCCACAGGAACAGGGTGAATGATAATGTCCCTCTGGTGCTGGGGGTCTTTTACACACATCATGTAGTCCAATACGAAAGAAAGCTGCTGACTCTGGAGGCGCGGAAGCAGAGGCGCAGCGGAAGAAGACGAGCAGGTGCGTTTGCACCATGTGTGTAGAAGGATTGGGATGGGATTAGATTTCTAAATAGTGTACCTGTCATTTCATGTACTGTTTGAGATCTGTGTAGTTTTCATCTGAGCTGGGAACACTAACAAAAGATCATGTGCACACATTAGATTAGGTGTCTTTAACTACTATGTACTTGTTGTGTACAGCATGCTTATTGTGTTGATGTTGTATTGCTAAACACTTGTGGATACGGGTAAGGTTAGTGGTATGGGTAGGTTTATGGGTGGGTTAAGGGAAGGTCAACAGTGTAATTATAGATGTCATTACAGGTATTAATTACAGCTGTAATTACATGCAGGTATTTTTAAAATATGAGTACAATGTAAAACCACACAATAAATGCATTGAATCAAATGATACATTTAAATGTTAGTAAAGATAAAGCAGGTCTGACATGTTTTAGGATGTCCAGTTTAAGAAGATATAATCCAGACTCAACATATTGTTTAATTTAATATACAAAGATGACAGGAGAATTAATTAATTTTTGTTTTTATTTTATTTTATTTATATATGTAATATAATATATACTTTTTTTTTTATTTTTTTTTTATGTTTCCACCACATCTCAAATCACCATTTATTCTGTGGTGGAAATTCATTTTATTTATTTTTTTTAGTTATTTGTGAAATTATATAGCTAGCAAAAATTTTCTAAATACATACAATTAAATTATATTTTCTAGCTTTTTCCATAATTGAACAAATTACAGCTAGATTGCAAAAAAAAAAGGTGATATTGACCTTATTTTCTTCACACATCACATGTCTCATATTTCATCCCAAGCTCTGACACTAATGTCTGCTTGGTACGAACATTACCTTTCGGTAAAATTTTACATTTTGGTCTTGTAGGAAATGATGGAAACTCATTGACAGTTTGAATAAAATTCACTCAACAAATATTGAAATAGTTTAAAGTTATTTCACTCTTTGTTTGGATTTTGGATTTTGGAAGATTTTCATAAAAGACATGTAAAAAGCAGTAAATGAAAATGCTGAAAATAAAAAAAAATTGTAACCTTGAAAAATAAATCAGATTTAGTTAACCGCATCAAGCATAACAAGCAAGTCTGTCTGTCTCCAGTCTGACTGATCAAAGTTTGGCCGAGATGCAGCCTCTGAACATATTTTGGGTTGACATCGTTAAGTTTGTTTAAAAGTTATGATGTCACAAAGATGAATATCAAAATTAATTTCAGTCATTTCTGCTCGGTCCAAAGATCATCAGAGCCAATTTTCATAAGAAATAGTGAAAGGAGTAGTGAAAATACTGTCCTTTTCTAAATGGTGGCTTCTGTAATGGGCGGAGTCTTAATGTTTGATGTTGAATGTGATGAGCATGTTGGGAGGAAACGGACTAAATCTAGAGCAAAGGGTTCAAAAGCCATTTGAAAAGTGAATGTTTGAACTGGTGGTGGCGCTATAGAGTTGTTCCTAGAGACCCCAAAGTTGGTCAGTTTATTATTCATTAGCGCCGCCACAAGTGTACCAGTTTTCGTCATTTTGCTTTGGACCGTTGATAGGACTGCCATTGACTCCCATTATAAAGATTACTACATTAGTGTCCACACCAACTCATTCTTCTGTGCATGTTCTGCAGATTTGTCGTCTGTTGCTTTAAATGTTCGAGCTCTTTAAAGCAGGATGGATTCTGATGGACTGTCATTGTTTTTATCATTCATCAGCTGGAAAAAGTGATTCCAATGAAATTGTGTCCTTTTCGATAGGTTCTTTAATATTTAGTATGATTTTTAGAACTACATCTTTATCGTTATAGTTATTGTCCTTGGTGTGAATGGGCCTTAAATCTTAAAATCCACAATAACACGACAAGCTCGTAACAGGACAAGCTTTAGCTGCAGTATTTGACCAGATGTCAGTGAAAACTAGTCCTTTCTGAATTGGGCTATTGATGATACAGGTGTAATATTTGAATTGAGCTCATTTGCAATATGTGATGTGTGTTTTTAGGCCTCAGACCCTCTCAGTCCCCTCACAGCAGTGAGGATGAGGACGGGCTCGAAGGAGAGACGGAGCTGAAATCATCTCGCACACATTCAGCCGGTGACGTCTACACAAACACTGCGCTGGAACAACACTCTCAACCCAGAGTCAATCTGCTCCACATTCTCCAGCAGGGATGGGACCTCAGGTCAGTGTGGCACACAGGATTATGGGTAATGAGTTGGCCCCGCACACTATCTAAACTTTTCGCTCATTTCGTAAAAAAAAAACTATTTTGTAATAAATTTAATAACAATATATATATATTGTTATTAAATTTATTACAAAATAGTTTGTTTTACAAAGAAATACTGTTTCAGTCTTTCTACCTCAAAATTCTATGTTTTAATTATTAATTATTTGTGAAATTAACTAGCAATTTCTGAGTAAAAGATGATTCAGAGTAAATCCTACAATGTTTTTTCAGTGTGCAGAGAGATAAATGTTGTGGATTTCTGTAGAAAGCATTTGAGTTTGATAAAATCAGCAGCCGTACTGTACCATCTTGCCCTCTTGTCTGCATATCTGCAAACTGTTTTTGACTGTTGCTACTTTTCGCAGTGCTTTTCTTAAGAACTTTAATCTTCTTTAATCTGCTGGGATAGTTGTCTTGTAGGTAACCATATCTGTGTAAAAATTTAATGGAAAAAGACATGACGTAATCATTCAAATATCAGACATTTCTGAAGAGTGAAACTCTGCTGTCTCTCACTGCAATGAAATGAGGAAGTACATAATCAAATGAATAAACATCAAACCATTTTAGCATTGTTCAAAACACATCATTTATTAATTTATTGAAAAATCAATTAACAGTACATCAAGTTTAATTTTCATCAGCAAAAGTTTGCCTGATGTTCTATATGATGTTATACAACACAGCACTGCAAAAAAATGTTCTTCCACATTTTTTTTCTTTTTCTTTATTTCCGGCACAAATATCTAAACATTACTTAAATTAAGATACATTTTATTTGAGAAACAAAATACAAAATGACAAGAAAGTAAGTCTTGTTTTCTAAGTGTTTGCTAAAAACAAGAATAAATATCTCTCAATGTGGTCAGAAAAATAATCTTGTTTTCCTTTTGAATCAAGTTTATTTTACACCACTGGCAGATTTTATTAAGATTAAACAGACTTAATTTTGATAATTTTTTTGAAATCAAGACTTAATATCTTCAGTCATTGTTCTTCTCCAGTAAATGTATCTTGATTTAATAATGCTTAGATATTTGTGTTGGAAAACAAGACAAAAATAGAGGAAGAAAATATTATAAATTATATATATTTATATATTACGGAAGAGGATTAGGACCAAGCAATAATAAAAAAAAATAAAACCATCTTGAGATTAAAGTTGTTAAATTTTGAGAAAAAACTTGTTAAATTTAGAGAAAAAAATCGTTACATTTCAAGAAAAAAGTGGAGATAAAATGTTGAGAATAAAGTCATTAAATTACGAGAAAAAAGTCATTAGATTATGAGAACAAATTCGTTAAATTATGAGAAAAAAAGTCGTTAAATTTTGAGAAAAAAGTCGAGATAAAATGTTGAGAATAAAGTCATTAAATTACGAGAAAAAAGTTGTTAAATTATGAGAATTTAACGACATTTTGCTCATAATTTAACAAATTTGTTCTCGTAATTTAACAAGTGTATTCTCAACATTTTATTTCGACTTTTTTCTCGAAATTTAAAAACATTTTTCTCATAATTTAATGAATTTGTTCTCGTAATTTAACAACTTTTTTCTTGTAATTTAATGACTTTATTCTCAACATTTTATTTTGACTTTTTTCTCGAAATTTAACAAAATTTTTCTCATAATTTAATGAATTTGTTCTCGTAATTTAATGACTTTATTCTCAACATTTTATCTCGACTTTTTTCTCGTAATTTAACAACTTTAATCTCGAGATGGTTTTATTTTTTTATTATTGCTTGGCCCTAATCCTCTTCCGTATTATATATATATATACATGGAGAATATTTATAAAAACAATCATCAGTGTTGGCATTGTTGATTAGCAAGCAACCAATTACTTAACTTATATTTAAATGAATAAAAGGACGTATTTCCTATTATTCATTTCAAGATCTGAAGTAAATGATCCATTATCACTTTCATTATGGCTATTAAAGTGAAGCACAATGATTTTCAAACTCAAAATAAACTATTTTAATAATATTCAAAACCCAAATACCTGAACTGTCAGCTGTGGTGTAGAAACCAGTCCAAAAATACAAGCGCCTGTTGCTCATCGTGTAAATCTCTGATTAAAGGGATAAGTTAACTCAAATATGCCCGTTCTGTCTTCATTTACTCTCCCTCGTGTCATTCCAGACTTTCTTTCAACTGTGGGACATAAAAGAAGAAGAATGTTGTTAACCAAACAATTTTGGTGACTATTGCATGGAGAAAAACAAAACAAAATATCAAAATATTCTCAAAATATCTTTTATGTTCCACATGAAGGTGACAACATTTTCTTTTTTGGTGAACTATTCCTTTCAGATGGAAAAAATGGTACCTTTTATTACGTCTGGTTAGGATGCTCTGTTCTGGTTCCCGATTCATTTCAGTTACAGGATTCACGAGTCAGTCAGTAAGTCATTTTGACTTTTCAATGAAGAGAACTGACTCATAAGAGTCACACTCTGGTTGTGCTTTGTTTGTTGCATGACAACAACAAGGACGACACAATTAACACATGCATTGTCTATTCATTATAATTGTATTATGTTGTGCCGTTCATTCCACCTCATGGCATTCAGTTGCACCTGAGATAACAGGTAATTTCTCTCGCCGTGGCGCTGCAGCTTCAGTGCTCGTGCAGGAGAGTTTTGTTCCAGTATATTTGAAGAGATGGAATCGCGTCTCCGTTCTCGACCCCAGACACACACACACGTTTGCATCTGCTTAAAGCGAGTCTGAAGCTCTGGCCGCGCCGTGGTGTCCTTTTCATCCAGCGCTACTTTCACCGACTCCTCACAGTCTAATTCACACAGGAAGTGGATTCCTCCTGCGCTGGCCAATCCGGCACGTCAACCCTGACCTCGGTGTAGAACGGCTCGCTCTTATTGGCCGCCTAATTGCTGGAGTCAGACTGTCTTTCCTTTGTTTAACATTTTGCAGGAGTCCTGGAAGCAGTTGAAACATATTCCCTCCCCCTTCACGTTATGCAATAGCCCTACAAAAATATTTAGACCTGCTCTTTTCATACGCTGACATTAATGAATATTACATACTCCTGTCCAAAGTGCAATAAAGATTCCAGTTTCCTCTCGACTCGCAGTCCAAGAGCCTGAATTGTAATTTGAGCAAGGAATTATAATGACATGTCTGAGTTTGTAGAAATTCCTTTGCGCCTGCCAGGGCCGAGACGGGACCGGGGCCGTTACAGTACAGTATATCATTGTTTACGTGTGGCGGCTTTTTCCGAAACATTTCGTCGCACTTTCCTTGCTTATCTTCTCGTCATTTGGAGCATGTAAATAGTTCACGGTTGTTGGAGCAGTGTGGAGGGCATTTCTTGCCTCAGATCTGCTTATGTTGTTGTGTGTGCAGTAACAGTGCTGAGGTGCACACGTGCGTCATCCGTTCGCCAAAACAACCTGCTGTGAGTACACAGGCGCAATTTATGTGTGTGTGTGTGTCATGGTGCCATCTTTTACTAGGGTTGTGTACCATTCAGAGTTGTATTGAGAAGGCCATTGAATTCAAATCGAGTTTGAATTGAGGTAGTAAACAAGATGATGATATGTAATTTCAATTTTAAGATCAGGAAGTAGACTTAGTAGAAATGGTGATGCGCCAAAATTAAAATTATTGGCTGAAATTCTGGGCTGAAAGTCGAAAATGTTGCTTTTTAGATATTTCACCAACTTACAATAACATACAAGCTTTAACAATGTTGTTTAACCCTATAAGACTACTATATCATATTTGATACACATTTCTAAGGTCTCTAAATGATCAAGATGATCTGATAAACCTGTTCTTCTGTCGTCTGATCGATAGTTTAGACTTTTTTCATCAAGTAAAATATCTTTTAGTATAATTGTACAAACGTCCTCCTTCAGCTCGTGTCTTTCTGCTGTGAAATCTGCACTGATTTTATCAAGTAAACATAAGAATATCTTTGATATTTTAAGTAATATTTCAGCTGGACTGAAGCATTTGTTCATATCTCAGTCATCATTGTATTGCATTGCATTATATGTTTTAAAACTACAGAGATTTGATCAGAAAACATCTAAATATCATCTTACTAAGACATATTATTGGCAGATATTGATATTTATATGCATTTCATGTAGATCTCACTGATTTACATGCATCAGAATTTCATCTTACTTTCTGTTCATATTAATATCAGCATCTGCACCAAATTGCATATTTTTTCTCAGTTTGATCCTCTGAATATAACTGAGCTGTTTTTTCCTCCATATTCTCACTATATCAGACTATATGAGCCATAAAAGCCTGATGCATCAAATATGATACTGAACAAAAACCACATGTGCATTTTTTTTTTTAAATACATTTTGTCTAAAGGTTCGATAAACTATTTAATTTTACTATTATTTCATATGTCATGCTTTACAGGGTTAAATATATTGACAGCCTCATAGAAGAATCAGCATGTGACAGTGTTGATCAGTGTAATATGTAAAACTGGTTCAAACAGAACTGATCTTTGTTGATACATAGTGATTTTTATAGTATGATTATATACATATTATGATTGCATAACATCACACTCTCACTGTCTTCATAAAGCATGAGTATTGGTGTTTTATTGTGTACGATGTAAAATGGTGTTTTACTGCATTTTCAGCCACACAAATCATTGGTGCAAGACAAAGAATTTAATCCCTACAAATGCATTTTTGTGTGTGTTTTAGTAATGTATATTTTTTCATTATTTATGACTGACCCATAACATGTTGCCATGAACAGTGGGCTGTCTCCAACAACAATAGATAATAATAATCAATACTTTTTTTGAATTTGTATTCTATTTATATGTGTTTCATTATACGTAATAAATGTGACTCATTTTATGGACCATGATGAATGAACAGTTAATTTCCCAGAATGCTCTCATTTACCTAAAAGTGGAGCCAAACAACAGGTTTACAAGATGGAGACCTTAAATCTGAAGTGTGTAATTTCAAAATGGCAAACAATAATGAAATGTTTTCTAAAACATTCCCTTCATCTGCCGTATGTCGACCAGATCACAGAATCACAGTGTTTTATTCTCAGAGGAAACAAGCTACAAATGGTTTAATTATAGTTTCCTTTGCATATTGAACCGGAATAAACACAAATATTTTTTCTTGGCTTCTAAGTTAGTTTCTTCTGCTCTTTTTATGCTCTCTTGTGCCTCCTCCTGCAGTAAAGTTCAAGCCCGTATGGCCTTCTCCTCTTACCTGCACCGTGTGCAGCTGCGCCTGCTGTCCGAGAGCAGAGCCATCAGAAGCCCCGCCTGGACACAGAAGGAGCACGATCAGATGGTACACCATGTCTTGATTTATTGAAATATCTGTTTCACATACAGAAACTGACAAATATAAGTCTTTGACAATTGTAGGATTGTCCAAAAAATGAACATTCTGTCATCATTTAATGTTGCGGGTCGATTTGATTGATTTTCGAGTTGTCTGAAATGCTTTTAACCTATGATGACTTTTTCTCATTTAGAGTAATGGACATGCATGCAGATTTTCAACACTGATTTGTTTTGGAATGTGCATTTATTTATTTATAGTTTATTATAATGTTTGAGAAGTAAAGATTTACTGTTTTTACCTCAGAGTGATTTTTGGTGAATTATATTTAATCCAATTAAAATTGCAATGCAATGCCAAACCAATCCAATAACATTAACACCAGCCTAATGGTGCAGAGCTAATTAAGCAATCATGCTTTAGTTATTTATTTATTTATTTATTTAACATGTATGTGTGCGTTAAAAGAACCATTCCGGCAATGAGAACGATGCTGAGTCACATGACGATAAAGATGTGTTCTGGCGTGTGGCGTGTTTATTGAACCAATCAGATAAGAGTAAATCGAGATTCAGCGAGAGCCTCGTTTGATTGGCTACATGAAGAAGGAGGACCCGCCTTCCTCTTCACGCTTGCAAAACTTAATGAGTGAGAGAATTGTGCCAAAACTGTCAGTGCAGGTAAAAGAAAGACAGAACTGTACAAATCAGGCTATTTCGGGAACTTTTATGTCCTATGTACTTACACAACCAGTCATTTAGGCATTTGCAACAGTTTATTTTTGTACACAAAGGTTGGTTTTACACAGTCAATCAGTTTTGCAGTTCCTGACTGTTGTTTTCGCTTGCAAATCAATGTCTAAAGGCTTGCAATGCTTTTAGCTGTATTTTGGTGAAAAAAAAAAAAAAAGTGTAAGCGTGGAAAAATGTAATTCAGAAGAATACAGATCATATTTATTTTGTGTCAGCATGAAGCTGCAGTTTCACAATACTTTAATTACACTTACAAAAAACAGTAAAATCCTGCAAATCTTTTTTTCTTATATGTGAAAGACAATTTACACCTTTACAAAGCTTCTCCTGCGCATACAAATTAAATTTACGCTCACAATCTTACCCTGCACATGCAAATACTTTAGACATCATTTTACCTTCATAGCTACAGCTTTAAAAATACACCTGTAAACAAGATTTGAGAGTTGGTCGATATACGTCAATCAACAATTAAAAAACAATGCAATCACAATCGCCCTATGAAAGCTTCTGGTTCAGGTAATGGGGAACCATCAACCTGCACATTTACCAGCCCATATCTCTACCAACTAATCCATCACAACCTCATGATGCAGGTTTGCTTTACAGTAGCAGCACACAATTGTATATGAAACCAAATACCTAAATTACAGCTTTTTCATCTGTAGAAAACATGATTCATTTGAGATCAAATTGAGACATTTGGTCCTGTTCACTGACATGTTCATTGTGGAAAAATGTAACTTAATATGTGCATGTATTAATGTGTTTGTGCTGAAGTGTCAGGTGGTGTTGACTGTGTGTGATTCTGCAGGAGCTGGTGGTTCGCTTTCTTCAGAGAGCCAGCAGTAACCTGCATCAGGACATGTGTATGGAGGCGCCCAGCCCTCAGCTCGGCCTGCGGACCGTCAGCGCATCCTCTCCCATCAGCTGGGCAACTTCATACATCTCTATAATGAGGTTTGTGCGTCAGCTGCCCAACAATACACTGAAGCTATAAAGTAACAGTTTAAAATGAGAAAACGTATGAGAACTATGTGTCTGTGTTTAGAATGAACTAATCATCATGCCTGCCTTCACCTGAAGTGACTCTGGTTAAAGGGATAGTTCACCCAAAAATGAAAATTACCCCATGATTTAGATAAGACACAGCGTGAGCTCCGGTGAGAATATGCTAGTCTCGCGAGAACCGAGGTGTGTACAGCAAAGGAAATCCACGTGAATTGTTTGAGCTATACTCTACATTTTATTAGAATTAAAATGCTGATTTCTTGTGAATATCCGGGTTGCTTCAACAAAGCTAAAGTCTTGAGATTATGGGCCCTATTTTAACGATCTAAACGCAAAGTGTAAAGCGCACGGCGCAGGTGCACTCAGGGCGTGTCCAAATCCACTTTTGCTATTTTAACGACGGAAAAACGGTCCGTGCGCCGGGGCGCATTTTTGAAATGGGTTGTCCCTATTCTCTTAATGAGTAATGGGCGTAACGTTCAATAAACCAATCAGAGTGTCATCTCCCATTCCCTTTAAGATGCGCTTGCGCCATGGCGGATTGCTATTTACATGGCGGAATTTGTTGGCGGAAAAGCTGAACGCTTTTCAAGCGAAGAAACCGATCTGCTCATGCGCGAAGTTAAAGTCAGTTAATATATATATATGTGTGTGTATTGGCACGATTGTTCAATTAATTAGCCAATTTCGTTCATCATTATAAGTAGTAATAGGCTGAATTGAAAATAGGTAGCCTAATTCTAATACACGCAATGACTATTCATCATTACATTTTTATATTTATGTAGCCTACACAATAATATTCTTTTACACTGTAATCCTTTTGTTTTTAATATTTGGCATGTTTGTGTGATGCGCATCCCTGTGTGTAATAAGCAAAGTCAACGCTCACTGTGGACCCGCCCAGAGGCGCAGTTTCTACCAAAGCGCTCTAACAAAAAAATATTGCGCCATTGACTTTAGACTTTAGACCAGGTTTGATTTGGTCTATGGCGCAGTCTATTTTCAGCTCCTTAAAATAGCAATGCACCTGAACACACCTCTTTTTTAGACCAACACGCCCATGGGCGCACTAACTGGCGCAAATGCATTTACTAATTTAAGGATGTGGCGCTGAACGGGAAAACGCGAACGGCGCCGGACGCAAACTAGCAAACACACTTGCGCAGCGCCTTGCGTCGCATTGCGCCGGGTGTATTATAGGCCCTATGTGTGCCGACATAAAAGGGAGATGCACCATTTCATAAAGTAAAGGATCCTGAACGATTGAAGCTATGGCTGCTCGCTATTCGCTGGGATGTAAATACACCCGTATAAAAATTATATAAACACGTGTCAACATTTCTGCTCCGAGGATTGCAAGGCAGAGAAGAATGAAAGTACCTGACGACAGTACATGACGCCTACGCCTGCGCTGTTGTTTCAGCCAAATGAGGTGTATATTCAACAAATACTGTAATATGATTGCTTTATGAAGTTTTTAAGTAATCACTTATATAACTATAAAAATGTTTTTAAATTATTATTTTAATCTCTACATGCAATTTAACATTTAAAACTAGCACAACTCTGTATTCCACCAACCTAACTGTAAAACAAATGCAGCTCGCCCACACCTATAACAACATAATATTTACACACATACACAAAAATACTTACTCCACAGACTGTGTACCACCAGGTCCTTCAGGCCTTGGTCAACGCCTCCAGTTTATACGAGGGAAGGAGAATACTACATCAAGTACAGTTTGGCTCAACAAAGGCAGAAAGCCTTCATATTGTGTCACACCGCGGTGCTCAGTCCTCTCACCTCTCGTGAACGTGCGTATGACAGTTAGCAGAAGCTAGAGATTACACTTTATGAAGTTTTAAATTTGGATATTTTTCTTACACAAATGCATTTCTTCGCTTCAGAAGGCGTTTATTAAACCCCCGGAGCTGTGTGGGCTTCTTTTATAATGGATGGGTGCAGTTTTTTGGACTTTAAATTTTGGGCCACCATCCACTCCCATTATAAAGCATGGATTACCCTGGACATTATTTAATATGACTCCGAATGTGTTCATCTGAAAGAAGAATGTCATATACACCTAGGATGGCTTGAGGTTGAGTAAATCAATTTTGGGTGAACTATCCCTTTAACTCAAAATATATCTCAGCTGTTCTTGTATAATTTTTCTTGGTTGCATGCTACTACAAGAGCCATGAGCAAAAGAACATTTTTCTCTCTGAAATGTCACTGGTTTTCAGTAGCATTGCATACTAGGTTGTAATATTACATTAAAGGTGCAAACGGTCTGATATGATTTGTTATTGTTTCATTTTTTTTTTTACAGCTGTTTTAACAGGGGTGTGGAGACTTTTTTATGACTTTTTAACATGATCTTAAAATGGAGAGTTTAAATCAGAGGGCCAAAAACAGAATAGAAAATGACCAGTTCCATTTCTAAATTATGACTTTTTTTTTTTTTTTTGGTGAAACAAAATGGTACTAACATTATAAGTGGACCTCAGGCAACTGTATAAAATAACACAAATGCAATGCACGACCTCTTTGTTTAATAACCCTCAGGAAACCAAGCAAATGGTGGAGAGTTTGGACAAGATTCCAGATGAAGATCGCTGCATCAACTCCAGTGTTTTCCAGGAGTTTATTCTGGAGGCAAGGTTGGTGAACGCTTCTACAGCACAGTCCTTTACTAGCACCAATGAGGAGAATGAGATTCACACTGACTGTAGCTTCAGCCAGTGATTTTTCAGTGGCCATTTTTGCCTTTTCTTCCAGTGAAAGTGACTTGGAGGAAGTCCTTACATTCTACACTCAGAAGAATAAGTCTGCCAGTGTGTTTCTGGGCACAAAGTGTCACAGCAGCAGAGTCAAGAGGAACGGCGATGAGAGTGAGCGACATTTCCTCATGTTTTACACGGCACATGCCATCTCATCAGCCACGCGTGAAGTATGACACAATACATGTTTCGTTAACAGGCGGTGGTCTTAAAGGGATAGATCACCCAAAAATGAAATTGTCATCATTTACTCACCCTCATGTCGACTTTGGTTAGTCTTTGAAACACAATTTAAGATATTTTTATGGCCTTTTCGGGTCTTCTAAGTTACCTGGACTTTCAATGGAGAGACAGAAACCTCTCAGATTCTGCCATATTTGGCATAGCTGTGTCCTACACCACTTTCCAGGTGTGTGAAAGATGTTTATTTAGGATGTAATAATTACCTGCTAATAACACGCGCATTTACTGTCTTTTTCATGAAGCAGCTGCATGTCTCAACATGGGCGCCTCTGCATGTTTAGAGGACACAGATGCAATCAGCAAGACCCAAATAACAGACAGTACCACAACTCTAACAGGAGACCAGGGCCGAGATAATGCAACCCAAAGCACGGAGAACTGTAGCGGTAACAAAAGCAAATGCAACTCAATGCAAAATGGACACATCAGAAGCAAAAGGCAAAGTGGAGACGGCACCGTTATTGAAGTGCCGCCCAATGCTTCGACTGCCACCGAGACTGAATCAAGAGTGTCACGAGATGAGACGAGCAAAACTCACACGTCTGTCGTCAGAAACAGGAAAGCTGTTGTCAAAAACGACGTTCGCTCCAGCTTTAGACTGTGAACAGATTGTCTTACAGCACTGCCTCCCACCGCCAGCACCAGAACCGCCACCTTACGTCCAGCCGCCACCGCATCCACTGGCCAACACCTCCTCCACCATCACGCCGCCGTCTCCGTGCGCCACGTGGGCCTCTGCACGCAACCAGTCTACTGGACCAACGATCGCCCAAGAAACGCCTCGACAGATCCATCCTGCCTGTGCAAACACCTTCATGCCTAAAGCCGTGCAGGTTTCCAGCCAGAGATCGTCACGCCCGTGCTCTGCAGGACACGGTAATTTGTTAAAGATTGTTAATTATTATTCTGAAGCAGTCCTGTTTTCCAAATCAGCTTTATGTTTGTTGGTTTGATTTACAGTCTGTTCCACAGTGAGTCAGAAGTCCAGTCTGAGTAAGTCCAGGCCTGGTTCTGCTGGCGTGCTGAAAGAGAAGGACTCGCTGTCGGCCCAGGCTCAGTCCAACCAGCAGGCCATCGTATCTGCTCTGCGCAAACTAGTGGAGAAGCAGGCGGCTCGCCAGTACAGCACGTCCAGTCACATCAGCCTCCTCACACAACATGTGAGTTATGATTGACACAAGCTCCGTGTCGAACTTCATTTGGAGTGTCTGTGCTGTAAATTGATATGTCTATTTTAGTTTGGGGTCTGTAGGAAAAAAAAAAAAAAATTGGCAAGGGTGCATTAAATTGATCAAAAGTGACAGTAAAGAAATATATAATGTTACAAAATACTCTATTTTAAATAAATGCTGTTCTTTTGAACTTTCTATTCATCAAAAAAAATCCTGAAAAATAAAATGTATCATGATTTCCACAAAAATATGAAGCAGCACAACTGTTTTCAACATTGATAATAATCATAAATGTTTCTTGAGCAGCAAATCATCATATTAGAATGATTTCTGAGGGATCATGTGACACTGAAGACTGGAGTAATGATGCTGAAAATTCAGCTTTGATCACAGGAATAAATTACACTTTACTATATATTCACATAGAAAACAGTTATTTTGAAATGTACTAATATTTCACAACATTATTATTTTTACTGTATATTTGATCAAATAATGCAGTCTTATGCTGCGTTCACACCGAACTTGATGCCCCAGACGCGTCTAGTTGGACGTAATGTTGTCAAAAGTACCGGTACTTCGGTACCAAGTCGGTACTGAAATTTTGAAAATGTGACGATACCAGCATTTCTGTAGTACCGGTAGTACCGAGAATCCGGGTATATTCGGTACCCACTGATAGGGCTGTGCTAGTATTTACTTGAATATGACACGAGTGAAGCACAAAGCTTTGTTTACAGAAGAAATAATAGGTTAGCAATTAAATGTGACATCGCAGCCATGGAAACATTTTGGTTAATGCCGAATAAGAGAGGTGCGTGAGTCCATACGTTTAAGCTTCGTATTCTGTTTTCCGAATCGCAATCTGGTCACCTGATTAGCAGAGAATTTAACAATATTCCATTAGTTATTCCACTGAACATGGAATCTCTGTTTCTTTTCCCAAATCTTCACTCACGCAGGGGATTATACCGTCTTTCGTTCGCATTTAGGCCTATTATAGGCTATTCGCATTATTTACTGTGGTAAAGTAGAAAAAACACCGTAGGACAGAAACCTTTTTGCTTGCACGTCAGTTTCTATTTAACAGAGTTTGTGCTTGTTATTAGACTTTATAAGGCGCGTCAAGTTTATTTGTATAGCGCGTTTCACACACGCCGGTGATTTTTACTTTCGTTTTCTCTGGCAGCGCTAAATCAAACAGCCTGAATGTCTTGCCCCTGCGGAGGATAAAACTCGCTCTTCAGACCTTTTACAACAAGTGTCAGTTGTTTGTAACATCAGGAGATAACCAAGATATTATTAAAGAGAAAAGGTCTCTTTCCTGCTCGTGTCCCACATCCCTCTCAAATCGCAAAGCGGCTATATCAAAGTAATGACGGGACTTTGGCTATATGACGTGTCTTTGTGTGGAAATAAAAAACGAATGCTTTTTGAAATAATATTTAACTTTCTTATTATTTAGGTTACCATTATTTACCGATATTTATTTCATAGTTTTACAGGCTAGTGTGTTGTTTCTCTGACGGAATAGCTAAAATAAACACGCACGTCTGTTACCTCTGTTGAAAAAACCAGCATATGCTGGTAAGGTAGGTTTTGAAGCTGGTATGCTGGTTTGAGCTGGTTTATGCTGGTCCAGGACCAGCTTAGGACCAGCATTTGACCAGCATACAGCTTCAAAACCTACCTTACCAGCATATGCTGGTTTTTTCAACAGTACACAATGGATGTTTGAGCATTTAATTATTTATTTATTTTTTTTATATTTCAAAATTTATTTCCTTGAGGTAGCCTATATATACACACACAAACACACACACTCCAAATCATATTTAATGTTTTTAAAATAGGCTATATAAAATAGTAAAATAGTTCCAATAGATTTTACTGTGGTACCGAAATTGGTACCGAGAACCGTAAAATTTTCATGGTATCGGTACCGACTACTGGAATTTTGGTACCGTGACAACACTAGTTGGACGCTTGAACATTTTGAAGTCAGACGCGCGTAAAATTCGCTCAATTCGCGCGTCTAAACAAAGTGTGTTCAGACGGGAATTCGCGTCATGGGAGGGGCTTTCATCTCTTTCAACACAGATCCTCTGAATAAACACATAATCTCGTCAGTTGGAAACCTGTAGCGGCAATTTAACTCGGTTATGCCGGCCGACTTTTGCTAGCTAGAAGGTGGGCTAGTATCAACGGCTAAAATCATGCAAAAATTTTACAACTAACCAGATTGTCCGATTTCTTCGCTTATTCTCTTCCAGGCAAGGTCCTTTTTATTCCTGTCTCGATAAAAATATAATGACACATCATAGAGCTCATGGTGGCCACACACAGCGACATCTTTGTTCTGGTCTCCACCGCTGATCACATCATAAACACGTTACTACTATCAAAGCAGAGTCCCTGATTGGTTAACGCGCCGCGAATTTACGCCAAAGTTCAGATTTTTCAACTCGGGCGTTTGGGCGTCAGACGCGTGAACGCTCAATTCGCGCCGCGCTAGACGTTTGATTCGCGCTGCAGGACACCTAGGCGCGCATTTACATTGACTTAACATGTAAATCAGACGCCCCAGACGCGTTCAGTGTGAACGCAGCATTAGTAAGCAGAAGAGACTTGTTTTAAAAACATCTTACATTTCACTAAACTTTTGGACAGTAGTATTTAGGGATTCTCTCAGGTTCCTCTAAAATTTTTGGTTAAAGATAGAATCAGAATTCAGAAACGATTGTTATTAGCGACACCGGTGGCCATTAAGTGAACTGCAGCAGCAACTTACTGCTCGCACACGTGACGCACAAGAGACTGAATGTGATTCAGTGCCCTGATATACTCAAGACCAAGTTCTTTTTCGTTCTTCACATAGAAGTAAAACGTTGGAAACACCTTTGCAGCGATAAATGTTAGCGACCATCCCAGCGCCGTCTATGCTGCTGAGAGCGACGTTTACATGAATATGCAAATATGTGCTGCGCACTTTCCTCTCAATAACAAAACACAACAAAAATAAGAGAGGTGAGAAAACAGCAGTTCAGAAAGCATCTGATCATAGCACAGACTCTGGACTGTGTTTTCTTCCTGTTTATGTTTGTCTTTTGTTTTGTTTTGAGTTTAAATAAAAGCCCCTTGTTTTCTCTGCTCTCTTCCCCACATCCTGACATGTGGTTGCGGAATAAATGCAACCTCTGTGTAACAATAAAAGCTTGTGTTTTAATAGAAAAATTGACATGAACATAATTTAGAATTATGGGGATTACTGTTAGGAAGTGCAACTGCTTTAGCTTTGGAGAGAAATTTTTGATTTACTCTCTGCTAGAGATGCACCGATGTATCGCCAACAATCGGTATCGGACGATAAAGCTATTATTATCACTATTGGCCATCGGCTGATTGTTTAAAAACTACCGGCTCGATTATATCCTGTCAATCTAAAGGGTGTGGAAAGATGTGTTCAGACTGCAAGTCATACATACTGTGTGAAGAAAATCACTCTTGTGATGAATTTTAATGCATTAACAGTTTAAAAATAGTGACGTTAAAGCAGGCTCTTTTTGACCCTATGAATCACCCATAGTTCAAGCCAGGGTTGCCAGGTCTGCGTTTTTTTTCCTACATCAAATATTATTTGTAGCGCATCCCATCCAATAATTGCAAAAATCTTTGTGCTTTATTACTTCTGATAAGAATAAAAGTTTCAGTTTTCAAAATCTGTCCATTTTATCATGAAATTCAAACAAAAGATGGCGTTTTGACGCTCTTAAAGGTGATACAGAGGATCTTTTCGTCGACTGAGAATCCAAAGACTGTTACTGAGTTTTTTAAATGAGCGCATGCGTAAGAACAACCCCCCTCCTTCACAGCTCATTTCGAGGGAACACCTCCCAAAACTCGTGCACGAGTATTGGAACACGAGTGTTTACCACCGGCATTCGCTCTATCGTGTTAGTGGATTCGTTATGACGGACTCACCGCAGGTAACTCATAATCTGCAGTTGTTACTCCTGTCTCCTGACAAAAACATTGCATGCAGCGCCTGTGGAGTGTGGAAAGTTACTGGAGCGCGCAGCCGCGCACGTCTCGCACCAGTGTTAATTTCGTTGATGAATAATTTGTGTCATAATTTTCGTCAACGACATTTTTTCACGGACAAAAACGAGACGATGACTTAATAAAAATGCGTTTTGAAAGACTAAAACTATAACTAAATTCTACTCTAATTTTCGTCAATGGATAAAAACGAGACGAAAATTAAAGAGAGGGACGATTTGGGAAGATATCCAGTCAGGTCTGCTGTGTGGAAGATGCGCACATTTGAAGTGTAATGTGCTGTTCTAACCACGGGAAAAGTGGCGCTGTTGTGCCCTCTACAGGCTTACGAAGCAGCACATCTGACTGCTGCGCAATTAATGAATGCCGCACGTTTATGCCAAGCGATTGCTTATAAGCTAATGTTGATGAATTATGACAGTGTTTACTACACAATGTTTATATGGTAATATGTTTTAGACGGTTGTAAGAATGCATATTTTATCTCCCTCATCTGAACTTAAAGAAGCAGACTGCTACAGTGCAGACCGCAGACATTTCAGAATAAGAGTCACAGTGTATTTCAGTATGGTTTATAATTATTATTTTTTCCTGGTCATTATTGTCATTTTGTTCACACAATAAACTGTATTTAATTTAATTTCTATTTAATTCACAGTAAACTACTGTATCTTCTGTCACAGGAAGGAAAGACTAAGAACATTATTTGACACATTATTCAATATATTTTACAGGTATAAGGGTTATTATAGTTAACTAAACTAAAACCATAAAAAAATCTTCATTACTTGAAATAAACGTTAACTAAAATAAAAAAAAAAAAATAGCCTATATATAAAAATGTAAACTTATTTTCTTTCATCTAGTTTCCAAGCTTTGGCTTAACCTCTTGTACTACACTAACAAAAATAAAAATAATAGCAAAACAACAACAACAACAACAAAAAAACTATATAGACATTTAAAAGCAAAAGCTAAAAAAGCATAAACACCAAAAATTACTAAAACTTTTAACTAAACTTGCTATGGCGAAAAGTACAGTACAGTTGGTTTTCTTAAGTGAACATAAACAGTTTGGAGAATTTCAGATGTATATCAGTGTATTGTTAGAGAAATGCTTACTTAATGCATTACAATTTAACTAAATTAGATTTTAGTTGACAATCTACTGTTGATTTAGTCGACTAAAATCTTATGATATTTAGTCGACTAAAACTAAAACAATTTCCGATGACTAAAATATGACTAAAACTAAATGGCATTTTAGTCAAAAGACTATGACTAAAACTAAATCAAAATTTGCTGTCAAAATTAACACTGTCTCGCACCAGGAACGTCACGGCAGTGATTGACAAGCCAGAGGGCCAATCTTGGCTGATGTTTTTAAGGCCCTACCTCGTTGCACAGATGATGTATATTAATATTATTCCTTTCAGTGCACCTAATAAATAGTCTTTTATCAGTTAGTAAAGACAGTTTCAAGTAATATTGCAAAAATGTATAAAACAAAACATCCTCTTTAGCACCTTTAAATGCGACGTGTCAGATCACTGTAATGCCTCAGTTCAGACGGCAGCGCGGAGCACGAGTCTTTTCTTCCTCTTCAATACAAGTTATATCTCGAAAAACATGAATGAACATCAAAGGTATGTTGAAAGATATAGTACAACTTACTGGAATGTATCATGTCTCAATCACTTTATTTTTGTTTCAACCGTGGAAAGACGTCAATAAAACAGCTTGTGAATGTGAACAATAGCCTATGTCACATCATGTCACATTTACCTCAGCTATGTTTTCCAATATTCACAGTTCCTTAACTCTCTCTCTCTCTCTCTCTCTCTCTCTCTCTCTCTCTATATATATATATATATATATATATATATATATATAAACTAGAAAGGAGCTTATTTACTGTTAATTATATGTTTGTGTAAATTTGCCATGAAGACAACTAGTGCTTATGAAAACCTGAATTGATACTAATTTTTATACAAAAATTTCAGTTTTTATTTGAGTGTATCATTATATCTGATATAAAATATCTGATATTAGATCTGATATAAACAGCAGCTGAATATAATACCTCTGTTGTTAATTGTAACCTCTAATATCGTAGTGTACGAAATGAGAGTGTTCTCTGTATAGTTTGCAACTTTATTTGGGAGAGATTTTTTTTTTTCCTTAAAAAAACCCAAACTATCGGTATCAGCATCGGCTGATATCATTGTGAATAATCGGCTATCGTATCGGCAGAGAAATTTAGCATCGGTGCATCTCTACTCTCTACATAATGTTAGAGTGTGTGTTAATTTATATGATATTATTTAAAGCAGCAAACTAGATGAGTGAAATAAAGCATCCGACATTCTCTTGATTTGTGCTTACAGGTGAAAGAGCAATAATTCTGATGAAATGTATTGAAATGAAATGAAATTTCTCAAATGACAGCAATCATGCTGAGTAATCAAGATTACTTTCCAGCAAAATAATTTGATTATTAGTTTAACCATTATACTCCATGAGTAAAATATGACTACGTTTTCGTTGACTAAATCTAGTCCAGATTCCCAGATTTTATGTCTGGTTTCACAGACTGGGCTTAGATTAAGCCAGGATTTAGTTCAATTACCCAACTGAAACTTGACTAACCCATTTGTGCCCAAATTTTTCTGAATGGTTTCATGCATATAGTCCTGTTAATAGTGTCCTATTGAACATGTTCTGCATTTATTTTCCCCAGGTTTTTGTTTTTTTTTCTTAAAAAACGTGTTTGAATGTGCGGCAACTATAGTTGCCGGTGGGCAAATATGTTGTATGCACTCCTCAATGTAAAATTTGAATAGGAGGAGAACATTTATGCATCTAACTCAAATTAGCTGCTTTCAGCAGATCAACAGATGGGTCAAAATTATTGATTTATTTTTTCTTTAATGCCAAAAATCATTAGGATAATAAGTAAAGATCGTGTTCAATTAAGATATTTTGGAAATTTCTACTATAAATATATAAAAAATTCTTTTTGTGAATGGATATACATTGTTAAGGACTTCATTTGGTCAACTTTAAGGCAATTTTCTCAATATTTCGATTTTTTTTTTGCACCTTCAGATTCCAGATTTTCAAGTAGCTGTATCTCGGCCAAATGTCATATCCTAACAAACCATACATCAATGGAAAGCTATATATATATTCAGCTTTCAGATGATGTATAGATCTTAATTTAAAAAAAAATTGACCCTTATGACCCTTATGTTTTGTAGTCCAGGGTCACATATAACAAACAAACAAAAAATAAATAAATTAAAAAAAGTTAACAAATAACAATATATAATATATAACAATATAAAACATTATGAAAGCAAAAAGCACTAAACAAGACCAATAACCTTGATTTATTGACCCATTAAACACAGTATACCCCATTTCCCCATGATATATGTACTTACAAGTCATTTGCCCACCGGCAACTATAGTTGCTGCTCATACTTTTGACTAAGTATACAAAAAACTATAGATCTCTTGTGAGATTTGTTTTGTTTGGATGATTCTAGAGACCCTCATGATTACGTAGATATATATATGTCAACAAAACATTCCTAATATTAACATGAAAATTACTTTTCTTTGGGAGGGTTTGCCTTCGCTATGCTTCCTGGAAGTAGGGGTAGGAAGTTGACAGCCTCATGTCACAGGAAGGAAGTGAATACCTTTTTTTTGTTCTTGAAATCCTTTATTTGGATGTTTTCTTGCATGTCATTGAGAAATAAAACATGGAAAACATCTAGAAAAAAACGTACAAAAGGAAAATGACAACCATACCGTGCGGCAACTATAGTTGCTGGTGGGCTAAAATGGGCTAATCAAATAAACAGGATTGGTTGACTAAATATGATAAAAGAGCATTTGACATGGGACTAAGACTAAATGAAGAAACTGCTGATAAAATGAACACTAATATGCACGTGTTTATGATGGGAGAATCCGTGAGAGAGCAGGATTTAGGATTCAGATCCAGCTTTACATTTTTCTGAACTCCTCTGATTGGCCGTGGCATTCATAAGCTCAACAGAAACGTGTATGGTTGGTTATAATGCGTAACACTTGGCACTCTGGAGTGTGTCTGAATAAAGCTGGTGGATCCAGAGACACGGTGTGTTTGTCAGGAGCAGGATCTCTCTGTGTGTGTGTGTGTGTGTGTGTGTGTGTGTGTGTGTGGTCTCATTATCAGATGCTCCACAGGGGAGGCGCTTTCTCTTGATATTTAACAAGCAGGCAGTTTTCCCTCCAACTATTTGATTCTTATAAATAAAAGAATGTTACAAACTGGCACCAAGTACCGGGGTGAGATCAGTTCAGGCCCCCCTTTCTCTGTTGAGCACCTGAAGCGTTTCTCCCGGCTCTTGGAGACCACACAGATTCCCTGACGCTGATGTTACTCTCGGAGGTGTTTACATTAGTTTGCTGTGAGTTCACTCATGTCACGCTGGAGACTTTCTTTCCCGCTCCACAGCTTAACAGCTCGAACAAATACATCAGCCAACTGAAACTGGGCTTTCTGGCAAAATCGAAAGTCTGGAACTACATGACACGTCATAAAAATAGATACAGATCTATGTGTATAGATAAAAATAGAGTATGGTAACAACCTAACATTTGTATAAAAGTCACTCGCATTCACTGACTATGGTGATGTTTGACATTTAAAGGCAGCGGAACGTTCTGTTAATTGGCAATAACATTTCCTGATTTAGATGTAATTTTGTGGGAATAATTTAACGAACCGCCAGAAGTGGTTGGCATTTTCAACCTAGCATTCCTTGCCTTGGAAATTTGGCTTTACCGGCAGCCATTTTAAACACCTCATTCAAATAATTACTGCTTAAATGAGTGAAAATACAGCAATTGAAGCCTTATGAGTGTTTGTTCTGTTTTATTATTTTTAAGAGCGAATTTACAGCAGGTTGTTACTATTACTTTATAACGAACACTTTCGATTCAAGTGTATGAAAAAGACAAGAGGATTTCCATTCAGCAGCACAGTTTCTCTCCTGACCTCTGCCAGCCGTCCACATGTAGCCTTTCATAAAGAATCTTTCCAGCCTCAGCACGGGTCATTTGCACAAACCATCATCATAACCCAGCATAACATTTGTGTTCACCTCGCACCATTTACAGTAGCTCCAAATATAGGTTGAGTTCAACACTGCAGTATTCACACCGGCTGAGGCTCTTTCAGGAGAGTGAGAGAATAACATCACAGTTTTACTGGAATATCCTTTAAATTAGAATTCATTTTTAGCCATATTTAGACATCTTGCTAGGGATGAAGAGACGGAGAGAGGGAAACATGAGGCACTTTACAGATATGACTTGAAAATAGAGCTCAACGATTGGAGATAAATCTATTTTTATTTATTTATTTTATTTAATTTTATTTTTTGGATAAAAATTGTGATTTAAAAATGTATTTATTTAAAGGTCCAATTTGGCCAAAATTGAATGATTACTATTATATACACTACCGTTCAAAAGTTTGGGATCGGTAAGATTTTTAATATTTTTTAAAAGAAGTTTCGTCTGCTCACCAAGATTGCATTTATTTAGTTAAAAATACAGTAAAAACAGTAATATTGTGAAATATTATTACAATTTAAAATAACTGTTTTCTATTGGAATATAATATAAAATGTAATTTATTTCTGTGTTGGAAAAGCTGAATTTTCAGCATCATTTCTCCAGTCTTCAGTGTCACATGATCCTTCAGAAATCATTCTAATATGATGATTTGATGCTCAAGAAACATTTATTATTATTGTCAATGTTGAAAACAGTTGTGTACTTTTTTTTTTCAGGATTCCTTGATGAATAGAAAGTTCAAAAGAACAGCATTTATCTGAAATACAAAGCTTCTGTAGCATTATACACTACCGTTCAAAAGTTTGGGGTCAGTAAGAATTTTTATTTTTATTTTTTTGAGAAGAATTTAAAGAAATTATTATTTTTTTTTCAGCAAGGATGCATTAAATCAATCAAAAGTGGCAGTAAAGACATTTATAATGTTACAAAAGATTAGATTTCAGATAAACACTGTTCTTTTGAACTTTCTATTCATCAAATAATCCTGAAAAAAAATATTGTACACAAATATTTTGTACATTTGTACACAATAAATGTTTCTTGATCATCAAATCAGCATATTAGAATGATTTCTGAAGGATCATGTGACACTGAAGACTGGAGTAATGATGCTGAAAATTCAGCTTTGCATCACAGGAATAAATTACTTTTTCAAATATGTTCAAATAGAAAACAGTTATTTTAAATTGTAATAATATTTCACAATATTACTGATTTTACTGTATTTTTAATTAAATAAATGTATATATATATATATATATATATATATATATATATATATATATATATATATATAATGAAAATAAGGCTGAACAATTTGGGGGAAATCTAATTGCGATTTCTCTGATTAAAAAATTATTTATTTATTTATTTTTTTTTTTTTTAAGGTCAAGGTTTGTTTGTTGGACTACACAAATTGTCAAACTTTTATGATTATATATTGATAACTATAATAATTATTATTAATATTATTTTTATTATAATTATTGTTATAAATAAATAAAAATATTAAATAAAATAAGAAATACTATTCCAATATAAAAAAAAAAAAAAAAAAAGATTTTTTAACAAAATTAACAATTATCTTATTTTACAGTACAACTGTAAACCTTTTATTTTGAAGGAAAACTGCAGGGATCCCTAAAGCTTCTCTTTTGTTGATAAGTGTTTCTCAAGTATGTGAAGATGGTTGGCGCATGTTGTGTTCCCAAATGCACATTAAAGTGAATCAAACTCAGAGCAGATGGAGCTCATGTGGAGCAGCGTTTACTGTGAATCAAGCCGCTCTGAGATGCTGAAAACACGGGCGGATCATGAGCTGAACACGTGCACGTTAACACAGTGCTGTGCTGTGTTGCGGGTAACGCATTACAAGTAACTTGAGTTACGTGATCAGATTACTTTTTCAAGTAACTAGTAAAATAACGCATTACTTTTTCAATTTACAACAAAATATCTGTTACTTTTTCACAGCTCTCTTGTCCCCATGTTGAGAGAAATTGTAAGTGCAGAGGTGATGTTTGTGAACATTTACTCATCTCACTTGCACAAAAACATTCAGTATTAAGGAGTATCGCAATATTGTAATGCATTACTTTTAAAAGTAACTTTCCCCAGCACTGATGCTGTGCTTCACTATGAAACACACATATTTAAATGTCTGTAACCGAAAGTAAACATTATACGGTTGAAAACACCGAATAGTTGTTATATATCAAGCGCTGATTTTGTTGATAATTGCTCTAAGCCATATTGCAGTTTCAGGGTTTTTCCGATTAACTGTGCACCTCACATGAAAAAAATGTTCCTGTAAAAAATGTCAAATTTGTTCTTTTTTAACAAAGTGTAAATATTAATAGTAATAAAACATGCATTTTTTTAATAATCATTTGACTATCAGTTGAAAAAATGAAACAAAACAAGCAAATCAAACAATATAGCAACAAACACAATGTACACACAACACGGGTACGAGTGGAAGAATATAATGTCCGAATAAGCGTCAGTATAAGTCCAAACATAAAAACTTACCTCAGTGCATATTTAGAAACAGGATATTTTTTTTTTGGCATTTATTGTTAGAATGTAGTAGTACTTAGTTAGTTAGTTAGTTAGTTAGTTAGTTAGTAGTAATTACTTTATTATTATCTCTTTGGGGAAATTTTGTTCCAGTGGGTTTCAACATGCGTTTTCACAAAAGACAACATACATTTAACAACAACAACAAACAAACAAAACAACTAGGTAACACTTTACTTGAAGGGGTGTGCATAAGACTGACATGACACCTTCATAATCTTGACATGACACGTGTCATGAACATGAAGGAGGTTTTATGAATGTTTATGACAACTGTCATTAAGTGTCATTCGCTCAATTATGTCATTTTTAATGCAAAGATGACATTGTTTGAGATGTCCGAGTTATGACAACTTGACATAAACCAACACATCATAACCTGTCAGTGTCTTTGTCATGACAACTTGACATTATTTAGCTTTATGGGATAACATTACATTAAACTGTCATGTGGTTGGTTTTGACATGAGGCCATTATAATAGTGTCATGAATATGTATCTTGAGCTCAAGTACAGTGGTACAAATTGAACTTGTCATTAAAATGTCATTAAGTGACAATACTCTGACAAATAATTTTATAACAGCGTCATGAATATTTCTCATTTCATGTTTTTTTTGTTTTTGTTTTTTGTTTTTTTAAGTTTCCACCAACAGAAGGTCAGATAATAGACAATTTCAAATTTCTTAAAAAAGATGACAGTGTTATAAAATAATGGTAACACTTTATTTTAGGGTCTTTTAACTAGTTGCTTATTACTATTAGCATTCATATGGCTAAAATATTGGCTGTTTATTAGTACTTATAAAGCACATATTAATGCCTTATTCTGCATGACCTTATTCTAGATTCTTAATCCTACCCAATACCTAAACCTAACAATTAACTATAATAAGCAGTAAATTAAGAGTTTATTGAGGGAAAAGTCATAGTTAATCGTTTATATATGTGTTCCCTATACTGAAGTGTTACCAAAATAATGTAATGTAATGTTAACCCATAAAGCTAAGTAGTTTTTTTAAGTTTGATAATTAATCTGCTATGTCATGTTTATGACAGGTTATGATGTTTTGCTAATGTCAAGTTGTCATATGACAGGTTATGATGTGTTGGTTTATGTCAAGTTGTCGTAACAAAGACATCTCAAACAATGTCATCTTTGCATTAAAAATGACATAATTGAGCGAATGACACTTAATGACAGTTGTCATAAACATTCATAAAACCTCCTTCATATTCATGACACGTGTCATGTCAAGATTATGAAGGTGTCATGTCAGTCTTATGCACACCCCTTCAAGTAAAGTGTTACCAACAACTATCTTTCATTTAAACACTTCACAGCCTGTGGTATAAAGGATATTTTTCCCCATTTTTTCCTGAAGGCAAAATCTCAAACTCATTACAGTAGATCCTTATAATCAGATATAATTATAGGGATATCATATTGAGATCATAGGGATATCAAGTAATCTTGAGCGAACTCTTTTGTCCCACCGTAGCATTTCCAAACCAGCAAACAATACAAAAATCTGCAGATTTGATGAAATGTCTCCCTTGACAAGTGCTCCTGCAATACAAAATAAACAGTAGGGGTGAGAGGACACAACCTTGTGGAGAACCAGTATTCATAAATTGTTTAGGTTCCCACACAAACAAAATCAGTCTAGAGAGAAATCTATAGATAGTCTTTCAGCCAAAACAGTTGGCAAAATGTTATTAACGGCAGAAGAAAAGTTTGATTTCTGGAACCCTCAAGATGCGAATACACAATATGCAACAGTGTTAAAATAGCATCATCTACTCCCTTATTGGGCTGATAAGCAAATTGAAACGGATCCAATAAATGCTGCTGTGTGTTTTCCACTATATACAGTACAGTCCAAAAGTTTGGAACCACTAAGATTTTTAATGTTTTTAAAAGAAGTTTCGTCTGCTCACCAAGACTACATTTATTTAATAAAAAATACAGTAAAAAACAGTAATATTGTGAAATATTATTACAATTTAAAATAACTGTTTTCTATTTGAATATATTTGACAAAGTAATTTATTCCTGTGATCAAAGCTGAATTTTCAGCATCATTACTCCAGTCGTCAGTGTCACATGATCCTTCAGAAATCATTCTAATATGCTGATCTGCTGCTCAAGAAACATTTAATGTGTACAATATTTTTTTTCAGGATTATTTGATGAATAGAAAGTTCAAAAGAACAGTGTTTATCTGAAATCTAATCTTTTGTAACATTATAAATGTCTTTACTGCCACTTTTGATTGATTTAATGCATCCTTGCTGAATAAAAGTATTCATTTCTTTAATTTCTTTTCAAAAAAATAAAAATAAAAATTCTTACTGACCCCAAACTTTTGAACGGTAGTGTATAATGCTACAGAAGCTTTGTATTTCAGATAAATGCTGTTCTTTTGAACTTTCTATTCATCAAGGAATCCTGAAAAAAAAAGTACACAACTGTTTTCAACATTGAAAATAATCATAAATGTTTATTGAGCAGCAAATCAGCATATTAGAATGATTTCTGAAGGATCATGTGACACTGAAGACTGGAGTAATGATGCTGAAAATTCAGTTTTGCATCACAGGAATAAATTACATTTTCAAATATATTTAAATAGTACACAGTTATTTTAAGTTGTAATAATATTTCACAATATTACTGTTTTTTACTGTATTTTTAATTAAATAAATGTAGCCTTGGTGAGCAGACAAAACTTCTTTTAAAATCATTAAAAATCTTAGTGGTTCCAAACTTTTGGACTGTACTGTACCTTTTAACAAGCCTTTCGCAATATTTAAACACCAAATAAGTCAATGCAATTGAACGATATCACCAAGTTCTACTGGTTTGTTAATTTTAGGAATGGTACTATAGTGAAGTTTTCCATAAGGTTGGCACTACATGCTGGTCAAGAGACTTTTGAAACAATGAAGCAAAAACTGTGGATAATTGCTCTGCACAGGTGTTAATACATAACCACAAATATTATATGTACTTTTTGTAACATTATTTTGACATCAGCTTCTGTAATAGAAAAATTATTAGTCGATGTCAAAGTATTTTCTTCATTTTTATTTCTCTCTTCATTATTCCCCTCGTAACGAGAAAATTGCATTGCAATACAAAAAGGAAAGCAATTAAATGTTAAAGAAAGGAGAGTGGTTATAAAAAAAAACTACAAGATCAGTCATTTTTCTGTCCTGCAGATGCAGAAATGTGAATTAAATACTGTGCGGTCAGTCTCCATCCTGATCTTTACTACTGTCTGAGAGCTCAAGTAACTCGTACAAATAATGTGCCGTTTAGCATCGAGCGTTTCATATCTGTTGACAGAACTGCAGATCAGAAGCTAAAATCTGCCTTCTTTCAAAATAAACTCCTTCAGTGAGGTCTTAAACACCTGCCTCTGAAGAATGTTTGACATTTCCCGTTCGCCCGGCCTGACGCTTAAACAAACAGATGAGTGCAGAATGCGCAGGTCAAGCTTTTCTAGGTCAGTCGGCTTTTAGGTCTGCCTGAATCCTCGCTGAGTTTTGCTGGTGTCATGGCAGCAGTGATTTAATAAAATCAGGTCCACTTTGCAGCTTATTCTGAGCAGTCAACAGGACGGCAGGAAGAGGAAATGCCTCTGCACAACGCCAAATGCCTTATTCAGAAAGGCATGAATAATAACTATATAATAATAAAAAAAGAAAAATACTGAATAATAGAACAAAATAAATGTATGACTGATCGTTCAGTAAGATTACAGTGATATTTGAACAGAAAATGTGTCGACATGATTTCTGCCCGTCTGTGACATGATTTCACAGAGTGTGCTCATGTGTGTCACAACATCCCTTTCATGCCGATGATTGTTGTTTTCCTCACAGCTGACTAATCTGAACCTGTCGAATGGGCTCTTCAGCAGAGGGGGTCTGACATTGGCTCCTGGGGTCCGACCTGGACCCGTGAGAGCAGTGCACACAGACACGGCCCCTGGGAACTCTGGGTAAGTGTTCATGCACCCTTCTGTACTTTTGGGCTCATTTCTGTTGTGTTTCTCACATCACAGTGATTCAGATATGATGTCTTGTTTTGTGTGTATTTGAGCGTAACTATATATATTAGACACACCATGCCAGTAATTGTGTTCTCAAGTAGCAGTTCTTTTCTTGCTATTGCAATTCTGTAATGCCATTGGTATGGCTGGTATGTCATAACTCACATTTATTGATATAATGCTTTACACAATACATTTATACTGTTTCAAAGCAGCTTCACATCAAAATAACAGTGCTAATGTTGTACAGTTGATCAGTTATGAATCGAATTCAATTTCTGCATTAAAGCAGCTCTATAGAAGTGTTGATTCAGTTCTGTTCAATAACAGTGTCGATGTTGCAAAGTTCATCAATTATGAAACGAGTTCATGAAAGGTGAGTGACAGATAAGAGCGATTGGCATGGTTATGTATAAATGAAGAGTTTGGCTCCAAAACGCTATAAATCCATTTTGATTAATTTGAGTAAAAATGTGTTTTCTTTACCAAGAAAGCGGCAAGATGAAAACCATTATTTTCTGTTTCAAACTTTCACATTGCATCTTTTGGTTATAAAAACATAAAAAATTCAAATCTAGATTTTAATTTTCACAGGTTTATTATAAAAACGGATTATTTTTTTCCCAAAATGCAATAAATCCATGACATTTTTTTTTTTTTTTTTTCAAAATTAATGCAATCAATATAAAAGTTATTTTTCATATTGAAAATGCACAACAAAGTAAGTTGATTCACATATATGACAGCCTCTGAACTTTATCAATACTAATCTTATATACAGGCATTTGACTAAAAATAAATTCAGTTGTCGCTCCCAAAATGAATTCAACGGATCATCTTGTTAATGTTATAAATTAATTATTTGTCATTACTGATTAAAGAGTATCTGGCGCCACCGCACGGTTAAATGAACACATTTGCCGAATACATTGGTATTAAAAACGGCTTTTAAAAACTGTTCATTATTCAGTTTTGGGGAGCGTGACAGAAGTTTGATGCTGTCGTGGAACAAGAAACAGCTGCATTTTTCCTCCTCCGACTCGAGTGCCTCATCTTCTGAATCTCCTCACGTTAATGATTACATTTCGATGACTTGCGTTTCTTCCCCACCACAGGTTCATCAATGGCATCAAAATTATTCATTTTTCTGTTTTTGTTGATCACAAAGTACAAAGCAGATAAGGAAAACTAGGATGCCGGGTGTATTCAGAGCACCGCCATTACTGTTTACAGAGCGTGGAATGATGCGCTGTGATTGGTTGAGTGGATATATCACGTTCTGCAGAGAAACGTGCTGTTTTGGAAAGAAAGGGAGAAAACATGACAGAATAACATGATGGATATCGCATTTAAAAATGCTGTTTATCATGTTTTGGAACCAGACTCTTCATATGTTGATATGTTTGATCTTGGAGGAATAGATCTACTGCTGCTGTTGATGCTGCAGAGCAACTACAGGACTTGCTACTGCCAATACATACACAACACACTGCTGTGAGTAAGTAAGACATGCTGCTGCTGTACAATGGCATACATGAACTACACGTAGCTGATCTATATTGGTGGAGCTGGAGAAGGTGGAGGGTTTCTGAAAGCTCATTGGTTCCTGTTGTATCAGTAGCCAATCAGCTGTGCCCTATAGATAATGATGTGATTACAAGCAGATTGATTTAAGGACCTGTCAACCTGCACCATCTAGAGTTTCATGACAGATCTTTGTGTTCTTTCTTACTAGTGCCCTCACTTCATCCATGCGTCTTTTCAGAAATTCACAATCTTTTGAAACTGGAGCATTTTGTCAAATATTCACAATAGGGGTGGACGATATAACGGTAGACACAATAAAATTTGACAATGGTTGAGATTATGGATTAATCATCTCTATTGCAGTTATATCCTGCATTGTCATGAAAGTTTATCCTTTGCATGTGTTTTTAAGACTTGCCAGTTTAAGATTTCAAGTGATTTTAAGCCACTAAAGCGCAAAGAGGCGAATGAGAAGCCAATTTTATTTTTCTGAATTCACTTATCTGACAGATGATTTTCAGTGCACATGTTTAATTGCTAGTTCTTCCTTTATTTGTTTTTTTGTGCTTAAAATGTAAAATGCATACAAATATATGTCAAAATGAACATCTTGCCAAATATTCATTTAAACACTGTTGATTATGTCTTAAGTGAATGTGCGCTAAAATCGGATGCATGTCAGATCTGCATCATGTGCATCAGATCTTAAAGTGACAGCAGCCTAATATACCTGCTGCAGTCTGTGTCATTAAAGGATTAGTTCACTTCAGCATTCAAATTTCCTGATAATTTACTCACCTCCATGTCATCCAAGATGTCCATGTCTTTCTTTCTTCAGTGGAAAAGAAATTATGGTTTTTTAGGAAAACATTCCAGGATTTTTTTTAAAATTATATTTACATATATGTTTTAGAAAATGACAGATCATTTCTCTAGATAAGACTCTTATTCCTCGTCTGGGATCATGTAGAGCTCTTTGAAGCTGCACTGAAACTGACATTTGAACCTTCAACCCGTTGAACCCCAGTGAAGTCCACTATATGGAGAAAAATCCTGGAATGTTTTCCTCAAAAACCTTCATTTCTTTTCGACTGAAGAAAGAAAGACTTGAACATCTTGGATGACATGGAGGAGAGTAAATTATCAGGAAATTTGAATTCTGAAGTGAACTAATCCTTTAATGTTAATTAAACACCAAAAGACAGAGAAAATCACTCACTGCTCTTGACTGAGTAACTTTAGTAGCTTTAATAAGAATCGGTGTATATTTAATTCATACAGTGAAGATGCCAGCAGTTATCACTCTGCAGCTCTGGAAAAACTAGTTTGCTGCTGAAAGAAGTGTTAGTAAGGCCAGCAGGGGGTGCTCAGACTGAGGTCTGTATGGGTTCTAGAGCTCCAGTATAACGATGGGGAAGACTATACTGTCAAAAAGCACCGTCCTTCAGATGAGACGTTAAACCGAGGTCCTGACTCTCTGTGGTCATAAAAAAATCACAGGATGTCCTTCGAAAAAAGTAGGGGTGTAACCCCAGCATCCTTGCCAAACCTGCCCATTGACCTCTGTCCATCATCATGGCCTCCTAATTATCCCAATATATCATGACTGTCTTCATCGCTTTGTCTCCTCTCCACCAATAAGCTGGTGTGTGGAGGGCGTTCTGGCGCAGTATGATGCTGGTGGATGCTGCACATTGGTGGTGGTTGAGATTCCACCATTCCATATAGCACTGTTTCATTGATATGCCTAATTCACATTGATTTAGATGTTAAAGGTGAACTCAGTAATGCATTAAAAAGGAGAAATCCAACATTTTGCAAGGGACTGAATGAAAAAAAGAGCATTTTATTTATGTTATGAAATGGAGAAAAAGCTGACAAAAGGCAACAAATTGAAAGATAAACAGCTCCAGTATAAAATGGACTACTAAAAACTTCCATTCCCTTTTTGAGCAATGTTGCTGGACAATGTTGCCATCAACAGGCAACCTGGTGAGACACAGGGCAACTAATTAGGGCAACGGACAGTCGGCAGCAACTAATCAGAGAGGAGCAATCTATTGCCAACCCAATAAATACTTTAATATAAACACTTGTTAGGCACTTTATTTCAACTTTTAAAATATTTTCTTTTTTTTATTAAATATAAATGCCTTTCCGATCTGATTTGTGATAGGAAAAGTTTGGCAAAAGGCGGATTCAAACTCAATTGCCTCAAAAGCTACTTTCACATGCCATACGCCCTACAGCTTACACCACTACAAACGTTAAAAGGAATGCATCTTTTTAGTATTTAAATGAAAACATTCGATGGCTACATTACAGGCTACGCACGTTAAATTGGACACCTGTTGGTATTTTAAGCATTAAATGAGTTTCACGCTCCTTTTCTTTGCTCCACTGCCTCTGAGAGGCCGCCATGTTGAAGCCGGTCACGTGATTGGCTGCTAGCAATCTGATTGGATGATCTCAAAAAATTGCCCACAACCAATCTAAAGTATCCAGATAGAAATGTGTTGCTCATTCTCAATGAGAAAGTGCCCAAGCAACATTGCTCGGCAACTTTGCTCAAAAAATTGCCCCGTGTATCATCACCTTAATGGTGCGTTCACACCAGACGCTTGAACATTTTGAGTTTACTTCGCTTCATTCGTGCATGAAATTCACTTCACAACAGACTCGAATTTGCGTCATGAGAGGGGCTCTCCCTCTCCTATAAATATGTGTCCCTCAGACTCTCCCACTTCTTTCTGCACACTTCCTCTGAATAAACACATCAACTCGTCAGCGGCAAATTAGTTGTAAAATACGGCGAATAAGTTCAATTTGATGGCTTTAGCTAGCTTGTAGTCTCAATAAATATATATATATATATAGCTCAAATTGAGTAAGAGCGTTTTTTACAACTTACCAGATCGTCCGACCTCCTCACTTACTTTCTTCCAAGCAAGATCCTTTTTATTCCTGTTTCTATAAAAGTACGATGGATCGTACAGCTCCGGGTATCTACATACAGCGATGATGAATTTGTCCTCCATTGTTGTTTTCTGCCTCCGCTCGCTACGTCGTAATCACATCACTACTAGAGCAAACTCCTGATTGGTTAACCCTCTGTAGTCTGAGGCTGATTTGGGGCCTGGAGAAGTTTTGACATGCCCTGACATTTGTGCTCTTTTCATTTGTTCATAAACACATTAATGACACAAGTGTCATTACACTGTATTCAACACAAACTATGCTACCATAATATGTGAGGAACATGTATGTACATGTTTGTGTTTTTGAAGGAATAATGTTTATGCGTGGTTATTGAAAAAACAAAAAACTTAAGTCACTGAAATAAGGCCAAAAAAAGTATAGTAAATCTGTGTTCATAAGACTTCTGGGTATTGGAGATTGTAGACTAGAGTTTTTGCTTCAGAATTATGTAAAAATTATGCTGCCTACTCCTTCATATAAAACAATATATTGATTTAGTTTTTGTAAGTCACTTTTTGTCAAGAAACACAGTATGCATGGAGGCGTGAATGATCATGAATAATGGGCCATTTTCACCTGAGAAGACAAAAGAATCAAATAATAATGACCTGAAATGACTTGCATATTAATGAGGCCTTTCAGTCAGGTAGGGTGTGAAAAAACCCTCTGTAATCATGTCTCAGCTCAATTTAAAATAATGGTATTCTATTATATTCTTTAAAATATAATGTATTTCTGTGATGCAAAGTGTCTGAACAATTATGTTACCTCTATGGCATTTCATATAGGCTTTTAGCTTAAAGCATGCACGTTTGGAGAAATATTGATGGATTCTTATATGTTTATGTCAAATTTCTATACAGAGGAGTAATATTTATTCTATATTTATTCTATATATCATCACTATGAGTGCTGGATACAATTCATACTTGCAGCCGGAGGGCGCTCTGTGCACCTTTAGGCCACAAATCCATATAAAGAAGAAGAAGAACCAGGAACTAACTGCATGTCTTCTAGAGTTCACTAACCATGCTTTACAACAGCGCTTTAACATCCAGATAAACACTTTTCAAGACAATAAATACACGATTGAGATGACGTATGCATGTATTGACTGAATTTGCGTCTGAATAGCGCTGGCTCCGTGGGCGTGGCCGCATTAGCGGATAATGAGCTGAATCACTGACTTCTGACATGGCTCTCTTTTCATACAGATTACATAAACACAGAATGTTTGTTTTCGATTTGACTTACACGATTTAAAACCTGACATTTCAACGTTTCTTTAGACATAAGTCTCATTTTTTTGTCATTCGTATTCACTAAGTTACACTTCATTTTCTGAGAACTATCAGATTGGACTTCGTTCAGAGGGAGACGAGAGATCACGCATCATGTTAGTTTTCTTTATTTTACAAAAAGCACAGCATTTTGTTTTTACTCTGAGTGTACACAAATAAAAGAAGATATTCCACAGATTAAAATGGTGTATAGCTCTTAATTGTATGTGCAACATTGACGGAGTATTTTGAGTCTCTTTCACACTGGTAAGAAAAAAACGCGGTGGTATCGCCGGCGATACCTTCAAACCTCAGAGTGTTAATGCGGCTCAATATTATTCTAAGGCCCTGTTTACACCTGCTATTAAGATGCATTTTGGTTGATCGGATCACTAGTGGATGACACTAGGTGTAAACGGGGTCTAAATCCTTTTAGCTTGTCCACTTTTGACCACTTCCAGAGGTAGTTGAAAATGCATTTGACCGGATTGCTTTCATAGTGTAGACACTCATGTGGTCGAATGTGTTCGAACAGTGCAAAAGACCATCTACTCTCCACCTACTGAACTAATGCGTGGACATTATGGGAAGCGCTCTAGCCAGACGGGATTTAAACTTTGTCGGCTGAAGATCCCAGTTTGGTCTTGCTGCTGAAACGAAAGCTGATGCTCTCTGTATGTTTTCCCGTCATCTCCGGTCGCGTTCATATGTAAATTGTGTGAGATGATTTCATCCATTAGATTGAAAGATCCGAAGAAGCCCATACATTTACCCGCCCATAGACTCTCCCCTCGAAGAAATCAGGACAGAAGTGGTTGAAAGAGGACAAAAGATACGGAATAAAACACCAGGTGTAAACGAGAATGCATCTCCATCATCCACTTGTGATCATCTCAACCAAAACGCATCTAAGACTATATATAATCAAATAGAGGGCATATTTATCTGTTCATTTTGCTTAACTGTGCAGTTAGAAAACACCTTCATCTTTCTCAATAGTCAACAGTCAGAACCACAGTCTAAAGTGCTTTATTAAAGGGTGAATTAGTATTCTGTGAACTTTTTCAGTGTAATCATCTTTAGATAATTTTAGAGGTGTTTTTGTGGATATTGGCCAATTGGTTGAAGCAAATCATTCAACCTTACAGGCCAGTTTAATGGCCTCTGAAGAATCTTTTAAGAGAGCCGAGAGTCTAAAATTTGGTGTAGACGTCGTTTTTATAGAAGCATTTCTAAACTACCTCCATGATCTATGACCGTATAGTGTGCTTTCTAGAATGGTGTTTCTGAAATCAGTCCCGTCCCGCTGTATTTCCTTGCCCTCTGTGTGCGGACACATGTTAAGCTTGGCCGAGAGTTTGACACTGCGGTAGACCAAGTCATAGGGGGTGAAAGACTGCTCAAGTTCAAGTGTCATATTATCAGAGCTTCTGACCTGTACTATCACAGCAGGATGAACATCATGAGCCTGAAGCGTGTTTCTCCAGGCGCCGCAGTGGAAGGGTTAAACACACGCCGTTTCTCCTGTATTTTTACAGTGATATGCGAGTGACAATCTCAGACACTTTGGCCCTGATCTCCCTCCACTGTTTTTCCAGTCCAACCCTTCCTTATGTATGGAACTGTCAGGGAATTTCTGGAATGTCTGGCTTTTTCCCTTTTTAAAATGTTTTTATTTCCACCAAAGAAAGAACAGCCGTTATATAGAATCTGTAATGCTAATGGCGGTGTGGTTTTATGGTGATATCTAAAGCAGACGGTCACTTTTACCAGCGTTCTCTTTCTGATGGCTGCGTTTGGTTTATCACTGCTTTGCTTCAGTATGTCAGGGCTCATATTTAAGAGCGCAGCTCATCGCTAATATTAGGACTTTTTCCATTACATTGACTGTAAAGCGGTGGAGGGTGGAAAAGACGTTAAACAAGGATTCAACTGTGCTGCTGCAGTCCTTTCCACTGAGATTAATGGCCAGTTAAATATAATAGTTTGGGGATGAATGGTTAGAAAATGCTGTTTCTTTTCCCAGAAGATTCTGCCCATCTGCTTTTGTTTGCAGCGGAAGATTTCATTCCTGGTCAAAACGTGGCATGCCGTTTGTTAGGCATCTGGCTGGAACTTTCCGCTGGCTACTGTGTGCTACAAGCCAAACTACAGGAAAACCAAAGCAAATTCTTCTGCCGTTATCCTTCACCTTGTACTTTACTGCTAAAAAAGTGATTTTCTTAGTATTTTTGTCAAATATCTAAACATTCTTACATCAAGATACATTTGCTTGAGAGGCAAAATTAAATAATGTTATGTTGTTTTCTGAAATATGTATCAAAATTAAGTGAGTTTAAGCATAAAACAAGATAAAACACATGTCAATGGGGTGAGAAAGATAAACGTAATTCAAAGGCAAACACGTTTATTTTTCTGACCCCTCTCATTTTGCCTCTCAAGTAAATGTATCTTGATTTAAGAATGTTTTCTGATAAAATAAAAAAAATAAAAATAAGAGGGTTTAAGCTTAAAACAAGAAAGGAAATCTGTTAATGGGGTCAGAAAAAATAAACTTAATTCAAAGGGAAAACAAGATAATTTTCCTGACACTGTTGGCAGATAATGGGCCCTATAATACACCCGGCGCAATGCGACGCAAGGCGCAGCGCAAGTGTGTTTGCTAGTTTGCGTCCGACGCCGTTCGCGTTTTCCCGTTCAGCGCCACGTCCTTAAATTAGTAAATGCATTTGCGCCAGTTAGTGCGCCCATGGGCGTGCTGGTCTAAAAAAGAGGTGTGTTCAGGCGCATTGCTATTTTAAGGAGCTGAAAATAGACTGCGCCATAGACCAAATCAAACCTGGTCTAAAGTCTAAAGTCAATGGCGCAATATTTTTTTGTTAGAGCACGTTGGTAGAAACTGCGCCTCTGGGTGCGTCCACAGTGCGCGTTGACTTTGCTTATTACACACAGGGATGCGCATCACACAAACATGCCAAATATTAAAAACAAAAGGATTACAGTGTAAAAGAATATTATTGTGTAGGCTACATAAATATAAAAATGTAATGATGAATAGTCATTGCATGTATTACAATTAGGCTACCTATTTTCAATTCAGCCTATTACAGCTACTTATAATGATGAACGAATATATATATATATATTTTTTTGTTTGTTTTGTTTTTTTGTTTGTTTAACTGACTCATCGCGCGGAGCTATTTGAAAGGCTGCATCCAACGCAGACGACTGAAAGATTGACTGGCCACTTAACAGGTAATTTCAGCAAAACATCTGATGCCAGAAGACGAGGACACAATCACTGCTAATTCATCCCACGCCGCCTTCACCTCGGGAAGCTTTGGTGGATTCCTTCTTGTCCCGTAGATGATTTAACTTCGCGCACAAGCAGATCGGTTTCTTCGCTTGAAAAGCGTTCAGCTTTTCCGCCAACAAATTCCGCCATGTAAATAGCAATCCGCCATGGCGCGAGCGCTTCTCGCTCTTAAAGGGAATGGGAGATGACACTCTGATTGGTTTATTGAACATTACGCCCATTACTCATTAAGAGAATAGGGACAACCCATTTCAAAAATGCGCCCCGGCGCACGGACCGTTTTTCCGTCGTTAAAATAGCAAAAGTGGATTTGGACACGCCCTGAGTGCACCTGCGCCGTACGCTTTACACTTTGCGTTTAGATCGTTAAAATAGGGCCCAATAATTCATTTTTGAACAAAAAAACAAGACTTAATATCTTATTCCATTTTGCCTCTCAAGTAAATGTATCTTGATTTAAGAAAGTTTTTGGTAAAATTGTCAAAATTAAGTGCTTACTATTTTAAGTTTATGCTTAAACAAGAAAAAATAAACATTTTTACCTCTGAATTGTTTTTTTTTTTTCTTTAAAACAAAATTTAATATCTTGTCATTTTGCCTCAGAAGTTAATGTATCTTGATTTAAGAAAGTTTAGATATTAAGTCTTGTAAAAATAAAAATAAACTTTTTACCTCCGAATTAAGTTGATTGTTTTCTTGTTTTAAGTATAAACTAATTTTTTTTCTGAAAGCAAGACTTAATATCTTGTCATTTTGCTTCGCAAGTAAATGTATCTTGATTTAAGAAAGTTTAGATATTAAGTCTTGTTTTTTTTTTTTTTTTGTGAAAAATAAAAATAAACGTTTTACCTCCGAATTAAGTTGATTTTTTTTTTCTTGTTTTAAGTATAAACTAATTTTTTTTCTGAAAGCAAGACTTAATATCTTGTCATTTTGCTTCGCAAGTAAATGTATCTTGATTTAAGAATGTTTATTAATAACAATAATTATAATAAGTTTAATTATATAGTGCTTTTCCAGAGCTCAGAGCACTTTACAATCAAAACATAAATACAAAAAAACAAGGGGATACGAGAAACAATGCAGTATGCATATCAAACATCACAGACTATCATGGCAACGGAATCAAATGCATGAAATATACAAATATCTGACCAAAAGTCCATGCAGCAGAGTAAAAATGTAGAGGAGAATCTAAAAGGAACATTCATTTAATAATGCATCATCATATCTGCTGATATACTGCTCAGTGCAGACTCAGTGCTGTCTTTAATGTTTGGGGGCTTTTTTGAGCACCTCCTCCACATCCAAGATTTTGGGGCCAGTGGTCTGTGCCAAACATGCTGAAGCCGTTAAGTGCACTGTTGTCAAAGCCAAGGGGGTTCAAGCGTAATGGCTTTCAAAGAGAAGTAGGGACCTTTGAAGTTGCCTTAGCCAGGAACTGCCAGGTATGCTGGATCAGCACTTCCAAACCGTTGTCCTTCCCACCAGCTCCTCCCTTCACTGTACTGCAACGTTTAGTCTAATGCTAATGAAGAATGGCCATTTGCTAGCCGAACCCAGCAGCTGAGCGAACGGTTGGGTTATTATTTTTCACATTAGGTATGTGGCAGCGTTGTCGTAAGCCTGAAATATTTGGGTAATTTTAGTTCCACTTGGACGGCTGTTTCAGCTGCCTCTTTTCTTGGCTTCGGTAGACATTCATTTCCAGTAAGTTATTGGTACCACTTGCACATGATGATGATGATGATAATAGACGTGGTTTAGGATGGTAATGGAATGTCATAATTATTGAATATTTAGGTTTTGGATTGTGTCATAGGCTGGAAGAATGTGGCGTCCCACTGAGCAGCTTTACCTTGGCTCCTCATGCCGACCATAGTATTTCAGGATTACTCCCATTGACGGCCTTTAAACTTGTGCACACAGTCGTATATATCGACGGCTGCTGAGGTTTATTAGGATCAGCTCGCTCAATTCAGTGTCAGTATGTGAGCGACTGATTCATGCGCTGCCTTTATTGCATCTGTGTTGAGGAGTGATAATACAGTGGTATTATGAAGGCGTTTATTTGTAATTAGTACTAAATGTTAAAGAAAAAAGCTTTCAAAAACGTTCAAACTGTCTGCATCTCAGTGCCGGCCCGGCCATGTCACAGCACATCACTAAAGAGGTTGATTTATGATGGCAATAATCGACTGCTGCAGTGATGACATGTTTTTGTAGGCCAGAACCCATAAATGAGTTGCAGATAAACTCATCTACTCAGTAGTTGCTTTCACAGGCTTGTTGTGTTTTTGATCTCAAAGTATTCTAACGTTCATGGATAAGACTGAAAGAGTTGTTGAAGCTTTATGATGGTGATGTTGAAGTCATGTGACCGTGGTGTAGTTCGTTTAGCTTTTTACTTTTAGCGATTGTATTTTTTTAAAAGCTATGTTCATTTCTGAAGATTATCATGATGAAAAAAAAAAAAAAAAAACATGCAAGAATCAGAAACTTCTGTTTGCCATTCCCCGCAATACTCCAAAAGCCAAATGGGAAAATATGCTCCTGACCACTTGCCCCTAACCTGGAGCCTGGACCTGAGAAATGATGATTAAAAGGATCCCACATTCAGCAGCCCTCCTCAGGTCTGGAGCCAGAGACGTCTCCTCCTTAGTCACTCTTGGGGGATTCTGTCACTCCCTTCTGACTCAGCGTTTCTCTACCTCGAGCTCATCCCTCACAGTAGGAGGAACGTAGAAATACGGTTCAATTTAAAGGGGTCATGAATTAAAAAGTAATTAATTCCCTGATTATTTGACATATAAGTGGTCATTGTACAGTAAAAACATACCGTAAGTTTCAGATCTCAAAACTTGTTGTTAGTCCAAAAACAGCTTTTATTAAAAGCAAGCCGCCAAAATGACTCGTTTTGCTCTGTTACATAGAGAGGAATACATCAGCACAAGACAGAGATCAATGCCTACTTCTTCATAATTACCTCTTTAGCCCCACCCACAGACAAGAACTTCAGCAGGATCACTGGACTAAAATAACATTACCTTCCAAATGACCCTAATGTTAGAAAACACTTTATTTAAAGGTGACGTTGTTACATATGTTACATTACTTACTATAGTAATAACAGTGAATACGATATTAAAGGTGCACTATGTAATATTTTCTGTCCGCTAGAGGCCTATTCAAAACAAAGGCGTAGCTTGATGATGGCAAGCTTGAGCGCGGAATCTTGGGACATGTGGTCTTCACCTCAACGGACGGTGCAAAAGAATAGGGATAGGACTCGGGAAGAAATCATGCTCATGGATGTGATTATTAACGTTACTGTAGTATGAAGCAGAGCAGGAGCGAGTGTTGTGGAGCTGAACGAGGAGCTGGAGCGATTGATCAACACACGCCTCACGAGCAGCTTCTGCTTTTCCGGTCATGAGTATGAGGTAACGCAGCTCTGTTTATCATATTAGATACATTTGAGAGTGTTGAATAATGATGTTATAACGTTACTCTGTGCGTTCGCTCGGCGGCTGCTGTGAGACACTGTTACACACTGCAGTAAGACAGATCGATTTTACAATATCATATTAAATGCTGGATGATTGTGTTGATAAATGACATGCAATTAATTTTAAAAACATATTGTTTGATGGAGAAAATGCTGTATTACTGTTACTAAAAATAAAGCTGCATCTGATTATGCTATGTTAGCTACTTCACAAAATAGTGTTTTTCTCTGAGGCATGGTAAAGCACGGTACTCACAAAACATCAAGAAAACTAGAATTAATATACGTGTTGAGCTATATAACAATAATTCGTTTTCTGTCTATAAATATATCAAAACAGTTGTTCCCTTGTCTATTAAAACATGTAAATATTAAAGCATCTTTGGTGTTTCCATGGTTTCTACAAAATAAACCGGAAACCGAGGGTAACGCGGGTATGACGCCATTGACAGGCGACTCCTCACACGTCCCGCAGCCTTGGTTAAAACTGCAATTTTCTCACAATTTACAAATAGTTGCAAACATTTGGGATATTGTAAGTACTCAACTGAACAAAATATATAACACTGGCCTAGTGGTTTTTGGATATTTTACTGCAAAAAATATTACATATTGCACCTTTAATTATGCATAAATGCAAGGAGCTAGGGTTAGGCGATATGGCCAAAATAATTATTACAATAAGATCTTTCATATCAGTTGATATCGATAATTATCACAAAAAAAATTTAAATCTTTATTTCTTTCCATTTTAAAGGTGCCCTAGAATTAAAAATTGAATTTACCTCGGCATAGTTAAATAACGAGAGTTCAGTACATGGAAATGACGAGTTTCAAACTCCATTGTTTCCTCCTTATATAAATCCCATTTGTTTAAAAGACCTCTGGAAAACAGGTGAATCTCAACATAACACCAACTGTTACGTAACAGTCGGGATCATTAATATGTACGCCCCCAATATTTGCATATGCCAGCCCATGTTCAAGGCATTACACAAGGGCAGCCAGTATTAACGTCTGGATCTGTGCACAGCTGAATCATCAGACTAGGTAAGCAAGCAAGAACAACAGCGAAAAATGGCAGATGGAGCAATAATAACTGACATGATCCATGATATCATGATATTTTTAGTGATATTTGTAAATTGTCTTTCTAAATGTTTCGTTAGCATGTTGCTAATGTACTGTTAAATGTGGTTAAAGTTACCATTGTTTCTTACTGTATTCACGGAGACAAGAGAGCTGTCGCTATTTTCATTTTTAAACACTTGCAGTCTGTATAATTCATAAACACAACTTCATTCTTTATAAATCTCTCCATCAGTGTGTAATGTTAGCTTTAGCCATGAAGCACCATCAAACTCATTCAGAATCAAATTTAAACATCGAAATAAATACTATACTCACATGATCCGATGCATGCATGCAATATGCATGACAAACAGCTTGTAAAGATCCATTTGAGGGTTATATTAGCTGTGTGAATGGTGTAAATGCACTGTTTTATAGTCGAGAGCTCGGGGGGCAGGGAGTGCGCGATTTAAAGGGGCCGCAGCCTGAATGGGTGCATAGTTAATGATGCCCCAAAATAGGCAGTTAAAAAAAATAATTTAAAAAAATCTATGGGGCATTTTGAGCTGAAACTTCACAGACACATTCAGGGGACACCTTAGACTTATATTACATCTTGTAAAAAAACATTCTAGGGCACCTTTAAAGGCAGATTTTTGTTGTGGAAACCAGACCATTAATTGTGGTTTTACCCTTTACCCTTTATTGTCAGAACATGACAAACACTTCACATTTTTGAATTCTTTACACCTTTTCAGTCATTTTTCCTTAACAACATAAATATCTTAATCGAAATTTAATTTCTATGTTTCTGCATGTGCTAGGTTTGCGTTGCCTGATTTTTATGGCACGTGTCTTTGGCACGGTTTGCATTGCAGGCTGCAATATTAATAATATTACATGTTTTGTCTCTTAGAAATGCACATTTGACACTACTATGGTAAAATGTAACTAAATGGTTTCTATGGTATTTGTATGAAAACCGGTAGCCTAAGAACATTTAGTATACATGCACAAATGCTATAGCTTAATCACAAAAAAAAGATACTTTAATTATATTCTATTACTCCTTTAATACATGTCTACATTAATAATATAATAAAATTCCATATCAATCAATATCCCACATTTCTGCCACAATACCATGGTGCAGTTAGTCTTACTACAGTAAATCCCTGGTAAATGGGTAAATGGGAAAGCTTTCCTGTAGCTCAGTGGTTAGAGCATGGCAATAACAATGCCAAGGTCATGGGTTCGATCCCAGGGATTGCACATACTCAGATACAAATGTATAGTATAATGCAATGCAAGTCGCTTTGGATAAAAGCATCTGCCAAATGCGTAAATGTAAATGATGACATTTGTAGATTGAAAAGCCTTCTGATTGTATTTTTGCGCTCAGTGTTTCTCTTGTTATCATTTTATCGAGGAAAATTATATAGTGATAATTATTATTGTTTTATCATCCAGCCCTACAAGTAACCAACCCTGAGCCAAACCCTAACCTTAACTCTACAGTAGATAAAATGATAGATGACATCTATATTGGCTAATGTTGATTAAGTGAACAATTAAGTTCAAAGAACAATGATCAAGCACATTGCATGTGTGTGAGCTATTTTTCAGTGGCATTCAGAATGGGATCTGACTTTGATTCATCGATAAAGTAGTTTTCTGTGCTGAGAGCTGTCACATAATTCAGACTGACCTCTGTTAAAACAGGAGTAGCAAAATAGCTATTTTACTGCTGATAGAAAGGTTTCTTACACACATGTCGAATTTAAGAGGTGGAGAGACTAAAAATAGTTGTAAAGGATACAATGCTGCCCTCATTTTAATAAAAGCTTTTTATTCACCTTAATTGGACCCAGATGGCTTGGGGTTCACAGGACTTTCCTCTGGTTGGCGAGTGAGAAATTCCACCCCGGGATAACAGTGTTGTGTTAATGAGTCAACGCGGACGCCAGGGGCACGGCACGGCACGCTGGAGCCCAGCTCAAACTGCAGGCATGCATCAGCAACATCTCAATGCATTTATTGCACTGTTCCCTGAAACGCTGAATTATTGTATGGCACTAACAACTTTCTGAAAGCAGACCTTTCTTGCTTATGGGGTTCATTTATGTGTGACCTCATGATTTTATATGCTGAGCAATATGCTGAAAAGAAGTCAAGAATTTTCAACAAAATATTATTTCATTTATCATCATTTTTCTTCACTGATAGCATGTATTATTATTAGTAGTTCCGAAGAGATTACAATTGTGTCTAACAGACAATGGCTTGCATTGCCGTGTTGCTTTTCATATCAGCATGTCAGAAAGTTAGCGCATGCATACGACTGACACTAATAGTGAAGATCCCACGTTCCTCAGATTTATTCTGGCAGTTCACTCTTATTGTTTATTGTGGAAAGCGTGTTTGCTCTACTGGTATTGAAGCAGATGATGAAATGTCAACGGTCTGTTTGGAAGTAGCTATGCTGATGTTCGGGTTGACACGGAGGTTTGTGTTGTAGATGTGGTTGAGGTGGCGGTCATTTGAGCTTGTGTCATGGGTCACCAATTGTTTTTCCAACACAGAAACCGTTATGAGAAATGAGAATTGCATGGGTGGACGGTTCTTTTCACATGACTTTGTGATCCCGAGTGTCTTTGGCTATGCTGTTCTCATGTAGCCTGTTGCACAAGAACTGCTTTTACTGGTGTTTATGGAGTTATTCCATAATAATTCACTTCTGTATTTACATTAACATTTACATGTTTACCAGATGCTATTGTCCAAGGCAACTTACGAACAAAGAATGCAGCCACATAAGCGAATCATACTATGGAGAATTGCTCCAGAATTGCTTTGAAAAGCACAAAAGTGTGTTTTATTTGGAGTCTGATAACGTATATATTTATTTATGAAGTATTCTCAAAGTATTTTTCAAGTTAAACTTTCATCTAGTATGGAAAATGTCTTTGGTGCATGTGGGCCGAGCCAGAATGTTTTGTCTATGAAAAACTACAGATATCTACAGATAACAGTTACATGATAACATATAATATTTGCTCACTAAATCAGTGTGTTTAGCTTTCGTTTTATGTGCCATGAAGAAATTCGGTTACATTCCTTACATTATACATGATTTTATTCATAAGCTGATTATAAAGTGATTAATGACACTATTGTCTTCTGTAGAGGGGCTTTATGGCTGAAATTGCATGTTTCATAATTGAAGTACTTTGCAACATGAATACTTATTTTCCTGTGTATTTCACTGAAAAAAGGATATTCTTAATCAGTGTTTTTGTTTTGTTTCCAGTACAGATATCTAAACATTCTTAAATCAAGATACATTTACTTAAGATACATTTACTTTGTTTTCTGAAGAAAAATAAAAAGATCAAAAATGAAGTGACTTTATGCTTAAAACAAGAAAAAATGAGGTCAGAAAAATAAACTTGTTTTCCCTTCCCTTTAAGCTTCACAGCACTGCGAAAAATTATTTTTGTCTTGTTTTCCAGTACAAATATCTAAACATTATTAAATAAAGATACTTTTGCATGAGAAGCAAAATTATTTAAGATATTAAGTTTTGTTTTCTAAGATAAATTATCAAAATGAAATTACATTGTACTCGAAACAAAACAAACAAACAAAAAAACTGCCATGGGGTCTGAAAAATTAACCCTCTGTAGTCTGAGGCTGATTTGGGGCCTGGAGAAGTTTTGACATGCCCTGACATTTGTGCTTTTTTCAGTTGTTCATAAACATATAAATGACAAAAGTGTCATTACACTGTATTCAGCACAAACTAGGCTACAATAATATGTGAGGAACATGTATGTACATGTTTGTGTTTTTGAAGGAATAACGTTTATGCGTGGTTACTGAAAAAACAAAAAACTTAAGTCACTGAAATAAGGCCAAAAAAATATATTAAATCTGTGTTCACAAGACTTTTGGGTATTGGAGGTTGTAAACTAGAGTTTTTGCTTCAAAATTATGTAAAAATTATGCTGCCTACTCCTTCATATAAAACAATATATTGATTTAGTTTTTGTAAGACACTTTTTGCCAAGAAACACAGTATGCATGGAGGCGTGAATCACCACTGAATAATGGGCCATTCTCACCTGTGAAGACAAAAGAATTGGATAGTAATGAGCTGAAATGACTTGCATATTAATGAGGCCTTTCAGTCAGGTAGGCTGTGAAAAAAACCTCTGTGATGTCTCAAGCTCATCATGATAAATGAAACATACAGAAAAATATTATTACAATATAAAGTAATGGTTTTATATTATACTTTAAAATATAATGTATTTCTGTGATGCAAAGAGTCTGAATATAGGCTTTTAGTTTAAAAGCATGCACATTTGGAGAAATATTGGATTCTCATATGCTTATGTCAATTTTCTATACAGAGGAGTTATATTTATTTAATATTCATTGTCATTACTATGAGCGCTGGTGTTTTCAATTCATCCTTGAAGTCGGAGGGCGCTCTCTGTGCATTTTTTAGTCCACAAATTCATCTAAAAGAAGAAGAGGCTATTCCATGAATGGAGTTTCCAATTCATACTGCAGCCGGAGGGCGCTAAAGAAACAAAAACTCATCTAAAATTCATCTATAGAAGAAAAGAAAACAGGAACTAACTGCATGTCTTCTAAAGCTCCCTAACCATGACTTTTACATTCAGATAAACACTTTTCAAGACAATAAATACACGATTGAGACGATGAATGCATGTATTGCCTCTGAATTTGCGTCTGAATAGCGCTGGCTCCGCGGGCGTGGCCGCATTAGCAGATAATGAGCTGAATCATGGACTTCTGACATGGCTCTCTTTTCATACAGATTACATAAACACAGAAGGTTTGTTTTCGATTTGACTTACATGATTTAAAACCTGACATCTTAACGTTTTTTTAGACATAAGTTTAATTTTTCTGTGATTAGTATTCACTAAGTTACAGTTCATTTTCTGAGAACTATCAGATTGGACTTCGTTCAGAGGGAGAGGAGAAATCACGCATCATGTTAGTTTTCTTTATTTTACAAAAAGCACAACATTGTGTTTTTACTCTGAGTGTATACAAATAAAAGAAGATATTCTATAGTTTCAATTGATATATTACTTATGTCTCTATGACAAAAAATGACGGAGTATTTTAAGTCTGTTTTGCTGCAATGTGAAAAAAAAACCTGCAAAACGCGCCGGCGCGTTTTCAGACCTCAGAGTGTTAAAGGGAAAGGAAAACCCATGTCCATCCCTGAAGGAGTGCTAGTGGAGTTGGATATCATGGAGCGAAGTGCCATTCACCATCCAACCTTGGAAGTCAAGTCCTCCCCATGTGAACTCCTGGATTCCATGATCCCAGCCCACATTCAAGCCCTGTTTCTGCTGCTAATTCTTCCTAGGCCCAAGTCTACTCCGTTTGCCTGTTTTAAGTCTCCATCTTCAGTCAGCTCCAAGTTTCCTTTGTTGGCTATGGTGCCACCCAGCCTCCCACACTCTCCGCCTCTATCAGCTCCTTCCAGATCCTCAACCCTGTCTCTGCTGTCTCCCTTCATCCCCTCAGCTCTGACTCTGCCCAGCTGCTTGGATCTGCTTTGAGCTTCCAGGTCCCCAGCTCCGCCCTGGTGTGCCAATCCCCTAGCTCCATCTCGGGCCTCCAAGCCTTGGACTCCACCTCAACCTGTTAACCCATCGGCTCCACCTTGGCTCCACACTCCCTCGGCTCCACAATGGTCCGTCATCCCTCAGGCTCTGCCAGGCTTCCTCATCCCTCCTGCTCCACCTTGGTCAGTCATCATCCTGGTTGCTCCATGGACTTCTGGGACCTCTGGCTACACCTTGTCCCTCCACCAGGTTCTTCCTTCCCTCCGGTTCCACCATTGTCCTCTCATTGGCTCCACCCCGGTCTGCCGAGCCCCCGTCTCCACCTCAGTCCCACAAAGCCTGCGGGTTCTGCCTCGGCCCTCCAGCCCATCAGTGTCACCCTGGGTCTTTGTTTCCTCAGCTCCACCTGGGTCTCCTCCTCTCCCGCCTCCACCTCAGTCAGGCAGGCTCCTGGCCCTACCATGGCTCCTTCCTCCATTGGTTCCACCATGGGCCTTCATCTTGCCACTGTTCTGGGTTACTGCCTATCTCCTCCCTACATCGTCTCCTCACTGGCTCCTCTCTCTGTCAACTCCCCCATGAACTCTTCTTCTTTAAACTGACTGTTTTTGTAAACTCCCACCGCTAAGGTGTATTTTACATTTACAACACGATGATGCGTCTTCCAAGAGGGAGGGATAATGTCAAGTTTATATTCTGTTTTATGGAATTTTAGTTTGTTTTTCATTGTTTCCCTGTGTTTCTGTTCCTCTGCCATTCGTTTGCTTTGTTCCTGCTTCTCGTTTGCTGTCATAGTAACTGATTTTGTTTCCCTTGTTATTGTTTCCTTTCACCTGTGTCCCATTTAGATTCTCTTTATATTTTAGCCCTCATTTTCACTTAGCCCATTGTCCTGTATTGTCTATGCTGTTGCTTAGCTGTTAGTTAGTTTGCTCCTGTTATTTCTTTCTGGTTATCTTTCTGGTTTTGGATTGATCTTCTTTGTTTTATTTAGTAAACAACATTTTGGATGCAATTTTCATCCACCGCTCTCTCACCTCTTACTTGCCTGCCCTGTACGTAACAGCTTCCCTGGCATTTTCCGGCAATCCATGTTTTCACTGTTATACAATAGGGGGCGCTATTATGCATCTGTGAAAGAGTACAGAATTTTTGGAACCAGAAACAAGCAATAGAAACATTGCTTCCGCACATGTAAGCTAACATGGTCATCAAACAACATAACAATATAAATCAAAACTGCTTAACATCACTGAATAAAATGTCGACCCAGAAAGAGGGAAATTACTGTGAAGCTTTGGGGAGTTGATGGACTCTACATACTCCATATGTGTTTTGATCATCGTTCTGAATCCAATCCCGACATAGTCTTTGACAAAAACATGATAAGATAAGAAGAAAATAGCATTCTTAAGAATGATTTTTGAATCCAGCCCCTGGTTTGGGCATGATCGCACATTCTGTATTCATTATGCATAAGAACCATCAAGATGGACCATTTTTCCCTCTAATCTCTGATGTGCAGAGGAGCTTTATCAACAGTAACTCAAAGTGAGAGAGATAATCCATTTAGAGAAGACTGAACTCTACTTCCTCTGCTTCTACACTTTCTGTGAGCCTAATACTTGGCAATACACACTTTTTTAAAGCAACTGCACAAACTAAAAATATGACATATGATGTTTAATATGAATATTATGTTAATAATGAATCAATTAATTGTTTGAAACCCACAATCATGAACTTACTTCCTGATTGCCTCCTCCTACTCTCATCTACATTCGCGCAAGGTGCTTGACATTGCAAATGATGTTGTTGTCATCAGCTACATTAGTAACATTTTTCAGTTAACAGAGGTTTTTCTCTCATCAGGACTGCTGGGGCACTGAAATGCTTCTCAACTAGTTTCCTCTTCATATGTCCCGCTGATTATGCCGTTTCTCTTCAGTCTCAGGACTGCGTGTGAGGCCGAGGCTGTGTGCGATGGTTATTCGGTCAGCGCTCAGAAGCAGCCGTCGGCCCCAGGAAGCTACCAGCTCCAGTTCGCCATCCAGCAGCTGCAGCAGCAGAAGCTGCGATCCAGACAGCTGCTCGACCAGAGCCGCACACGCCACCAGGTAAAACGGCACTCACTTCAGATCATTTCACTCAAACACAATGAGTGTTTCTTTATTATTGAATCTATTAGTGTTTCTTTAGTATTGAACAGTGCTCCATAATAACTGATCTGACTAGTAGATATGCACTTGCCCTGTGTGTAGTAATATTTTCATGCCAATACTTTACATGGTGGCATATTTACATACCATATTTTCTGGAAAATAAGTCAAAATTGTATTGCATTTCTTTGTTGAGAGATAAAAAAAAAAAAAAAAAACATGTACATGTTGACACATTTTATTATTACATTCATAAATAATGAAAAATGCTAGTAAATTAAATGTTTGCAGTGACTATACGTGTTTTATTTCCCTTCACTCCACAAAAAATCTTTTAATGCAATTTCAGAACAGAACAGGAATGAAACATTGACATTCGTTAGAAACTACTTTTTTTTATTAATGCCAAAACTAAACAAATTTATGTGAAATTTATGTGAAAGTGAAACAGTGTGTGAACAGTTCAGTATTTTTAAAAGTTTGTGGAAAATGGTTAACACTCTTCCTGAATGTTAATTTTTAGACACTTTTTTTTTAAATAAAAAAATTAAAGAAGCTTATTTGAAAGTTAAAAGTGAAAGTGACACATGAATGCCAAGTATGGTAACCCATACTCTGAATTTGTCCTCTGCATTTAACCCATCAAAGTTAGTGCACACACTTTAGGAGCAGAGTAGTGAACACACACACACACACACACACACGTGATATACACCCACAGTGGGCACAATGCTGCGGTGTCCGGGGAGCGATTGGTTAGGTGCCTTGCTCAGGGCACCTCAGTAATTTCCTGCCAGTGCTGGAATCGAACCAGCAACCTTTGGGTTACAGTCATGCTAAACATTAGGCTACGACTGCCCTAGTCCACCCTGTTCAAAAATTATTTGTAATAAATATTTAAGTTGATTTCCGGAGTTTCAATACTGTGCTTCTTTTGCCAAGAAGGAATCTCTCTCTCACTGTTTTTAAACCAAACATTTCTGACTTCCATTATGCATCTTTATATTCAGTTGTTTAATTTCTGTCTTTAAAGTTCTTTTTCACTTTGATGTTTTTGGCAATAAGGAACTAGATGATGCCTTATACATCATTTGTATGATAGGTAAATACAACATTCACAAAGATACCTTACATTTAAACCCAATTATATTTGCTTCTGATTTACATTTACTGTTATCATCACTTCAAAACAAACAAACAACAACAAAAAACCTCCAGTAAAAAAAAAAAAAAAAAAAAAAAAAAATCTGCATTATAGAAAAAATATTTAAATCCATTTTCTTATTTATTTATTTATTTATTTATTTATTTACTCTGTATTGTCTCACATGTTTTTGTTCTCTAATGTTGTCTTTTTAAATGTAAATTTTGGAAAAAATAAATAAATGAAAAACTTGTGGAAATCCCCCAATACACATAAACTTGGGCACACGTGCCTCTCATTCAGCACAAATTCAAGTTGTGTTAGTTTTGTGCATGTTTTTATTTTAAATATTGCTATTTAGGTTTAATTCAGTTTTCGTTTTAGTTAGTTTTAGTTTTTATTTATTTCCAGGTTAATAATTTTAGTGCTTCAACTTTAACTTATTTCAGTTTATTGTCAAGGCAGCATGTCCAAGTTTTTCAACTAATAATATTATATAATATATATATATATATATATATATATATATATATATATATATATATATATATATATATACAGTGGGTATGGAAAGTATTCAGACCCTCTTAAATCTTTCACTCTTGTCATATTGCAGCCATTTGCTAAAATCATTTAAGTTCATTTTTTTTCCTCATTAATGTACACACAGCACCCCATATTGACAGAAAAACACAGAATTGTTGACATTTTTGCAGATTTATTAAAAAAGAAAAACTGAAATATCACATGGTCCTAAGTATTCAGACCCTTTGCTGTGACACTCATATATTTAACTCAGGTGCTGTCCATTTCTTCTGATCATCCTTGAGATGGTTCTACACCTTCAACTGAGTCCAGCTGCGTTTGATTATACTGATTGGACTTGATTAGGAAAGCCACACACCTGTCTATATAAGACCTTACAGCTCACAGTGCATGTCAGAGCAAATGAGAATCATGAGGTCAAAGGAACTGCCTGAAGAGCTCAGAGACAGAATTGTGGCAAGGCACAGATCTGGCCAAGGTTACAAAAACATTTCTGCTGCACTTAAGGTTCCTAAGAGCACAGTGGCCTCCATAATCCTTAAATGGAAGACGTTTGGGACGACCAGAACCCTTCCTAGAGCTGGCCATCCGGCCAAACTGAGCTATTGGGGGAGAAGAGCCTTGATGAGAGAGGTAAAGAAGAACCCAAAGATCACTGTGGCTGAGCTCCAGAGATGCAGTCGGGAGATGGGAGAAAGTTGTAGAAAGTCAACCATCACTGCAGCCCTCCACCAGTCGGGGCTTTATGGCAGAGTGGCCCGACCGAAGCCTCTCCTCAGTGCAAGACATATGAAAGCCCGCATGGAGTTTGCCAAGATGGTGAGAAATAAGATTCTCTGGTCTGATGAGACCAAGATAGAACTTTTTGGCCTTAATTCTAAGCGGTATGTGTGGAGAAAACCAGGCACTGCTCATCACCTGTCCAATACAGTCCCAACAGTGAAGCATGGTGGTGGCAGCATCATGCTGTGGGGGTGTTTTTCAGCTGCAGGGACAGGACGACCGGTTGCAATCGAGGGAAAGATGAATGCGGCCAAGCACAGGGATATCCTGGATGAAAACCTTCTCCAGAGTGCTCAGGACCTCAGACTGGGCTGAAGGTTTACCTTCCAACAAGACAATGACCCTAAGCACACAGCTAAAATAACGAAGGAGTGGCTTCACAACAACTCCGTGACTGTTCTTGAATGGCCCAGCCAGAGCCCTGACTTAAACCCAATTGAGCATCTCTGGAGAGACCTAAAAATGGCTGTCCACCAACGTTTACCATCCAACCTGACAGAACTGGAGAGGATCTGCAAGGAGGAATGGCAGAGGATCCCCAAATCCAGGTGTGAAAAACTTGTTGCATCTTTCCCAAAAAGACTCACAGCTGTATTAGATCAAAAGGGTGCTTCTACTAAATACTGAGCAAAGGGTCTGAATACTTAGGACCATGGGATATTTCAGTTTTTCTTTTTTAATAGAACACATTTAAAAATGTGTTCAACAATTCTGTGTTTTTCTGTCAATATGGGGTGCTATGTGTACATTAATGAGGGAAAAAACTAACTTAAATGATTTTAGTAAATGGCTGCAATATAACAAAGAGTGAAAAATTTAAGGGGGTCTGAATACTTTCTGTACCCACTGTATGTATATATATATATATATTTCATTTTATTTCAGCTTTAAAAACTGAAACTCTCACACTGACCCTCTGTTGAACCCTGTCCCATAAAAGTGTGCATGTCTCTGCTTAATGCTATAGTGTACTCCTAAATTTGACTTTCTTTTTTATGAAAAAGTCCCCAAAATATTCGATGACTCTTACGACTCTCATTATAATGTTCCAGTCTCTTCAGTGGAATTTAGTCCGTATGAAACACGATCTACTCATGTTTCTCTTTCAGCTGTGCATGTCACACTTACAGTACATCAGATCCTGTAAACATCTCGTCTTCTGACTTAGCATGACTGCATGCACATTTATAATGGTGTCGCAATTCAGCTACACTGATGTCACTGTTCTGTGTTGACGTTCATCTCCAATTAATGCAATTGGAGATTTGTTTTTCTTGGCACAAGTTGATTGTGTTCTGCAGGGGATTATGGGAAAACGATCCCCACCCCCTCAAACCTTTCTTAACGGAGATCTCCTCCTCCCTGGTACTGTGAAGCAATCAGCCCTCAGTCTCCAGAGGGCTTCATTAAAGCCACGGGACCCTCGGAGGAGGCGTCCATCATAGGCCCTAAACTCACAGTGCATTACTGTAAACGAATGAAATGGGCAGACGAGTGAAGAATGTGTGTTTGTGTGTGTGTGGTCATCTGTGTGTATGTTTGTACTGTTCATGAGTCAGTCCTGTATCAGTGGATACTCCCTAAACCTCCTCGTGAAGCACTGCTCTTCTTTTGAGACTCGACCAAGCACACATTCATACATGTTTTCATCAAAAATGTGCAATTTTTCCACACTGTAAAAAAATCTGAATTTGAGAAAACACAAAAACTTGAGGCAACAAGCAACTTGAAGTCTCTGATAAGATGTTTTACTAAAAATATAATCAAAACACTACATAGAGCTAAAAGATCTATTATTAGACCCTCAACACCAAACATGACATTGTAGATAGGTTGTAGTAAATAAATAAATCTCACGTAAACAGTCCATACAGGGGAGCAGAACATGTAGACAAGTATATCAGACGTCATGTTGCACAGCTAGAAAAGGTCACTATATTGCACAAATATTGCTTCATACACCAGCGATAAAAAACGATAATCAACAAAAACTAAGAATAAATAATACAAGACAGTAATTGATATTAACTAATCAATGCTAACCAGAAACAATCATAGGCATTTGTCCTTGCCATTCAAGTTTCTAAAGGAGACCATTATTGTTATTAATATTAATATTGTGATTAGTTCTGTTAAAATGACAAATGTGCATTCATACATTTACATATGGTTGCCATGTTTTAGTTCTAATTACTTAAGTTACAATTTATTAAAAAAAAAAAAATGCTTGATTGATGTTAAAAGTGTATATACACTACCATTCAAAAGTTTGGAAACATTACTATTTTTAATGTTTTTGAATAAAGTCTCTTATGCTCATTAATCCTGCATTTATTACATAATAAATACAGAAAAAAATTGTGAAATATTATTACAATTTAAAATTATGGTTTTCTATTTTAATATACTTTAAAATATAATTTATTCCTGTGATCAAAGCTGAATTTTTAGCATCATTACTCCAGTCTTCAGTGTCACATGATCCTTCAGAAATCATTCTAATATGATGATTTTTGATACTCAGTTATTATCAATGTTGAAATTGCTATTTTTTTTTTTTTTTTTTTTTTTTTTTTTGGAACCTTTGATATTTTTTTCAGGATTTATTGATGAATAAAAGGTTAAAAAGAACAGCATTTATTCAAAATATAAACCTTTTCTAACAATATAAATCTTTACTATCACTTTTTATCATTTTAACACATCCGTGCTGAATAAAAGTATTCATTTCTTTAAAAAAAAAAGAAAAAAAAAATAGTGACCCCAAACTTTTGAACAGTTGTGTATATTTTTTACAAAATATTTCCATTTTAAATAAATGCTGATATTGTTTAACTTTTTATTCATCAAAGAATCCTGAAAATGTGTCACAGGTTTATAAAATAATATGAAGCAACACAACTGTTTCCAACATTGATAATAAATCATCATATTAGAATGATTTCTGAAGGATCATGTGACACTGAAGACTGGAGTAATGATGCTGAAAATTCAGCTTTGATCACAGGAATAAATTATATTTTAAATTATATTAAAATAGAAAACCATAATTTTAAATTGTAATAATATTTCACAATATTATTGTTTTTTCTGTATTTATTATGAAATAAATGCAGCCTTAATGAGCATAAGAGACTTCGTTCAAAAACATGAAAAATAGTAATGTTTCCAAACTTTTGACTGGTAGTGTATATATATATATGCAGTTAAACCAAAAATTATTCAGATATTTTTGATATATATTTACTAGTGGTATATATTTACTAATTTTAACACATTATTTTTCACTGTGATGATCTAATCTAATTAATGTGTTAAATTGGCAGCTCAATATATATATATATATATATATATATATATATATATATATATATATAAGTGACAGCAGCCTAATAAACCAGTTGCTGTGATGTCTGTCATTAATGTTCATCAAAGAACAAAGATAATGGAGAAAATTGTTGCTTTAATAAGGATTAATCAATATGTAATTTATAATTTATGCAGTGAAGATAACTTTATTCAATTTCTGTGTATTTCCTGTTCCTATTAGACAGGTAAATATGATATTTATTACAATGAGTTCATGCAAACATTGTTTTAAGTTCACATAAATTAAAAGTTTTTTAAAAAAATTTTTAAAACAATGTTGAAATTGAAAGCTTTCAGTTATGCTGTAATGTTGAATGTCTATAATTAAATTCTAATTGATTTAAAAAAAAAAAACAAATCTATTTCATAGAGACATCAGTAGCAGTATTAGTATCAATGATACTGGCCTTCATTCATAAAAAGATGCCATTAAACAAATAATTAAACTACACTGTCTTTAAGGTGTTCCTACATTAATTTGGAGAGTAACTGTGAAATTATTACAATATAAAAATATTAAAAACTCTAATGTTTTTAATCGCGATTAATTACATAAAAAATATTTTATTGTTTTTTAATCGATTGACGGCACTAGTTTTAACATGAACTCACAATTGCTTCTGTTTTTTGAGTTGATCTGCGATAGAATCAGTCGACAGAAGTTAGAACAGCGAGAGCGGAGATGGAAAGCAAGCAGGCAAAGCGATGTGATTGCGGAGCGTGTTATTGGGCCGTTGTGTTCTGTATTGGGTTCAGACTCTACGGCTCCTTTGACGTTTGGCCCTCGGCCACCTGGCAGCATTAGAAAGGTGCCCTTTCCTGGCCCACAACTCAGAACCGCCAACCGGTGCGTCCCGTCCACTCATTCATCAAACGCCAGAATGAGACGGAAAGAATGCTTTCTCGTCCCCTCTCGAATCAATGAACGGTAGCCATTAAATCGCATTTCAGCATGGAAAATATGTTTACCGAGTCCAAGCACTCACTCAGATGAAAACTTGTCTAAACAAGAATGAAATGTGAAGAATTCCTGTGTTTTGGTATGTCCGATTATAAAGTATTTAGTGGATGTTATGATAAGCCGTGTCATTTCTTTCTTCCATGTGAGTGAATGAACTGGCTTTTGGAGGCTGTTGTGCTTGACCTCAAATGACTTGAAGGAAAAATGCTGCTTTTAATAAAGTCTGAGATAAGGTCGTTCCTTCACAGGACTGTTCAACACAATCACTTTATTCCAAGACTCGCTGCAAGATCTCATTAAAACCTGAAATAGTCAGTTGGAGCATTTTTCAGATCCAAGCAAACATTATAATGGTAAACAATACAGAAATATTTCAGATTCTGCTCTCTATCTAAGAGAATAATCAAATACACACTAAAGTTGGGAATCATTAAGAGTCTTGTTGAAAGAAGTCTCTTCTGCCCACCAAGGCTGCATTTATTTTCTATCAACAGTTTTCTATTTGAGTAAATGTCTTTCAGAAACACTCTTCAGGGGAAATCGACCAACTGTATACTTATAATTGAATATAGTTTTGCTGATGCTTATTAAACTGGTATACGAGAGAGTACTTGAACCCCAACATGATTCCAAACATCACTTTTAGATTAGATTGCAAAAGCATTTTATTTCCAGTAGTGTGTCAGACTTCAGGACACTTTCACTAACTCTTCTCTTTATCCGTGTCTCAGGCCGTTCTGGCATCACACACCCTCATGCCTGCTGCATCAGCACGACCTCACGCTCCCAGCAGCCCCCTGAACCAGCCGTTCAGACGCACCCTGAGTCAGGCGGGCAGCACAGGTGTCCTCACTCTCACCCCGAAACCTCCCAGCAGCACACCCAGAGACGGACGCGTACGGAAGACTGTCGCCCACTCTCTCCACAAGTAAGACCTGAGGGTGTACCTTTCTGAAGTTGGGTCTGCATCAGCAATTTACATCTGAATATGCTTTAAACAGAGTCCCTCTGACTCCTTAACAACTCTTAAAATGTCTTAAATTCAGTTTGATCAAATTTAAGGTCATATTCGATTTAACAAGCTGTTTCAAACTCCCGAAATGAACTCCAAACAATTGGTTTTGTTCAAAATTATGTCACACCGGGTCATTCTTCAATTTCACTTGAAGTATATCAGGACCTTAAAATATCTTCAAAAAACAGGAATGGCGATATGGCCTTATGTGATTATTAAACTTCAAATGGCTATGATTTAAATACATAAATACAAGCGCTGGAAAATGCATTGCTGTTGCGTGTTTGTGCTTGTTTTTCAGGCTCGTTTATAATTAAAAGTCCTGCATTATGCATAAAATCTTTTTTCCTGGATATTATTGGTATTTTGGTTACACAATAAACTGTATCTGGCTTTTAATTCAATGTAAACTCTTGTGGTTTTCCACAAGAAGGAATGACAGAACACATTCAATATATGGATTTATATATTATTTTATATTATATAAATATATTGCTATTAGTATTGGTAATACTAGCCTTAATAGTACCTAAAAAAATATGCCGTTAATCATTATTTAAATTTGTGCTTCCTTTTTCTTACACATTAATTGGGGGATTAAATTATGATTACCTATTTTAATGTCAGGTGCAATTAATCATAAAAAAAATACAGTAAAAATTATACAATGTAAAATATCTGTTTTCTATGTGAATATATAGTAAAGTGTAATTTATTCCTGTGATCAAAGCATCATTACTCCAGTCTTCAGTGTCACATGATCCTTCAGAAATCATTCTGATATGATGATTTGCTGCTCAAGAAACATTTGTGAATATTATTAATGTTGAAAACAGTTTCATATTTTTTTAATCAGTAAACAGTCAAGCTATTATAATGAACACTTCACACAGTAATCATTATTAATTAACTGCTTTACAAATACACATGACTAGGCGTGATCAGGGATGTGTTCAGTGCTGTTGGTTTTCACATTCTTGTCAGTGCTTTATGGTTTAATCTGAACAGTTTTCTGGTCATCTGTGAAATCTCACTGATCGTAACAGAGATGTTTGACCGCGCACCGATATCCAAAATCTCGTTAGTGTGCTTCTCATCCACTGTTGCTTTGAATTTCAAGACAAAATCTCTATTCAGCAATGTTTAGAGTTTATAAAGGAACAAAAGCAAATATGTAGTATTTGTTTCTATAGTGTTTTCCACACTATTCATGTTTGCATCAGTGATTGTTCTCTAGAAGAACATTAAGAAAGTTAATTCCAATTGCATTAATTGTCATCATCGACACACACACACACACACACACAAAGCATGTGGCTTTTGACTATTAAGTAAACAGTGCGGTTGGGTGGCTGGGCCGTGTGTATGCGTGCTGTGGAAATCTGATTTTGTTTTGAGATTTGCAGACAGAACGGTGGGAGGTGTGTGCGGCGCTCGGACCACAGAAAGAGAGCCCCACTGCTCTTGTTTCCCACGATGCACTGCAGCCTAGTTACTGCACATTTGGCCCAATTACAGAACATTAGCAAGCTCTGAGAAATCAGCAGACGCTTCACTAAAAGCATGTGGCCCACCATGGTGGGGTCATCTCCGTCATAAATGGCTGATTGATGTGGTGAAGGGATGCAAATAGTTTTTCTCCGCTTGATTTTGCAAAAAATTACCCTAATGTTTCCAGTCATTAAAACGAATAAGGCCGGAAGGTGCAAGTACAGATTAAACTGCAGACATCACAGGCTGGGCAATATAGCTAAAAGATATAAATGAAGTTTGCTCGATTTTAGAATATGAAGCAATTGATTTATAATGTTCAAAACTCTTGGACACTTTCTGGTTGTCAAACTTTGTGGAACATGTTCATATGTTAATGTGATGAATTACGCCGGTGGTTATTCTGCTACGACACCTGTGACTGACTTCACACATCTATAAAAAATACCACTTGATTAAAATAATTGAAAAAAGTGTCTCAGAAAGATAAAGTTAGTTCTGAGAACAGCTCCAGCATCATTTGTTTGCAGATGCCACTTGGTTTTATATATTTCTTATTTAATGCAATTCAGACATTTTTAATTGTGATACAGCTTGTTAACTGTCTGTTATATTTTAACTTCTTCCTGAGTCTCTCCATCAGTGTCGACTCCGGTTTGAACAATGTAAGGCTGAACACCGTTACTGACAATCCTCATTTTGGCTGCGTGAGATTCTCCAGCTTTGTTGTTGTTGAGCTGTTAAAGCTCCGCCTTCTTCTGGAAAGCTCATTTGCATTTAAAGGGACACACACAAAAACGGTGTGTTTTTGCTCACACCCAAATAGGGGCAAATTTCACAAGCTATAATAAATGATCTGTGGTTTCATTTCACAGAATGATCTGCAGATTAATTCGTAATTACAGTCGCGACATGGCGCGAACGCAGCATAAGCTCATTGTTTTGGTTCAGGAGGAACGTCTGTTTGTTTGCAGGGCTCGGTGATGCCTACAATACCTTTAAATGAACACAATGAAGAATAATATTTAATCTTTTAATATACATCCACTAAAAAAAACAACCAATGTATATTTTTTACTACAAAAAACACTGTGTGAAAATTTACAGTATGAGTAATAACACATATCAGAGTTTTGAAACAAGTAGTTTGAGTGAAACTAATTCACAGAAATGAATCAAACTTACCAAAACATGTCAGTCCAAATGCGTTCATGCTCAGAGTCACGAGACAAGGAAAGATCATGAACCGTGTATTTAGTAGGGTTTTGTATGTTGTATGTAAGGAGGACAGACGCACATTTCAAATCAAATAAATAAAGTTTGCTTCAGTGTAGCGCATCGAGTGAAAATCAGCACAAAGTTCACAATTCAATAATAACAATAATTCACAATTCAGACACTGCAACAAAAGTGGACTGTGATTTATACTTCCAACCTCAAAAAAATGTCACTTTCCTTATTACTTTTGTTGCTGTATGGAAAAGAGCGCTTGGACACCTCTGAAGAAATGAAGATAACTTCATCTAAAGGTCTTTCCGTTGGAAAGATCGTTCTGTGTCCAGAGAGGATGGTCATGTGAGGATCAGGAAGATTTCATCACTCTTTTTGGGATATACAGAGAGACAGTCTTGAGTAAATGATACTGCTTGGAAAGGCACATGTGGGAGCGGCAGGAAATGGAGGTAATTCCTGAAAGGGTGAATTAAGCGAGAGCTGAAAGAGCAGGAGAGACATTAGAGAGATATGAGAGACTGCTGAAGACAGAGGAGGGTTATGCAGAGTTAAAGGAGGGGGCTGCAGTGTTTGCTCGTGGCCCGTGCCGTGTTTACCCTCTCCGTGTGGAATTCCAGAGCCCCTCACTCTCTCCACCGCACTGCATTTTTGTGGTTGGCCTGTGTGACATGGGAAAGTGTGGGAAAAACGGAAGCCCGAAAAGCAAAAATTCACAAATGGAAACACTGAACTGACAAAAGAATGGAAGAGAAACGGAGAATAAGAGACAGGTGAAGACGCGAGAGAAGTGGAGGAGGAGTTGGATTGGAAGGGGGTGAAGACGCAGGGATTAAAGGTTCTCCATTGCTACCAGTGTTATTTTAGTATCACTGAAATACTATTATAGGTTTTTATTATTAGTTTATTTTTTTCAGTTTTAGTTATTTTAGTACATCAAGTTAAATTAAATTAAAATGAGAGATGTTGCCTTGGAAACTAGCTTCAATAAAATGTTTTATTATTTTCACTCATTTTTATATTTTATTTCAGTTACATTTATTCTATTTCAAGCAACCAAAACATTGGTTTTTAGTTTTATTTAACTATAATAACCCTGGTTGGAGATTTCCATCAGTAGGATTTCAGTGAGGTCATGCATGGGATCAGTGCAGATCAGGGTCAGAAATTAAAGTTGGCTTGCAGCAAAAATGCCACCAACATGAACAAAAATGCCCCCATTAATTCAAGATATGCCCCTGTACAATTAAACAAAACCTATTATGACTTTCTTGTTTAAAGTGAAATATGAAAATAAATGAAAAGTGTTGATCGCAGCATTACAGTTAGACCTGCTCATGTTGCATCAAACATTTCTTGTTGCACATTGTTGTTTTTGTTTTTTTTGCAGCATTGAGCATTATAACCAATCAACCATTTCTGATCAGTTAGATTAGTTGTTATATTAGTCACCACTGAAAACACATGGGGATTGTTTCTGTCAGGTTTGGGTGAAGGGATGAGGTAAGAAGGTGTATGGGCTTTTATATATAAAACCAAACAAAAACTACCCCGCAGAGGAAACTATGGATTCAAAAGACATCAGCTGGGTAGAGCAGAACAAGGCACGATAATAATTAGGTAACAAGTGGTTTGGGGTTAAGAAATGGAGAGCAGAGCAAATGGCACATAGAAACAAACAAAACAAAGACATGTGGTCAGACAAAACATGACACGAACACACAACCAGTGTGTAGCTACACAGAACACGACAACACAAGAATGCCTGGCCAGTAAACACATAGACTAGGCGCTCGATAAAAACACATGAGACTAGGGCACACGATCTGTGAATGAACACTCAACCCGTGCACTCACAGCAGAGACAAAATATGGAGCATGGATATTCCACCCCGACACTGAACCGAAACCGAACTAGACAAGTGTTGGGATCCAAACAGCACGCTCTGCACAGACGAAAGAGTGCACGGCCCAAGAGAACTCTGAACCGCACTCTCAGTCAGGGCTCTGTCACCAAACTACTAATAAACAGGCCGAAGTGACAGAACCCTGACATTTTCAGTTCACACGCTCACTTCTTCACTCTCACAGATTCTCTCATCATGAATAACAAAGTGCAGATGTGATGTAAGATATTAGTTTTGCAGTGTAGATGGCTTCAGTGATTATAACATGAGCTTTTGCAAGAGTGCAGAATTTGTGTTAAACTGACATTGACCACTTCAGTGATAGGGAACTTTTTTCTCTCTCCTTATTTCCTGTTTGAATATCAAGGGCAGTAACTGACAACAATTAGTGAAAGCATTGCAGAAAGTATACATTTTATTTCATAAAATGAAAATGGCTTTGATATTATGCAAACTGGCGATTAAAAAAAGCAGTACTCGCTATTGATCTTGAGTATTTAAATAAAGTTACATGACGTTCATTTATGTTGGTCAGGAGATTTTTATTTATTTATTTATGTTTTTGTTGTTGTTGTTTAATCCCTGATGATGCCAGACAAAAGAAAAAGACGAAAGAAAAAGATGAAACAACAAAAGTGAAACAAAGAGGGACAGTCCAGAGATGATTGTTAACAGAATTTGGACTCCATGCACTGTTTGATTAGATTTCAGGAGGGTGTGTGTGTGTGTGTGTGTGTGTGTGTGTGTGTGTGTGTTTCACACTAGACTTAAAGACTCTGGTGTTGTTTTAAAGTCATATGACCTTTCTTTTTCAAAAACACAAAAGTAGAAACGTAAAAAAAGTTGTAAAAATTGTCTCTCATACAATAATCTTGTTCGACTCGTGGCGTGAGTTCTGAAGGCATACGATAGCGTTGGGCAGGAAACAAACCCGTATGTGCATGAGGTGAATATCTCTGTTGTGTTCCAGTTGTTGCCAATTGGCAACCAAGTAAAAAAACACCTTTGGTGTTTTCCCAGAATAGAAAGAATGTCTGCATTTTAATATTTTTACTATCTCTTTAAAGCATGTCAATGCAAATATGGGCAGACGGATATGTTGCCATGCTCTAGGGCTTTTTTTTAAATTAAATAATTGTTTTGAAATGTCAAAAATAAACCATCTACTCCATTTATTTCCCACAGAAAGTTTGAAATTGTTGAACAAGCAGTTGTCTGACACTGTATATGATGTCGCATACTCTTTATTAGTAATCAGTAACTAAACTAGTCATCATAAATCAAAGTATGTCAAGCTAAATAGAGAGACAATTGGAAAGACCATAAATATGAATTCTAATTAGTGATTCTGTCATGTAAACCAGTTTGTGTGAGTCACGATTAAACAGGAGGAAACGAGATTCCCGCCTCCAGCCAGTAGAAAACTGCTCTATTTCTGAAATTGTGTGTACCATCATCACTGGGGAAGGCAGCAAGATGGAAATTTGCGCCAGCTTTCCCCCCAGCTCTCCAACGGGGGAAGGAGCTGCCTATACGCCGTTCCCTGGAAAGCAGCAGTCCCTTCCATTCCTGGGGTTCTTAGCTGTCACCTGATAAGCAGGCGGACCTGCCTTCCTGAGGGAGGCTCGACGCTGCTGCCGGGATGAGGGCTCAGGCTACGGCAGAGCTGGTGTGGTAGACGCCCTCATTGATGAACAGACGAGGTGCTTGCCTTTGGCGGCCTGAAGGTGCCATCTACTTCTTGACTGCCGAGAACTTCTGGGCAAAGGGGCCACCCTACGAGATGGAAGCGTCAAGAAAGTGAACTTTGTCAGCTTCCCTCATCTCAGCAAGGTTAAGCCAGAGATGGCGTTCCTGGACCGCCATGGACGACATCGCCTGACCGAGAGACTGTGCCATGACTTTAGTCGCTCTGAGAGCGAAATCAGTCTCCGAGCACAGTTCTTGCATCAATCCCGGCTCAGAACTACCCTCTTGCAGATCTTTAAGTGCCTTTGCCTGATGCACCTGTAGGATGGCCATGGCATGCAAGGTGCAGGCAGCCTGTCCAGCGGCACTGTAAGCCTTCACCGCTAGGGACGAAGTAAACTTTGGATAGAAGACAGGGATGATTCCTCCAGGTGGCAGTGTTTTGCAGGCATAAATGCACTGCAATTGCACGCTCCACCTGAAGAACCTCCATGTATCCCATCGAGGATAGTTAGGGTGGATGAACCCACAAACCGAGATCGGGCAGTGCCTTCCATGATTTTGTGAGTTCATCATGCACTTTCAAGAAGAAAGACACTGGGGTGGGACGTGGCTCTGAGTCGCAGTCTGACCCCAGATACCAATCATCCAACCACTCAGGACAGGCTGGAGGATTCCACTCTAATCCGATGCCCACGGTGGCACGGGCAATCATGGCTGCCCAACTCAGCATCGAACTCAGGCTGGGTCGCCACACCCAAGGGTGGGAGCCCAGTCGAGTCTTCAGCATCAGAAGGCCAATGCCCACCCCCCTGTGGATACTTCATCCTCATGCTGAGCCCCGAATGAGAACTCGACGCTGAACTCATCCAGAAGCTCCACCGGGGCGCAACATGCGTGACAAGAAATGGGAACTGGCCCAGCAGAAACGCTCCCGTTATTGCCCTCATATCACCCTCAGCACTAACCAACGCAGCCTTGTGGAGACCAGAAGGACCAGCGCGGGGAGCATCTGATGTGATGCCCTCTTTCATCAGAAAGGAGAGTTGCGACTGCAAAGTTGCCATGGTCATGTTTTCTCAGTGAGGACATGACCCATCCACAAAAGCTGTCTCAGTGTGCTTACAGCCCAGACACGTGAGACAAAGATCGTGGCCATCCGAGGCAGACAAGTACCTCCCGCAACCAGAAACACATAAGCGGGAAAGTCATCTTTAAATAGACTATCTCCGCTGATGTTTTGCTCTTTTAGAGGAAAACTGCCCATTTGCTGAAGCGCCCAGGTGAAACGCTCACAACACTTACCTGTGTGTGGGGTGGAGAGACCACTGCAATGCACCGTAGATTCCCAGCAAAGGTTTTCAAAGAGGTGAATGGAATGAGTGCATCTCCTCGGCTCTGAATGAGTGGAGTGCACACATCCTCCTTTATACCCATATGTCCGGGGGGGTGGGGCATGCAAATTCTACTCTATTAAATTTCTACTTTTCTGAAGTATCAGAGGTGTTTGGGGCTCATAAGAGTGACCCCCAGTGTCAGCATTCGACACCACTTAAAATTGACTGACAGATAAGCAACTAACAATGAACAGCTGTATTTTAACAGTGATGAATAAACACTTTAACAAATGTATGTTAACTGATGGAACCTTGTTGTAAAGTGTTACCATTCTTCTGAATATTATTAGTGAATAACTTAAATAAGTGAATATCTTAAATGTCAGTCTGTTCTTCATTGAAATGTCAAATGACTTCAGTGAAAAGTCTTGAAAAAAAAAAATTGGTGTAGGATTTACTTTGAAACAATTTTCACTCAGAAATTGCTAGTAAATTTCACAAATAAGTACAAAGCAATGCCATTGCATTAAATGTGAAATTTTAAAGTAGAGAGACTGAAATAATCTGTTTTTAAAACTTTGAAAATATTTTTTACAGTTTATAGCACATGATTCATATGCACTCTTGTGATACTCTTAAGATCTCCTTTTGTGTTTCACAGAAAAAAATGAAAATAATAAGGGTTTATTTAAAGACTAAATGGATTTGGCCTTGTAAAGACTAGCAAAATCGTAATTTACAGCCTTGATTTAATAAGTTCCACGCCTACAGTTGCATGCTAGAGCTGGCAAGCGTCCCGCTGACATCTGACCGACCAGCACTAATAGTCTTAAACTTCAGTCACCAATAAAACACTGAAGTGTCATTTCCTGTACAGAGAGATCTTACGTATAATTTAGAGTGTTTCTATCTGTGCTGCCGGTCCAAGGTTAAGCAGCCAAATGAAAGGACAACTTTGTGCTCCCTACAAGGCAGCACTGTGCACCCTCATTAGTGCGCTAATGCGGCCCTGGCGAGCTCCCGTTCTGCTTCTCGAGCTTAATACTAGCTCAGCTTTATTTATTGTTCCCAAAAAATGCTTAGCGGATTTAACGTGCAAAGTTACAGGCATGTTGGGCCCTGTTTCTGCCTCAGATAATTGCATTCGCTCTCAGTGGCCAAGCCTTCTTTGAGAGAGGCCACATTATTCCTGCCATTAATTGTCAGGGAGCGGCGTGATGAGGGAGGTCAATTAGGGATATTGAACTCAAGACTTACGACTCAAAAGGCAAAGAAAGAGAAGAATGATGCCATTCTGTGAAGATATGTCATGTATGCTGGCTAAACCATTTCTTAATACATTTAATCTAGTGTATAATATTGTGTATTGTGTGTATTTGAACTGCTTTCACCTTAACCCTATGAAGCTACACAAATACACAAATTTCTAAGCCTCTAAATGCTGAACATAAACTTTGCTATCTACTACATGCTTTCTGTCGTCTGATAGTTTAGAATTTTTTAGCAAGTAAAAGGTCTTTTAGGCCCTGTTTTCACCTGGTATTAAGATGCATTTTGGTCCATCGGATCACAAGTGGATGACACTAAATACAGGTGTAAACAGGGTCTAAAACCTTTTGAGCTTGTCCAATTTTGACCACTTCCAGAGGTAGTCAAAATGCATTTGACCGGATTGCTTTCGTAGTGTAGACGCTCATGTGGTCGAATGTGTTCGAACAGCCACAAAAGACATTTGTGGGAAGCGCTTTAGCCAGACAGGATTTAAACTTTGTCGGCTGAAGACCCAAGTTTGGTTTGAAGACAAAATGCGTACCAAGCACAATGTTCTCTCACCATTCCTGATTTCTAACATACACTCACAGCGTTCGCCAGTCTTGCAGCTGACAAAAGCTGCTGCTCTCCATGTTTTTTTCTGTAAGTTGTGCAAGCTTATTTTGTCCATTAGATCGAAAGATCTGAAAAAACTCTGCCCATAGACCCTACCCTCATAGAAATCAGGACAGAAGTGGTTGAAAGAGGACAAAAGAGACAGATTAAAACACCAGGTGTAGATGGGTATGTGTGACACTTACTGGACTGAAGCAGCTTCGGTTTACTTGATTATCCAGACATCATTTCATAGAAAAATCATGAGTATCAAATATGATGATCATCTTTTGAGGAAGGTTTATTTGTTCATCTCTCAATCATCATTGTATTTCATTGCATTATATGTTTTAAAACTACAGAGATTTGATCATAAAACTAAGCATTTAAATATCATCTTACTAAGACGCATTATTGGCAGATTGATAGTTATATGCATTTCATGTAAGTATCTGCTATACTGATCTAATTGATTTAAAAGCATTAGGATTTCATCTTACTTTTTGTCCATATAAATAATCAGCATCTGCACCAAATTGCATATATTTGCTCAGTTTGGCTCTGAATAAAATTGAATATGAGCTCCATATTCTCAAAAAAAAGGGGAGGGGGTAGATTAATCAGTAGAAAAAGAATAATTATTAGTTGCAGCCCTAATGTAAATTGTCAAAAGGCGTGTGTCTCATCAAGCCACATGGATGGGTTGTGTGTCTGTGTGTGTCAATAATTGTTGCATATAGCTGGGCTCATGCAGTTCATGGTAATATTAATGCATTTTTGCACAAATGCACAAAATATCTCCTTTTGTGTTTTCCATATATATATATATATATATATATATATATATATATATATATATATATATATACACACACAAACACTGCTCAAAATAATTAAAGGAACACTTTACTTTGAAAACACATCAGATCCCAAAGGGGAAAAATATCATGCTGGATATCTATACTGATATGGACTGGGTAATGTTAGGAATAAAAGGATTCCACATGGTTTGATGGAAATGAAAATGATTAACCTACAGAGGAACGAATTCAAAGACACCCCGAAAATCAAAGTGAAAAAATGATGCAGCAGGCTAGTCCATTTTGCTGAAATTTCATTGCAACTCAAAACAGTACTCAGTAGTTTGTATGGCCCCCACATGCTTGTGTGCATTCCTGACAACGCCGGTGCATGCTCCTAATGAGACGACGGATGCTGTCCTGGGGTATTTCCTCCCAGATCTGGACCAGGGCATCACTGAGCTCCTGGACAGTCTGAGGTGCAGCCTGGCGGTGTCGGATGGACCGAAACATAATGTCCCAGAGGTGTTCTGTTGGATTTAGGTCAGGCTAGCATGGGGGCCATTCAATGGTATCAATTCCTTCATCCTCCAGGAACTGCCTGCATACTCTCGCCACATGAGGCCAGGTATTGTCGTGCACCCGGAGGTACCCAGGACCCACTGCACTAGCGTAGGTTCTGACAATGGGTCCAAGGATTTCATCCTGATACCTAATGGCAGTCAGGGTGCCATTGTCTAGCCTGTAGAGGTCTGTGCGTCCCTCCATGGATATGCCTCCCCAGAACATCACTGACCCACCACCAAACCAGTCATGCTGAACAATGTTACAGGCAGCATAACGTTCTCCATGGCTTCTCCAGACCCTTTCACGTCTATCACATGTGCTCAGGATGAACCAGCTCTCATCTGTGAAAAGCACAGGGCGCCAGTGGCGGACATGCCAATTCTGGTGTTCAATGGGAAAAGCAAATCGAGCTCCACAGAGCTGTGAGCACTGGGCCCACTAGAGGACGTCGGGCCCTCAGGCCACCCTCATGAAGTCTGTTTCTTATTGTTTGGTCAGAGACATTCACACCAGTGGCCTGCTGGGGGTCATTTTGTAGTGCTCTGGCAGTGTTCATCCTGTTCCTCCTTACACAAAGGAGCAGACACCGGTCCTGCTGATAGTTTAAGGACCGTCTATGGCCCTGTCCAGCTCTCCTAAAGTAACTGCCTGTCTCCTCCATGCTCTGGAGACTGTGCTGAGAGACACAGCAAACCTTCTGCAATGGCACGTATTGATGTGCCATCCTGGAGGAGTTGGACTGCCTGTGCAACCTCTGTAGGGTCCAGGTATCGCCTCATGCTACCAGTAGTGAGACTGACCCTAACCAAATGCAAACCTAGTGAAAAACAGTCAGAAAAGATGAGTAGGGAAAAAATGTCAGAGGCCTCCACCTGTAAAACCATTCCATGTTTTGGGGGTCGTCTCATTTTTGCCCATCTAGTGCACCTGTTGTTAATTTCATTAACACCAAAGCAGCTGAAACTGATTAACAACCCCCTCTGCTACTGAACTGACCAGATCAATATCCCAGGAGTTTAACTGACTTGATGCTATTCTCTGATTAAAAAGTGTTCATTTAATTTTTTTAAAAAGCAGTGTGTGTGTGTGTGTGTATGTATGTATGTGTGTATATATATATATATCCTATATATATATATGTGCATTGTGTTTGTTCATCAACACTTGTCCAGTGTATAATCTAAAAAAGCAAAAGCAGTTTAACAGCATTCAATCAAAATAAGACACTTCAGAGTCTTAAAGCAGGAGGGATGATATCTGATGCTTTGTCTGTCCACAGGAAAGCATTATTTGAGACTCCAGCCGGTCACAGCAGCACCAGTGGACATCATGTGGTGTATGAGACAGTTTGCGCAAGGACAGGTGAGAAAACACACACACACAAATCCTTGTCATTGATCATGTGTGCACTGACTGGCAGGTTTAGCTCTGTGTGCTGTCAGGTTGATCTTCAGACACATGAAAAACTGTATCCTATCCAGACGTGACACAAATATGACACAAAATCAATCAAAAATCACCTGCCAGTCAGAAGCATGTGTGGGCGGAGTCTCTCTGCAAGCACACTGCACTCGCAACAAAATGGATAAGTACATCAAATTCATTTTAACATTATAAAAATACATACTGAGTGTCTTAAACAATCATTGTCATAAAATAGACTTATTTGTTTACATTGAGTTTCCTTTCATTTACTTGATCTGAGGTGAATTTTCACTCAAAATATTCAAACTCACATTAGACGCTTTTAACATTTAAAGGTGCCGTAGAACGTCTTTTTAAAAGATGTAATATAAGTCTAAGGTGTCCCCTGAATGTGTCTGTGAAGTTTCAGCTCAAAATACCCCATAGATTTTTTTAAATTAATTTTTTTAACTGCCTATTTTGGGGCATCATTAACTATGCACCGATTCAGGCTGCGGCCCCTTTAAATCCTCACGCTCTCCGCCCACAGAGCTCGCGCTTGCCTTAAACAGCATAAACAAAGTTTACACAGCTAATATAACCCTCAAAATGGATCTTTACAAAGTGTTCGTCATACATGCTGCATGCATGCGTCAGATCATGTGAGTATAGTATTTATTTGGATGTTTACATTTGATTCTGAATGAGTTTGATAGTGCTGCGTGGCTAAAGCTAACATTACACACTGTTGGAGAGATTTATAAAGAATGAAGTTGTGTTTATGAATTATACAGACTGCAAGTGTTTAAAAATGAAAATAACGACGGCTCTCTTGTCTCCGTGAATACAGTAAGAAACAATGGTAACTTTAACCACATTTAACAGTACATTAGCAACATGCTAACGAAACATTTAGAAAGACAGTTTAAAAATATCACTAAAAATATCATGATATCATGGATCATGTCAGTTATTATCGCTCCATCTGCCATTTTTCGCTATTGTTCTTGCTTGCTTACCTAGTCTGATGATTCAGCTGTGCACAGATCCAGACGTTAATACTGGCTGCCCTTGTCTAATGCCTTGATCATGAGCTGGCATATGCAAATATTGGGGGCGTACATATTAATGATCCCGACTGTTACGTAACAGTCGGTGTTATGTTGAGATTGGCCTGTTCTTCAGAGGTCTTTTAAACAAATGAGATTTATATAAGAAGGAGTAAACAATGGAGTTTGAGACTCACTGTATGTCATTTCCATGTACTGAACTCTTGTTATTCAACTATGCCAAGATAAATTCAATTTTTCATTCGAATGCACCTTTAAATAAAGCACAAAATCAGTACCTGAGATTATCATTGCCATACTTTGTATGTTGTTGCTCCAGCTGCGACATCACAGAATAAGAAACTGTTTCTAAAATACATTTGTCGAGGATCGCCATCACAGATGGTTAATTAACACAGAAAAGGCGCCTTTTATCGAGTGTTGCTGCATTGTGTCGTGTCTGGTTAGGACACGGTGTAAGTTGAATGTTGGGGCTCATGCCAGTTTAGCCTCTGGTATTTTAATGAGGAACCTTGGCAGCGGGTTCGAGGCCGGTTTGCCCATGCTGGCAGCTGTTCATAGTGACCATTCCAGCATGAGGTTTGTTACGTGTCACTGAGATGGTCTAGTGTTAGTGAGTAGACCTGTGTGAACATGAGCCGACTGTCTGATCCACTGACAGCTGCTGATATTGAAAAACAAACAAATGCTAATTCTAACAGTGCCATGGCAGCTCCTGTCATGCACCGTACTTTGAGATTTGGTGCGGAGAAGCTTTATGTTTTCTTATGCTGATATCAGGCGTTTGATGGGCTGGATGTGAATTATTAAAGCTTAAACGCACATTTTGAGCTGTGGTATCATTCAGAAGAGCTGAAGTGACCACTGCGTGAAAGTTTGGGGTCGGTAAGATTTTGTAATGTTTTTGAAAGAGGCTCTTTTGCTCACCAAAGCTTCATTTATTTGATATATATCTATATATCATTTATATGCTATCGTTTGACTTGTAAGCGTGTCCTTCGGTGCGGTTCAGCGTCCTCTGTCCATCAATAACTGCAGCTCCATCTGCAGGGAAGTGCTTGTGAATTTCACAGATGCTCTTCTTCCATTGTTCACTGGACGAGACGCTGAGAGGCGTTTGGCAGCTGGGAAAGAGAGCTGTAAGGGGACTGAGAGCGGTTGGTGTTGTTTTAGCGTGGATGAGAGCGGCCGGCTCTGATGGGCTGTGAGAGGAGTTAGCGCTGATCCATACGGCCGCATTCTCTGGGATCAGCCGTCAATACGCATCAGCGTCGCCTCCTCTCATCCCGTTCAGCCGCTCGCCTATTAGCGGTAAACAGCCCTTCATTGTTGTGATGTTTTTCCTTTGCTTTGTTTTCACTTGACCTCGTCTCACCAGACTTCACACTCGCACACATCTGAGCCAAACGCTTTCAAACTGGTTTTCACTCCAAGAATGTTCTCTTCATTTTTAGCCTTTGGTTCAAAATCGGCTCAAAGTAAAAGAGATGAGGAGGTTTTTGTGTCTGATGTGTGTTGCATACGAGTGAATCTCAGGAACTCACATTGACCACAAAATCAGAAGAAAATAAATCATTGACATGGATGTACTGCAATCCTTTTTTTTACTAAAAGACAATAATTTGGTTTATTTAAATCAAAATTAAAGGCAGTACAGCATATTCTATCATGCAGTATACACCGTGTGCAGAATTATTAGGCAAGTTGATTTTCTGATTATATATTTTTTTTCCAGGCACATTTTACCGATTCCAAACCACATCAATCTTAAAACTACTATTAATTTTGTATTTAATAATTTATAAGTGATATATAATTGTTCACAAAGGCTGGAAATGAAAACGCCTTATATTCAGGTGTGCAGAATTATTAGACAGGTTTTCTTTTACAGGCAAAATGAGCCTGTAAAAAGCCAAAAATATGAAATGCTCATGAGAAGGATGCAATACTAGAAATTGCAAAGTTAAGGCATGCCCATTGGACAGTGAAATGCTCATTGGGTCAGCAGGGTCGGACAAAAACAGGTGGAGAAGAAAAGACACATTAACTGCAAAAGAATTAAGAATTAAGGTGAAGAATTAAGTGTGAAACCATCAGGAACCCTTTAGTCTCCAGTGCCACCATTTTCCAGAACTGCAACCTACCTGGAGTCTCCAGAAGTGCAAGGTGTCAGGATCTCAGAGACTTAGGTTAGGTGAAGAATCCTGAAATATGACCCACACTCCAGAATCTGGCAGCAAGTTTTGGAAGATCATTCCATATCTGCAAGACGGACATTTCAGGATAGGAGATGGACTAAAAATGATCTTCCAAAACTTACTGCCAGATTCTGGAAGATAAATTCTTCAAACAATGGTACAAGAGGACGTGGTGTTGGTCCTTCAAGAGTCACTCTCAAGCTGTCTGTCTATAAGGCCTATAAAAACCCAGTCTTCATGTATTATACAACACTTCAGCTTGTGATTCTTATTAAGTGCAGGTCATATTTCAGGATTCTTCACCTAACCTAAGTCTCTGAGATCCTGACACCTTGCACTTCTGGAGACTCCAGGTAGGTTGCAGTTCTGGAAAATGGTGGCGCTGGAGACTAAAGGGTTCCTGATGGTTTCACACTTAATTCTTCACCTTAATTCTTACTTATTTTGCAGTTAACTTGTGTCTTTTCTTCTCCACCTGTTTTTGTCTGACACAATGAGCATTTCACTGTCCAATGGTCATGCCTTAACTTTGAAATTTCTAGTATTGCATTAGTATTGCATCCTTCTCATGAGCATTTAATAATTTTAAGTTACATCTCTTTTTTGGCTCATTTTGCCTGCAAAAGAAAACCTGCCTAATAATTCTGCACACCTGAATATAAGGCGTTTTTCATTTCCAGCCTTCATGAACAATTATATATCACTTATAAATTATTAAATACAAAATTAATAGTAGTTATTACGATTGATGTGGATTGGAATTGGTAAAATGTGCCTGGAAAAAAAAAATGATCAGAAAACCAACTTGCCTAATAATTCTGCACACAGTATATATAAGTAAAACAATGTATATATTTATGTTTTTTAAAAGAAATAAAAACACACATCTCTTCTGTTCACCATGGCTGCATTTATTTGATTAAAAAAAAAAAAAACAGTAAAAACAAACATATTGTGAAAAAATATTTAAATTTAAAATATCTGTTTTCTATGTGAATATATAGTAAAATGTAATTTATTCCTGTGATCAAAGCTGAATTTTCAATAATATTTCTAATACTATTCCACCATTTTTGATCAAATAAATTCAGCCTTGGTGAGCAGAAGAGACTCTTTAAAAAAACATCAACAAATCTTATTTATTCCAAACAGCAGGAAGATGTATTTGACAGTGAAAACATCAGTCAGGGACACAGAGACAGCAGCGTTTAAGAGAGGAACATGTTTTCCCCTCATCACTCCGGCGTGTTTTTGAGCGCGGAACAGCGGCTTCCAGCAGTCGAGTCACTGGATTGGAAGCCGGGCGTGATGTTTTCGTTCTCCTGTGCCGTAAGGCCTCAGGGTGTAAAAGAGCACCAAAATAAACAGTGTGTGGAGAGCGAATGAAAGGGAATAGTGTTCACCAGCTCTGGGAATGTCTTTGCTCGGGTCGGATCAGTGCAGCGGCTGGACGCTCGCCGAGAGAGAGCGCTGCTCTTATCAAACCATTCATACGGCCCTCAGCTTCTGTGAGAAAACCAGCTGCAGAATATTCAGTTTCATCTTGATGTCATTTCAGGACCTCATATCTTGTATTTCACACTCGTCATTTCAGGAAACACTCATTTTGCACCCAATGAAATTCGGTCTTATTGTGAGTCATTCATCAGTGCATGTTATTCCAAAACACGTTTGTCTTCATTACCTTAACTTGCTTCAGCTCTGAAACGCCTTTCTTTGTCACCTAACGTCATCAATGGCTCTTGTTTTCTAGTTTTAACTTTGTATAGAGACTCTTTCACCGTGCAGTTGATTCCTCGTGGAATCACCCTACACCCTAATATCTCTTTTTATGTCACGTTACGTGAGTAGAATGGGTTGTAAACTTTAAGACCCATTATCTGAGTAAGCCTTTTTTACACAGCTATTGGAATATTCCTGTGATCAAAAGATTCGATAATTGATCAATAATATCATAATTATAATATTAATGGCAATAATTGACAATTATGATTGAAATGCATATCAGGTGTGGCCAAGCTTCAGGCATATGCTTACACTGCCAAAAAGCTGAAAAAATGAGAAGACTTTTGCACAAGAATTACACTTTTTGTTTTTTTAAGTGTTCAGAGGTTCATTTAAAGGATTAGTTCACTTCAGAATGAAAATTTCCTGTTAATTTACTCACCCCCATGTCATCCAAGATGTTCATGTCTTTCTTTCTTCAGTGGAAAAGAAATTAAGAGGAAAACATTCCAGGATTTTTCTCCTTATAGTGGACTTCAATGGGCACCAAATGGTTGAAGGTCCAAATGTCAGTTTCAGTGCAGCTTCAAAGAGCTCTACATGATCCCAGACGAGGAATAAGAGTCTCATCTAGAGAAACCATCGGTCATTTTCTAAAAAATTAAATTTATACACTTTTTAACCACAAATGCTTGTCTTGCACTGCTCTGAGATGCTCCATGTTGAAAAGGTCATGAAAAACTCCATCTCGTTTTCTCCTCCAACTTCAAAATCGTCGGACATCGTTGTTTTACCTTGTTTTGTAAAGGCTGTTTGACTTAATCTTTGACGTTCACTTTGTAAACACGGGATCAGTACTTCCGCCTACGTCACGCGTGACCTTTCCAACATGATTACGTCACGCGAGGCGCATCTCAGAGCAGTGCAAGACGAGCATTTGTGGTTAAAAAGTATATAATTTAATTTTTTTAGAAAACGGACGATGGTTTCTCTAGATAAGATTCTTATTCCTCGTCTGGGATCATGTAGAGCTCTTTGAAGCTGCACTGAAACTGACATTTGGACCTTCAACCCGTTGAACCCCAGTGAAGTCCACTATATGGAGAAAAATCCTGGAATGTTTTCCTCTTAATTTCTTTTCAACTGAAGAAAGAAAGACATGAACATCTTGGATGACATGGGGTGAGTAAATTATCAGGAAATTTTAATTCAGAAGTGAACTAATCCTTTAAACTTTTTTTTTTTTTTTTTTGCTTTTACAAGATTAAAAAAACAAACGTATGTGCTGAAAAGTGATAGATGGTTGATTATTTGTATGACTAAAGTGTTTGAATTGCTGGAATATATCCTGGTGCATGTGAAGATGCAATTTCATTGACTCTATTTGTGTTCTACTCTGTTCGCTCTAGTGCATGTTGATTCATTGTGCTGTCGTGTGTTCACAGGTCTGTCGGTGTACAGTAAACTCTTCCACACTCAGGGCTCCAAGAACAGATGAATGAGGCCAAAGGTCAACCATACCAATCAGCTGCTCTCTGGGATACGTTACACACGTCCTCTCCAGCTGCTCAGAACATGGACATGAAGAGTTCAGCTCTCCACTTCACCCTCGTCTCTCTTTATGCTGTCTTCTGATAATCGATATTTCCTCCTAACCGGCCTTGTGTGTGTGTGTGTGTGTTTTTGAGTGTGTGTGTGAAATCCTTGCATCGACTGGATCTGGTCCAAAGCCTGAAGGTTTTTTCTGTCCCAAATGTGCAGTTGTCCAGGCTTCATTTTCACCCCGCAACTGATGCCATGTGACGGACAGCTCACGACAGCTGCTGCACGAGCACACAAACAGACCCCGAGCTCATGAACGTGTCCATCGTATTTATCCGTGTTTACATGTACATATAGAAGATCTCAACGTCCGTCAGCGCTCGCTAATGATCTCTAACTGTTGAAGTGCCTCATTCAGGTGTGATGAACCTCATGTCCAGGTAAAGTTGATGTCGTTCGTGATGACTTTCTGTGGTTGTTTGACTAAAAATTACAATCTCTCTTTAACACACGATGACCGTTTTTGACCAATGCCCTGGTAATACTTGATTCACCATGATCAGCACATGTGCTGATGGGATGACATTGTGTTTTCAGGCCGATTTTAGGTTAACGCCTCACTTTTATTACCCGGCCAAACATGAATAAATGACAGCGCCTCATTCATGCAATGGGAATGGAACAAATTTCTTACATAAATCATCTCTTTGAGCTGATGTAAACACAGTTCACACAAATTAATTTAGTGTTTCATGAATGAGGCCGATTATGCAACGTACAGGATTTGCCGTTTCAATGTTTATTTTAGTTTGTACAGTATTTGTATTGCATTTTCTCCCCTGAATTTACTTGAATTTGCTCTCCTGACAAATTATTTGTCATGCTGACATGCTATAGCACCTTTTTAGAGTTCAGCTGTACCAGTAAACTGGAAGAAATGTCAGCTACTTTTTGTGATTGTTTTTGTTTTAAGAAATAATGTGTGGTCACCATTTGTAATCGCCAAGAAGAATTCATGACAAACTTCATCAACGGCTCTTTTTGTCCAAGACTGTTTAATTAAAAAAGTGTTTTCAAGAGTAATAGCAGTAAAAACATTAGCAGTTTGTGATCTAAAAGTTCATGTGTCGGCATACGTCAGCTTCACTGAAGAACTAAAACTTCTGCCGTGTGACAGAGGTAAACCTAACCCAGTCAAAATATTTCTTTCCAGCATGTTTGTATTAGCATTATCAGTAACACTGTCACGTTAGACAAACAGTGTGGATTACTGCGGTACACACTAAAAGGTTCGGTCTGGGAAATGGCGTGCTCGAATGAGTTACGTTGGAACATCGTTATACAAAAAGGCTCTCGTCGAGCCGTCGGTCGATCCAGCACGTGTGCATCCGCCGTTGTCCTCGGTGCAGGTGTTACGAAGGTTCGCACTGCCGTTTCAGAGTTCAGAAATGGCCGTGAGGTTTGCCTAGAGGCACTTTAAAAAGCTGACCAAAAATTACACATTACAAGTGGACAAGTCACTTCAAACGTCAAACTAGAAGTTCGAGGGATCGTAGGGCAGCGTTTGGCTGCGAAGTCGTCTTGGAACGCAACTTACGTAGTGCTTCGAGAAGCCTCGGGCTCCCGGGTTGGATGTAGGTGAGAAGGATGTAGAGAGGTATTCTTTTAGAGTCCAGTTCCTTCCTTTTGACCCTCGAGCGTTCGAACCCGCGCCGGGGTCTCGAGGCCCCTCAGCTGCACTTGCAGGATTTGACGATCATGTTGGAGAGCTGCTCCACTTTAGGCGTTCGGCCCACGTAGTAGAGGATGGTCAGCGGCTCCAGGTCTTGAGGAACGCAGCAGGGCGAAGCGGACGCCTCGGGGTTCAGCGTGTTGTACAGGCTCAGCAGCTGCGCAGAAATCACAGATCGTGTTCATTTCTATAGTGCTCACAATATATAATAGACCCTAATTCACACTCATAAACCGCAAAATAACCGTGTCAGTGTTGCAAAGTTCATCAACTGTGAAACAAATTCAATGCAAGTTGTAAAGCAGCTCTACAGAAGACAACAGTGTCATTATTTAGTTCAGTTCAGTGTTGATTCCGTTCAGCATAGATGCAAACTCCTCACCTTTTTGAGATCAAAATAGGTCACCAATGGGATTTGCATGCATCCAATGAGAGAGTGTTTTTATGGGGAGGGGGGAGGTCTTACAAGGGTTGTTTCAGTAAGTACTGTACAGTGTTTCCTTTACTCTTTACTTTACAATTACTATGTCTATAATGGGTAATATTTTATGTATTTGAGGTCTGAGATGTGGCAAACAGTATCGCCGTCTAATCGGCCAATATTGTCTTAAATATCCTGCATAGCACTTTTATTTTAACCAAATGTTGATTTTGGTCAAATGTTTACGGAAGAGGATTAGGGCCAAGCAATGATAAAAAAATAAAACCATCTCGAGATTAAAGTTGTTAAATTTCGAGAAAAAACTCGTTAAATTATGAGAAAAAAGTCTAAATGAAATGCTGAGAATAAACTCATTAAATTACGAGAAAAAACTCGTTAAATTATGAGAAAAATGTCGTTAAATTTCGAGAAAAAAGTTGAGATAAAATGTTGAGAATAAACTCATTAAATTACGAGAAAAAAGTCGTTAAATTTCAAGAAAAAAGTTTAGATAAAATGTTGAGAATAAAGTCATTAAATTACGAGAAAAAAGTCGTTAAATTTCAAGAAAAAAGTTGAGATAAAATGTTGAGAATAAAGTCATTAAATTACGAGAAAAAAGTCGTTAAATTTCAAGAAAAAAGTCTAAATGAAATGCTGAGAATAAACTCATTAAATTACGAGAAAAAACTCGTTAAATTATGAGAAAAATGTCGTTAAATTTCGAGAAAAAAGTTGAGATAAAATGTTGAGAATAAACTCATTAAATTACGAGAAAAAGTCGTTAAATTTCAAGAAAAAAGTTGAGATAAAATGTTGAGAATAAACTCATTAAATTACGAGAAAAAAGTCGTTAAATTTCAAGAAAAAAGTTGAGATAAAATGTTGAGAATAAAGTCATTAAATTACGAGAAAAAAGTCATTAAATTATGAGAACAAATTCGTTAAATTATGAGAAAAAAGTCGAGATGAAATGTTGAGAATAAACTCGTTAAATTACGAGAAAAAAGTCGTTAAATTATGAGAACAAATTCGTAATTTAACGACTTTTTTCTCATAATTTAATGACTTTATTCTCAACATTTTATCGACTTTTTTCTTGAAATTTAACGAGTTTTTTTCTCGTAATTTAACGAATTTGTTCTCAACATTTTATCTCGACTTTTTTCTCAAAATTTAACGACATTTTTCTCATAATTTAACGAATTTGTTCTCGTAATTTAACAACTTTTTTCTCGTAATCTAATGACTTTATTATCGACATTTTATCTCGACTTTTTTCTCGTAATTTAACGAGTTTATTCTCAACATTTTATCTCGACTTTTTTCTCGTAATTTAACGAGTTTATTCTCAACATTTTATCTCGACTTTTTTCTCGAAATTTAACAACTTTAATCTCGAAATGGTTTTATTTTTTATTATTGCTTGGCTCTAATCCTCTTCCGTAAATGTTGCAACAATATGTTAAACTTTTTCATGAAAAATTACAGTTTTGGACATAAAGGGTAATAAAAAAGAACTACAAATGAGCATGTAAAGCAAATAACTTAAAAAAAAATAATAATCCGTGCCCCGCCCCGCACAATGTTCTCACCTTTTTTCCTCCTTACCTGTTTGCATCCCTGGTTCAGTTCAAAAAGTGAAGTTCATCAATTACAAAACAAGTTTAAAGAGATAAATAGCCAAAATTAATTACTCACCCTCATTTCGTTGCAAAACCGCAATACCTTCGTTCATCTTCAGAACACAAAATTAGGATATTTTTGATGAAATCTTTTTTTATCCTCCATAGAAAACAACAAAATTACCATATTCAGTGTCCAGAAAAGTACTAAAGACATCGTTAAATCCGTCGTCTTGACTACAGTAGTTCAACCCTAATGTTATGAAGCGACGAGAATACTTTTTATGCACAAAAAAACAAAAATGAATTTATTCAACAATTTCTTCTCTACCCTGACAGTCTCATACGCAGTTTATTTTGAAGACACATTGCAGCGTACATCCGAACACCGACTCATTATTGTCCGGCTCGTGTGTCAGTATCACACACATGCGTCGTGCTGATCATGTGATCAGTGTCGGCCAATACTGAGCTGCCGTTCAGACGTAGAACACGGAAGTGCTGAAGTGCGTTCACTATGTCAACAGCGTATGAGAATGAGATTGTTGAATAAAGTTGTTATTTTTGTTTTGTTTTTGCGCACAAAATGTATTCTCGTCTCTTCATAACATTAATGTTGAAGCACTGAAGTCACATGACTGTTTTAGTGATGTGACCTCAAAAGGTGCAATGACGTTGCTGCAAATGTGTGGTTCAGAAACCCTTAGATTTCATCAGAAATATCTTAATTTTTTGTTCTGAAGATGAAGGAAAGTTTTATGGGAAATTAAATTTTTGAGTGAACTAACCCTTTAATTCAGCTCTAGAGAAGACAACAGTGTCTCAATTCAGTTCACTAACAGTTGCAAAGTTAGTGCCATTATTCAGTTCAAATTTTGTTCTCTGATAGTTTGTCATTAATCGTGCCCTCGTGTCGTTCCAAACCTGTATGACTTTATTCCATTGAATACAAAAGATAAGTGCACCGAAAAGAATTATTTACTAAAACATTAAAACCGAAATTAAAGTTTTTTAGCCAAAAAATGAAAAATGTTTCAGTAGTTAAAGCTGCAGTCTGTAAGTTTTGCCTCTTTGTCGCCATCTCTGTTTGAAACCTGCAATTGCAGTTATTTGTGGAATTATCATCTTTACGGATGAATCTAATGTTTGCTGTCAGAGATCACAGATTCTACGTCTTGGAAGTGTGACCAAAATACGAATTTTCACCAGAGAATATCATCTGAACAAGTAACAAATCTGCCACTTTTGTTCTGAACAACTGAGGAAAAAAAGCATTACAATAAATTGCGCGTCCAATGGTGATTAAATCTAAAAATCGCTTAACTCAGATCACATCAAACTATGCAAATTGTTAATGTTAACAACATCAGCATTGCGTAACTATGTGTATTTAGTGTGTGTTAGCGTTACCTGTAGATTTCAATTTCTGTACAGTCTATTCTCTAACGTTAATTTGTCACACCATATAATCCGCCATCAAAATGATAAGTTTAATTATTGCAGCTGCTGTGAGAAAAGGCTATAAATGATCCGTCACCTGCAGCATCCTCACATGATATAGCCTACTAGCAGGGACTTCTTCTTTATGTAAACAGACGTGACGTAATGACGCAAAGACGAACGGCTGCATGCTCGAATTTCCAGCAGAAACCCACCAGTACCACTCTTATTAGAATACATACCGTTGTGAATCAGTAAGGTAAAAAGATAGTTCTGAAGTCTGGCTGCTTATGTACTTGCTCAAAAATTGGATGACTGCAGCTTTAAACTTGGGTAATTGAACTCAGTATGCAGTTCAGGGTGTCGTAGTGAAGTTCTTCGGCATCGAGCCAGCTCTCGAATTTCAGCCAAACAAATTTTACATATTGGTTCATCTTGGTTTTGGTGATGGTAAAGTGCGTCACCACAGCTGACATGTTTACCTGTTGTAGATTATCCATGTTGTACACGAAATATGGGCTAACACAGTCAAAATGCGTCATCGGTGAAGCACTGACTGTTTACAGTCATCCAAAACTATTTGGATGTCGAATTTTTTTGGTTGCCAACAATGACCATGACTAGAGGACAGACCGTGTCAAGCTCCAAAATGAATCTGGAAAACACATTAAAAACAGTCCGTATGATCTTCTGAAGTCCTATGATGAGTGTGAGGAACAGAATTTGAGACGACATGTCTAATTTGACCACGTCTGATGTGATGTGTCTTGAAGCGCCAAATTTGTATGTATGTAAACATAAATGAGATTTGAGATCAAAGCATCATATGACTTCAGAAGGCATTGCAACTACTTCTATGCCGAGTTGGAGTCTTGATCTTGTGGTTTTGGCCTCCAGACATCTGGATCTGGTTCTCAAGGGGCCTAGTCTTGGTCTGGGTCTATGATTTTCTTGATGCTTTTTTGAATCTAAAAGAGCAGCTTGGACATTCTTCAAAAATAAAAGACACACAGGTTAAACCAACATGAAGCTTAGAAACGATGGCAGTTTTGGACTCTCACCGTGCTGTGTGTGGTGTCGGCGCTGCGGAGGTACGGACACGGCCCGGAGCAGAAGTTGGCGTGGTACCCTTTGGGCTCATGGATCCACCTCCAGCCCAGATCCTGCCGGAAGTCGATGTACAGCGGCCGAACGCAGCAGTTCTCCTCGTAGTTTCTGAAAGCAGAAGGAAAGCCGTCACTTTCTCCACCTGCCCGTTCACATCCTCGCTCTCTCGCGCTCCTGGCGTGGATTCTGCATTCATTCGGAGACGTTTCCATACGCTCTTTTCACTTGGATGTTTCTAAGACTTCTATTTCGGCTCTGCATGGCCTTATAAACATGTCAGACAGTCTTTTGAGGCTCAGAAATTCCACTGTAAGGTGTGTCATTTTTTCCCTCCTGGATCCGGCCCAGGTGTGGAGTGCTAACAGAGAGACACACACTAAGGAGCCAGCGCACTACTTAGAATACTGGGACAGATCTAAACTTGCAAGCTCTTGCAGAACCTCCCCGACGCTTCAAGCCGTCAGGTGCCAATTAAAAGGTTCATTCTTATAGGGAAAATCTCTCCAGACACATGAAGTTACTGGAATGTGAACCAGAGATGTGAATTTGGGTTTTAAATGTCCTGCAGTTTTTGAGAAGAAAGCAGATCAAATGCAGCTTGTGTTCCTGAACATTTACATTCATGCATTTGATAGACTTATATTGCATTCAAAGTGTATATTTTATCAGTTCGTGCATTGCCTGGGAATCGAACCCATGACCTTGGTGTTGCTGTACTGTTGGAGCTTCAGGATAACATTCTAGCACTCTTCTGATGACGGGATCAGTACACACATGTTCTCACGATGTATAGAGCGCTGCAGTGATGTTTTTTTTATAGTCCAACCTGTAACTTGTACATTTATAGTCCAACCTGTAGCTCTTCGTGTGTTGGTCAAAAATGACTGGAGGTTTTATTTTTTTGTTTGTTTTTTTATTTTTAATAAAATGAATGTACTATATTTTAGTTCGAAATGTTTTTTTATTTAATAGTTTTTTTTTTTGTTTTTTTTTAGGGGGTTTTATGGTACTAAATTATATTTACACTGTAGTTATTATCCATTTATTCAAAATTTGAGCATAGACCTGAAAATAAAATTTCCAACTTAAACTGTCATAAATTTGGAATGCTTTAATTTTGATGTCTTTTCTACGGAAGAGGATTAGGGCCAAGCAATAATAAAAAAATAAAACCATCTCGAGATTAAAGTTGTTAAATTAAGAGAAAAAACTTGAAATAAAATGTTGAGAATAAACTCCTTAAATTACGAAAAAAAACTCGGTAAATTTCGAGAAAAAGGTTGAGATAAAATGTTTGAGAATAAACTTGTTAAATTACGAGAAAAAACTCGGTAAATTTTGAGAAAAAGGTTGAGATAAAATGTTGAGAATAAACTCGTTAAATTACGAGAAAAAACTCGGTAAATTTCGAGAAAAAGGTCGAGATAAAATGTTGAGAATAAACTCGTTAAATTACGAGAAAAAACTCATTAATTTCGAGAAAAAGGTCGAGATAAAATGTTGAGAATAAACTCGTTAAATTACGAGAAAAAACTCGTTAAATTTCGAGAAAAAGGTTGAGATAAAATGTTGAGAATAAAGCCATTAAATCACAAGAAAAAAGTCGTTAAATTACGAGAAGAAATTCGTTAAATTATGAGACAAATGTCATTAAATTTCGAGAAAATTCGAGATAAAATGTTGAGAATAAACTTGTTAAATTACGAGAACAAATTTGTTAAATTACGAATTTGTTCTCATAATTTAACGACTTTTTTCTCGTAATTTAACAAGTTTATTCTCAACATTTTATCTCGACTTTTTTCTTGAAATTTAACGAATTTTTTCTCGTAATTTAATGAGTTTATTCTCAACATTTTATTTTGACATTTTTCTCAAAATTTAACGAATTTTTTCTCGAAATTGAACAACTTTAATCTCGAGATGGTTTTATTTTTTTATTATTGCTTGGCCCTAATCCTCTTCCATACTTTTCAAAGACGACATTTGGCAAATTATTGCTAAAGTGAACTGTACATTTATTGTTATAAAAAATGCACAAAAATACTATTTTCTATTTTGAGTGAAATCTATATTTTCAAAAACACATTTTACTGTAAAACTGCAAGAAAATCAAAGTGATAAATCTAAACAAGTCGTGTTCCAAATTTGAGCTTGATATCACAAAAAATGAGCTTTCAGTCAGACTGTTTGGCTGCAGTACCAAACGCTTCCACTAGATGACAAATTCTTGAAAAAAAAAAAAAAAAAGTAAGATGAGAGAAGAGCACCAGAGGGATAAAACTTGAAAACCCACTGACGTCAGGACAACAGAACCGGAAGTGCTAAAATACTTGTTTCCTGGTTTTGGACTACAAAAGCACGTCATCCCTGCAGCGCTCTACTGTGTGACGCTGCCTTCCAATTGGTCCAAAATGAGAAGACAACATAATTTAGTCGCCTAGCTTTTGGAACAGCCTTCATGTCAGGAGCACCAGTGATGCCTTCAGATGTCAAAATGCCAAAGTGTTAGCAGGCAGCTCAGTGAGTTTGGGAACAGAGCTACAAACCACATATTATTATGTTGAGGAAACACTCACGAGAAGCAGTAGTTGGTGTCCAGAGCGCGTTTGCGTCGTCTAGAGCTGGGCAGGACGTCCAGGCGGTGTGGCGGCAGCATCATCAGGATAAGATGAGGGAGAAGCTGGTCCTTCTGCTTCTTTAGTCGACCCAAATCCCAACGGTTCTGCTCCTCGTACTCGCCGTCCATCCCTGAGGACACAGCAGAAGCACAGACACACTGAACATTCGAATGCAAAATTTAAGATACCTTTTTAATTTGAATTTATTATGAAATCTAAACAAAATATGAAAAAATAGCAGTTTAAATAATATGCCTGTTTGAAATGTTTTTAGAAAGTTTCCCATTTTTAAAAATGTAAAAGTTGTTTATTATGTTGGCTTGACAAATCTGATGGTCAAAACTACAAAAAGTCCCACAGGCTTTCATTGAGGGGGTCAAAAATTTTGTGCTATAAGTATTTAAGCTGTGTATCACTAGCAAAGCTGAATGACTATCCTAGGACAACATCTTTTTACTTTCTCTAAATAAAACCTTCAAACTTCAAGCTTTTCAAAGTTATTTTAAACTTTCAGACCTGGCATTGTCAAGCCAACAACAAAGTTTGCCATCAAACTTTACTCATCTAGTTTGTACTCATAAAACTTCATGGTTTTGTTTGTTTGTTTGTTTGTTTCAGTTGCACTCAATTTAAAGACTCGTATCAAATGAAAAAACTGTTTTTAAGAGATGCCCTGACCATGACCCAGTCATGAGGGTCTACAGGCGATATCGTTGACAACAAAATGCCTTCTTGCATGTTGATTTGGAAAGTTTGTTTGCTTGTCTATACAGAAGTTTTTATCTTCACAGTTTATACCACCATGACACACTGCCCCAGGAAAAAATACCAAATTGAATTTTAATGTCCATCTGTATGAAATTATTATTTTTTTACATTTCTAATAAGCTGATTGGCCTGGCCACAAAAACAGTGTCACATTTTTGAATCATATAATCTCTATAGATAAATAAGGTGGCATCATGTTTGCTTCAAAGCACTCAAGCACAGATGTTCACAGACCGCCTGAAGAGTTCTGCACTCAAAAAATAGCAGGAGCCGTCTCAAAACATCACAGATCTGATTGGCGTTACGCAATTTCTGGCCGTCAGTGTGTCTCGGTTAATAGTCGAGATACAGTGAGCTCTTCTGAGAAACAAGCAGTCGCTGGATTTGCCAGGATCGTCAAGCACAATTTTTCAAGCAAGGCAGACTGTTCAGTTTTGTCTGTAAAATAATAGATGGAAATTCTGACGTCTGCACACGTTTTCCACTAATGTCTTCAATGTTGTCCACGCAGCTGTTTTCTGAGACTTCTGGAGCGTGATTTTACCGCTGCTTTACGTGTTATTATTGCACGATTTCATAAAACCACCTCAAAACATCACAGCAAAACAAGAACTGCAGAATTGTCAGAATTTTGTTGGCCATAATAATAAGCTGCGTCAGGAGCTTCAGCAGCCGCTTTTTCATGTCGAAGCATTCCTGAAGACCAGGGGCCAGATTCACGAAACATACTTGAGAATTTATATTAACTGTTATTTTTCATAAAAGAATAAACATAAAGAATATTTTTAAGGATGCTCTTGTCTCTTTCTTTTATTACTCTAAAGACAAAACATAAAGGATTAGTTCAGAATTCAAATGTCCTGATATTTACTCTCCTCCATGTCATCCAAGATGTTCATGTGTTTCTTTCTTCAGTCGAAAAGAAATTAAGGATTTTAAGGAAAACATTCCAGGATTTTCTCCATATAGTGGACTTCACTGGGGTTCAACGGGTTGAAGGTTCAAATGTCAGTTTCAGTGCAGCTTCAAAGAGCTCTACATGATCCCAGACGAGGAATAAGGACCTTCCAACATGATTACGTCATGCGTGGCGCATCTCAGAGCAGTGCAAGATGAGCATTTGTGGTTAAAAAGTATATAATTTTTTTATTTTTTTAGAAAATGTCCAATGGTTTCTCTAGATAAGACTCTTATTCCTCGTGATAAAGAGTCTTATCTAGATTTGGACCTTCAACCCGTTGAACCCCAGTGAAGTCCACTATATGGAGAAAAATCCTGGAATGTTTTCCTCAAAAACCTTCATTTCTTTTCCACTGAAGAAAGAAAAGACATGAACATCTTGGATGACATTGGGGTGAGTAAATTATCAGGAAATTATCATTGTAAATAACCTTAAGTAGGTGCTGAACTCCTGTCAAGCTTTTCACAATGAAAATAATGTGTTATATGATTATTGCAGAAATTTGCAGGCAGCACAAATGAAAAAAAAAGGCCTTTGGGGTGTTTTTTTCATTGAGTTGTTCATTGAGTCTTCATCAAAAACTGCCATACAATCAGATGGCCACCAAAATATGACATTTTTTTAATATAAGATATTTGAGATATTTGGGAACATTCTTAAGAACTTATTGGAATTCTTAAAGAGGTCATATTATGCTCTTTCACAGTCTGGATGTTTTTGTGCTCTGCTACTCTATTCTCCTCATATTCTCCATTGTTCAGCTCCTCTCTTCCCAGTCTGTCAGTAACGCTCTGTTTACTTCCTGTCTCTATGAAGCCCCTCCTTCTGAAAAGCACAATGTGCTCTGATTGGTCGGCTGGAGCAGTGTGTTGTGATTGGTGTTTGGGAAATGTCCCGCCCCTTACCATAACCACCAGTTTCAACACACTACTAACTAACTCAACCAGGCCCCGCCCCTTTATTCTGCGCATGAATTATTTAAATGAGGAATATTGTGAAGAAAACTCAAGATGGAGTTCAGAAACACTGACACTGATATAGAGAAGAACTCCCGCCGGAGGGACTTTTTCACGCTCAGACAGCAACATTACACACTAAAGAAAGCTGAACATGAGAAAAAGCAGAATAGGTCCTCTTTAACTTCTTTCCGAAGAAGATTTTCATGAATCCGACCCCAGCCCCTCTCAGACGGCTGCTCACTCTCCGTCTCCTCAAGCATCTGCGTATTCAATCTGTTTGTGATAGCAAAAGCAGCTCAGGTCCCAGGAGAGGCGTTGCCAATAGATACGGACACCCCTCTTTCATTGAGGGCCAAGAGTCTGAGTGCCCGCAGTGGCGGCGCATTCCAGCCAGCGCGTTCCCAAAACCCCAGACACCCCTGAGGCCCCAGGACTAAGTGAGATTCCATACGCTTAGTTCTCTGAGAGAGTGTCCGACTGCTGCTGGACGGGAGCGCGGAGGCGTTTATCTCATCAGAGTGACAGCAGAAAACCTGAGAAAGCTGTGCTGGGATTCATGAGCATGTTGTGGATTTTGTATTGAATCTCAGTGCAATTCTTAAAAAATGTGCAAGTTTGCAAATATTTTCATAAGAACATCTTTTCTTCTTAAGAAGAAAATGTCAGGCTTTGGTTGTGCTGTATCTGATTGTACTGCAGTTCTTGACGAAAACTCACTGATCAACACGATGAAAACGCCTCGGCTGTTTTGTTGCAGATTACTGTAATAATCATAATAAGCACATGCACTATTCAGCATCACGGTATATTAAGAAGTTATTTTGTCCTGACTGCTGCTGAAAATTGTCAGAATTATAACATTAAAAACAAACTTTGAGTTGGTCAAAAAGTCACTTCAGAGCACTCATGATCATCCCTACTGATAGTAATATATATTTGTGTTATGTTGTAATGCTTAATATTTTAATGAACCCAATAAATTCATTAAACATCCTACCCTTCAGGATTTAAGACAAGATGGAGGTTATCCTAACTTTACAGGTTATTTACAATGATTTTCAAGAACATTCTTTTCAGGAATTCAAATTATTCTTAAGCAAACATCTTAAATGTTTTTGGGAATGCAAAATAGTACAAAAAACTAGAGATTCCCATCAGACCTCATCAAACATCATTTAGAAAACTGTCTGAACAGTGAAAAGGACAAAATGCATGTGCAACCAATTTGAATAAACGTAATTTCAATCATGACAACTCTTGAAATAGTTTTGTAGAAATAGCATGTTATTGAATATGGCAATGTTTATGCTGCCTTCACATGCTATCAGAAATTTCATAATTCCCACTTCTGAAGTCATGATTACGAGCTCATTGCATTTAAGTTTCGAAATGGGAGGGCGTTCATTTGCAATTTTTGCCTAGGAAACTCGTATTTACGATAACTCCGAGAGCACGTGAAGGCAGCATACATCTGCTACATTGCTGCTGCTGTTGACTTGCTAATAGATCCACAGACAGACTGCTGTGAGCATGTAAGATCTGCTGCTGCTGCTGCATAAACAGACACACATAAATCCCGTAGCAGATCTAGGCAGGTGGAGCTGGGGAGGTGGAGGGGTTCAGAGGAACTCTGAGCTTACAGCGAACTAATGATGGGAGAAACAAAGCTTTAAATCAACTGACCAATTGCTTCGCAAAATGATTCACTGTTTCGAAGTGTTTAAAATGCCACACGCTGGTGACCCCTGCTGGTCAGAACAGTGTAAATGCAACAAAAAAACATGCAAAAAACAGCTTTTACAAACCCATTGCAAATGTTTTATTGAAATTATAATCTATCGGATGCAATTAACTAATCATCTAATAGCATTAAATATTAAGTGTCTGTATAACATGTATTCTTTTATCAATTTTCAGGGCTTGTTTTGTTTGATCTATGGATGGGTCAGCTAAACAGAGACTATTAATTACTATTATTCCTTTTAATTATACAAATACCTCATTAAAACTTCTACAAATGTGTAAAACTCATCAGAGATCAGAGATCTCAGATCAGATAAGAGGACCTAATAAACACTTAAACACTTAATACTCAGGTTATAGACATAGACACCTGTTCAATGGTTCGCATCTCAGTGATGACTCATGGGTTCACAGAGGTCGCCCCCAGTGGTGACCTATATAATTTTGAAACAGTTATGCTGTAACGAAACCCTGTTTACTGAAATCAAGTGACTTTGGCAGTTTAAAAACACGCCCCGAACCACTGATTCAAAAGCAGTGTTTCGAAAGCGCCCAACACTACAGCAAACACTGAACCAGACTATTTGAATATTGAGCAAGCAATCTCATTGGCTGCAGGATCAGCAGAGGCCAATCAGCCGGCGCCCTCTAGGGTTTCATGACTGAACTAGATATAAATATGATTAACAATATGCAAAACCATGTTGTTTGCTTGAACAGTTGAACAGCATTGTTTGGTTTTCTTCACTCACCTCTGAATTTGACCTCCAACACCTCGTTGACGTGCTCAACAATGTCGCCGTTGGGGCTGAACGTGTGACACGGGCAGTGAACGCTGATCTCCAGGCCGAGGTTGGTCTCTGAGCGGTGGAACAATATACAGTTTGATACACAGATCAGATTCCACTGTTTATAATGTTTAGGATAACATTAACGTTTATAATGTTTAATGTTTTTTCTGTCCATTCATTATAGGTTCACTGATTCACAGTCCAACAACCTCTAAACTGTTTCTGAAATTTTTCAATGTCATGATTTTCAGAGAAATGCAAATTCATCTTTGGTCACTCTTTGCATCCATTTTCTAGTTATCAACAGTGATTTCTACATAGATTGAATCTTTAGTGACTCTCGAAGCTTGTATTATTCAGTCAAATTAAAAAGAGTTTAAAATGATTATTTCTTTTATAAATGACAGTACAGTAGCAAATACAGTTGAGCTGTTCTTTCAGAGTGTTTTGGTGCTCCAGATTGATCTAATTGCACCATTGAAGCCATCGCTGTGCAGATTTTTTTCACCTTTGTACTTGCTCTGCAAATATTCTCACCAAATTTTAAGTCAGAAAGACATTCTTCGTCAAGCATTAATTTAATTCAAACATTAAGCTGACTATAGAAAACAAGTCAAGTTACAACAAATAATTGATTTTTAGGAAATTATACAACAATAATGTAACTCCATGAATCATACATACAGGAAAACTGTGGCATACCGTGAAAAACACTGATTTATCATTTTCAACTCATTTTAAATGAGTTAATTCCAAAAATTATTGGAATATGTTTTACAAGAAAATACTATTTCAGTCTTTCTTCTCCAAAATTGCATTATTTGATGTTTCTTTGTAAACGTTTTTGAAATTTACTAGTAATTTCTGAGTGAAAATTTTTGTCCTACACCAATTTTTTTTCAGTGCTGTCGACATATTTACATCAGCACAATTTCCAACAACAATCTAGTGTATGTGATGTTTGCTAGGCATGAAAGTGCATTTATCTGATCAATGAATGCAAGAAGACATAGTAATATATTAGTTCATATATTGACCTCTGGTGTAATAAGCTTTGGTAAACATTAACTTACCTCTGTACATGAGCCACTCCCGTATGGTCTCAGTGACGTCGAAGGAAACCCACTCAGGCGTTCCTTTAGTTAGAACATTCTTGCCGCCGATGTAGCGCTGCTTAGCGATGTGCTCATCGGGACGAAGAATCTACCAACAGACGTGTTTGACAATCAGCATCAACAAACAGAACTTTAAAAATCTTCACGTTTCAAACAGGTTTCAAACAAATAGTCCCGCCCCCAAATTCACACCATTGGTTGATTCCAAAGTTGACATGTCAGGCCGTGTCTAAAGGCCCTGATATATTCACGGCAAAGTTATTTTAGTTTTTTGCTTAGGGGTAAAAAGAAGTTTGAAATATGTGACCTTTTACGAACATCCCGATGCCATCCACACTGCTGAGAGCAACGTTTAGATGAAGATGTAAATATGTGCTGCACACTTTCCTCTCAATAACAAAATAAACAACAAAAATGACTGCAGTGAGAAAACAGCAGCTCAGAAAGCATCTGATCTTAGTGTTGTGGAGATGTTCGCAGTAGCTCTGCGATTCGGCACTACAGTAAAGTCACGACACATAGGATTAATAAATTGATTAGAAATGCTGAATCGGTTATTGGCCTTAATCTTGATTCACTTGAGGTAATTGTTGATGAGAGAACGAAGGCAAAATTAAAGGTCATCCACTACACTGTATTTTTAATGGACTTTAATGGAAGTCCATTAATGGAAGTTCATTTAGTGGAAGATTAGTGATGCCTCAGTGCTCTACAGAGCGATTTAGAAGGTCTTTTATTCCTGCTGCAGTTAGGTTTTTTTCAATGAAGTTGTGTAAATATTTTTTTTCTTTAATGTTTAATTGTCTATTTGTGTTGTTTGTATTGTGTAATGGTGGCAAATGAGTTTTAGTTTCTACTATAAAGCAGCTCTCCACTCCAGTTTGTTCATATTTTCACTTATGGACTTCTGACCTCGATGGACTAAACAGAAGAAATGAACTAGAGAAAATGTACACCTCAAAGAAGGCGGAGCCTCAGAGCACACCCACCTATTACGTAATCACCACAGACCAATCAATGGTGTTTACCAGCCAGAGTGAACTTTTCCGGAAAGTTTACTTGGCAAACTGTTTTGTACTCCTGAAACAAACTCCAAACAAAACTTAACTTACGCCTGATTTTGTTTGAAATGATGTCACACCAGTTCGTTCTTCGATTTTGCTTTAAGTATATCTTATATACCCTAAATGGGACCTATAATGCCCTTTCACAAGATGTAATATCAGTCTCTGGTGTCTCCAGAATGTGTCTGTGAAGTTTCAGCTCAAAATCCCCCACAGATCATTTATTATAGCTTGTCAAATTTGCCCCTATTTGGGTGTGAGCAAAAACATGCCGTTTTTGTGTGTCCCTTTAAATGCAAAAGAGCTTCTGCTCCCGCCCCCTTTCCAGAAGAGGGCGGAGCTTTAACAGCTCAACAACAACAAAGCTGGAGAATCTCACGCAGCCAAAATGAGGATTGTCAGTAACGGTGTTCAGCCTTACATTGTTCAAACCGGAGTCGACACTGATGGAGAGACTCAGGAAGAAGTTACAACTTTTAGGATGAAACATGCAGATTAAGGGATGGTAATATTATAATAAGATCCCCTTCCTATGTCACAAGGGGAGTGAAATCTGAGTGGCTCGTTTTTTCACATGCTTGCAGAGAAAGGCTTGCCAAAACAAAGTTACTGGGTTGATCTTTTTCATGTTTTCTGGGTTGGTAGATGCACCGGGGACCCGATTATAGCACTTAAACATGGAAAAAGTCAGATTTTCATGATATGACCCCTTTAAGAGGCCATTCACACAGAAAGTGTTTTTGCGGTTAATAATATGAGATGCATGGCCGTGGAATGAAAGAAAAAAATTACAAGATCTATAGCTTGATCTAGAACTTCTTTTTATTTGAGCGCCATGTTTTTAGACCACTTAAGAGTCACAGTGTGCTACTCTTCAGTGAACATTAAACTGAGATATGAGAAAACATTTTAACATGGAAAATGACGACACACATGCTCTTGAAGAAAACACAAACTGTCTCCTGCACACATACAGACAGACAGCGATGAATCCAGACAACGGAGCTGCCCGAGGCCAAACGCTTCTGCTCTCTCACTCATGGAAAAAGTGACTCGTGGAGTCTGATAATACTGAATGACACTCACATGCACGAATGAAGAGCATTCACCGCTCTGATTGACAGGTATATTTAAATACAGGTGAAGATTCTACTTCGGAACCAGTTCTAATATTTTTAAATACTGGAACTAAATCACTTCCATGATGTTGAGGGTTCTCTGTACTTAAACACTGGCAGACGTCAGCTCTGTTCCAAACCCCATGAGTTGCCCTGCTGTCTACATAGGCAGCATCTTAAACAGAAACTCATAAGGGACAGATTTAGGAAGTTTGAGTCAGTGCCGATAGCCTCGTGGGCAGCACCACGGTGCTGGCTCACGGTCCCATCCCTCTCTGTCTCTCCCACTTTGCTTCGTGTCTACATGTGGTCCTACCACAATAAAGGCAAAAACGGCAAAAAATAAATCACTTTCGTAAATCATAATAAAGATATGGTAAGTTATAAAATGAGTTTAAAAGCTGAAATTATGACATTAAAATATCATAAATATGACATGAAAAAAAAAATATGACATCAATTTTGAAAAATTCATTTACTTTTTTCTCAGAATTGAGATTTATTAATCTCATAATTAAGCGTTAGTATGGCATAATTTTGACATTTCATCCCATAATTATGATTTAGTATGTCATAATTATGATCTACCAAAGCTTATGTGGCAGAAATGGGCTTTCATTTATACCTTTCAATATTGAAATAAATTATATTTATTTACACAGACCTCAGAAATGCTTGATTCTGATTGGTCATGTCATTCATATCACAACCCGTTGTCTTATTCTAATTGATTTCATTCTTTAAATTAAAATGTAACAAATGCATATATTTAAATTAAGAATTTCAATTAAAAATACAAAGATGCAAGCAAGAAGTAAAATCGTTAGTAAAATATAGCATTTTATTTCATATACTTTATTGTAGTTAGTGGCAATTTAATATTTTGTTCAGTTATAGTGCCACCAACAGGCTCAATTCCACCACTTTTTTTTTTTTTTTTTTTTGTCAAATTTGGTGAAAATATCTCATTTGTTTAGGAGTTATATTCAAAAATGACCCATGCACGACTTGCACCACTTACTATCAAAATGTTGGCATGTGGGCATCAGTGTATAGCCAGTGACCGGTTTCCAAATTTCCTACGGTGGTTTCAGTCTTGATTAGACTAACAGTTTTGAAGATATTCGCAAATGCTGTTTTAACGCTAAATCGCACTATTGCACAAACCGTAAGGTGAAACCTAGCATGTTATGTGTCGTTGGACTCGGCAAGGATTCGGGAATCTTAAGGAGATGATTCCCATGAAAATAAGCCAACCACATCAAAAGTTATGAGCATATAAATATCTCGAAACTTCTTTGTCTCCTTCAGGGCATCATCCTCGTAATGATATGCTAATGCATTAAAAAAAAAAAAATACAAAAACTTTTTGCCAGCATAGTCTAAAGATGATCTGATTTGATTTTCATTCAAATTGGAGCAACCATATAGGAGTTTTTTTTTGGCGGGAAAAGTTTCATGACGGAAAATGACATCATAGGGTGCAATTGAATCGTATTGAGGCAAGGAATCAGAGGAACTGAAAGAAAGAAAGAATTGTTTCTAACCCTTATGGTTCAAAAGTTATTAGCGTAAACATAAATTAAGCTTTGGACAAGTGGTGGCGCTAGAGAGTTTGATCTAGAGACACCAAATTTGCTGCAGTTAATGTTGGGACTGTCCTCTATCAGTGTGCCAAAATTCATAGCTTTCCCACAAGCAGCTCTGTGGGCTGCCATTGACTCAAGAGTGGAAGAAGAAGAAGAAGACGACCAAAAGATACAATAGGTGCATCACACCTTCAGTGCTTGGCCTCTAAAACTGTAATGGAAAAGTTCATATCTGTCTGTCATTGATCAGAAGGTGCTCGTAAATGTTTTTAATTCTGCTCCTATAAATGTGAGTAGAGCCCTGTAGTTGAAATCACGAGTCATTTAATTTCTTACAAAAGTACACGTAAATGGGTCATGACATGGATTTTTTTATTTTATTATGTTCCTTGAGGTTCACTTATAATGTTAATATTTTTTGCATGTTTTAAAAAAAGCACTAGAAAGATCAAGGCAAATTTAAAAGGTTCAGTTCTATTCAGGGCTCTTGACTCTCAGTATAAAATCAGAAGATCCTTCTCACTGTCTAACGCTCCGGTCTGCCAGATAAAATCAGCATACACACGGAGGCCCCACAACAACTTGGCCCATAAAACACAGGCTGGGATAAGTAGGTTGGAGGACCTAATCTAGCATCCTGTGAGACTGCGGCTGGGGGCGGATGTCCTCGGAGAGCACTTGAGCGGCCCACGCCAGAGCACCGGCCCCAGGCCAGCGTGTGGGGGCGAAACACTCGCTTCACGCCCCTCTGGCCCCGGCCGCTCTGTCCTGTGGGGTACAGCAGCTTCTGACAGGAGGCCGGAGACCGACGTCTCCTTTACAGGAAATGCTGGAACCCGATCAGGGCTCTCAGGCTCTCGCGGGAGGAAACGGAGTGAAAATGCAACACCTATAGAATACATACTCACCAATGGAGTAAATCTGTTATATAACTGCTCTCAGGCCTGCAAGTCGCAGGGTTTTATATTGCGGTTAGAAGCGTCGGCATGTGAAAGTAAAGCTCAGAGTTTCTCAGAAAGCTTCTTTTGTTCAGTTGCAATTGTGCAAATGTTCTTCTGTGTAATCCATCAGCACCTGGAAAACAGATCAGGCCCGTAAAACGCTGCACTCGATCTGAATCCAGTGCAGTGCCATCATCTCTCTCTGTGTCTGTGTTTGTTCTACAGTACACACTGAAAGACACTGTATGAACCGCTCATCTGAGATCAGGAGACTATATAAAATGACTGATGTGTCATTGAGATTATATAACAAGAATTGGATGTAAAATTAATGTAAAAATATTTTGTTTGTTTTTAAAGGACACTCAACAAAGCTTCATTTATTTGATCAAAAAATACAGTAAAACAGTGAAATATTATTAGAATATAAAATAACAGTTTTCTATGTGAATATATAGTAAAGTGTAATTTATATCCAGTGATCAAAGCTGAATTTTCAGCATCATTACTCCAGTCTTCAGTGTCACATGATCCTTCAGAAATCATTCTAATATGATGATTTAATGCTCAAGAAGCATATTTAATTATTATCAATGTTGAAAACAGTTAAATATTTATGGAAACTGTGATGCATTTTATTTTTCAGGATTCTTTGATGAATAGAAAGTCTGTTGGTGTACCCGTGTTTGCATGTGACCTAAACTGAGATTGACATCTCCTCCTGAAATAAGAGAATGATGTTGAAGTCTTCCTCAAAACATCTGACAAGAACAGAAAGTATCCAGCTGTAAACTGCTCCAGTGTGGAGTCATGGCTTTGCCCATTAGGATCTGCAGAAAGCTCCGTAAATCCAATCAGTCAAAATATCATGCAACCCAGACTAAAATATTTCTGGCTTCATAATACTTTCAGCTACCAATAAGAGTCTTAACCATGTTTGATACACATTTCTAAGGTCTCTAAATGATCAGCATGATCTGATAAACCTGTTCTTCTGTCGTCTGATCGATAGTTTAGACTTTTTCATCAAGTAAAATATCTTTTTGTATAATTGTACAAACGTCCTCCTTCAGCTCGTGTCTTTCTGCTGTGAAATCTGCACTGATTTTATCAAGTAAATGTAAGAATATCTTTGATATTGTTAGTAATATTTCAACTGGACTGAAGCAGCTTGATTATCCAGACATCATTTTATAGAAAAATCATGAATATGATCATCATCTCTTGCTGAAGGTTTATTTGTTCATCTCTCAATCATCATTGTATTGCATTGCATTATATGTTTTAAAACTACAGAGATTTGATCATAAAACTATTTAAATATCATCTTACTAAGACATATTATTGGCAGATATTGATATTTATATGCATTTCATGTAAGTATCTGCTATACTGTTATAAAGATCTCATTGATTTACAAGCATCAGAATTTCATCTTACTTTTTTTCCATGTAAATGCACCAAATTTTATATTTTTGCTTAATTTAGGAGTTTTTTCCCCTCTATATTCTCACTATATCAGACTATATGAGCCAGAAAAACTAGATTTTTGTGACTGTTTTTGAGGCTTGACAGGGTTGATGTGACAGAGCGTCTGATCCGCACCTGATAGAGTTCGATGCGCTGCTCGTTTCTCTTGGCGCTGGAGTTCGGCACCCGCAGGGCACGGAATTCTGCCCGGAACAGGTTGGTCGCGTTCTTCTCCATGCTGGAGACGTTGAAGCGGAAAACTTTTGATGTTATGCCCTTGGGGCAGTAGGGAAGGTCATCTGCAACACAAGAGGTCAGAGGTCAGTTCATGGAAGCACAGGAGCTCTCGACCCAAATACAGTTTCATCTCAAGTGTTTACAAGAGCCAGAAGTTCAGAAATCCTGAACTGAAAACTACAGAAGCCCTCAGTTCACACAAATACATGTTTCATGTCATTCACATTAAATGCTTGTAAGTATTTGGGCTCTTCAATTTCCAGAGTTTTAATTAAAACAAAGACTTCACGTTTATTTCAATGTCTTATTTTGCCATTTCTTTGATTAATTGTGAAATTTACTAGCAATTTCTGAGGGGAAATTGTTTCTAAAGCAAACATGTGGGTTCATTCACATGTGTGATTTCAGTTGATTTTAAATGTAATTGTGAGTCATAATTTCACATACACACACAAATGTGTAATATAATCAGCTTTTATTTGAGTATTTATTTTAACACTATTAAAATGCTCTTAAGAATAAACAGAAAAGCAACTGTAAAACGTTTCTTCTGCTTTGTCTAATGTCTAACGCTCGAAGTCTGTGCTCACTGATGACAGACCGCAATCCATTAGCAATCCATTAAAGTCTTGACTGGCTGGATGGCGAGTCAGATGTGGAATATTTATATAATATGAGCGGATTATGCCAGCTGGGCTGCTGCGGTGCAGATCTGGCCAGACACGGCCTTCATACAGCTCTGGACCTCCTGAAAACCACACGCTTATGCAAGCCTCAGTCTTTTACACTCTTTTCTTTTCTTGATTTTGAAGATCAGTACAGTTCGGTTTTGTGCACCAGTTGATTGACCATAACTGGCATCTTTCAGTAGCTATGTTACCATTTACCTATTTGCATGTGAATTTTGGCACATTGCATTTAAAAAAAATGCTGGATGGAAATGCCAAGATGCGCATAAAAGAGTATGTGCTCACTGTAGTCAATAATTTTATCCCCTAAAACTCATCTTTGATCACCAATATGACATATAAATGCTTTAAAATAGGTTGAATGCAACTCTACATCCTTGCTTCATTTAGTATTCGTAGATTCATGAATATGCTAATTAGCCCCGCCTCCACTCACTCGCACAAGCTCAGAGATCCACTCGGTCAACTTTACTGTAGCAAACGCTGTACAATGGCAAGCGGAAATACTGGTTTAATTCAGCCATATTGAACCAGAAACTGATTCAGAAGAAGAGGAAGAGTGAATTATACAGGCTCGTCTACAAGAACGGTAATGCGTTTTATGTATCGCTTATGTGTCCTTTGGCTTGACTACGTTATCAAACAGCTAATAATGTGTTGCTAATGTTACACAAACCATCTCAGAGTCAGACGGCTGCCTTCTAACAATCAGCATCCTCAGAAATGCTTTGAACAACTTAATCACCAATGGAGAAAGGCATATAGTTCATCAAAACATCGTAATATACATAATTCACATGCTATATTGCTAAATGTACACGATTTTTCATATCAGCAGAAAAATATACCGGGATAACCTGCTTCTCTTGAGACTGGAGCGCAGTAATGATATGCTAGAGCCTGCCCCCCTTGTGACGTGATTGGTTAAGGTAGTTTGTGATGTAAGAAACAGCAGTAATTTCAAACTGCATTTTTTCACTGCAGAAATACTCAGCAATGGTGTTGACTTGTGAATTTGCATATGGTTTGGCATATTAAAAACACCACATAGACATAGAAACAACATTAAAAACCTGATTTTCACCACTTTAATAAATCCCTCGATGCGCAACAATAAACTCATGTGAATTTGCCTCAGCAGAGGCTGTGATTGGATAACTGGACTAACGAGCGGACCAATGGCATCACAGCATCTCAAATGTTGGTTCTGAAACGCCTGAGCCTGTCATCAGAACGGTTTGGTTTAATTCCCTCCAGAAGCGTCTCGCACGATTGTGTTCCCAAACACCAGCATCTGAACGCAAGAGAACATGACAGCGGTTATTGTGACAAACTCATTTATAATGGAGGGAAAAAGAGCCCGATTGCAGCAACTTCCATTTTTATTACTGATATTTTGCATCTGCTTCCCAGAAAGTGACGATTTTGTTCTCTTAAAAACACTGGGATGGAAACACTGCTTTATTTGCAAATGTTTTATGTGACATTCCAATTTTGCGCACAAGTAACCGAGCTAGTTCCTCCAGGCTGAACGCTGCCAGACAGTAAAAAAAATCAATCCAATAAGTTGGCAATATATGCTTATAATTGATTCAATGCTGAAAAGCAGACGGCTATTTTGAATTTCCACGTGCCTGGCGTCTCTCCGTAACCTTCTCGTGAAGGTGGAAAGCCCCACTCTGAGATTTGAAATTCTAATCAACTCTTTGGTTTCCTTCTAGATGATGATCTCATTTTTCCTACTGCAGTGTTTTAGGTGGATTTCACATTATGGCTGATTTTCGCCAAGGCTCTAGTGTGTAGCTCATTTGTTCCATGAATGGAAGTACAGGGATTGTTTGCAATGAATGAAGTCAAATACAAAGATTAGTTTCGAGTGATCCGATATGGGTCAATAGAGTGACTGTACGTTTGACCTCGAGGCTTCTGGACAGAGAGTTGGAACTGTTATTACTTCAGCGCATTGTTCCACCAATCCATCTCATTCGATTTCACTGTCCAACGTGATCTCAGAAACAGGCCGGTCATTTTTGAGGTGCTCTCGTTGGTTTGACTCTAAACATGGACCTTATACGGAGTGAACCGAAGGCGTCCCGGCTCAGATACTGCATCCAGTGTCTGAGACGTCCTTCCTCTCCTGCCAGGTGACATGATCCAGAGTTCCTGAGAAAGCCGTGGATGTAATCAGGGCAGTGCTGACGAACGTCAGAGGAAATGGAGGAGAGGAGGCCTCCGAAACTGACACTGTGACGTCTTTCTGCTGTCAGAACTAGATCTTCTAGCAGAAGGATGCCACTAAATCAGTTTATTATGTCTCTTGAGGTTGTGCTGTTGACTGTAGTCACACTTTAGCTGTGACAATAACACCGTGTCCTAACCAAACTCAATGCGATGCCGAAACAGGCAATAAAAGGTTTCTTTTCCATTTTAATCAGAGTTTTTGTCCTAACCAGCCATGACAACTCTATTTTAGAAACGGTTTCTTTTTCTTTTTTTGTGACATCACGGCTGGAACAACAACACAAAGTATGGCAATGATAATCTCGGGTAATGTTTATGTGCTTTATTTAATGTTAAAAGCTTCTAATGTGACTTTGAATATCATTTAGTGCTCCCATTTGTAGTCGCACTGAAAGCAACAATGGATAATTCACCTCAAATGGAAACAAGAACGTTCAAACTGTGGACAAACGCGTGTATTTTATGACAAAGATTGTTTGTATTTTTTAATATTGATTAAATGGTGAAATATTTCATGAATTTGATTATGTGCTTATCCGTTTCCTTGCGAGTGCCGTGCACTTGCCGAGAGAGCCCGCCCACACGCTCTTCTGATTGGCTGTGATTTTTGATTGATTTTGTCACATCTGGTGTGGACAAATTGTTTGTCGCTGGAATCTTATCGCAGCGCGTCTGCTTAGGACAACATGTTGTTTAAAAAGGGGTATTGGTATTTATAATTTTATATTAAAAAGAACTGTTATACCCAATATTGGTGCCTTTTTCAATAAAAACGTATAATTGTTTAAGATGTAAGTGCACACCTCAACAGAATGAGGTTGGAAAACATGGAAACGAGTTGCATTTTGGCTCTTCCGGTTCCATCGTCCTGAAGTCAGTGGGATTTTGGTTACAAGCCTGAACTAAGGTCTGTGCTGGTGAACTCAAGGGATTTTCACGTGTTATTCTGAACAGCTTTTATTGTGAACAGCCGAACAGATAAACTCATCTACTCATCTTGTCGCCTTTACAGCCTCACTGTGTTTATATATGCAAACTTTTCTAAATCAAACTTTCCAACTTGTAGATTTATTTCAGTATTCCAACTGATGTTATAAGAATGCAAAAACATCATATTATATATATATGGTAATACTTTAGTTTAGGGTTCAATTCTCCCTATTAACTACTTGTTTATTACCATGCATATTACTAGGATATTGGCTGTTTATTACTTATAAAGCACATATTAATGCCTTGTTCTGTATGACCTTATTCTACATCCTTTAAATCTTCCCAATACCTGAACTTAACAACTACATTACTAACTATTAATAAGCAGTAATTAGGAGTTTATTGAGGTAAAAGTTGTAGTTAATAGTTAATCAAGAGAATTGTACCCTAATCTAAAGTCTGACCGTGCAAATTTATCAGAAATTACTTACTCTTTAAACTTTTATCCAAACTGTAGAGGTCAAATAAAACAGCTTTATACCACAGAGAAAAAATATCCAAAAAGATGCTCATATAAACCGCCTGAATTTTATCAAAAATAACTCTGCAACACCCCAAAAAGAGTGCAGTAATCCTTGTCAGGGAACATGTTTTGTTAGTTGAAGGCTTAATGATGGTGATGTTGAAGTCATGTGACTGTGGTGTAGTTTATTTGTAGCCTACATTTATCTTTTGACTTCTGCCAATTGTATTTAGACTTTTGTGAAGATTATCGTGATGAGCAAAACACGTAAGAATCATAATTTGTTGGCCACAGAGCTTATATACTGGTATAATCCAAAGGTCAATGGAAAAATCCTTGTTGAGGGAATCAGAACTTATAGTTTGAACTATAAAAACTCAGTCTGAAGATCAGAAATGTGATCCATTTGAGGATTTTTATATCATGATCAGAGAGAGGAGCTTTATTAGGCACCATTAGCATACTGGTTAAAGGATTAGTTCACTTTCAAATTAAAATTTCCTGATAATTTACTCTCCTCCATGTCATCCAAGATGTTCATGTCTTTCTTTCTTCAGTGGAAAAGAAATGAAGGTTTTTGAGGAAAACATTCCAGGATTTTTCTCCATATAGTGGACTTCAATGGGCACCAAATGGTTGAAGGTCCAAATGTCAGTTTCAGTGCAGCTTCAAAGAGCTCTACATGATCCCAGACGAGGAATAAGAGTCTTATCTAGAGAAACCATCGGACATTTTTGAAAAAAAAATACAAATGTATATGCTTTATAGACAAAAACGCACTTTCGTATTCTTCAAAAAGCTTACGCTGAATGTCCTACACCTTCCCTATTCTACTTACAGAACAAACGCAGAGCCAGTTCCATTTTTTCCATAAGTAGAATAGGGAAGGCGTGGGACATTCAGCGTAAGCTTTTTGAAGAATACGAAAGTGCGTTTTTGTCTATAAAGCATATACATTTGTATTTTTTTTTTTTTCATTCATTCATGGCCGATGGTTTCTCTAGATAAGATTCTTATTCCTCGTCTGGGATCATGTAGAGCTCTTTGAAGCTGCACTGAAACTGACATTTGGACCTTCAACCGTTTGGTGCCCATTGAAGTCCACTATAAGGAGAAAAATCCTGGAATGTTTCCATCAAAAACCTTCATTTTTTCAACTGAAGAAAGAAAGACATGAACATCTTGGATGACATGGAGGAGAGTAAATTATCAGGAAATTTTTATTTGAGAGTGGACTAATCCTTTAATATTAGTCGTTAATAAACTGCTTGTGCCAATTAGGTTTATCCAAAAATTGATATGTCATTACCATCATCACACCTCATTACAAAAACATTATACCAAAAATCCACTTGAAAGTTGGTGATATATCTAATCCAGGAAGCATATGTTGAAGAATTTCATTTTTCAAGATGTCAAGTGGTCAGAAGTTCCCCTCACTGAAGAATCAGCCTGTGATGTTCAACGGCCCGCTGAACAGTGGGTTAAATCACTTCAGACATCACAGCAGATAACAGCGGATTGAATGCAAATCAAAGGCTGACCATCTTTGAAGAGCATTGTGCTTTCTTTCAGGTCCTGTGGTGCCTTTGTTCTGCCTCCAAATGGCGAGTCTAAAGTGAAATGAGGTCATGCAGTAAATATTCTGCGTGCATTTATCAAGAGCTGTATAATAGGCCGTGACCCAGGCTAAGTGACTGTTTGACTCCCGCGGTCGGTTATTTCAAGCGTCTCTGCGCGAGCGGCGCGGCGAATGTGGAATCCCTCAAATAAATGACACCGGCCGCAGACTCCAGGATGAGATAATGCACAAAAGCCTGCCGCTGACTCGACCGCTCACGTGACCGCCAAATCAGAGACGGAAAAAAGTGTGCGTGTTTGTGTGTTTTGGCCAGCGAATGTGATCTCTGTTGTGCTTGGAAATGACATCACCTTCTTACTATTGAACATATCAGAAGTGCCGCTTTCTGCAGCTCTGATCCGCGTCCATCGCTCTCTGGCAGATACAGCCTGATTTCCAAAAGCCAGATAGTGTTAACCAAAAGACGCTCACCATCTGCTAACTGGGTGTTCCTCTGTCAACAAACAGCATTTTCTGGAAAGTTTCTCGTGACGATGGCAGTTCGAGCCAGGGTTTTGTTCGTTAGCAATCAGTGGACACGAGGCTGGACGCAGGTGCACGGCTGGGACGAGTGTGTCTTTATCTCGCTCGACTCCTGGTTAATGGACAAACAGGTCTGGAATGGCAAAAATGCTTTCCAGTGATGTCATTCGGTCATTTTTGGATGCAAATATAGACACAGAGCCGATAAGAAAACATAACCTGCTGGTGCACTGCTGCTTCAACAAACGCGTGACGCGCAGATGAACCCGCTCGTCCCGACCGGGCATGAAAAAGCCATTAGTTTAGCTGATGTGAATGGAACGTGAATATACATTACTCTACCCACCACTCTCCTGTACTGCGTTTACTCAAACTGAACACTGCTTGATGGAAAGGAAAGAGTGCGTCTTCCCGCTCCGGTGCTAAAATTCCTCTGTTTGTGCTGCGGGACGAAGGCTCCAGAGGGAGCTTATTTATAAATGACACGCTGAGCGTTTGCCACAGTGGTGTGGGGAGATCTTCCTTTAATATGAGGCACTTAAATATGCATTTATATGATGCACTCACTGACATTTCCGAAAGCATATCGACACTGACAGATAGATGAAGAAAAAGAAAACTGCTTACAGGCAAATGAGGAGTTAAATTTTAGTATCACTGAGATCCTTTTGTACACTCTGAAAAATGCTGGGTTAAAAACAACCCAAGTTGGGCTGAAAATGGACAAACCCAGCAGTTGGGTTAAATGTTTGTCCAACCTGCTGGGTAGTTTTCATTATTATTTAAAATGACTGTATGTCTGGCTTAAAATGAACCCAAAATATGTTCAGACACATAATTACTAGAGGAAACAATAGTAATCAAATTATTAATAAGCAATTTAATAAATGTTTATTGTTTAATAATTATTCATTAAACATTAATAAATGTTCATTTATTAAACATATTTTGGGTTCATTTTAAGCAAGCAATACGGTAATTTTTAATCAATAGTTGAGTTAAATAAAACTTCCCAGCAGGTTGAGCAAACATTTAACCCAACTGCTGGGTTAAAACAACCCACTCACTGGGTTTGTGCATAGTTAACCCAACTTGGTTTGTTTTTAGCCCAGCATTTTTTTAGTGTAGTTTTTATTAATATTTTAAATTTGCATTTTTTTTCTGTTTTCATTTTATATTTAATTAATGTTGTCATCATTTTGTTGTGTTTTTGTCATTTTTATTCATTATAAGCCTGGTTTCACAGACAGGGCTTAGATTAAGCCAGGATTAGGAATTAGTTCAATTAGGACATTTAAGTAGCTTTTATAAACATAACCTAAAATAAAAAAATATATATTACTGATGTGCATCTTGAGACAAAATTATCGCACTGACTATTTTAAGATATATTGGTGTTGCTTTCAGTTAAAACAACTCAAACATGCATTTTAGTGTGTGAAACCAGGGGTTTGTTTTTTAAAAAATGTATACACAATTAATTTTTGTTATATATTTTTGTTATTTTTTGGTATATATATAAAGTTAAACTAAATAAAAACAAGAAATGTTGCCTTGGCTACTAGCTGAAATAAAATATGTAAAAAAAAAAAAAAAAACATTTTATTTTGTTTCAGTTAACGTTTGTTTTATTTTTAAGTAACAAAAATACTTTTTTTTATGGTTTTAGTTTTAGTTAAATTTAATAATCCTAGTATTTACTCCATGTCTGTAGCTTTGAGTTTGTCTTTATATTCCTAAAAGTTGGCAAAACTAACCCATGTGCATAAAAGCAGCAATTCAAAACATTCTTTATTGAGAAAAAAAAAAAAAAACATTTGGTGACTCATCATGCACTCAGAGGCACATGACATCTCTTGTCCAATCAAACGCTCTCTGGAATAAGAATGCAATACCACCTGCCGCCAACAACCGACAGCGAGCAGCAAATCATAGTGCACAGCTGTGACATCAACTAATAACAAAAAGAGACGAGCTCTTCAATATGTCAACAAGAAATACGTCAACACTTGAAGGAAAGCGCTGCTCGTCAAGTGGGGGTTTAAAAAAAAAAGGTTAAACATTAAAAATAAAGAGATATTTGATTCAGACTTCAGAATCATCTTCAAAACCAGCAGTTCTCTGAGGAACATTCCAAATGGAACCCAAAGGTTCCATCGGTTAGTGGTTCCATGAAGAACCTTTAACATCCATGGAACCTTGAGTTCTTTAGATTATTAAAATGTTTGAAAAAATAGAACTGTTGAATAAAAGGTTCTTTGGAGAACCCCAAAAAAAAATCACTGCCCTTTTGGAACCCTTATTTTAAGGTCTTGAAATACACACTGAAGTTCATTTAGAGGTTTTCCAGAGGGTTCCCCAAATCATCTTTACATTTCAAGGATGACATACTATAGTTCTACTAGCACATGGTTTCAGACAAAGTCTCGACTGGTCACTCTCCCGAGCTCACCGTTGTCCAGAACCACCTCTCGCACTCTCGTCTGATCTTTGAACGGCTTGTCTAGTTGTCTAGTGCTAAACTAGGAAGACATTCACCCAACTGACTGTGTCCTCAAATAATCTGGGGCCCGTCTGGACTTGGACAGGACCCAGAGACACATGGAAAATCGGTGCAGATCCTTTTGCACTGACCCTTCGGTGAACGTACAGACCAGACAAACCGTGTGAAATGGTTTTCAGATGTCAAGCCGCTCCATTTATTAGCAGGACTGATAGTATATTTCCTGAGAAGTGACCAGTGCACTGGTGTAACGTGAGCGGAGCCTGCCTGTTAACACTTTAACAACATTAACGTTACATTATATAACACATTCAGACTTTGAAAAGTCCTGAAACTGTTTGGTGAATTGTGAGGAAAGGCTTTGGCATTCATCAGTCAGCTTGCTCTCTAGATTACTGTTATCAGCGCTGGCCACTATCAAGTGTTACTATACTCTGCCTCCATACGGTCACTTACTGTTTTCAGGGAAGCCCTGGATCATGTTGAACTTGTGTATCTCTTTAGCGTAGTATTCGGTCTCGGTGTTGTCCTGGCCACAGCTCTGATGTCGGTCCCGTCCCAACTCCTCCAGCAGCTCCCTAGTGCTGTTATAGAGGGCCAGCACTTGATAGGGCACCTGACTAGGGCCCAGGGTCTGCGGCGGGCTGGTCAGCCTCAGTTTGCTGAGGATCTGACCCCGGATGGCCTCCACCCTCTTCTTCTTGATGTGGTCGATGTCCACCGTGGTGCAGGTTGACAGAGAGAAGCTCATGGTCACACTGTTTAAGAGAAGGAAAAACAGCAGCCCTCTGCCCAAATGCATGGTTTATTCTGTTCACTTGTCACAGTTCCAGTTCACTTGAATAGCTTTAGAAGGATAATGAGAGTGAATTCCAGGTTGTCCTCTTCTTCTCTAAGGGCTGGAGTTCAAGTGCTGAGCCTGTTTTCTCCAAGAGATTCCATGCTGCAACCTTATTCCGTGTAAACACTGCACAATAATCCCATAACATCCTTAAACATCCATCACTGGCACTTTACAAGAAAGCAGATTGTCAGCAAAGCGTGGTCCAACCGCATTTCTCCCTGAACCGAGCGCTGCGAGAGACTGTCCTGTCAGATGCACGCGCTGGACTGCCAGGCTTATTTCGCTCCCGCTGCGTTTTTATAGTGGGAGCCTCTG